>NC_046165.1:2830255-3430255 GCF_011064425.1 Rattus rattus | reverse complement strand
CCAAGAATTGTAGAGGAATTTTAGTCTAGAATGTGACTGCTCTGACAAGAGGTCACATCCAAAGGCCTTCTAGATCTATGTGATCTGGCTGGAATACAAACACACCTTTAATCCCGGGAGACTGAGGCAAGCAGATCTCTGAGTTCAAGACCAGTCTGGTCCAGAGCAAGTTTCAGGTAAAGAAAAGCTTGGGTCCAGACCTTACATACACACCTTTAATCCCAACAGTCATGAGACAGAGGTATGCAGCTCTCTAGTTCATGGAATTCAGAGGCAGTTTTACTGGGAGACTTTAACAGAAACAGGTTGTAGAGAGAGAACAAGCTAGACACAGGTAAAGACAGAACAAGCCAGAGAATGAGAAGGCAGGTGGACCCTGGCTTCTATGGCGTAGACTGACCACTCCTCTATGCTGCCCTTGGAAGGCAAATGCACAGTCTCAGAGTCTCTGCTCCTTCTAGCTGAAGGTCCTGTGAGTTCTTCCTCATGACAGAACAAGCCAGAGAATGAGAGGAAGCCAGAAGACTAGAACTGATCGCCAAAGTTAGTATGAGGCCAAGCAGAGCAATTCAGCCAGAAACTGAGAGAAGCCAGATTGAATCAGTCAGCTTGGAGAGGTGTATGAGTCAGAACGGCTGAGTTGAACCAGCCAGCCAGAGTTCAGAAAGAACTAGAAGGTGTGAGGTTGTACAGCAGTAAGTCTCAGAGGCTGAAAACATTCCAAGCCTAGATTAGATTGTACAGAGGCTGGAAGCTTCCAGGACTAGGTTTAGGTTAGCAGACAGAGGCAGTGAGCCTCTGAGATGACAGTTATATCAGGAGAATAAAAAATACTTTTACAAAGAATGAACTCAATGAGCCATCTCACATCTGGTTCTGAGGAACCAGAGCCTGTTTGCTATTTTCTTTCCTCTTTCTTACGAGCCCCTTTCAGGACAATGGACTCACGGACACACGGACATTGCTTAGTCTCTGGCCAGCTCTCTCTGCACTCTCTCCTGGATGCCCACTGTGGTTCTTTGTGAATAATTATTGAATATGTGTGGATTGTGGTTTTCAGAAGCCAGATGGGACCTATCATGAATTCTCTCCAGGTTTATAAACTGTAAAACAACCCAAGTAAAACCTTTGGTGGCTTACTGCAGTTTGAGCCGTTGAAGGTCAGTGGTCTTATCAGAGTTTGGGCCACAGACGGCCAGTCCTATTGGAGCTAAAACTGAGGCTGAACAGCAGCGGCTGCTCAAATCGAGAGTTACTTCTGTCAGGTGTGGTGGCTCTCACCTTTAATCTCAGAAGACAGAAGGACAATCTGCGAGTTCGAGGCTAGATTGGTGAATCTAGTGAATTCCAAGCCAACCAAGGCCATATAGTGAGACCCCCACCTTAAAATAAAAAAAACAAAAAAACAAAACCACGCCCCCCCCCAAAAAACCCAAAAACCAAAAAAAAAAAAACCAAAACCAAAGGAAGCTACTTCTGCGCTTCCACGCACAGGTACAATTTGGGGAAGAGGCTGTTGGCGCCCTCTGCTGGTCATTGTATAGAATGTCAGCCCAGGTTCTGAGCCACCTAGCCTTTCCGTGAGCTTTGGGAACCTGGAGGAAGAACACTTGGCTCTGCGCTATGGATGGGCTGGTTCCCCGGCACACAGGTCTGCCTTTGCCAGTTTTAGCGACTCCCCTTCTTGCTCTCAGGACACTCTGCCCTCGGAAGTGTGGGGCTCTTTGTTGCAGGGAACCAGAACGGCAGCCCACCACATTCAGTAGCTGTTTCATTTTGTGTCTTTAAGCACAGCTACGGAGTCAAGAAGTCTCGTTAGACCCAAACAGACATTAAATTAAATGAAAACTCCTAGGGCTCTGAAATTGCCAGTACCTGCAGGATGCCATAAAGCCTCGTCCCTACTTGCAGCAGACAGTGGCCTCGCTGTTAAGCTGGGAGTCCTAGAGGTCCAGGTCTCCCCATGAGCAGGGGCCTTTCATCAGGGTTGAGCGGAACACCCAGGCTGCTACGGAAAGCCTGCCAGGGGTCAGAATCACAGGGTGCGGGTGAGCGGAAGTAGAAGCGAGAAGGAGAATCGCCTTTTTGTTTCTTACCGTGGTGGCCCGAAGAGGGAGTGGGGGCTGGTGTTCAATGAACGCCAATTTCAGTTCTGCTGGGAAAAGTCTTGAGACTCATGGAGGAAACGGTTGCATAGTAGTGTTGGTGTGATGTGTGCTAGGGGTTCTGTGGTTCTGTGGTTTTATTTCTTGTGTATTTTACCACAATTTAAAAACTAAATAAACGAGGCGTCATGCTGACCTGCCGTCTGTCCTGGGGTCTAGTTGCACTCTATAGTTCTTCAGCCCTGCCACTGACTATTCTCCTCCCGTAGCCTCTCTGGCCTCTGCCCCAGCCACTGCCTTCTGAGATCAGAGTTTTTCTTTATGACCTCTCTTGGTAATGGCGATGTCTCCAATCAGGCTCGCGGGGAGGAAGTTAAAGTGTGTCTTCCGGTAGCAGGCCTCCCTCTGAGATGGTAAAGGCCTTGGTTTGCCCTTTGTGTCCGGGTTCCAGTTTCACACCCCTACACGTAGACATCTAGTCAGGTATGGGTGTCCTTCCTAGGGTTCTGGGAACATTGGTCTAGCAGGCTCCTAGTACCCACACTGCCTTGCCCTGATTCCCTTGACCTCAGTCACCGGATTTGCTGTGTTATGTGACAGGATATGCTATAATCTCACAGTATCAGGCAGGTTGTGGTAATTGGTAGATGCTGTAGGCTCCTGGGGAAAGACTCACAACAAAGGATTTTTAGATTTAATTGTTTTATTTTACATGTGTATTTTGCCTGCCTGTGTGTATGTACACTATATTCCAGAGGCCAGAAGAGGGCGTTAGATTCCACGGAACTGGAGTTATAGATGATTGTGAGCTGCCTGTGCGTTCTGGGAATCAAACCTGGGTCCTCTGCAAGGGCAGCAAATGATCTAAATGGCAAAGTCTCTCTCCAGCCCTCTTCCTCAGTTTTCTTATCTCAGAAGTAAAGGTCGTGACAGCCGTTTCACCCTTATCATAAAGATTAGGATTGATGCCTCCTTACAGTAGACCAAGGCCAATGGTGAATGCGGGGCTGGTGGGAGTCTCTCCTCCGGAGCCGGGCTGTGGGGATGGCCTTGGCTGGGCTGCTTGCCTTTCCTTTGTCTTCTGTGAGTGGAATAACAGGAACCCACACTATCGGATGGTTGCTGGATTGTTCCAGAAGACTTCTAAGCCTGCTGTCTGCACATGCCCAGTGTTCAGTGTATGCTCAGCCTTAGTTGTCGTAAAAGGTGAGAATACTGTTTTGCAAAATTCATCATGCCTATGGTCAAAATAGCTAACAGTCAAACCTGAACATCTGTGTTCTTTTAAAGGTTTAAATTTAAACCTGACTTAAAAACACTTAGTACCCTGAGACAAAATTCACCTGTAAAATGAAAACAGATCACGCATACAGATCTTGTGGGGCAAGCAGAAGACCAAAGCAATCGAAAAACATTCCTAGGATGCTGTAAAAAACCACTGAAAATCGTCTGGGTTGGAGGTGTAAGGGTTGGAGTTTGTCCTAGGGGTTTCTCTCCCTACCCCATGTAGAATAGTACTTAAACCATGCACTATTTTGGTTCTAACCCATCAGGTTGAAATTCAGAAAAAGGTTAGGAGGGGAAGAAATGTTAAGTGAAGGTGACAGTTTGTGGACCCTCAAGTCTGGGCTTTACACTGGAGTTGCTGTCAGGAACGTTCAAAGTCAACTCTAAGGGCTTCATTCCTTGCTATTGTCCTGTTCCTTGGCCTGAGAAGTCGAAAGCATTTACTTAGCAAAAGAATGTTGTGGAGAGCAAGACACACACAGAGCTGACTAAGGAGATCTGGGAACCAGGAGTCTGGGAATCTTCTGGCATTGATGGGAACTCAGGGACGCAATGGAACCCACTGTGCAGGGAGAGGCATCGATCGGTGAAACTCTTACAGGGAGTGGTGTGAAGGGAAGGAAGAGGGACTGCGGGGAGGGCTGGAGAATGTCTTCCCTTTGACCTGGGAATGAAAGTGTGCTGTGCTCCAGGGAGAGGAGCCCAGTGCTGATTGGGTCAGAGTATGTGGAGAGAAATGAGAAGCCCTCGGAGAAA
Organism: Rattus rattus; assembly: GCF_011064425.1. Lineage (NCBI taxonomy): Eukaryota > Metazoa > Chordata > Mammalia > Rodentia > Muridae > Rattus > Rattus rattus. Next base: position 3,426,107 of record NC_046165.1, on the reverse strand, counting down.
AGAGCCGGTTGGGCCCCACTGAAGGGCTCTGAGGACCGCTTCCTGGGGCTGGAAAGTCGCTGAGGTAAGTGTGGTAATCTCATTTCTCCCTCAGAATTTGGGCACGGAGGCGGGAGGACCAGATGTTCAAGATCTTCAGCTACACAGTGAGCCTAAAGCCAGCCTAGGCTACTCTCTGTCCAAATAAACTGGGCTGGAGGGATGGCTCAGCTGGTAAGAGGATTGTCTGCTCACTTCTCTTAGGGGATCCGAGTTCAGCTCCTAGCATCTACCCACGTTACTCCGTGGGTTATAATTACCTGTAACACCAGCTCCCGGGGGTCTGACATCCTCACTTGGCCTCTGAGAGCACTCATATATGGCAAACACACACACACACACACACACACACACACACAATTAAAAAAGACACATAAATAAAACAAAAGGTGACTATGTGGAGCCAGGGGAACCCCACAAGAACACGGCCCACAGAATGGCAGGGCTCACAGGGGCTCACAGAGACAGAAGTGAGCATCATGGAGCCTGCATGGGTCAGTGCTAGGTCTGTTACATATACCTTACAGTGGTGTAGCTTGGTGTCCTTGCGGGACTCCCAACAGTGGGAGTGAGGGGTGTCTCTGACTCTTTTGCATGTACTTGGGACCCTTTTCCTTCTACTGGGCTGCCTTGCTTTGTGCTTCTTGATATGAGGGACATTTGTGCCTTTCTTTCTTTCTCTTTTTTTCTTTAACTTTTTTTTTTTGGCCTTGTTCAGTGGAGCCTTGCATACTGGGACCACTGAGCTAAATCCCCAACCCCGCCTCTCTCTCTCTCTCTCTCTCTCTCCTCCCTCCCTTCCTCTTCCTTTTTTTTTCTTTCCTTTCCCTCCCTTTCTTCCTTTAGGAAAAGGAGGAGGAGTAGATCTGGGGGAGAGGGGAGGTGGGGGGAAGAACTGGAGCAGTGGAGAGAGGGTAAGCTGTGGTCAGGATGTAATGTTCGAGAGAAGAATAAAAGAAAAAAAAGAGAAGAAAGTTTAAAATGAGCAAGTGATCTGGGCACAGTGCACACTCCTGTGAGAGGGGGCAGAGGCAGGTGGATGGCTGTGAGGTTGGGACCAGCCTGATCTGCACAGTTCAAACAGCTAGAGCTACACACTGAGATCCCGGCCCGAGACAAAAGAAAACAAAAACAAGCAAAAAAAAAAAAAAAAAAGCATCAAATGTCTATAGGATGAACCAGGTTCATAATACTTTGGATGTAACCACTACTTCAAGTAGAGAAATATTCACCAATTCAAGAAAAACAGAATGAGATGCACACAGAAAGATGTTAATAGTCAGATACTCCGTCCCCCACCCCAAAAAAAACAGGACCAGAGATAGCTGATGTTTTGTGTCCCCGAGGTTTCCCCTATGTGGGTGTGGCTTTTGTTGGTGCTTTGCTGGTCTCTGAAACATCTTAATGATCGTATATCAATGGCACCAGACAGCATAGAAAAGTTTCTTACCGAACCCAAAGACACATAGACACATATTTTTAAGAACAAGAATTTACTTCACACCGGTCAAATGTTACGACTCATGACTAACCATCACTTGAATAGTCTTTTGAATTACACATAATTTAAAAAGAGGTCAGGCAGAGGAGACCAGGAAAACAAACAAACAAGAACCCCAAGGTAAAGTTATTAGCTCGAATCAGCTGATACTCACTACACACTACTAAAAAAGCCCTCTGTAAATTCAACATTGTTTTCATAAGAGCATTAAGGAAAAAAAACAGTACTGTTACCTTTTCAAAATTAAGTTAATCTGAGCTAAATCCACTTCTGTGGCAGAAATGTTAGAAATGGCCCAGTGTTAAAAAAAAAAGTATGTTTTAAAAACAAAAAACCCAGAAAGTGCATGTTATAAATAATATTTTAGCTGGGCAGTTGCGGTACACGCCTTGAATCCCAGTACTTAGGAGGCAGAGGCAGGTAGATCTCTGTGAGTTTGAGGCCAGCCTGGTCTATAGAGTGAGTTCCAGGATAGCCAGGGTTACACAGAGATACCCTGTCTCAAGAAAAACAAATTAAAAAGGCTCCCCTAGAGTTTCAGATTCACAGCTGTCAGCCTGAAAACCTGCTTTGTTATTTTTTTGGCTCACACGTCTGAAGTCTTTCTCCAGCAAGGACTCTGCGGTGGAGGGTCCTGTCCCTTGGGCAGAGGTCATGGAGAATGCTGGACTTGGTATGTTCTCCACTTGCTTCCTGACCTTCACATGTTTGTCTGTGAGACAGGTTCCAACGAGGAATACGGGTTTTCCTTCCCGACGCCCTTTTTCTTCTCATCCTCATCGAACTGTGCCTCGATCTCTGCTGGGTTGACGTAGGTGTAGAATCGGGCCATGATGGCAAATATGATGCAGACGACCAGGAGCAAGGAGGCGAACAGAACGTACTCAGCCCACTGGAGGAGTCGGAGTTGGAGCAGGGGAACAAACAGAAACAAACACAGGTCACGTGAGGTGAGCATAACGTCCTGTGCATATCTTCTTGCTACTTCTAGGTGGAAGGCACTCTGAAGTGAAACCAGGAGATGTCAGCCTCCTCTCCGCTCCCTCACAGAGACATCGTCCTGGTCTTCTCAAATGCTCAAGGGGCAGGTGACACTTTCCTGCTAACATGGGCTTTGGAAACCAGACTTTTGGGAGGATGAGGGAAACATTCTGAAATTCTTAAGGCTTCAGGCTGGTGTCGGGAGGATAGGGAGCCAGCAAGGACCAAGCGGTAGCCTTGCAAGACAAAAGGTGTGCTGAGCATGGGCGGGAAAGATGGGTGTGCTTTGCATGGGTCGGAGGGACTGCTCCCCAGGTCTGAGCATCTGCTGGAAGTCCTTGGTTGGGGTCCTGACACAACTACAAACCCCTCAACTCCAGCTCCAGGGGACCAGTGCTTTTCTGGCCTCTTTGGGCACCTGCAAGTGCATGGTGCACATATATACACTCAGTCTCTCCATTATATATATATATATATATATATATATACACACACACACACATATATATATTATGTACGTATATGCACACACACACACACACACACACACATACACATCAACACACAGTTATATGCACATATTTTTTGACAATTCCTGAGCTCAGGAGCGTGAGGCCCCATGGCCATTCCTGAAGCAGAAAACAGTGTATCTACTCTGGTGACTGGGAACCACCCAGCAGACCTTGTGCACTGAACAAAACCTCTGATCATCAGAGACGCCTGCCCTTTATTTTACTTCGAGGGGAAAGTTATAACCATTTCAAGAACATCTTTAAGCTACCGTGGAGCTTCTGTACAAGGAATCTGGTTTTCCTTTCCCTTTTTTCTCCTTCCAGGACTGGGCTAGAACCCAGAGCCTTGTGCATGCTAGGCAAGTACTGTCTGTGGAGTCTCAACCCCAGCCCATAGGACTAGTTCACCTTTCTCTCAAGCTGAATTCACAGAATCGACAGATTTTTTTTCTCCCCATAGTGGACCCCATCAGGGTATGTGGACTTCAACTCAATATGGCAAACCTGTGTAGGTTTGCAAGTAACTAAAACCTGCAGAGACTGCCTGGTGCTACTGGTGATAACTCTAGCTGATTGGTCTGGCCATGTTGTTCATCCACTGACTCCAGTGGATACATACTACAGATAGCGAGGGAGGGTCACGGCGATGACCATTAATAACCAAGAAGACTAGAAGTTCAAAGTCATCATCTACACAGCAAGTTTGAGGGCAACGTGGGCTACCTAAGACCCTGTCTCAAAACAAACAAACCAAAACAGAAGAAAACAGGCGCATCCAAGTTTCTTTCCCGCTATACCTGTTTTTCGAAGTGGCCTGCCTCGGCCACAATGAGGACAATGATATTACCGATGGCCACGGTTAGAAGCCATCCTGCCTGAAGCACGGACTTCATGTTAGACGGGGCCTGCAGAGGCAAAGCACAATGCATTACAACCTGGATTCCCACTTCAGACCAGGAGAACCCCACCCACCCATCCTTCCACTCACTTTGCCAAGCACCCCCTGCAGTGCAGGCTGGAGGTTAGCTTTGTTGGGTTTAGTCAGGAATGGTATCCTACACCTAAGGGCCAGCACTTGGGGGGTTGAGGCACACAGATGCTTGAGGGCGCTCTCAGCTACATAGCTTGACCCTGCTCTCCATATAAATGTGTGTAAGAGTCAATAGAAAGCGGAAGTCAGGATGGGGTTGACATAGGGAGGACATAACTCGCATGACGAGACAGGAAAACGGTCCTGGGCAGGGCGCCTCTCTCCATACACTTACAGTGCTATCCTAGCAACAGAGACAGACAGATCTACAGGCGGACAGACTTTGCCTCACAAGTTTCTAGGCAATGCCACACTCTCCCCAAAGGAAGACTACTGTGTGTACTCCTCTGGAGTGTCCCTGCCGTGTCCCCCATATTCCTTCCTCAAGCTCTCCCCACCTATCACAGCATGGACTTTGTCACACAGTGTGGTCCTCACAGAAAGAGGTAACCCAGCACGTGCTAACCATTGCAGATACTGAAGAAGAGGCCCAGGATGCAATGAATTTAGCTGCAGTTTTAACAAATACTTTAGACATTAAAGTTCTAATTGGGGTGCCAATAAAATTTGTTTAATTAGCCTAATATACTTAAAAGCAAAAAAAGTTACTAGTTTTTCTGAGGTAGGGTTTTACATGTCTCGGCTGACGTCCAGACTCACAAGGTATCCAGGGATGATCTTGAACTTGTTTTCCTGCCTCAACCTCCTCAGTACAGGGGTCACAGGAGTTCATCTCCAAGTCACACTTGGTTCTTACAGTGCTGGGGATTGAACCTATGGCCTAGTGCATGCTAAACCAGCACTCTATCAACTGAGCCGTATCTCTAGCCTTAAAAGTAGGGTGTTACACTTGCTCTTAGCAGTAGATCTGATTGAACAACGTCACTGGAAGTAACAGAGAGATGCCAACTGGACCTTAAATAGAACCAGGACACTGACCTGTAATAAGCACTTAGATGCTGCCCTTTGGATATTATAAAATGCAGGGTTTGCTACTGTGACCCTGGCAACAGACCTTGGAATGCCGCACCATCCTTAGGACTCTAGTCTTGTGTCTAGTGTAGTTATCTATCTATCTATCTATCTATCTATCTATCTATCTATCTATCTATCTATCTATACATACTAAATAGATATCTACTGTCTATATAACTATATATACTATGTTTCTATATAGATAGATATCTATATATAGATAGGTAGATAGTATATATGTGTACACACACACACACGTACATGTGCTATATTCCCATTGTGTAAAGAGCTCATTGATTCCATAGTCCTTGTTCTGTGGAAGACACCTGTGGTTATTTGAATGAGAAATGTCCCCCGTAAGATCGGGCATTGGTACATTTGGCCTTGCTGGAGGGAGCATGTTCCCCGGAAGTGGGCGCTGAGAGTTTACAACCTTGAGCCACTGCCAGCTCACTCTCTCTGCTTGGTGCCTGAGGTTCAGGATGTGAACTCCCAGCTTCTGCGCTGGCCTTCCCGCCTGCCTATTGCTATCCTCACTGCCATGATGGACTCTGGTCAGAACCGTAAACCAGAGTAAACTCTGACGTGTATTGGTTGCTTTTAGCCCTGGTTTCTTGTCACAGCAGGAGAAAGGAACCATGATGCTTAGAAGAAGAAAAAAACCTATATCAAACTGTACGTGTTGGTGGTGCATGCCTACCATTCTGGTACTTGAAAGCCTGAGACAGGAGGATGGTGAATTGGAGGCCAGCATGGGCTACATACTAAGACCCTGTCTTACAGAACAAACAAAACAAAGGAACCTCCCAGACTCAAAGCAAGGCCGTCAGCATTTTTTTCCTGAGGGCGGCAGGTAGTAGCAGCAGGGAGGAAAGAACAAAAACCAAGAAACCTGGGAATAGGAGAACTCCAGTCCTGTGACAGAGAAGACCACCTCGCCGCAGGTGAGGAGGAAGTACTGTGGGATCTGCAGGGCCATGTTCACCGTGTTGGGTGGGATGTCTTCGAATTCCTTCACTTCCAGGCAGCCATCACTCTGGACCATCAAAGCACCAAGCAGGCAGGTGAGAGAGAGGCAGAGAAACGCTTCAGAATAACAACCACTCCCAGCACACACTGAGTTGACCTTCTAAGGTTAAACAGGCAGTTTACACAGTCACTGCCCACTTTAAACCTAACCGCAATGCCGGAAGCCGGCTAAGCAAAACCCCGGAAATCGCTCAGTCCTGAAGTCACATGACCCTGAAGGAAGCATCAAGCACTGGTCAACGGGAACGTTAAACTAGTGACGTCTACCATAACTGAGAGAGCCAATGGTGGTCCCGTGAGATGACTCACGGGGAAGGGCACCTGGCAGCCCTACCGTAGTTCTCTGATGCACGCGTGCACGCACGCACACGAAACAAAGAAACAGAATTAATTCTGAGACCATTAGGTTGTTTCTAAGACCGTTTACAGATACTAATTCCTCCAGCTAATCACGGGCTCGTCCTGAGTGTCTGAGCACCCAGGCCAGCCAAGGTTGATCATGCCGTGGTGGGATGAGCTACTCACCGCCCTACTTCTGATCACGTAGGTGTACGCGCTGCCGAAGTCAAGGTTGGAAGATTTAAAAGCAGATGAACAGTTTGGTGCAATCTCTGTGGTGTTTATTGTGTAGTCTTTTCTATTAAAAACAAACAAACAAACAAACAAACAAGAGAATGAATAACAGAGGTCATGGCTCCTGGTGTTAAAATCTCCATTTTTTTTTTCTTAAGTAAAAGATGAGTCAGGCTTGAATTTGGGAGCCAGTTGCCCAATAAGGTACTCACTGGCCAGAAGGGAAAAACTGATAGTTGCTGGCGCTGTGGCTGGTGACATTTTCGTACACTTTACCACTCATTTTGATGGTGATCATCTCGTTAAGGGTGCTGACGAATCTGGAACAGAAAACCATCTGCCTTGTAACCAAACCACGGAATGGTTTATCCTAGGGCACACGTGCACACGGGCGATTCCTAGGGTCTAGAGGCAGAAAGTTAGCTACCTTACAGTTGTTCCTGTCCACCCACTCACAGGCACGCCCTTAAAAGAGTTTATCTAAGAAATATTTATCCATGGCAGGAACTACTCCGAGGGCTCAGAAGTGTTACCTAGTTTCCCGATATTTAGGGAATCTACTAGGTAGTCATGGAAACAGATACTGACGACTCCTCTCCTTTCTGGAAGGGAGTCAAGCTTTTGTGCCACTTGCATGGAAAGTTTCAGAGGAGGTGTTTCCTCGATAAGTGAATGACCAAAATAAAGAAGACAGCCGCAGGCAAAGCTTGGAAGGAGCGACCTCCCAGAGCTTGGGGCAGGGGATGGATGCAAGATGGGGGAGAAAGAAGCCCAATGAGAAGAGGCTGCCCTGAGTTGCTTCTCTCAAGTGGGGTAGAGCTGTGTGTCTCTCCAGCGGCGCTGGCTAGCATCTGCTGGAATGCAGAGAGGAATGGGTCTCCGGAAAGGCCTTGGCCCTCAGCCTTGGCAAGTCCCCTTGCTAAAACCTCAGGAGGAAACGAGTGAGCCGCCCGCCTTCCTCGTACCATGTGGAACATCACAGCAAGAACACGTGGTGTAGTGTTTCTGTGGACGCTCTGTGCTGTAGAAGACCCTGTAGTTCTTACACTGCTCTTGGGATCAGCTCTTTGTTTTGCCCACCAAATGGGTAGGTGACAGATTATAGCAGACTGTCCAATACGTAGAACAGGGAGTAACCATGACGGTCAGCTAAGTACTAGAAAGACAACTCTGTCTCTAAAATACGTGGTCATCAGCTTCATGGTGGTGCAGATTGGTTCTAATGCTATTTGTGTTAATTGGGCTCCCCAGATCACAGGGGAATCTGCAAGTCATCTGCTTGCAAGACACTGAGAGTCGCTGTGCCCAGTTGGCTCTGATTGGTGAATAAAGTTGCCAGTGGCCAATGACTGGGCAGGGAGACAGAGGTGGGACTTTAGATTTCCTGGACCACAAGGAGGTTTTTGAACCGCCAAGCCAGGAAAGGAAGAAGATGCAGGCAGGAGAGCTGTGGAAGACAGAACCAGCCATGTAAGACTCAGGGAAGTGCGGCCCTAGGGCCCACTCCCTCTATTGGGTCTGGGGTAGCAGAGATGAAATAAAGATTTTAGTAAGTAATAATTTAGGAATATTGGTGGGTAGGCATTAGCAACGTGGAGGTTCACAAGTGCTCAGCCATTGTGCTGTGTGTGTGCGTGCGTGTGCGTGTGGCACATGTATGTGGATGTTGGCAGCAGCCAGAGAGGTCTGATTGCCTATAGCTGCAGATATAGGTCTGTGAGCTGAGCCACCCGCTGTGGGTCTGTGTCTGGGCTCCGAGCCTTTCTGCCAGAGCAGGAACTATATTCTCTTGACAATGGTTCAATATATTTTTAGAATTCAAAAAATTAAGCCCTCAACCTACTTTGGAAATAAATAAAAATTGACTATTTTTTTTATTTTTTTTTTTAATACAGATGACAAGGGGGGGTTGGGGATTTAGCTCACTGGTAGAGCGCTTGACTAGCAAGCACAAGGCCCTGGGTTTGGTCCCCAGCCCCACCCCCAAAAAAAGGATGACAAGGTAGCAATTTAAGTCTTTCAACTTACCGATAGTGTAATATAAAAATGTATTTGCTTGAAATTTGGTATTTCCTTCCTTTAACTTACACAGTAGTCAGAAAGTCTGATTTTTGTGGAGGTTTTGAAGTCTGCTCATCAATCTCTCCTAGTTTTCTAGAACTTTAGCGTTGTCTTCAGGTCCTACGGAAGTAATCGGATCCCTTCGTTCTGTCAAGGGTTTGGTGTTGCTACTCAATAGAAAAGCAACTCTGATCTATTTCCATTCGCACGGTGGGAGGGGTCAATATGTGACTAATACCGCTCATCTATCCCTCTTCCTCAATATTCTACCAAAGCTATTTTTAAATCTACGGCCTCACCATGTAGATCACTCACAAAGACATCTAATTAAGTGAGGCTTCTAGGAGGTAAGCAATAACTCAGTTCACTAGAGTCCCTCCCTCAAAAGCAGGAGCACCCTAGTTCAATCCTGAGCACACTAGCAAGCTTAAAGCTTGGGGGCAGGGGGAGACATAACCCTGGGGGCTCATGGTCAGCTCTCCCAATCAGCACATCTCAGTCTGCCATGAGCGCTCTGCCTCAAGAAACAACGTGGATCTCTGAAGAACAGCGTGTGAGAGTTGACTCCTGGGAGCCACACGCACACGCACATGCACACACACACAGACACACACACACAGATACAAACACAGACACACACACACACACACACACAGACACACACACAGACACACACACACACACAGCCACACAAACACAGACAAACACACACACACACATACAGACACAGACACACACACACAAACACACACACAGATACACACACAGACACACACACACAACACACACAGACACACACACACAACACACAAACACACACACACACACAGACACATACACACAACACACACACAGACACACAAACACACACAGACACACACACACAAACACACACACACAGACACACACACACACACACACACACACACACACACACACACACACACACACACACACACACACACACACACACGCTTTTAAACCCTAGTGAGATATCTCAGCAGTTAAAGTTGGATGTCGCCAAGCCTGATGACTTGAGTTTGATCCCCGGAACCCACAGGTGAGGGGAGAGAAGTGACTCCTGTATGTTGTCCTCTGACACGTGCATAGCGGCACAGGCATGCCCCCACATGCATACAAACTCAAACATACTAAATAAATAATTAGCTTTTCAAAAGTTTGGCAGGCAAATTGGCTCAGTGGGTAAAGGTACCTGCTCCCAAGCCTGATGTCCTGGGTTCGATCCCCAGGACCCACATGGGTAAGATGGAAACTGTCTTCTGACCTCCGCACTCACACACTCATACACACACATATAAATACATACATACACACACACACATACAAACAAATAAACAGCCTAAATACTATGATCTACACTGTCCAAAGTTTCCAGTGTTAGGAAACATTTCTAAAGAAATCAAAACAATGAAAATGTGTTCTGAGAACAAAATGAAATCCCAGATATGATTCTAGTTCAGAGTCAAATACAAAGCACAAGGTAGCTGTGTGTGTATGCATGTATGTATGTATGTATGCGTGTATGCATGTATGTGTATGTATGCATGCATGTATACATGCATGTATGTGTACACATGCATGCATGTATGTATGCAAGTATGTGTATGTATGCATGCATGTATGTGTATGAATGTATGCATACATGTATGCATATGTCTTGTGCAGGACAAGACAGGCAATTACAAATATCCAAAGGAAGGACTATGGACTGAGAGGTGTCATTGTGACACTTCAAAATGTGACTTTCTTTGGAGAAAAGTCCTTAAGGAAGCAAAAGAAGCTGTTGGAGGTCCTTACTCTGACATGATAGACTGCTGTCCTTACATGAGGAGATTAATTTACAGACACACAAAGAGAAAGAAGATGGCTATCAATAATCAATCAAGGAGAGAGGCCTCAGAGGCCAGTCTTCGGTACACCTGACCTTTGACCTCCAGTCAGAGGATCTAGGAAATCATGAATTTCTGTTTAACTACATCACCGGGCTGTGTGGCACTTTGTCCTGAGCCCCGGCACCAGACAGGCTCCGAGAAAATGAGAGAAGGAACCAAAAGCCAAATGATCTCATGCTGGTGAGATGAATCACCCTAATTTTAGTTACCCTGGAGAAAAAACTGTGACTGTCATAACCAAAGATTAAAACACCAGAGACGTGGTGAGAAGCTGACTGTTAGAAGTGAATGCCTCAAGTCAGAAGCTAACAGAGAAGTTTCTAGAACTCTGGGCCTTTACAACCATGTGTGAGAAGAGAGAACATTTTCAGGTCTGCCGGGGTGAATGAAAAGACACCACGGAACCCAGGAAAGAAAGGCAGTCTCCTGGGCACAGTGGTGACATCTCCAAGGACAGTGTCTGGAGGGACTACAGGGCATGTGTTTCTGGTAGGTCCCAGAGAGCATGGAGGAAAAGTGGTCTCCAGGGAAGACCTTTGATTCCCTCACACTGTAACTAACTAACTAGACACTTAGTGACCAGGTAAGGCTAACATTTTTTTGTGTCATGAATGAATGTTGAACTCAATAGATTATTTTTCTACACCAGTTGATAATATGATGTGGACGTTCTCTCTAAGTTATGGATTATGTTGGTTGAACCAATCTCGTATTCTTGGTGCACACTTGACACTTTCACACCCTTGTTACAACTGGGCTCAGTTAAAGGAATGTGTTAAGCTCCGTTAGATTCGAGGAGAACCAGTTTCAAAAGAAATCTCCATACCTGATTCCGTTCTCCCCTTTCTCTGGCTTTTGGTTAAGACCGTCTTTTACCTGAGAGAGAGAAGAAATAATATAAAAACGTTTCTGAGCCAGAGAGATGGCTTAGTGGGTGAGGCACCTGCTGTGTAAGCCTGGCTCTCTGACTTTTCAGTCCCTGAAAAGGTGGGAGGAGAGAACCCACTTCACACAGGTATCCTCTCACCTCCATATGTGCCCTGTGGCACGTACCCACTGCTCTCTTACATGCCAGGCATGTGCGTGTATAAACACACACGCACATACAGTAAATAAACATATAAATATAATTTCCCAATACTTAGCACATTAGAATCAATTCACTAGCACTTCAGAGCGCATGATACTGGCCCTTGTCCTGGGAGATATGAGTTCTACTTTGTCCTTCCTGGTTTCCCGCCAGGCTAACACATGTTTCTCCTGTTACCCATCCTTGATTGTCAGTGGCCCCAAAGGATACAAATTCTTTAACAATTTAGATGGTCTGACCTTTGGACATGGCAACATTGTATTGTCAATATGGAGTTGGTGTTTGAGACCTGTATAGATGGATCGGGAAAACCACTGTAAAATAAACCTTGTAAGCGTATTTTTGCTAGGCCACATTTACAGCTTGGCTAAAGTATGTTCATCTGTGGGCCACAGGCTGTGTATGCCTGGTAGAAAGCCACCCAGGAGCCTCCTTATTAAGCAAATGGATGAGAACATTAACTGCACATTGAGTTTTTTGATATATTCTCACTCAAGTCCTCTGGCAGACTGCACGAAGCTCCTTTATTCAGATCAACTCTTCTTGTACCGAATGACACACCTAGACATCTGTCCTTTGCCAAGTAACATTTTATGTGCATTTTATTCCTTGTATCTGGTGTGCATGCCATATTTTTATAAGTGCACATTTAAACAATTAATACAATTAAAGATATGCTAAGCACCTTATCTCAGTGTTTGAGAATGTACATAGGTGTTCACGTGACTTACATATGCACATGGGAGAGTACACATACATGAGCATGGGTACATGCTCATAACACGGTTATATCATTGTTTGTTTACCTTTATAGCTTTACAATGTTTGTTTGTTTGTTTGTTTTTACACAGGGTCTCCCTGTGTAGCTTTGGCCAGCCTGAAACTCAAAGAGACCCCCCCCTATATCTTCTTCCTGAGTGCGGGAATCTAAGGTGTCGGACACTATGCCTGGCTAAGATAGGCCTTCCTTTATAGTCCAGGTCAGCATCTGCTTCCTAAGAGCTGCAAAAAAAGATGTGGCCTACCACGGCCAGTTCCTAGTTTTATTTGTAAGTCATAATTAACAGTGACTCTTCTTCTCCACCGGCCAGACCTTTACTGGGAGTTAAATGTCTTGGCGTTCCTCAAAAGTTTAAAGATTGCCTAATACAGTGCTCAGTATTGGTAAAGCAAAGTCATACCAATACAAAGCTGTGCCCTGTGGCTGGGGAGATGGCTCAGTGGTTAAGAGCACTTGCTGCTCTTACAGTGGACCTGGGTTCAATTCCCAGCACATGCATGGTGGTTCACAACTCCCTGTGATTCCAGTTCCTGGGGACCCGATGCTCTCTCTGACCTCAGACTCCAAGTACCCATGTAGTACACATTAGGTACACGCACATAAAACACTCATGCACATAAAATAAAGTCTAAAACATTTCTAAAAACTGTGTCTCTGATATTACAAATATCCAAGAGATGCTGTAGTGTCAAGTACGTACCACACGGTATAGATTGGGGCCCCACACTAGAAGGGTGTGCCGGTGACCCGGCTCAAACTCATGAGCTACCGTGGTGACGCCTGGGGATCCGGGAGAAGACACGTTTATGCTTGTCAGCTGGTCTACATCGAAAGTCATGAATGTGTCTGTCTGGAGATGGGGGACAGAAGGCAGGAGGCAGGTTAGCACTGCGTGCTTGGACACTGTCATGCCATAGTAGATAGCAACCCGCATTGCCAAGTTCATAGCCATTCACATCCAAAATACCTTATTGGGACGTGATACCTGCCCTCCTACCCCACAGACACTGTCATAAGTTCTTTGTGTATTGTCACAGGAACTATCCTGAAATTCTGCTTTTCTGCTATGAACATCATTTATAGTCCTATAGATATACTATATAATACTATGTATAGTATACTATATAGTACTATAAATATACTATATAATACTATGTATAGTATACTATATAGTACTATAAATATACTATATTATACTACGTATAGTATACTATATAGTACTATAAATATACTATATTATACTATATATAGTATACTATATAATATATGTATATTATAGTATAGTATAATATATAGTACTATCTTATACAATATTATATACTGTATACTATGTATACTATCAATATACTATTATATTATGCTACAATATTATAGTACTATATACTGTATATATACTATAGTACTATATAGTACTATAAATATACTATATTATACTATAAATATAGTGCTATATTATGCTACAATATTATAGTACTGTATACTATATATATAGTATAATATAATATAGAGTACTATAAATACTATCGTACAGAAAGGTACCAGGGGACGGGGCCTGGAGAGATGTCTCAACAGTTGAGTAGCTGCTCTCCCAGAAGACTTAGGTTCAACTCCCATAAGTCACACGGTGAATCACCACCACCTATAATTCCATTTCCAAGGGATTTGATGTTCTCTTCTGGCCTCTGAGGGCACCGGGCACATATATGGTGAACAAGCATATATGTAGGCAAGACACCCGTATACTTTTAAAAAGCACCAAAGGAAAAGCGAAGGTTCTGGTGAAATCAACACGGGTCTTCCCTGACCTCCAGGAGTCAGACTTTTAACTCCTTCTTCAAGGTCACTGCTCCAACTGTGGTGGATCAGGAATGAGAATACATAAACCCACGCCACTGGGGTTAAGGCCTCAAGGCTCTCCGTGTGACCAGACTAAAGGCTGGGGATCAGAGGTCAAGGGCAATGACCTCTAGAGCAGGGTTTTCCACAGAGGCACTGTGCGTATGAGGACAGAAAATTCTTGGCTTGGAGACTGAATGCTAACACTCTGGCTTCTATATAAAGTGCCAGTAGCACACGCCTAGTTTGCAACAACAAGGACTTGTCCATAGAGCCTGCTCAACATCTTCCCAGGGATATCGGCACCCGTTTAAAGCCCTGGGCCCTCCCTGCTGTAGAAAGTGCCTGAGTGATCAGTACCCACGCTCAAGTGATCAGTACCCACGCTCAAGTTAGAGAGGCCCATGGCTTCAGAAAGTGTTATGAGGTGGACACTGATGTGTGCTAATCTTGGGCTGCCTTTGGGGTTTATACAAAACGGCTCCTCCGGGCTCTGATGTAAGTCAGGTGGGAAGATGAAACACGAGGTCCTGTTTCCTCCTACTTACCTGAGACATTTGGGCAACTGTCACATTCTTTCCAGGAAAATACACGGCCATGTCATTGTTTCCAATGTTCAAGACCTTAATTTGGACTTGATTTCCGCTGGGGAAGACTGGAAGAGTTTTCTGAGAAAAAGAAAGAAGAGATCCGCAGTGAGGACTCCAGAGTAGACGGTCACTGTCACCTCAGCTCTGGAGACATTCTCCTCTGCAGTGTTAGAGCTCATCCGGAGGCCGGAGGCGCGTGCCAAACATCTGACTCAGCCCGCTGGTCACTCTGCACGGTGAAAGAACTTTATTTAGCCTTAAAAACAAAGGGGGATCTTCCTATATCCTCTAAAAAAGGGTGAACCTTGAGGGCATTATAAAATTAGCCAACCATAAAAGGGTGAGTGCTCTGTGATCGTGGTCACGTGGTTTGCCTGGAGCACCATCCTAGAGACAGGTGGCAGAATGTGACCCACCAGGGCGTTAGGGAGACAGATCAGGGAGTCAACATTGAATGGCTCCGAGGTTTGGTTTGGGGAAATGGGTAAGTTCTGGTAGTATGTGTGTGAGGGCTCCATATAAAGGCAGCTGAGGGCTCCATATAAAGGCAGATGCATTGAGCAGTGTGCTTAGAAGTGGTTAAGATGGGAAATGCCATGGATTGTGTATGTGAGAGACACAGAAAGACAGACAGACAGAGACAGACACAGAGAGTCTCCTCTAATTTTCCAGGCCACATAATCTCTGCCTCTAAGCACTAAGGCCTGATAAGGCAGCACTGGACTGGCTTAGCACAAATGCACCCAGCAGGTGTTAGGATCCATTTAGAGATTATGCCCTAGTAGATATACCAGGATCCAAAATGTATCCTTCTACGAAGATGACAGTTTACACATCTCCCAAGCGCCTGTCTGTGAGTAAAAGGCTTCTCACTAAATCTGACTCGGGAGCAGTTCCATGAACTCGACTCCCGATTACAGAAACTGCATCACAGGTGGAGTCACTCACCCTGTCTTTTCTCCTATCAAAGCCTGCCCATCAGTTCAGTACGTAGCCACCCCCACATCCATAGAACCCAGCATGCTAACTGATGGCCTATTTTGCCCCACCCCCTCCCTTTACAGTCTTTACTCCAGGAATTCTTATTGCACATGGGAGAGTCCCCCAGTCCCCTCTAATCCTCCCAGTCCAGAGAAGGACGCTGCTGGGCCCAGGAGAACACTCACATCGATTTCCACCTGCACAATTGCAGCCACCACAAAGGCCATGGACGCCAGGAACATCCCAACGGTCATCTTCTTCAGGGAGCTAATGCAGATGAGAGGAAAGTGAGCCCCAGTCTGTGTCACCCAGATGAACCAAGATAAACTCTAAAGGGGAATCCTCCTTACTGCTCTCCCTTCGGCTTCCCTGTAAGGATGGCTGTACTGGAAGCCGCTACTGGTGTTTTTATTGTTTTAGGATTTTATGTGTGCATGCCAATGTGAGCACGTGCACACATGCATGTGAGGGTGCTCTCGGAGGCCAGAAAAAGATGTCAGACCCCTGGAAGCTGGAGTCTCAGGCGTTTGTGAGTTGCTCTGTGTAGACGCTGGGATGGAAATGCCGGTCCGTGTGCTTGAGAACCAAGCATTCCTAACCACGGAGCCACCACTGAGTCCCTTTCTGTTGCTATTCATGACCAGACTGGTGAGCGCAATAGAATGCCTATTCATATTTTCACACTCAATTTCTTCAAGTCCTATGATCACAGCTAATTTTTTTCAGGCTTCCATTAATAGCATTTTTATTTATTATTATTATTATTATTATTATTATTATTATTATTATTATTATTTTGGTTCTTTTTTTCGGAGCTGGGGACCGAACCCAGGGCCTTGCGCTTCCTAGGCAAGCGCTCTACCACTGAGCTAAATCCCCAACCCCCGCATTTTTATTTATTTTAAAGGGCATTTGAGGAGACACTGCATACAGACATCTCTATTTAAAGCGCGCTCTCTCTCTCTCTCTCTCTCTGTGTGCATATGCACGTGCGCGTGTGCACGTGTGTATGGATATGTACAGGCCCATGTGTGCTCATGAGGAGGCCACAGGACGTCAGATGTCTTCTGTACCTGTCTTTACTTTCATCACATAGGATTTCTCACTGAATCTGTAGCTCATCATGCTTGGCTAAGATGGCCAGCCAACAGCTCCAGGGATCCGCCTGTCTCTGCACACTGCCATGCCTGACATTTTACATGGGTCCTAGGGATCTGAACTCGGGTCTTAATGCTTGCACAGCAAGCACTCTTACCCAGGGAGATATCTCCCATCCCACAATATCTCTTTATTCCTTTGAAAACTTCATCTTCAGCCAAGCCTGGTAGCACAGGCTTATAATCCCATCTCCGTGGGTGGCTTGCAAGTTCAACATCTAACTAGGCTGCAGAGTGAGTTTAAG
The DNA here is from genome assembly GCF_011064425.1 of Rattus rattus. Classification (NCBI taxonomy): domain Eukaryota; kingdom Metazoa; phylum Chordata; class Mammalia; order Rodentia; family Muridae; genus Rattus; species Rattus rattus. The sequence goes on along the minus strand of NC_046165.1, from coordinate 3,408,813 downwards.
GCCAGCCTTGTCTCAAAATAGGTAGAAAAAAAGAGGGTTGGTGTTTCTATCTCAGTAGAAGAATATTTGTCTAGCATGTGTGAAATCCCCTAGGTTCAATTGCCTGTACTGAAAAAATAAATAATGTCCCATCACCTTGGCGGGAGCTTCCAGAAACAGAAGATTTGTGAGGCCCTGGACCAACAGCGTCTCAGTCAACCAAACAAGCCAAACAACAGCCACCAACAGTGTCTCAGTCAACCCAAGCCAAACAACAGCCACCTACAGCGTCTCAGTCAACCCAAGCCAAAGAGCCACCTACGTGAAGTTGAAACCGCATTTTGCAATGAGCGGATACACCACGGCGTCCACAATGGGGACCATGATGACAATCAAGATGGCGTTCACCGTCTGCACAGGAAGTGGAGAGGGGCTGTTAGTGCAATCACAAGGAACACGTGGGCCTTGGAAAGTGAGCCGAGCCCTTTCTCCTACCTGCATCTGGTCCGGCTGAATCTCAATTGTTCCCTAAAAAAGAGGAGGCAAAATCTTACTGGAGGGAAAAAAAAAACGAGGCAAGAGAAGAAGAAAGGACCAAGGGACCAAAGCAGAGCAGAGGTGACAGGAGGGGAAGCAGACCAGGACAGGCAAACTTACAATTTTCCCAGTCATGGTCGTTGCTTGCAGTGTCCACCTGGAACCCTGAAGAATGAACACGTTGATGGTGTCATGGGGGATGTGGCTTTTTAGAAAGCGATAATCTACCACCAGACCTGCTAAACCCAGACTGAAATAGTATGGGATTTGAAGTTGTCATAAACATCCGAGCTGCCTCTCGGCTGTCACAATACTAGGAAGACGAAAGCCAGTGGTGCATCCCGGGATGCATGAAGGACCCTCTGAGACAGGGGATATAAATGGTGAATACATGGTTATCACCTCTCATGGGGAGCTCACTGTGTTCTACCAGGGCCGGTGTCAGCATCTACAACAGTACAGTGGTAAAGAACCACTTCTGAAAGTCAGGGAGGGGCTTTGAACACTTCATTCCAAAGACAGCGGTGGCCTAAAATCTGGGCAGCCTAATTACAGTTCACCTGTTTCTTACAGGATGTGATGGTTTCTATGGAAGAATAAATGCTCAATGGATCGATATAAACCCATCAGTGCCCCATGGACACACCATGGAAAGTGGCAGCCCTGCCCTGTTTGACTCTTAAGTTTGTACCAGTCACGGGGGACAATATATGCTATGTCTGATTTGAACCTCAGAGAAGAGGCGGGGGAGCAGGACAAACATGTTCAGAAGGGTTCCGAGTTCTTAGCCCACATCGCCCAGCTACCATAGCACTTGTATTCTGAGTGCACATCTGACCCTGGTTAGGCTCTTTCCACACTCAAGGTGGCTCCTTCGCCCTTTCTAGGCTGCTGCATACCTCACACTACAGTCAAGGAGTATGTGCTTGCTCCAACGTTTGCACGGATAGCCTGGTCTTCCAACAATCCTGTCTGCACATGACACATACTGCCCACAGTCTCTAGAAGCAGCGTCTTCTTGCTCTGACTAGGGAGTATTGTGCCGTAGGTTGACCAACATGACTGTGCAGGACTCCAGTGTGTGTCTTACAGATGGCATCATATTTATGACTGGACTTAGGTCACCATCACAGCAGTAGAAGAGAACGTCAAGTTGAGAGGGGCGTGGGGTGGGGTAGCTGGAAGGAGGTGACAGTGTATATATATATGGTAAAGAACACTGTACAGGTATAAGGATGTCTCAACAATTAAAAAGAAAGTACAGGGGCTGGAGAGATGGGTCAGTGGTTAGGAGCCCCGACTGCTCTTCCAGAGGTCCTGAGTTCAATTCCCAGCAACCACATGGTGGCTCACAACCATCTGTAAAGAGATCTGAAGCCCTCTTCTGGTGTGTCTGAAGACAGCTACAGTGTACTTATATATAATAAATGAATAAATCTTTAAAAAAAAAAAAAGAAAGTACAGAGGTAACAGTGTATGTGTGTGTTAAAAGGCACTATACAAGTGTATGAATGTTTCAACAATTAAAAAGAAAGTTGTAGGATGATGTCATTACGCAGGTGAAGGCAGGTACAAGATAGAACGAGGTCTGTCATTGGTCAAGAAGGAAGGATGGACAGGAGAAAAGTTTTAGAGAGGGGAGGAGACTGGAACAAGAAGGGAGAGGAGCAGCGGAGAGAACATGGAGACGGATGTTAAGATTCCTCTCTGCACATTTACAGGTTGTTATGAATATTCTTAAGGGATGGATGTGTACAGGGCTTTGTGTGTCTAGATTAGCAAATTATGTCTTATCGATTGGATCAGAGGTTGTTGTGTTGTGTGTTCTTTCATGTAGTGATTTAAGTTCAAGAGAGTGTGTGGTGGCTGCACACGCTAGCCCACCACGAAATTGGGATGTGTATGTCTCTCATGGTGGCAGCCTGCCTTGGGAACTAGATGGATAGAGAGATTGCTGCCAGGCTCAGAGAGAAGTCATCGGTAGTGTGATATGGGCTGGAGCAGAGCGGGTAAGACTGAAATGAGGATATCTACCAGATGTCCTGGGGCACCAAGGTGCTGGACCCAGTGTGGGGTAAAAGACAGACGTATTTTAATTTTACAGCAGTGGAAAGTACACAGCCACAGGTCTGATCCAGTCAGGACCTGCTTCAAGTACAAGAACTTGTGGGTGTGTGTGCAGTCATTTACAATTCTGTAGGGCACCTCTGGCTGAATAGCCCGTTTTAAAGCTGGAGATTAGAATCAAGCCCCTCTTAATTTAAACAGTCCACAAATCTCTTTAAAGGCAACACCTTCTACCGTGCCAGGTCAGCAGAACAAACTGTCTTTGCCCTCGGATCTGATCCATAAGGTCCCAGATGCTCTCAGGGGAAATCTCCCCCGGGTTGCTCTACAGCAACCTCGTTTTCTTCACTGATTCGCAATAGACCGGTGGAGAGATCCTTTCAGGAAATGTTTCAGCCAATAAACTCAGTAAGATGCAACAACTATATCAGTGTATACAAAAGAAGACCGGAAGAGAACAGTTTAGGAGCTGAATACCCAGTGCAGCCCCAGTGCAGCTTGGTGTGAGGCTGTACTTACTACATCTGATTGAAAGATGTAGCTCAGTGGTAGAGCGCTTGCCTAGGAAAGCGCGCAAGGCCCTGGGTTCGGTCCCCAGCTCGGGGGGGATGTAAAAGAGACATTACCTGCTGGTCAAACAAGGCCCAGAACATGGGGAGGGGGATGTACAGGAACATCACCTTCGTCACCATCTTAATCTGCGAGATGAGCCTCTCCTGTGGGTGGACAAACCAGCCAGGGGCGGGGTCAGCAGCAGTTGCTGCTCGACCGCCAAGTAGGGATCTAAGAGACAAGCTGGGAGGTGATGATTCGATCTAAAGAACGTGAGCGCGGGTTTCTTTAGGAAACCAGACAGCCAGACATTCTAAACAAGGGACGTCTGAGCAGCAATAGCTGTTCCAGAGTCCAGCCACCGGAGCTCGCTAAACGCCAGTCCAGCCACCGGAGCTCGCTAACCGTTTCCCCGCCACCCAGCTCTTCTCTGTCCAAACTGAAGTCATGTGATCTCATGGCCTATGCCTAACAGAATATGACCCAAGTGAACAGCTTCGGGGGAGGGGCATGTTGCTCCCCAATAAATGATAACTGTCCTTTTAAAGTCCTTTCGAAGCACGTGTGCACAGTCATATTCCGCACGCTAATAATCGTTGGGAAGACGTGGCTGAGGGTATTGCCCAGGAACCAAACGTTCTGCACTGTGCTTTCCTTTCATGCCGGCTTCCTGGGGTAGCCGGGGCCACGGCGGCAGGAGTAGGACTTACGTCGTATTTCTCTTTAGCCCAGTCCAGCCAGTGTTCCCTCTTGGGAAATGCCTTACTTCGGTGCCGAAACCTGTTTTTGATGGCAAACTGAAGGAAAGGAGAAAAAAAATTAAATATTAAGAGAGAATCAACTACATCAGACAAATACGTTCCAATGAGTTCCCTTTTGGTGGTCAAATATGGGGGAAGGGCGCATTTTCACACGTAGATCCTAGCATGGCAGGCTTGCTGAGAGGGTCTGTTTGTCCGTCCACAGTGTCTCTAATCCAGACGCCTGGGCTGGGGTCCCCTGCTCAGCACTTTATCCTCCAGCCCACCTAGAAGACCATGCTCAATAGAAATGTAACAACATGGGGCTGGAGAGGTGGCTCAGTGGCTAAGGGCACTGACTGTTCTTCCCGAGGTCCTGAGTTCAAACCCTAGCAAGCACATGGTGGCTCACAACCATCTGTGATGGGATCTGATGCTGCCTTCTGGTGTGTCTGAAGATAGCAACGGTGTACTTACATATAAATAAATCTTTTTTTTTTTAAAGAAATGTAACAACACACTTGCAGTTATGTTTTCTAGCAGTGAATTAACAAGTAAAAACAAAAATACATAAAAAGCCACCCCCATTCCCCACCCCCAATTCCCCATCCCCCACCCCACATTCCCCACCCCCCACCCCCCAGACAGGGTCTCTCTGTGTAGCCCTGGCTGTCCTGGAACCTGCTCTGCAGACCAGGCTGGCCTTGAACTCAGATCCACCTGCCTCTGCCTCCTTAATGATCCTTCAGGCCTCTGTTGGATTGAAGGTGGGTGTCACCGCCACCGACCTCTATTTGGTAAGTTTTATAAAGATAAAATACCCAAGTACCCTAAAAAGTGGTCCTGAGAGAAAAATCAAAACTTGGCTGAATTTTTCTTCTGTTTTTAAAATTGAATTTTTGATTTAAAGGAGGTAGAAGGTAGAGGAAAGTTCTGGAGTGATACGGTGAGAGGAGGGGAGGAAGGGAGGGAAAGAGGAGAGGAAGGGAGAGAGAGAGGAGGAGAAGGAAGGAGGAAGGAGGAAAGAGGGAAGGGGGAGGGAGGAGGGGAGGGAAGGGGGAGGGTGAAGGGAGGGAGGAGAAGGGGAAGGGAAAGAGAGGGGGGTGAAGGGAGGGGAGGAGGGGGAAGGGAAGGGAGGGGGTGAGGGAGGGGAGGGAGAAGGGGGAAGGAAAGAGAGGGGGGTGAGAGGAGGGTGAGGGGAAGGAGAGCAAAGAGCACTTACGCCAATGCACTTGGCCACTTTGCCCATGATGTTGCCCTGGGGCTGAAACTTCTTGTACATTCCACTGCCGAGGACAAACACAACTGCACAGGCAGAAGAAGAGGAGTCACTGCAGAGGTCCCAGGCTCTGATGTAGAATCTTTTTCTTAAGGACAACTTACACAGACTAAATGAGAACACACCCGAAGTGCCATTCTCTGCCCAGAATCTAGAGAAGAAGCACGCACCAGCCCTTAGAAGAGTGTGGCCGTCTTTGAAGAATTGTGAGAGAAAAGACACACTGGGCAGGCATGAGGGTGGCGCTTGTGTAACAGCAGAAAACAAAACAGAGCTGTTTCAATATGAGGGAAAAGGTGAAAGATGTTCCATTTGAGCCTGGCAAGACCTAAGAACCAAACCTGGGGAAAGTGTGAAGAAGCCATGGGGACGTGAGGGGGCCATGGGCCAGGTCTGACCCACACTAACTTTCAACTCAGAGCACCCTTGGTTACCTCTTTGTATATTCTAAAACAACAACAGCAAACAAAAAAATGGTCATATGTGAACATGCTACCTGCATATGTATGGAATTCAGATACTATAATCTATTTGTCTATCTATCTCTATCTATCTATCACCTATCTTCTATCTATCTATCATCATATCCATCTTCTATCTATCTATCATTTATCTTCTATTTATCTAGTCATCCATCACCAATCATCTATCCTCTATTTACCTATCTATCTCATCTATCAATCACCTATCATCTATCTAAAATCATCTATCAATCACCTATCTATCATGTATCTATCAATCATCTATCTATCTACCATCTTCTATCATCTCTCTTATCTATCATGTATCATCTATCAATCATCTAATATCTATCTTTTATCTAGTCATCTATCATCAATCAATCATCTATCATCTATTTACCTATCTCATCTATCAGTCATCTATCTATCTATCCATGTATGTATGTATCTTTCTATCTCCTGAAAGCGGAGGGCACTATCTTCTGTGCAGGAAGGGGAGCAGCAAGAAGGATGAGGAGGGACTGGGACAGGTAGTGGAACACAGACATGAAAAAGGTCCAGTGGTAACTATGTATAAAAATGCCATAATGACACTTGCCATTCTGCATACTGTAATCTACAAGGAAATCTCAAAAGCCATTGATATAAAAGCACGTGCAAATGGACGTAACTATTAGGTGCATACATTCCTCCTAGCAGGAAAGGATTCGAATAGAAAACCTTGGGATGATGCTGATGGAACTTAGATTCCAGCAGGAGCATTCAACGGCCATTGAACCGGATTGGCATTTCTTTACTCAAGTCGCAGATGACACGTGTTGATGAGTAAAGAAACTTTCAATCCCTGCTTAGCACTATATCAGCCTCTTCCACCTCTGCTCATCTGCTCGATGGACCCCAATGCCCAAGTCACTGATGTCTCTCCTTCAAAGCCCTTTGAAGGATCCCATTTCCCATATAACATGGCCACTCCACTTTCTCCTCTCTATGAAGGAGAGCAGGTCTTTGTGACACTTTTTGTTACAATGTGGTACATGGATGGTAACAAATTAACCATGATGATTTATACAGAGCCTGACTTGGACATGGGCTTGTGCAGGCTCAACTGATCTACTCACTTAGGGCAACAGCCATGAGAGCCGCCGGAACCCCAAAGGCCAGTGGGTAACAAGCTTGTTGGCTGTGGATTCCGCACTGCTGAACTGAGGAGAAATAATAACAAAATGCATTGTGTTTTCATTAATGTGAATATTGCTCCCATTTCTAAACACTCTCCACTGATTATATTACATTAGACTTACTTAGCTGCTGGTCTTAATGATGCCATGTTAACTGGGCAAACCATTCAAGGGATATATATATATATATATATATATATATATATATGCTTAAAAGTACACATATATGTATAGTCTGTCTGTCTGTCTGTCTCTCTGGCACCTATTCTGTGAATTTTCTAACTCATGGAGATAAATGTGACCTGGACACTCTAAGTCCAACCTGTGGGACTCAGTAAATTAAAGCAGACACTCTCTCATTCACTGATGCATGTGTCCTGTAAGGCACGGCAGCTACACATCATGAGCTTAGGAAGGTCTGGACGGTAACTATTTTAGGCTATGGCTTCTCCACTCTGCCTTCGCAGGGGAAGCAATCGAATCTAAATGATGGTTATATCCAGGTTCCCGCACCTGACCCCCAGTTTGCCACCGTCTGATGGAAGGTGCTCTTAGCTCCTAGATCCTCATCTTGATAAGGGAAAACATTAGGGCTTTGTAAAGGCAACAGAGGATCCCCAGAAACACCCTGAAAGGACTGGATCCCACGGGGACTTTGGCCTTGTCTCTAACTAGATATTTCACTTCCTTGTAGAGAAAAAAACTGAACTCTGGGGAAAGTAATGTTTGGGTTAGCGTTTCCTGTTCCCAGCTGTACATGATTCCCACTCATGACAAAGAAGGCCCTGTCCCTCAGGCACTGGACACTTTCAATCAAATCCTTGCTTGCAGTGGCAATGGCTTTCCAGTTCCCCACTAATGAAGCCATAGAATCTGTGTTTCTTGTGTCTTCCCAACTCTCTGAAACGCCATGGGGAGCAAGGGCAAAAGGCCAGAAGTCAACCATAGCCAGCTGTATGTCTCCCCAAATGTTGTCAGTGGTGTCTTTCCCCATGTAAAAGTTTAATATTAAAGACTCAATGGTGTGAGAAGGATGGCTTGGAGTTTCCCGTCATCCAGAGAGTCAAGAAAGGTTGGAAGGGGTGAGCATGGAAGAAAGAAATTTACAGTTTAGATTGTGACAATGATCCCAGCATGTGTGGCACCTGGGCCATTTAAACGAAAGCAAAAGACAGGGACCAAGTCTTTGTTTTGTTTTCTTTGTTTGGGGACAGGGTTTCACTAAGTAGCTCTGGCTGGATTAGAACTCACTATTTAGAGCAGGCTGGCCTCCAACTCATAAGGATCCTTCTGTTTCTGCCTCCCCAGTGTTATGATCAAAGATGTATGCCACCACATCCATAAGATTTAGCCTAAAAAGGTAAAAACCTGACTTTACCTAATTAAAAAGAGAAAATCCAAGTTCTTAATAGGTGGTTCTTACCTCTGAGTATGGGAGTGATGATCGTGGAGAGGAGGCTTCCTGCGTTGATAGCCAAATAAAAGATGGAAAAGAACCGGTTTCGCTGTTTTTCCTGTCACAGGAGGGGCACAGTTAGGTTACCACAACCTGGCTGGGAATCATGGGAGACGGTGGGGCTCAGAACCGGGCTCACTTAGTTTGGTCAATATCCCACTTTCAAGTATCCTGGAAAAGACTAGGTCAGACTCGGGACTCATGCTCCAGGACAGAGATCGAACTCACGCTCCAGGGATTCGATCACTGGACTGTTGTTAGTCACTGACCGGTTCCGTCAGTGGTCTTACCTGACCCTCTTCAAACTGATCGCCACCAAATGCAGACACACAGGGCTTGATTCCTCCTGTACCAAGGGCTATCAGGGCCAGGCCGATCATGGACAGTGCTCTGGGGAAAGATATGGTTTAAAGTCAAGGTGGGAGGTCCTCATGGAGGCCCCTCCCCCTGTAGTTTTCTCATAAGGACTACGTGCGTGCGCAAGCATGCGCAGTAACAAACACAAGGAGGCTCACCATCGAAGAGAGGGTAAGGCATAAGGACGCAGGCTGAGTGAGTGTTGAGGGAAACCTGGATGCCGTGGAATTGGAGCCAGCTATGTTTGTTTCATCATTCATATTTAACTGAAAATGACTTGAAATCTGAACAAAGATTTGCATGTGGACTTTGGGTAGCATTGTCATTCCCAATAAAAGGGTGGGGCCATGAAATGTTAGTTAAGGGGTGGGGTGTATAGCTCAGGGGTAGAGTAAATGGTTGGTATGCACAGGCCCTGGCTTCAGTTCCCAGCACACATGCAGACACATGCCAACATACAGGTGTCAATCAAACAAACCTAAGCCTTAGGTCAATCGAAATGGAGTCACGATAGTCATTTATCGACATTGAAAACATGACATTAGAGCAAAGCAGGGTATCTATCTGGGCCTCCTGGTCATCTGCAGCTGCTTACACATAGGAAGAGACTGGAGAGAAACAGAACAAACGCTGTATTGTTAAAACCAGGTTGTGGCACTGAGGACTATTATCTTAATTTTACTTTTGTTATCTTCTCGGTTATCTTGTAAGCATTTTACATCCTGAACTGAAAGATGAAACCATGGGGCGGCAGGGGAATTAAGACAAAGTGTAATGACCCATGTGAGAATGCCATCAGGGAACCCACTGCTTTGAACACCAACCTAAAGAATTATCTGAAAAGAGGAAACACATAGAATTTATGATATTAGAGCTATACTACGGGTTGGGTCCTAGACATCTGAAGTTTGGAAGGATTTATATCTTCTCGGCTGACAATCCATTCCTCTCGGAGAGACGGAATGGATTTGGTCTCTCTTTGATCTGGGTTCTTCCTTCTGGCTGGCCAGTGAGGCCCCAGGATCTGCCTGTCTCTGCTTCCCCAGTGCTGGGGTCATGGGGATCTGAACTCAGGTTCTCAAGATTGCCCAAGAGTACTTTACATACTAAGTCACCTCTCTAGCCTCGTGTCTTTCCCTCCCCAACGCTTTCAAATGACAGCTCTTTTGTGGTAAACCTTGGCTCAGACCTGGTGCTCTGGGCAGCCCAGTGAGCTCATAGCTGCCCCTCACGACAGACACTGCTCTTTCTGGCCCATGCACCAGACAGGGAGAGCTGTTCCGTGGGCACACATGCATTCAGGAGGAAAGTTGAATGGGCATTATAGCTACTGACTTAAACTTCAGTTGTATTTACAGCCCACGAGATGGCTTGCTCCTACATTAAGAAATATAATAATTTTTCTTTTGAGACAGGGTTTCACTGTGTAGCCCTGGCTGACCTGGAACCCACTGTGTAAATGAGGCTAGCCTTGAACTCACAGAGATCCATCTGCCTTTGCTGCCGAGTGCTGAGATTAAAGTCGTTGCACCTCAGTACTTGGCTAGAGACTGAGATTTTAAGAATTTACCGGGGGACTTCTAAAATGTGGAATATTTTAGATTGTGATGTTCATATTCATGTATGATCTTGGGGTAAATAAAGGAAGGGTTGTAGCTGAACGGCGTTGTGTTTGTGTCAAGTTGGCAAGGGGTCGGCTGTGTTGGCTGGTTTTATTTATGTCATAAGCTAGAGCCACTGGAGAGGAGGGGGCCCTAGGGGAGAAAATGCCTCCAGAAGGGCAGGCTGTAGGCAAGCCTGTGGGGTATTTTCTTAATTAGTGATTAATGGGGGAGGGTGGGTGGTGCCATCCTTGAGTTGGTGGTCCTGGGTTCTGAGAAAGCAGGCTGAGCAAGCCATGGGGAGCATCAGTAAGCAGCACCCTTCACAGCCTCTGCATCAGCTCCTGCCTCCAGGTTCCTGCCCCGTTTGAGTTCCCAACCCGACTCCCTTCAGTGATGGACTACGATATGAAAATATAAGCCAAATAAACCCTCCCCCAACTTGATTTTGGCCAACTTGATTTTGGTCATCGTTGCAATAGTACCCCTAACAGAAGAGCAGTGCACACATCACACATGCCATCCCAGCACATGGGAGAGCTTAGGTGGGAGGATTGGGAATTTGAGACTAGATAGCTTGGGCTATCTAGATAGCAAGTTCTAGACCAGCCTGGGATACATAGTAAGATTCTGTGTTAAAAAGCAGTAAGCAAATGAGTAAGCTTTGTAATTAGTGTACCAGGCCTCATAGTAGGAAGGAGAATAGCTCCAGTAAGACTAGACCAGGCTGGAGAGGTGGCTCAGTGGTTAGGAACACTGACTGCACTTCCAGAGGTCCTGAGTTCAAATCCCAGCAAGTACATGGTGGCTCACAACCATCTGTGATGAGATCCGATGCTCTCTACTGGTGTGTCTGAAGACGGCTACAGTGTACTCATATATAATAAATACATCTTTAAAGAAAATAAGAGTAGATCTTGCTGTCAAGAGTTCAGAACAGGTGGCTAGGACAATGTCTGTTAAGTGGAACAGATAGAAAAAAAATCTACTGTGGTTTCAGGGAGAAACTAAAGGTCTTAGGTTATTGGGAAAATCTAGTGGCATTGAGGGCCAAGGTTTATGGGAGTTATGTCCCCCTAGGGAAGATATTATGAGCATGAAAACCTTCACATGAGCATACACTGGATGGCATGTTCCCCACTAGTCAAAGCGAGCAGACATTAGGATGGAGACACACTGAACTGTCTTCTCTACATTACTGAGTAGAGACAAAGACTTCTCCATTCTCTTGGAGGACACTTCAGAAAAGAGATGAACCACCAGATCGCCAACTAATCGAGCAGTGAAAGGGTGGACTCACACGTGCAAAGGAAGGTTGTTAGGATTGCCGTCGTGGTCGTGGTCTGTAAGGTCATTAATTGAGCTCACTGAGATGACGGCTTGTCCGATCGTGTAGACGATGGATAGTGAGACAATTGTCCTGTGTTTAGAAAGGGCAGGAGAGTCCGAGTTAGTAGCACTGTAGCTGTTCACTTTCATTCTTCTTCCGGCAGAGCTTCAGAGAACCCAGTCATGGATCTACCCAGTTTTCAAACGTGGAAAAAATGGGAACTCTCAGGAAGGGAGAGCATAGAGTGAAATTGTGGTTAGAGCCCAGAACGGGGAAGACCCACCTCCAACTTCCCTCCACCCCTACCTCTGCCACCACAGAAATCAGTATTTGTAGCTGTGGACAAGACTTAAAAATCTTGGCAGCATTGAGCAGGCTCCAGGTTGAAACAGACAGACAGACAGACAGACAGACTTTGGATAGGAATGCATGGTGGGGGTAAGAGAGGAATTGGATGGGAGGAAATTCAGACTGAACTTGATCAAAACAGAGTGTACATATCTCTGATATTCTCAGACCACTAAGAAAACAACGTTTCTAGCTTGTGCCTGGTAGCTGTGGCTGTCCAGGAGTGGACTCTGAGTAAATTTACAGACTTCTCTAAAGAATGCTGACTGTTCTTCCTCCGGTCTGTGTGAGCACGCTGACCTAGAAGAGCATCTTCCTTCTCTATAAAGTTCCCAGAAGCTTTCCCCATGAGGTATCCCCTGTTTGGGTGAGTACTCACAATGGCTTCCCACCCACCAAACCACATGACCCTGTAGCAGCAAGACCTGAGTGTCAGGCAGTCTTTTCCTCACCAGGGATAGTCAGGCTCCCTGCCACTAATTCTTTTTTTTTTTTTTAATTTTTTATTGGATATTTTTTATTTACATTTCAAACGTTACTCCCTCTCCCGGTTTCCCGTCTATAAGCCCCCTATCCCCTCCCCGTCTCCCTTCTTCTATAAGGGTGTTTGCCCACCCCAACCACCCCACCTTCCAGCCTCCCTGCCCTGACATTCCCCTACACTGGGGGGTTCTCCTGGCAAGACTGAGGGCTTCTCCTCCCATTGGTGCCCAACAAGGCCATCCTCTGCTACATACGCAGTTGGAGCCATGGGTCTGTCCATGTGTACTCTTTGGATGGTGGTTTAGTCCCTGAGAGCTCTGGTTGGTTGGTACTATTGCTCTGCCACTATTTCAAAATGATACAGTTTGTTTGCTCAAGTGCATGCATGTGTGTGTGTGTGTGTGTGTGTGTGTGTGTGTGTGTGTGAGTGTGTGTATGTGTGAACAAAACCTCAACCATCTTGAATTTACAGCGCTAAGTCCTAGGAATACAAAATGAAGCAGAAACAAGGCCACAGATGTCCTATGAGTTTCTTTTTCTTGAATCCTCCCCAAGCCCAGAGTCTACCATCCTGAGTCACAAAGCTCACAGTTTACATTTCTGTGTGGTGTGCAAGCCCCAGTCACTCACTTGAACTTCCCCAGCCACGAGTCTGCGATCAGAGCTCCAAGAATTGGAGTCAGGTAGCAGAGGGCAACAAACGTATGGTAGATGGCCGTGGAGAGGTCATCATCCCAGCCAAGGAAGTTCCTGAAGTACAGAACCAGGAGAGCTTTCCACAGACGCGGGGAGTGGGGGGAGGGGAGAGAAACAGAGTTAGGGCTGGCTGAGGCAATGTGTGCTCTTACAGAAGGGGGAGGTGAGCTGGAAACTTACCTCGCATCCCATAGTAGGAGAATCTTTCACAGAATTCATTGACCACGATGAAGAAGATGCTCAATGGGTAGCCAAAGCAACCCTGACACACAAGTAAGGAAGTAATATTTAGACACACTCCTCCCCAGTCCACACACTCCTCCCCCGTCCATACTCACACTCTAGCCTGGGAAGCTAGACAGAGATTCACCACACGTGTAATAAATTCCCAGTTCCATTCAGAACCAGGATTGTGATTTTTATAGCTTTATGTTAGTTATTCCCACATAGAGACAGTAATGGGGTAGATCAAGTAGCAAGAGAAGGAAATAAACTGCATCCCTTAAGCCGAGGACATCTCATGCAGAACTCAGGAACATCTCTATGCCCTAAGCACGTGTGTCAACTGAATAAGGCATTATCTATGTTCGCCAAAGAGCAAAACGTTGTGTAACTTACAGGATGAAGATTTCGGGGGAGGACAAAGGATACTCACCCGAGACTTGGACATCCCTGAAAGAAAAAAAAAAACAAAACAACGTTAAAGTCAAGTTATGACTGCTCTAGTCAGAGCCCGGCTCAGCTCCTCTGGCTCTGGACAAGAATATGCCTTAGCTTCTTCTGGGATCCCGACACAGGACTCACATCTCTTTTGAGGGGGACTGACCTCCTCAGGCAATGCTTGTGAGATTCAAAAGTGAGAACCAGTGCTCAGGAAACTATGGCCAAACCATTTCCTCCTCAAACACTTCAAAGGCTGCCTCTGTGTTCTTCCCCATCTCACAGGGTCAGTGGGGTTCTTGAGGGTTAAATCGTTGAGGTATGACACACTTTGAGGCGTCTAGCAATGAGTGAAGCCTCAGCCTTTCTGTTCCTAACCCTGCCTTCCTTCCTGCCCTTCTCGGAGCAGACTCCAGTGGTAGCCAACGGTTTGCTCATGGCGTTGTGTATCCTTTCAAAGTTTGTGACATGGGGGATAGCAGCCCATCCATCTAGCATGTCCCTAAGTCGAGCGCTAGCACTGGTGTTGGTATTCCCTTCACACAGTGTGCTGTTGTGATAGGCCATTTCCTCTAGGCTACCTGCACCACTGTGCCCCCTTTCAGGGGGAGCCCACCCTCTTCCTGTTTCCCAGTCCCCATTGACCTCATCTTACAGTGCCCTGAGGCACACGCCCGTCCTCTGTTAGGAGTCAACTCAGCGGTAGTGGGCTACAAACTGCTGTGCCTGAGATTTTCCCGGGGGCTTGTAGAACAGACTGGCGGTCTGGGCCAGTGCTGCTGACTCGTAGGTCTGCAGACCGCGTGTGACTGCGTTTTTCTAACCAGTCTCCAGTGGTTGCATGCTTTGAAAGCTGCTGCACTGGAAAATTGTAAGTAACCCTTAAACCCCAGTCCTGCCCCCCCACCCCCACCCCATGCACCCTGCCCTACAGTAGGGTGAATTATCTGGAGAGGGCTTGTTGGACACTGCACTTGCCCCTCTGTCTTGTACTAAGAGTTAGAGAGGGGGTGCTGGAGAGATGATTCAGAGGTTAAGAGCACTGTCTGCTCTTCCAGAGGACCTGAGTTCAAATCCCAGCAACCGCATGGTGGCTCACAACCATCTGTAATGAGATCTGGTGCCCTCTTCTGGCCTGCAGGTGTACATGCAGGATGCTGTATACTTAGTAAATCAGAGAGGGGGCAGGGAGGATCTGGCTTTTAAACAAGCTCCAAGGTGAGGTGGATACTGCAGTCTGGGGACCTTTGTTTGAGAAGCCCGTAAAAGCTGTGGTCTCTGGTTTCCTGACAGATCTCCATATGTAAAGATCCTCACTTCCCTGGCCCTGAGAACCAGGAAGACCACCTATCCAGAGCAGAAACCAAAGGCAGAAGCTGGGTAAGTACAATTGTCCACTGCATTCACAACTCTAACCCCTGACTCGATGCTGTGTACTGTCGGTCTGTGTGGCTCCCAGCTCCCCTCCCCACCACCACCACCACCAGCAGCACAACCCGCTCCCTTCAGCTGAGCTGCACTTTCGAATTCCTCCATGGCCCCAGGGCATCACGGGGGCGGGGGCGGGAGGGGGGCACCACACTGAACGGTCTTGCAGTCTCTTGCCCACTTCAGAGTACATTTGATGTTATTTTAGTCCTTGCTTCAAGGAGGGAAACACCACCATCCTGACCTCCTTGGACTCTCATTCCCCACCCTCCTGTGGTTGAAGCTGAAGCCAGAGATTCCACACCACAACCAAACTCGGTTTTCTTTGATGGAAGGGGCTGCTTCAAGGTACAAACGAGAAACATGGGATCGGAGCTGGGATTGAATCTCAGTTTTGCCAGCTGCCACCTGGGACCCTGGGTTAGCCTTGACAATCATAGGGGAGTGAGGAGAACACCATCTGCTGTGTAAGGTACCGCACAAGTTCCCAAGGGGCCAACAAGATGGCCCAGTCTGGCTTTCCTCAGACTGATACAGTTTATTGTGAAGGCTCCTCTCCTCCACTCCTGATTTGTGCAGGGCAGCAGGGCAGCTTGTGTTCTCGAGGAGACAGCACGCCGCTCCATCTACCTAAACTTCAAAGAACGTGGTCTCCCCAAGGCCTTCAGAGGACCAGGCAAGGAATTGTACTAACACAAAGGCCCAGACGCTCTCATGAGGGAGGGCGGCAAGCCCAGAGTCCACAGAGCCAGGCCCAGTCTCTCCACAGTACTGCCTTTCCCGTGTCCCTAGATGTTCTGGTTCACAGGGGAGGGACCTTATCTCCAGAGCAGTGACTATATATTACTGTTAAATATTACCAGGCACCGGTTTACAGCAAATGTATACAGGGTACAGGAAATGTTTGGAGGGCTGAGTCCTTGGTTGACCAATCATCAGGTTTAGAATTTCATTGTGGAAAAGGAACTGTTCAGCCTCACTCAAGCGAAGAAGAAACTAGAAAAAATAGATTCAGATTCAGATTTCTCCCTCTCTCTCTCTCCTTCTCTCCCTCTCTCTTCCTTTCTCTCTCTCCTTCTCTCCTATCTAGTGATAGAGGAATAAAGGGTGGGAAAAAGAGAACTCACAAAGTAGCTGAGACTGACTACAGTTAGCTAAAAGGAGCCCAGGGAGGACCGCAGAGCAAGCCAGGCTTTGGGGTAGTCTTTAGTGCCCTGATTGGTTTGCAGGGTGGCTTGCGTTCTTGAAGCAGAAGCCCAAGATGGTAGGACCCAGGCATCCTGCAGGAAGTGTTTTGTGTTTTGAAAGGTATGCATTCCTGAGAACTGCCTTTATTACTCCTGGACAGAGGTTGCTAAACTCTTTTTATAGAATCCAAAGCTATCTTGCTGGCCATACACCGAAGTCAGCACTTCTTATCTGAACGTACCCATGTCAACAGGACCGCTATCAGAGAAAGGCCAAGTGTAGAACCAGGGGCCACACGAGACTTGATTTGAACTCAGATTTCAACAAGACTCGGTTTACTTTAGACCACTCAGTGAGCGTGTTGGGCGAGCCCATGTTTCTAGAACAGCTTGTAGGTCACTTGGAGATGTTAAGTATGACCAGAACTATATCTGGACTCCCTCATCTCGAGAGCTCAGTGGTGCCTGTGTGTCTAATCGCCGACGAAACATTGGCCTTTGCTGTTATTATGTTTAATGGATTTCTATTATCTAAAAGGTTTAGACATAAACCAATAACAGTAAGTATATATTAAACATTTCTCTCATTACTAACTTTGGGATGCAGTGGAGGAACAGAGAAGGAGGGGGAAAATGAGACTCTAGTGAGACCCATCTCTTACTAACATTTCTCCTCTGATGAGGAAATTTTCTGTGATTTATGTGGAGCATAATAAATTGAGCCATGTAGGCTTGGAATCTCTAAGTACTGTTTTGTTACCTAAACTCAATACAGCGAGAGGTGCTTAGTGGGGACATGTCCTGGGAAACGTATTTCACCATTGATGGCAAAGATGAGGATGATATTTTCATCCGTGTTTGAACACCATGGGGTGTATTTACACAAACCAGGAGGGTAAACCTACCACAGGCCCCCAGGATACTGTAATCTTATAGGTGTATGCCGTCCACAGTCAGAACACTGCCGTGTGGCACAGCGGTGCTCCCTCAGGGACACTTTTGGAGGTTGGGTTTGGGATACAGACAAAGCACTTTGTCGAGGTCTGAGAAAGGAAGTGGAGAGAAAACTATTTCTTACCATTTCTAAAAGTGCCTGCACCCCAGAGTCTGGACAAATTCGTAGGTGTCTCTCCTTCCATGGAAAAGTCGGGGGAGGCGCTCTGCTGATCTCATTGTCATTGAAATTCAGCCTTTATCCTGAGTCAGTCAGTGGGTGAACAGAAACACCAAACAAAGAAGGGAAGCAGGGTGAAGACAGCAGAGGTTGCCCTGTCTTTATTCATTACCAAAGCAAGCTAAGCCAGGCTTAGTGGTCCCAGCACTCTGGAGGCAGAGGCAGGCAGATATCTGGAGTTCAAGGCCAGGTGGGTCTGTAGAGCAAGTTCTAGGACAGCCAGGGTTACGTAGGAAGGCTCTGTCTTAAATAAAAACCAACACCCCATGAACAAGGCAAAGCTGCCTAGCCGCTAAAAGTGTGAAGCTACTACTGCCAGGAGCACTGCCGATGAGAAAGCATGGAGTTTATGAAATGATTTGGGCGTGATGCCATCCAAGAGGATCAGCTCAGTCCCTGGACCATACCCAGGACTTGATTGGCCATGGTTGGTCTGAGTTGTGGCAGAAGTCTTGTGGCCCTTTCGGGACAAGGAGGAGAAGCTGTGATGAGTCCATACTCCGTGCGCCCCCTAAGTCACTCCTCGGCAGTGGGGCACCTCATAACTCACAGTGACAGCAGCAGCCTCTGACATATGCCTATGTTGCAGGACAGGTGCCAGGGCACCCTGGCAGTGCGATCTACTTAAGTGGTAAGGTGCCCCTGCATCGTTCTCATCTGTCGGTCAGGCTGTGCTTTGTCTCCTGTGTCTCAACAGCTGGATCTTCACCTTTGCACCTTGGCACCTACTGCTCAGGCTTGGGCACAGCTCCCAGCCAGCATGTGCATTTTAAAGGGCTAGAACCCAAGGTTTCCCATGCAGGTGTCTCAAAAGCAGCCTGGATCCATTGATTCACACTCTCGGAAGCTAGAGGTCTGAGATCGAGGTGTTGTGAGAGTTGCTGTCTTCTGAGCCACCCTGGGGGTTTCTGGCACTCTGTGGTACCCTTCGGTTCATAGAGGCATCGTCTGCCATCGTCTTCACCTCCACAGAGCACCCCTCTCAGATGTGAACCCATGCTCAAACCTCCCCTAACAGAAAGATGCTAGTTATTCTGAATGTGTAGCCTACCCCACTATGCTATGATCCGATATTAACTAATTAACTAGTCACAGTTGCAACTGGCCCGCTCTTCAGAGAGGTCACATTCTGGGTCCTGGGGGGGAGGGGCTGGACTTCTCTATATCTGAACTTCGGGGATCCATATTGCAGCCCCAAATGGTCAAAGGCCGTTTGCTCTGTACCACTTGTTACTTCATGTTGCGACATTGAAGGGCCAGGGAGACGGCTGGGTCAGACTGAGTTAGACTCAGACTGAAACTCATGCCTGCTGTGCAAGCATGAGGCCCTGAGTTCAGAATGTCAGTATTCACAGATAAAGCCAGCAAGGCAAAGAACAGCCAAATCCCAGCACTGAAGAGGTAGAGACAGGAACATCTCTGAAGCTGGCCGGCCGGCCTAGATGAGCTGGTAAGACAGAGACTGTCTGAAAACGTAAGGTGGAGAGAGTAAGGAAGACAGCTGACTTTGTCAGGCAAGGCAGACTATGCCTTTAATCCTAGCACCCAGGAGACAGAGGCAGGTG
Source organism: Rattus rattus (assembly GCF_011064425.1). Taxonomy (NCBI): domain Eukaryota; kingdom Metazoa; phylum Chordata; class Mammalia; order Rodentia; family Muridae; genus Rattus; species Rattus rattus. Next base: position 3,389,735 of record NC_046165.1, on the reverse strand, counting down.
GATCTCTATGAGTTGGAGGCCAGCCTTGTCTACACAGTGAGTTCCAGGATAGACAGAGACACATAGTAAGACCTTGTCTTAAAACAAAACACAACACAACAAAACAAACCTAAAAACTAAAACCAAAAAGGTACCTGACAACAATTTCTGACAACATTCTTTGAACGCGTGTATCAGCACGCACAGTCTTGTCTTCTAACCAGACGTTATTCTCTGGGCATACCTGTGATTTGCAGAAAGGGTCATGGTGGGCCACGGGGTCCAGCTATCTTTTGACAAGCTTAGAGATCAGTCAGTCCCAAATTGCTCCGTGGCATGGAAAGGTCAGGAGGTCAGAGAGTCCCTCAGAGTTAATGTGTAGCAAAACAGAGGGCCCAGGAAGTGGTAGTCTTAAATTCTGCTCAGATATAGACAGGGATCAGGTGTGATCCTGATACCCGATTCCATACCCTAGGCATGGTAAGCTATGGTAGTCTGGATGAGGATGGCCCCCACAGGTTCATATCTTTGAATGCTTGGTCCTTCGTTTTTGGGGAGGGTTAGGAGGCATGGCTTTGTGGGAGGAGGTGTGTCACTAGGGGTGGGCTTTGAGGTTTTCTTTCTTTTAAAGATGTATTTATTTATTATATATAACTATACTGTAGCTGGCTTCAGACACATAGATGGTTGTGAGCCACCATATGGTTGCTGGGATTTGAACTCAGAACCTCTGGAAGACCAAGTCAGTGCTCTTAACCGCTGAGCCATCTCTCCAGCCCAGCTTTGAGGTTTTAAAAGCCCAAACTACCATTCCCAGTTTGCTCTCTCTTCCTCTCTTCTCTCCCTCCCTCCCTCCCTCCCTCCCTCCCTTCCCCTTCTCCTTCCCTCCCCTTCTCTCTCAAGCTTGTGGATCATGGTATAAGCTCTCATCAAACATTCCAGAGCCATGCCTACCTGCTGCTGCCACCCTCTCCTTCTCAATGGTCATGGACTATAACCGGGTGGACCTGTGAGCCCCAGTGGAATACTTTCTTTTCTAAGTTGCCTTGGTCATGGTGTTTTGTCAAGGCAAATGTAAAGCAACTGACATAACCCTTGCTCCCCAAGTTGGCTTCTTTATCTGCACTCATATTTTTATTGCAGAACACCCTTGGGCCAGGACTTAGACTAAGGCTAAGTATGAATGCATGTGTTTGAGGGTGAAGAAAGGACTGTGTTCCTTGATTAAAGAAGAGAGGCTCTTCTCCAGAGAGACCACTGGAAGGAGACAGAGGGAAGATATGATGGGGGTGGCTATGGGCCACCTCCCACCTCCAGCTCAGGTTGAAGACTCCTGACAGAGGACAGGAACTGGCCCACTAGCAGTAGGAATGTGTGCTGAGCATGCTATATTTATACACAGCGTGATCTTGTATATTTTCATAGGAGAGAACAAGGTTCAAACCATCTATACGTTGCCAAATTCAAAGAAATCAGCCTTTAGTCTTTTGAGGAGTTTGTTTTAGAGACAACTCAGACTACAACTGTTATTCACAAAGGCTTTCTTTTTTTAGGATGACAAATCAGGACTTAAAAAAAATAAAAACCTGCTTTACCATTGCAAAATTGGTCTGAAAGATTTGAGGCGGAATGAAAATATTTTTTTGCATTGACATTTAGATAGTACACACCTCAGTGCTAAATGAAAAGATAAAAAATAATCTAGACATAAATGTTGGTAAAAATGTGTGCAGTTTAAATTTTGATAGATATTATCTAATAACACTCTGTGTAAGTGTGTGAGTACCTTTCCCCCAGGTTTGCAATCTCGGGATTAACAGGCATGGCAGAAGCAGCTACCTTGGAGATAAAGCAGGAGTGAGTGTCTCAATAGTGTGATGCCTGGAGACTTCACCCCACTGCTCAGAGCAACAGTATCAACATCGCTCCCCTAACAGTATCAACAGAGTATGACCCTGAGTTTTAGAATAGATAGATTGCTTGTGCTTACATTGACAGTTTAAGTGTTTCTGATTTCACCTGATCTATTTCTGCCTGAGTTTGGAGAGAGCGTCTCACTCTGTAGCCCTGGCTATCCTAGAAGTCACTGCGTAGATCAGGCTGGTCTTGAACTTACAAAGATCTGCATGTCTTCACTTGCAAGTGCTGAGATTAATGGTCAGTATATGTCACCACACCCAGCGTAGGTTTCCAATATCATGGGAGTGATGTTTATCCCATACACTTTTCATTACTTAATGGGTTGTTTAGAATTATTGGGGCTGTGGTGCAAAAGCTCATCTATGTTGCTGGCCACCCATGGTGGCACCTGAGATGCTGCTGACCCCAGTAGAGTCATCTTTATATGCTACATAATACAACTTAATTCCATATGTATGCGACATAACACATTTTCTTAGTATTGTATGGGGGTTGGATAGAACTTTCCAGAATCTCATAATATGGCCTTTTTGGGAACAGACTTGCTGCAAGGATAATTCATTTAGGTGAGGTTAAGCTGGAGAAGCGGTGTGTGTGTGTGTGTGTGTGTGTGTGTGTGAATTAATCCTGTGTGAGTGATTCCCTTATAAGAGAGAAGAGACGAGACAGACACACAGGAAGAAGATGGCCACAAAACAGTGGAAATAGAGACTGGACAATGTCTCTGAGCCAAGGGCTGTGATGCCACCAGAAGCCACAAGAAAGGCCTGGACCAGTGGCCCCTTGGAGCCTTCAGACTGAGCATGGCCTCCTAATATCTTGACTGGACTCCCAGCCTCCATGTCTGTGAGGGGACTCCCTTGTCATTTTGAAACACAGTGCCACTTTAGTTATGGGAGCCACGAGAAAGGCACACAAGATGTGAGTTCTTGTGTTTGGCTTGAACAGAGAAAAGAATCTTTTTTTTTTTTTTCTCTCAAGAACATTCTCGGATCTACAAGCGAACAGAGCTCTGTTGGGAGTCCTAAAGAGTTTGTTACAAAATCTTGTCACTCCCTGCTGACTGCAGGCGTTTTAAATGGTTTGGTTTGAGAACTTGGGATGAGTCTTCCTATCTAAGAATACTTTGTATCCTTTCTAGTCCTGAACCCGATTCTTGAATCAAAACTTCCTAGTGAGGCGCATGGTCATTGTTACATCTTCCTACATAGTATCTGGTGGAGCGCAAACCTGCGCTGAGAGAGAACTCCTGAAATCGGGTAGCTGGGCTGCAGGCAGGCTTCCATCTAAACCCCTGGGAGACCTTCCCCTTCTGTAGCCTCTGGAGGAGGATCCTGTCCCTCTTCACCTGGGGGCAGTGTATGTTTTCTTCTTCTGTTTAAAGATTCATTTTGATTTGTGTGTGGTGTGTGTGTGTGTGTGTGTGTGTGTGTGTGTGTGTGTGTGTGTGTGTGTGTGTGTGTGTGTTGTGTGTGTGTGTGTGCAGGTGCCCAAAGTGCCAGTGATGATGTGTGTGTGTGTGTGAGCTGGAATTAAAGGAGGTGTGTGTGTGTGTGTCAGTGTGTGCAGGTGAAGGATGCCAAAGATGATGGCAGAGTCCTCTGGAAGAGGAGTTGCAAACCACCCTCTTCACTGCTGGGCCACCTCTCCAGTTCCAGCAATAGCATTTTCTAACTGCTGACACGTGCCTTAGCTCCGATCTGCCAGCCAGTAGCAGCTGTGCTTGTAAACCAAGGGCAAAGTTACAAAACAGAGATTCTCTGGTTCCTTGTGTTGCAACCACAGCATTACAGGATCTCTGAGTCAGTCCTTGTCTCTGGCTCCTGGTAACATTGGTCTATTCTCTGTCATCAGGGAGGAATGTGTAGATGTCCCTGAGAAGTCACCCTTGTTTTCATTTCCTTATCAGTTCACCTGAGACACCTACCCACTTTCCCTCCTGCAAGGGATAGGCTCCACTTGCTATTGTGTAATGGAGCTCTGGGCCCAGAGTGGAGACACAGCGGGGTTGAGAAGTCCCAGCCTCTACTCATGGTTCATGGTACTTAGCCATTCTGTCCAAAGTGATTCACCCCAAAGAGGACAGAATGGCAGCCTGCCCTTCTACTAGCCAAATGCATAGGCGATTGATCTGTTTGTGCTCTGTACTGCATGGGATGCCTCAGTAATGTCAAGAACCATAGGAAACTTAAAAATCAGAAAACCCGAGAAGACGAGATGAGATTCTCTTCCACCCAGAGACTCCATGGAAGTGTGAACAGCAAAGCCACAGTTTAGCAGGAGAATGACTCCTTGTTTATGGCTGCTTCCTGTGGTCTCATTTATCTCAACAACAACCAAGAGGGAAGTGTTTCTCAGAGCTTTGGTTTCTGCCCTGAGGATGTAATTTTCTTCCAGGAGGATTGTTCTATGGCCTTCCACGGGGAGTGAACATCTGGATAAACCAAGGACTTTAGGCCCACTCTGCCAGCTCTAGTGAGCCAGCACTTCACTTTGATTCTCTCTGCCTACACAGCCATTTTTCAAACAGCCACAAAACTCCCCATCACAAGGGACATGTACTCATGTGTACCCAAGGGAAGGTTGGACTAATTATTATAGATTACCACAGCCTAATTTCTAGAACACAATAGCAATGTTTACACATGGGTAAGGGTCAAGGAGAAGAAAGTGCTGTCAGTTACGATCATTCAGGGTCACTGTAAGCCATCACTCTCAGAGTTTGGTACTGGGACCAGCGGCAAAGGCACTAGAACACAATAATCCTTGGCTTCCACACCCGAGTCCCATGGAGCCAGGACCCTAGGGGTGGTGCCCATGCAGGTGATGGGGCGTGTGCCAGGCTAGGGATGGAGCACAGTTGGTAGAATGCTTGCTAGGCGTAAGCAAAGTCTTGGATTCGATCTTGCACACCACATAAAATGGGTGCTATGCCCCTATACTTACACTTGGGAAGTGGGAGCAGGAGGATTAGAGTTTTAAGATAATTTTTTCAGGTATGAAGCATTTGAAGTGTGATTCTGTCTCAAAATAAACAAACAAAAAGGTGAAAGTAAATTTAGAGAATGTCAGAAAGAGCTTTAATTCCCCTTTCGAGCTGCCAGCTAGGTCTCCATCCAAGGGATACTCAGCGACCTGCTGTCCACTCCCAGCTTCCTGGGGCACTTTGGCCCTGCACTTTGGTTGAACCAAGCGCTCCTAAGGCAGGAGAGAATAGGGAAGGACTTTTATATGTCCAGGAGGGAGGTTGCTGCAAGGCTGGCTCATCTTTCTACACCCAAGCAAGAGGCTGACTTGGAAAAACTCCCAAGACACACTAACAAGGCTGAGATCTGAGGTTGAGCATGACTGCCAAGGAAGCAGATTCCTCGGCCTTGGGAGCTGGAAGGGAGCTTCCTTCAAAGAACTTGACTCTTGGACCTCAGAGTCAAGTGTTTGAGTGAACAGAAGCCATGGGTTTCGAGGCTGGAGTGGGAAATGTGTATTATAGCCCTTTAGCACAGCCTTTTGCTAAGTTTTAACTAAGAGGGTGTGAAGACAGGAAAGAGATCATGTCGTAGAAAGCTTTAATGAAAGTCTCCTTAGCTTCCTAAAGGTGCTGTGGCTGCTCTCTCCTTGAGACTTCTCCCCAGCTTGGCAGAGTTTCTGTTATTCAGAGACCTCTTTCCAGCAGACAGACCAAGAGATCAGTGCGGACACAGCCTCTCTTTTATCACCCATACCTTGGGGCAAGGATGGGGTGAGATTGTGGCTGCCTCCAGCTAAGGAGCCAAGAGTGATACATTGTTTTTAAATAATTAAAAGATTGAAGGTCGTTTTGCAAGTACGCAGAAAAATATACAAATGCCAGGTATGTTGGCTCAGACTTGTAATCTCAGCCCTTGGAAAGTTGAAGCAGAAGGATTGCTATGAGTTTGAGACTAGTCTGGGCTGTATAGTTAAGGTCTCAAACCCAGCCTGAGCTATAGAATAAGACTCTGTCTCAAAAATGAGAGTGGATCAGGTGTGGGCACACACACACACACACACACACACACACACACACAATAAGTAAATAGAATTCAATGAAAATTCAGAAGGGATTTTTTAAAGACCATTAAAAGTGAAAAGAACCATTCACAAGTTGACATCAACGCCTGTAACTGGTTTTATTGGGACAGGTCCACCCACGTGTTTACTGAGCGTCTGAGGCTTTTTCTGCACCAAGGACAGAGCCCAGGTGTTACTACTGTGCTCTTCTCTACCAGAGAGTGCTGAGCTCTACATAAAAACAAGCCAAGGTTTAAGATTTCAACCACCGGTGCTCAGGTTCAGTCCTGGGTATTCACATCCGGGGCAGCTGCATAGTCTGTGGGTGCTGTAGAGTCACGTCTGTCTCTCTCCTTCCTAGTCAGTCATCGCTTTGTCCCCTGGATTCCCAGGGGGAGCGAGGTTAGGTCCCTGGTGTGAACAGTGGTTTGAACCACACAGGAGGAAGTCAGCAGCTCAGGGCACCTGTTTCTAAGAACCGCTGCTTGCTAGTTCCACTCCCCAAGTATTCCTAGTGTCACAGCCTGTCATGTGGCACCTGAAACAATTTTGACACACTTTAACTGCCAGCCATTGTTTTCAAGAGGGGGGGGTGGTCACTGTAACTTTTAATGATCTTTTCCATTTCTTTGCTCTTGAGGTTGAAAAGCTGAGACATCTACAAATCAGTGATTACAAGTCACTGGTCACTGTACCAATGCCGCGCAAAACTCCGGTTGAGGACCAGTTAGTTTATCAATAAGGAAACACCCATTGCTCTGGAGCACTATGCTTCCAGAGTCTGTTCTGTATTCTTTTCTTCCAGGCCTCTGAGAACTGTCCCACCAGAGTTACCCGTTAGAAGGGCAAAACGCGTCTCACACAATGCGGATCCTGTGGCAACTCAGGACCTGGCGTCAGAGTCCAACACAAGCACCTTAAAGCAGCTCTAGTAAGGTTACAAGTACTACAGCAGGAAGTGGGGTCCGGAGCCCCTCTTAAGAAGCTGGGTTCAGTATGTAGCCTGATGCTGTTCATCTCAAATGACATGAGAAACCTTTCCTGAACATTAGTTTGCTACAGCCAAAGTTCACGGTGTCACCCAATCCCTTGCTGCTACTTCTGAAACTCCTGTTGAAGTCCCGGAGGACGTGAGGTCCCCAAGGGCGCTCTGTACTGAGGCAGGAACACAAGGGGTAGCAAGGGGCAACATGAACACGATGCAGGGAGACCAAGTTGGAGCTTTGCTGCCTGTGTCCATACAGCCTGAAAACTTTGGAGAAGTCAGCTTGGTACCCCAGCTTTAGGGGGACCGAGGAACTCAAGGCCTCGACCGTGTTTCTAAGTCACTCCCAGAGCAAGCTTATTGTGAAGCAGGGCAGGCACCAAGCTGCCTCTCCGTTCTTCTGCAGATACTCCTACTCTAGACTGCTCAAGACTTGTGTGCCTTTTAAATCTGAGGACGGCGGTAGAACCAGGAGTGGGTACAGAGAGGTGGCTCCACAGACGCCGGAGCCAGGGATTCCCATGAGAATGCCAGGCTCACCCTCTTAGCTAGTGGCAAGGGCAGAACCAAAGTCCCACGGGGCGCCCTGAGGCCCCCCCAGTACCGCCCCTTCCTGACATCACCAGCAGAACTCAGCTCAACTCCAAGGCCACAGCCACTTGGCACCGGGAGAATGAAAGCCCGCGAGTCTAAGAGGTTGCGCGTTTATGCCCCCAACCTTGGCGTCTGACTACCTAGGAGGAAACTACTGGAGTGGCTACCTCCAAACAGTCGGTCCCCTGCCGCCAGTGCGGATTTGGTCCCTGTCCCCTGGCACCTGCTCCGCAATCTCCCTTAGGACAGAAGTGTCCTTGCTCCCAGCGACCCCGAAGTGTCCTTGCTCCCGGCGACCCAGCCCCAGCTACCGCCGTACTCACGTACCCATTGTGGCGGCTCCGAGGCTCCTGACCGGCGACTGGCAAGCAGGAGTTCAGCCTCCCTTACTTTGTTTCCAGGCCCTGCCCAGCTGGCTACCTGTGTGATTGTAGGAGTGCAAGGCGGGGCTGGGCGGGCTCCACCCTTGAGGGAACAGAGGCTAACATCGCTTAAACCCCTGCTGCAGGATACCTGTCCCAAGGCCGCTGGTCCCAGACCCCCTGGAGCAGGACAGATGCATCTGTCCCAAGTAACAGGGGGGCTAGAGGGATCTGGGGCCAAGGGCTCCCTTTGTGAGTGGTCACCAGGAGGCTTGGTGATCTGGTTGATCTGTGATCGATCAGTGTGTCGCCAGGCACCAAGCTGGGACTTGCTGAGTCAAGAAAGCATGACTTGCATGTTTGGCAGTCAAAAGGGCTTGAACCGCTCCTGGGACCACATTTTACAAACGAGGGCTCAGAGAACCGCTCTACCTTGCTTGGGAAAGCAAACCTGACAATAACACTTTGTGTCTGTGACCTTGAACTTGCCGCGCGGCAGAATAGACCCGGCATCCTGACCCCACTGCATCCCTCCTCCCCAGTTCTGCGATTACAAGACTGTAATACTTGGCCTGGCCATTTTTCTGCTTTCTGGTCAGCCTTGAGGGAGTTAAGGCTCAGGAAGTTTACGGAGGAACGTTAAGATGGGAGAGGAAAGTGGGTTTCAATTATTTGTTTATTTATTCGTTTATTTATTGAGAAAGAGACTCCTTCCCCAGCTCCAGCTCGTCTGCCACTAGATTTCTCTGCTTCTTCTCCTCCAGTGCTCAGAGTCACCCTTCTCACTCCCCACAATTGTCTTAAAAAATGTCAGTGGCAAGTACACGGTATTCAACGACCATCCTAAGCATTAAGTGTATTCACCAACGTCATCCGTCTACCGAACTCCATCTTCCACGATGAAGCTCTATTGCCTTTAAACAGCTCTGCACCTGTCTTCCCCGTCTCTGGCTGTCAATACTTTACTTCCTTGAGTTCCACAACCTTAGCTCCACCCCCACCCCCAGGTGTCCTGTGCGAGCAGACTGTGCAAATCCCCTCGTCTGTGGCTGGCTTCTTTCAGTTAGCAAAGCCTTCTCCAGACTCAGCCATATTCTTGCATGGGTCAGAACAGCCTTTGAGGGTGAGGAGTCCGTTTATGCATCACTTTGTTTATCTGATCCCCTGCCCTTATCACCAGCCCTTAGGAACTCCAGCCACTCTTCTGGGAGGAGGGGGTGCGTGGGTGGAACGGGGAAAACCTTTCTCAGAGGCAGCTGCACCTGCCCTTCCCTGTTTTCGCTGGCTGGCATGGGAGGAAGACGCTCCTTCCACCCTTGACCGGTTGCTACTCCCAGAGTAACAGCTGACTTTGCTGAAAGGTTCGTGACGGGGATGGTGGGAGGTGTTGCCTTGGCCAATGGGAAGGGAGCGCAGCAGACACCTGCTGTTGACCAGCGGTGGCGACTGAGGGGTGGGATGCGACTGTTTCCTTTGGTTGGTTTCCTCGGTAGGGTGAACTTTGTGCTGTTGAGGTCCAAAACTTCGACATCTTGGGCCTCCCTGGAAGCACTCCCGCTCGCATCAGGCTTTTCCGTGTGGTCCTGATTCATCACCAGGATCTATGGCATCCGCCCAGTCAGAAACTCTGGGATCCTGGACAGCAGCTGGTGACTTGGTGCTTGGGAGGCCGGTGCTGTGTCTCCTCTGCTTACCTTCACTGGAGCAGGGGTCATTTACCACCTCCATGGTCAAGTCTCCATGGTCAGTTTGTCTGGGGCACAATATGGTCCTAGTCCACCGAGCATATGTGTTCTGTGTCCTGCGGGCTGGGCTGCTCCCTGGCATGGGACGAGGACAGCAGATTGGGAGTCTATGTGCTCTACACTGAGGGTTACACTATGTGGGGCTCTTCTCAGCCCACCCTTTGACCTCACTCTTCCAGCTCTTACCACTGAGCTTCTTTCTCTAACAAATCAAAAGTTTCAGCAGCTGGAAAATACCAGAAGGGTACCATCTCCTGGTTCTGGAGGCCAAAGTATTAACCAGGCAGGGCCATATCTGTCAGCTTCTGATGGTCTCTGTGGTCCCTGCATCTTCATCTTCGCACCTACCTTCATCTTCGAACAAACCTCTGCCTCTCTCCTCTGAGGACATCAGCTCTGGGTGGCTGATGGTTAAGGGGACCGCTGGGATAAGCAACAAAATTGAGTTCCACAGCGCCCCCTCCAGTTGTTCTGAGCAACGAGGGGAATGTGAAGAGGGAAGAGTAAAGTCATTTGGTCTGAGAAAAACACGTCTGGGGAGGTGTTGCTGAGAACCAGGCCCAGGCTGTCACACACAATAGCTTACCACTGAGCTATAACTCCAGCCAATGGGAGTTGCTGGAAAACAAGATGGAGGACCAGCAGCTAAGCTAAGGCCCCCTCGGTGAGACTCTGGAACCAAGAGATGGCAGAAGAAATGTCTATGGCTTTAGTACATCAGTCCTCCAGTCCTCAGGGTAGTAAGAAATGAAACCCAGGCACATGGAGACATTTCTTTTCTTTTTTCTTTTTTCTTTTTCTGAGCTGAGGACCGAACCCAGGGCCTTGCACTTGCTAGGCAAGTGCTCTACCACTGAGCTAAATCCCCAACCCTGGAGATGTTTCTTATAGGACTCAGTTCTACCCTTGCCTTGTACCAAACTCTGCTGTCCTGTTTACCACATCATGGTGGTGACTGGAGAGAGAGCTCAATAGTTAAGAGATCTTGCTGTTCTTAGTTCCCAGCACCCATGTGGTGGCTTACAACTATCTTAACTCCAGTTCTGTGGGATCAGATGCCCCCTCTGGACTCCAGGGGCACCAGGCATGCATATGGTGCACAGACACACATGCAAATAAAATACCCATACACATAAAATAAAATAACCGAAAAAAAAACCTTAAAAATCTGCATCAAAATGACTAGGCCTTCCATAGGCAAGTTAACTGACGCCACCTAAACTTAACCAGATAAACTGAAATCACAACTCTTCGGCAGATTCTGTTTTAAATATAGTTCTCAGTCGGCAGTCATTCATATTCAGCACGCATTATATGTAAGTCTTATGCTTAAACTCTATACACTATCATCTCATGTAATTCCTTCCTCAAAGCACTGTTTTGTTTGGGAAGTTTCTAGAATAGAGAAAAAGAGAGAGGTGTTTATCGAGCTCCTGTTTCCGCACCATCTGGCTTAGGTCTTCAACATTTGCCAGTCTTACCCCAGGAAACATTGTCGGCTGTCATACATGTTTTACGGAGGTAAAACTAAAGTACACAGAGACTGCACGGATTACTGAAAAGCCACACAGTTGCCTCCCGTTCCTTTCTGTTGAGGTCTTCTCCATGTCTGCCAAAATCTATGCTCAGTCAGGAGGCTGTCGCTCACCCGATAAGCTTGGCCGTGCTTTCACTATGGCCTCCAATCAAAGCATTTGAGGGACTCATTCCCACTGCAACAGTATGGCCAAGGGGACCTGGAGAAATGATTTAGGCCTTGCTGTCACCAGGATGCACAAGGTCCGCTCTGTAGGGTTTTCTTTTTGTTTGTTTGTTTGTTTTGTATCATTGATAAAAAACAGCTTAAAAGTGGTTTTGAAAGGAATACAAGACAACCCTGACTGGCATTTGACAGAAAAACAAGCCAGGCAACCTGGAGATGTCAGCAGATACTGGGGAGAGGGGAAATGGGACAGGAGAAAGAGAAATAACATTCTCAGAATTCAGAAAGCAGGCAGGCTCAGCGGTGAGTTGGGGCAACTGTTAACAGAGGCACTTTGGGGGTACAGGATTTTTTTTTCCTTTTTTTCTTTTTCTTTCTTTTTTTTTCCGGAGCTGGGAACCGAACCCAGGGCAAGCACTCTACCTCTGAGCTAAATCCCCAACCCCAGGGGGTACAGGATTTTGACATGTCTCATTAATGGAGTAGCCATCCTCCCATTTTATACCAAGGAAATTCAGGAAGACTCCCAACATCAACTTCCAGTCTTCGAGTGCACGCACACACAGGTGTGAAAGAAAATAAAGTCAACTTCTTTACGGTTGCTTTAGGAAACCATCCTGACCCATGAACCCAGAGGGTGGAATACCCCCAGGCATTGTTGACTTATGTGCCAATGATAGAGTAATTTGTTTATCATCTGATGTTAGAAATGCTCACACAACAGGCCTATTTAAGCTTAATCATGCAATGCCACCCAGTTTCACATATTTAACGTTAGGGATGGAGTCTTAGGGAATTTCTCTGTCTTTCTAGCTTCATATAGTATCAAAAAAATATATATGTTACAACCTGAGAGATCTGAAAGAAGAGAAACACACACAGACACACACACACACAAGAGAGAGAGAGAGAGAGAGAGAGAGAGAGAGAGAGAGGAAGAGCAGAAGAGAGGAAGAGCGGGAGAGAGACTGAGAGTCTCCTGTAGCTTTATTCACCACTTATATACCCAAGTTCTCCAGGTAGAAAATATCTGGGAAGCACAGTGGGAAACCCAGGCTCCTGACTACCTGGCTTCAGTAACAAAAGACCAACTAGGAGACCTGAATTAATTAGGGAGAAATCCGAGAAGACCAGCCTAAATCTCAAGGATAAAGGCTGAGGAAGCAAAAGGCAGAAGTAAATTGACAACCACCCAGGTGTGGTCCAGGTGTGTCAGTTCCACAAGCATCAGCCGGGCTCAGCAGAGGTCATGCGGTGGAGACACCAGCTGTTTACTACTTGGTCTTTTCTTCCTGTGCCGTAAATACATGGGAGAGGCCTCTGTCCAACAATCCCATGACTTCTTAACTGTGGCCATGCAGTTACAAAGCAGCCAGGCCCAAATCCAATATGGCTCACTACAAAAAAAATCAAATTACTTTATATTAAATGTATCACTTTTTGTGGGGGAGGCCACTAACAATTCTTTTCCCTAGCTTCATCTCCCCAAGATGGTGACTTTTTTTTTTTTTTTCCAGAGCTGGGGACCGAACCCAGGGCCTTGCGCTTCCTAGGCAAGCACTCTACCACTGAGCTAAATCCCCAACCCCCAAGATGGTGACTTTTAAAAGTCATAACTATGGTTAAAAAAACAAAAAAAACAAAAAAACCAAAACCCAAGGATCCATCTTGACCAAGTGACCCAGGTTAACATCACCAAGTAAGACATGATATCATGCCCAAGACAACACAGTCATAATAGTGATTCTGGAGAATTCCTGTCCTAAATAAACTAAGGGAAAAGACAACGAATGTCACAAGAACTTACTAGTCCACTTCCCAAATAGGAAGTTTCTAAAAACATGAAGAGACAGAACTCAGTAGATTGACTCTCTCTGTATGGTATACAAACACACACATATGTATATGTATGTGTGCACACATGTATGCACATGCATGTGCACATCTGTAACGACAGTTATAGAAGAGGTCATGATTGGGGGGATAAGGGAGAGAGGGGTGATATAAATAAATACACAATTCTCGTAGGAGATTCTAAAAGAAATAAATTAAAATATTTCCTTACAGTGTTTTCAGTGTATTTATAGAGCAATACAACTGTCACGTAGGTTGACTTTAGAACATTTTCATTACCCCAGAAGAAGCCCTATACTTGGTGCCACCACCGCCAATAATCCCATTCCCCAAGCTCCATCTAATTGCCAGTCTGTTTCCTGCCTCCATGGAGTCGTCTGCTCTAGACGCTCCACGGATCTTCCGGGACTGCTTGCCTTCACAGCGATTCCTTTTTTTTGTCATTCGTCTTATAGAAATTAACCTCGGTGATTATAAATAATTATACTTCTCCTTTGAGATGTATTAGCTCTAAATTATATGCAGTGACTCGCCAGTGTGAAAATGACATTAAGACCAATTAAAATTCTTCTTTTATAACACCCCCCACACCCCTTTCAATGAAATAGTTTTACTGTCTTGGTTTTAGATCTGCAACTGGGTTCTTCAATAGTGTTAAGCAATATATGGAATTACTTGTCTTGACAATGTTTTCTTGCTTTCCGAAGGGGGGGGGGTACCGAAGTCTTTCCTCTACCAAGGTCTGACTCTCTCTCTTCACTTCTGCATGGTCAGAATTGGTAGCATTTGTGGCCTGTTTCGTAACAGTCTTTTGTTAATGAGTTAAAGGATAATTCTAAAACCTATATCCAACACATATCTTATTTGGTTCATGTTAGTGCCAACTATAGAACCAAGCAGTAGAATCTGATTACATTTTCTTCTAGGTGGTTTCAGCGTTACGCTCCACCCCAAGGTGAATGCTTCCAGTGCACTGCCAGATTGTGTGATACAACCCTCTTCCGCCCACTGCCACCACCGTCCCCTTCCTCCCCCCCAACCCCATCTCCTCAGTGGGTTCTTGCCATGCAGCCCCGCCTGGTTTTTGTTTTTTTGTTTTTTTTTTAATTCTGCCCCCCTCCGCCTCCTGAGTCGTGGGATTATGGGTGCATTCCCTGCTGCCTAGCCTGTGTTCTTCCTGTTCATAACTTTTTTTCCTAATAAAATAAATACATGCTTTCATCTAAATCTGAAGGTTGTCAGGTATTCTTTTGTACCAGCCAAGGGGTACACGTTGACCCCACAGAGATCTGCAACAATACTTAGTCAGCTCTAATCTCCCAACTCCCAGAGAGCTAGTTGTTAAAGATTTACTGACTCGTGATTGGAGAACAGGTTGACAAGGAAGTGTCATTTAGAGCTATGTGGGTGGGGCATCAACTTCCAGTTTCCCAATAACGAACACATCAGCTCTTTCAGGTATCTCTGATTACAGGCCTGGCTTTCATCGGTTCTCTTAATAGATCACACCTCTGGACCACAGATAAGAACCTTCTCCAATTCTAAAATGGCAAACATTTTTTCTAGGCGCCTTATGTAATTATGTCTCTGTTTTTGTCTTTCAGGATTGTCTTATTTTGGGTTTTACTGCTGTGAACAGACACCATGACCAAGGCAACTCTTATAAGGACAGCATTTAATTGGGGCTGGCTTACAGGTTCAGTCCAGTATCATCAAGGTGGGAACATGGCAGCACATAGGCATACATGGTACAGGTAGATCTGAGAGTTCCACATCTTCATCTGAAGGCTGCTAGCAGAATACTGACATCCAGGCAGCTAGGATGAGGGTCTTAAAGCCCACTCCCACAATGTCACACCTACACCAACAAGGCCACACCTCCCAATAGTGCCATTCCCAGGGCCAAGCATATTTAAACCAGCACAAATACTATGAACTGATTTGGGACCTCACACCCATAGCATTGAGCTATTTCAGTCCAGGTGGGTACATCACCAGTGAGTTTGTTGTTATTGTTGTTTTAGATTGAAGGCCTGTACCACTTCAGGCCCAGCTGAAACCTTAAATAATTATTTTGTTTTGCCTTAATGAGACAGGGTCTCATTTTGTAGCCATGGCTGTCTAGGCTCAATATGTAGACCAGGTTGGCCTTGACCTCACTGAGAGACCTGCCTGATTCTGCCTTCTGAGTACCAGGACTAAAGGTGTACACCACTATACCTGGCTCAAAACTTGATATAATTATTGTTTATTTAATTTCATTTTAAACTGAAATATAATTACATAACTTACATTTACTTTCTTGATCTACTTTGAGTGAATTTTGGGGGAAAGGTAATGGTGGAAGCTATTTATTTTATTTTTTGCTCATACTGGATATACCGACACCATTTGTTAAAAAGGTTGTTTTTTCTCCAGCTGAATGCCCTGGGACTTTCATAGTTAAACCACTGAACATAAATATAAGGCATTGCTTTTGTACCTTGCCTTTTGTTCCTCTGACCTGTGTATCTGTCCTCTGGAGAGACAGAGCTCACAGCCAGTTTGGAAATCTGATAGTTGAAGTCTTCACAACATTGTTCTCCATTTTCAAGATGGCTCTGGCTATGGCAGGAGTTATGTGACAAAACTTATCCTGAGGAGATGCAACACACTTATCTATTCACCCCAGATACAGAGCCATGGCAGACCAAGGTACAGAAAACACCCAAGTCCAACTTGGTGAACCATGAGTTTTATTGGGGTTACTTACAGGAAGGTGGACGCATAGATGTGACTCAGACAGCTGCATCACCAAAGCCCACCCCAGCACAGGTGACCACTCACACAGCTGGGAACCTGGAGCACACTACACAGCCTACAGACAGCTCAACTAGTTGGAGAGAGTCCTTTCCAGGTGCCTAAGTTAGCCTAAACCTCTTCCAGGCAGTTTGACTGGTTTCTGCTTCTCCCAGACAGCTGGTCTTGTCTTAGAGTCTTCACATCTTAACTCTGTCTGAGAGGGACTCTCAGCTTTTATGGCTTACTCTGGCAGGGACACGGCCTAGTGAATCTGTTCAGTTTCAGGGTCTTCCTGAAGCTCTTTTGAATGTTTGCCTTCCTGTTTAAAGAGCTTTCCTGCAGGATAGAATGTTGCAATCTTGGAGGAAACTGTTACACAATAGCAGAGTCTTGGTCTTTTCATCAGATGGGTGGGGGTAGTGATAGTTACCCACAAACCCATCACAAGTAATAATTTTAAGACCAGATTATTTTAGGGCTGTACGGTTTTCTATTTCCTTCATGTTTTATGTTTCAAAAACAAAAATTCACTACTCACATTGAACTCCATGAGAAAATACATTCTATTCAGTCTTCTCTCAGACCTTCCAAGATCAGTCACCAGCTTCATTTCTTCAGAAAGAAAACAGGGCCAATGGGACAGAAATCATGAGTGCCAAGCACTCAACAACTCGGGGTGACTCAGCTTCCACCTGGCAGGCAGGGGAGAAAACAACAGGGAACAGAAGAGAAGACAGAAACAAGGCCATAAATGAGTAATACTGATAGCTAGGACTGTGCTGTTTCAGGGAAAACACTCAGCAGACTTTTAAAGTAACCCTTACAGCCCAGTGCTATTCTGGCCAAATCCAGAATTTTGTAAAGAGATGCCTTAACAAATGTTCAGATAGGTAACTTTTGTGATTGTGAGCGCACACACAGCCATTCAGGCTGTAAAACTCAGCACATAGCCAGTGCCACCAGCCAAAACCAAAACAAAGACCTAATCCATCAAAGTCCCCTGTCCTGGGGAAGTCTGTAAATGAATTAACCTTGCTTTATAGCTTCAGTAGTCCCATTTCTGACTAACTGTTCTTGTTAACTGAGGTGTGTCAATCCAGAACATAGTTTTTGTGCTTAAAAGCTCATCCTGAGAAAGGCTTAGGACTACAGTGTGATCCTGAAATACTGAGTGTATTTGCTGACTGGATAAAAAAGACTTTCTATTGGCTTAAATCTATGTCTGAGCAGTCTTCTCTGTGGACACCCCACAACGTATGAACCCTTACTTTGTCCTAACTCAGTGTCCCCTGATATATCATGGGTGATTGGGATTGTATGCTCATGAGTATTGAAAGCACTTTTTATTGATGGGGTAACAAGGAATGCCTACTGGCCTGTCTCCTTTGCTCACAGGTCTGCTACAGTGTCTCCCCAGACTTTACCCAGTTCATGCATGCTTTTTGGTTGGTGACTGTCACTGTGAACGCTCACAAGGCCAGGTTAGTTGACTCTGTAGGTCTACTTGTGGTGTCCTTTACACCTCCGGGTTCCTCAATCTCCCCCTCCCCCACTCTTTCTTCTACAAGTCTCCCTGAGCTCCACCTGATGTTTGGCTGTGGGTCTCTGCATCTGTTTCCATCCGCTGCTGGCTGAAGCCTCTCAGAGGTCAGTCATGCTAGGTTCCTGTCTGCAAGCATGGCAGAGTATTATTAATAGCATCAGGGGTTGACTCACTCTCAAGGGATCGGTCTCTAGTTGGGCCAGTCATTGGTTGGCCATTCCCTCAATCTCTGCTCCATCTTTATCCCCGCATGTCCTGTAGGCAGGCAAATCTTGGATCAAAGGTTTTCTGGGTGGGTTGGTGTCCCCCTTCCTCCACTGGGCGTTATAGGAGGTGGCCACTTCAGGCTCCATATCCCCCACTGCTAGGAGTCTCAGGTCCCATATCTTCCCAGGAGCCTCCCTCAGTCCAGGCCTTGGGCTTGTCCCAGAGATGACCTCCCTTCCATCGATTTCCCTTCTCTCTCCCAGCCCTCTCACCTGGAGCCCTGCTCTCTCCACACCGGATCCACAACCCCTTTCCCTTTCCCACCTCCTTTTCCACCTAGTTCTCCATCCACTTCTGGTTGAAAGATTCAAGCATCCTCCCTTGGGCCCTCCTTGTTACTTAGTTTCTTTGGCTCTGTGGACTGTAACATGTTTATCCTATACTTTGTGGCTAGTACACACTTACATGTGAGTAGGTACCATGCATGTCTTTCTGGGTCTTCACTCAGGAAAATACTTTCTAGTTCCACTCATTTGCCTGAAATTTGCGTGATGTGCTTGTTTATAATAGCTGTAGTGTTCCACTGTGTGAATGAACCGCATTTTCTTTATCCATTCTCTGGAGAAACATGTTTCCAGCTTCTGGCCATTACAATAGAGCTGCCATGAACATAGTGGAGCTCGTGCCCCTGTGGTGTAGTGGGGCATCTTTTGGGTATATGCCCAGGAGTGGTATAGCTGGATCCTGAGGTAGAACTAATGAATCAGATTGATTTCTAAAGTGGCTGTACAAGTTCGCACTTCCAACAGCAATGGAGGAGGTTCCATTTGACCCACATCCTTACCAAGTGCTGTCCCTGGAGTTTCTGATCTGAGCCATTCTGATGGATGTGAGGTGGAATCTCAGGGTTGTTTTGATTTGGATTTCCTTGATGACTAAGGATGTTGAACATTTCTTTAAGTGTTTCATTAGACATTCCTCTGTTGAGAATTCTCTGTTTAGCTCTGTACCCCATTTTTAATTGTTTTTTTTTGAGTTATTAGAGCTTAATTTCTTTAGTTCTTTTTTTAAAGATTTATTGAATCAGACACACCAGAAGAGGGCATCAGATCTCATTACAGATGGTCGTGAGCTACCAAGTGGTTGCTGGGAATTGAACTCACGACCTCTGGAAGAGCAGTCAGTGCTCTTAACCGCTGAGCCATCTCTTCAGCCCTCTTTAGTTCTTTATATATTTTGGATATTAGCCCTCTGTTGGATGTAGAGCTGGGAAGATCATTTCCCGTTCTGTAGGCGGCCGTTTTGTCAATGCATTGGCACAGGAGACAAATTCCTGAAGAGAACCTTAAAAGCTCAGGCACTGAGGTCAACAACGGACAAATGGGACCTCATGAAACCGAAAAGCTTCTGTAAGGCAAAGGACACCATCGATAGGACAAAACGGCAACCTACAGAATGGAGTCTCAGTTTCAGTGTTTATTTTTATGTGAAATAGGACAAATTCCTAAACCTTTCTTGGTTTCACTTTTTTCCAATGTGAAGAAGTGCAGATTCGGGTGAGGATTCACTCACCATGGCAGCAAGGACTGAGGGAATGAGGAACAAATGTCTGCTTTTGGGCTCCCATGGAACCCCGTTCGAGGCGGCTGCAGCTGTTATTACAGAGAGAGGGGGAGGGAGATTCGATCAATGGTAGCTTCCTGAACTTGGATCAGTCACACTGACATTGATCACGATTGCCCATTTGACTAGATTTACGTTCACCCACCCAGGCGCACATCTGCACCTGTCTCTGAGGGCGCCTCCAGAAAGGATAACTGGGGAAGAAAGGCTCCCCTTGAATGTCAGGGACACCATTTGATGACCTGGGGTCCGGGACTCATAGAGAAGGGGAAAGGCAGGGTCATCACGCTGCCTCTCTTCCGCTTTCGTTGCTTTCTGCTCTGCAAAGTCGTGAGCAAGCCTCCTCAGCTTCCACAGACTGGATCCCGCCACAGCCTTCCCTGTTGCGCTTTCTCTGAACCCGAGCAGAGATAGGCTGTTCCTCCCTTAACTGCTCAGGTGTGTGGTTGCAGCAATGAGAAAAGTATCAAATGTACTCACTTCCTCTTTTCCATGTCTGGGATTCCCCAGCCTTAAATGTAGCAATTGTTGACCAATGCACCAAGTCACAGAGATATATGTAGAGAGAATCTCTTGTGCGATGTATGGGAGCATCATCTGTCAATAAAAAGCCTATGGCCAATGAGCTGCAGGATTCGAAGGTGGGACATCTCGCGGACAAACAGAGAGGATTCTGGGAAATTGGCATGGGCTATTCGCCCTGGATGCTGAAGACGGTCCCATGAAACTGAGAAGAGCCAGCCAACCACATGGTGGGACTTAGAATAGAATAAATGGGTAATTAAGTTATGAGCTTGTCAGGGAACAAGCCAAAGCTTTTGGCCGAGGTATTTATTCTTGGAATATTAAGTCTCAGAGTCAGGAACAAAGAAGCTCATTAGAAAACCCCGGAGTTACACACACACACACACACACACACACACACACGCACGCACGCACGCACGCACGCACGCACGCACGCACGCACGCACGCATGCACGCACGCACGCACGCACGCAAGCACACACACATTGAGTAGGATAAGAATACATTGTATGAAATTCTTAATGAATTAATGAAAATATTATATGGGAAAGCTTAAGAGTTAGAAAATCGGGGTTGGGGATTTAGCTCAGTGGTAGAGCGCTTGCCTAGGAAGCGCAAGGCCCTGGGTTCGGTCCCAAAAAAAGAACCAAAAAAAAAAAAAAAAGAGTTAGAAAATCATGCTGTTAGATGAATGCCAGTCTGTTCCTGTTTCCCAATACAAAGTACACTAGGGGGTGGGGAATACAAGTGTTAAAAACACAGATATAACTGGGTGTGGTGGTGCACGCCTTTAATCCAGCACTTTGGAGGCAAAAGCAGGTGGGTTTCTGAGTTTGAGGCGAGCCTGCATACAGAGGGAGTTCCAGGACAGTCAGGGAGGGCTGTTATAGTTTGGCTGCTTCACAGAGAAACTTTGTCTCAAAACCCAGAACAAAACCAAACACAAACAAGTAACAAACCCAGCAGATATGACACAATTGCAAATGTTAACCATTATTAACTAGATTGTCAGTTATTTTAAAACTATTAGCTAGATTGTCAGTTATTTTAAAACTGTTTGTAGGGGAGGCAGGGCAGGGCATATGCCACATCATGACGTAGGTCAGAGGACAGCTTTCAAGAACTAGTTTTCTCCATCAACCATATGCCTCCCAGGAATCAAACTCAGGCCATCAGCTTTGATGGCAAGCACTTTTACCCACTGAGTCATCTCACTGGGCCTGGGCTTGTCCACTTTACTAGGTTTGAATCACTTAAAAGAGATCTCCCATCACTGGAACTGCCTTGGAAGCCAGGAAGTTAACAGAGTTTAAACAGATCTCATCTACAGATGCTCAAACTCTGTCATCTGTGAACTCTGTTTTCATAGCTCCAAAACAACGTCTAATTTGCAGTTATTTTCTTGCATACTTAACATAGTACAATTTATACACTCCAGTATGCAGTCACTCTTAAGTGTGCAGTCACTGTAAGTGTGCAGTGTGCAGTCACTGTAAGTGTGACTTTATATTGGGAGGAGGCTTCATTTTTCTCTAGTGTGAGGGCGTGCAGACTCTAGGGTTGGTAGCTATCTCATAGTTTCAATGTGGCATGGTGTCCCTAGCTGCAGTTTTTGGTGAGGTGTTTCCTGGTGCTCTATGATATGTGTTTGCTTACATTAATATATGTCTTCTCCCTCTATTCCTTCTCCGTTACCGAAAATCCAGCTCCACGTCTATTCTAGTGTCTGCCCGTGTCATACGAATTGGCTCAACATCTGCAGAGTTAACTGACTTCAGGCCAGAAATTGTGTGGAAAAATTCATTCGTATTGAGCATTTCTGGACTTCTTCCTCGTCTTTGTATGGTAGCTTACAGCATTCCAGGTACTGTAAATTATCTATAGATATCTGAATTGTATGGGGGCGTGTCATACACAAACACTGTGGGTTTATTCATTGGACTTGTGCACCCCTGGGTTTTGGCATCTGTGGGAGCCCCGATCCCCCCCCGACACACACACACACACACACACACACACACACACACACACACACACACACACACAGACGCTATCAGCTTTAAGTGTGTCTTCCCTCCCAGCTGGTATTGGTAAAGCAATCAGGAAAGCACTCTTGCCTCTCTGTCGCCTTCTCCTAAGGATCCTGGCCGTTGTATCATATCCAGCATCTCAAGAAGACACAAACATTCACCCAAGGACCTGTCGCTTCTCAGTTGCTAATGCCCAAATTTTAAATACATTCCATTTGTGCCAGCTAGTTTGTGTCAACTTGACACAGGCTAGAGTCATCTGAGAGGAAAGACTCCCAGTTGAGAAAATGCCTCCATAAGGGCTGGCTATGGCAAGCCTGCAAAACAGTTTCTTAATCAGTAGCTGATGGGGGAGGGCCCAGCTCATTGTGAGTGGAGCTGTCTGTGGGCTGGTGGGTGGCCTTGGGTTCTATAAGAAAGCAGGCGTAGAGAACTACAGAACTTACAGAGCAAGCCTTGGGAGGGAAATCAGTAGGCAACACCCCTCCATGGCCGTGCATCAGCTCCTGCCTCCATGTTCTTGCCCTTGGTGCTTTTGATAATGATCTAGTATATGAAATTATGAGTGGAATAACCCCTTTGTCCCCAGCCGATAGTGACTGAGACACCATTCTCACTGTATGTCTGTCCTTTGGCCGTGATTTCTCAGGTTTCCTTTGATGAAAAACTTTCACCCACAGTGTTTGCTCTTCAGAGGAAATGTGTTGAGAAATTATCTTTCAATTGTGGAGATGGATTTTCTAAGCCTCGTGATACACAAAGCTCACATCCTTCCTGAAGATAAGAGATGGATTCACGTCCACGTTATCAGCACCATCAGTGGACAATAACACAAGGCAGAACCAAACGAAACCAGAAAAATCCCCCCTTCCGAATGTAAAAGTAATATATTTTCATGTTAAGGTTTCGGAGAAGTTTCTGAAGAGTGTAGAGAAAAAATTCTTCAGGGCTGGGACTACTGCTCAGTGGCAGGACCTTTGGTTTTATCCCCAGCAAAAAAATTAGAAAAAAAAAAAACACCCTAGAGACAGATACCAGTAGTAATGTTTTGCTGTACTTTGAAACTGTTTTGTTTTGTTTTTTAAACCATATGCCAGCAAGTACACAGCCTTTGTTGTGTTTTACCCAACCTTACATGACAGGAACTTTTACAATGGGTAGCATTCCGGACAGATTCCTTCCTCTTTGGACCTTTAGGTTGGTTTCTGCTTTGGGAGTACTGAACACTGTAATACGGTTTGGATCCATAAATGTTTACGTCTCTCTAGTGAGTTCTTTGTATAAATTCCTAGAAATTGGAATTGGTCAAAGGGTTCTTTTCACTCATTGGCAAACTGCTTCCAGGGATGTCTGCTCGGCTCCCGCGTGTCCGAAAGCAAAGAACCAAGTGCATCGAGCATGGAAGTGTTCTTATGAGAGCACTAACGTCGTACTTACTTTCCAGGCCCCGCTTCTAATATGGTGAGGACACCTGCTGAGGGGCTGCCTGTGCCACACGTAGGCAAGTGGCCAGTGGCTCACCACACACTGGTGGGTTGCCATCCCAGCTGTGACAGGCACAGCCCTGTGGTCCTCTGCCTCCCTCTCCTGTTATGCTTTCTTATCCTGACGTCATTCCGAGGTGAGCACCTGCTCCCACTTCAGCAAAAGGCACGGCATGCACAGCTCACACTCTTGTGTGCAAAGCAAGGGCTGCAGAGGGGGTAGTTGTCCGTTTTATTGTTTATTTTAAAGACATTGTTTTCTGTGTATGAATGTTTGACTGCTGTGTATATATGTCCATCATGTGTGTGTCTGCTGACTGTGGAGGTCAGAGGCAGCATCGGATCCCCTAGGACTAGAGTTATGGGTGGTTGTGAGCCACCTTGTGGGTGCTGGGAACTGAACCTAGGTCTTTTGCAAGGGCAACAAGTGTTCTTAACTGCTGAGCCACCTCTCCAGTCCCAGCGGTGCTGTTTTTAAAATGACTTTATGAATGGCTGAGTGGCTCCGGCTTGCCCCCAAACCCAAGAGTAGAATCTACACTAGCTTGAGAAATAGCCTTTGTGAGGGGGGAACTTCCTTGCCTATGCCTTGTCAACTCTGAGCCGCTAATGCTGGGGAGGCCGGGGGTCACGAGAAGAAAGGCACTCAAGTCACAGTTTTTGTCATCAGCTAGATAAAGCATCCTGACTTTGGAGATGCTTAAATGAAAGCAGGTCTTGGAGTTAGTGAGGGGTAATTTGAGTTGTCACAGAAGTGTTGCAGACTTGGGACTTTCTCCGATGCTGCCAGGGAAGGAGACAGGGCAGAGCCAATGAGAAGGGCTCTGGGCGTTTAGCTAAGGCCAAGAGGACAGGAAGTATGGAAGGGCAAGGTGTCATTTCATCCACCCATACGTGAGATGCGTAGACACAGGCCACCCTTCCAATGACTTGACTGTAATGGGGCTGTGTGGTCAGAGATGAACCAGTGAGTGGAGGTCAGATAACTTTTACAGCTTATTGAAGAGGTTAGACCATCTTGATCTTAACATCCTGACTCGTGCGTGCATGAGTGTGCACGTGGGTGTGTGCGTGGGTGTGTGGGTGTGTGCGTATGTGCGTGTGCATGTAAGCCAGAGGATGATTTTCCTCAGCTGTTTCTCTACCTTGTTGTTTGGAGACAGGGTCTTTTACCAAGCTGGAAGTGTGCCATGTCAGCGAGGCTGGCTGGCCACTGAACTCCAGGAGCTCCACTGATCCCATTATGATTTCTCTCGCAATCCATTGGTCATTTAGGAATGGACTTTAACGTTTCCAACAAATGTTTTGTAGGTATCTTCAAAAACAAGTGTGTATTATGAGAAACTGTTTTAGGTTTACAGAAAAATGGCACAGATAAGACAGGAAAGTCTCATAAGCCCTACACTCCATTTCCTATTATTAACATCTTCTATCAATCTGATGTGCTAGTTACAACGGATAAGCCAATATTGGCACTAATTAAAGTCCAGGCAAGTTGCTAAAATCCACCATCAGTAGCAGCATGTGGTCAAGTCCTATTTAGGATTGTTTTAAAGTATTATTTAAAATGTCTCATTTTCAAACAGAGCTTAAGACAGGCAAAGAAACTGGAAGGTGAGGTTCTGTGCTTAGAACGTAGACAACAGAAACAGACTGAGCAGCCCAGAAACAGAATTGGCAGAAAAATACTTGGAAGGTGTTATAACGATGTTTGAAGAATTAAAGGTAGAGAATAAGAAGAAAAATGTTAGGGATTTAGCTCGGCGGTAGAGCGCTTGCCAAGCAAAAGCAAGGCCCTGGGTTCGGTCCCCAGCACCAAAAAAAAAAAAAAAAAGGAAAAAACAAGAAGAAAAATGTTTTGATAGTGACTTACCAGATTGTTAAACAAGAATAAAAACTGAGACTGAAGGTAAGAGACTGAAATTGTATTGGGACTAGTAATGGCCACAGAATGCTAACTAGCTGGGTCCTATAGTCGTGTGAGAGAGCAGGGGAGTCAGTAAAGTTGGACATAATCAGTAGAGTAGATATTTTACAGTCTGAGAACAGAGAAAGAAGATCAGAGAAATGTAAACAAGGCCTTGGAGATCCAAACATCATCAAATAAGCCAGTGAATGCTTATTGGGTATCTCAAGTGGAGACAGAGATAGATAAGTGATAGACAGATAGAAACATAGATAGATGATAGATGATTGATGGATAGATAGATAATAGGTAGATGATAGATCAGTTGGAAGTAGATAGATAATGGGTAGATTATAGGTAGGTAGGTAGGTAGATACATGATAGGTAGGTAGATAGCTAGATTAGGTAGATAGATGATAGGTAGATGATAGATAGAAGATAGATAGATGATAGGTAGATGATAGGTAGATAGGTAGATGATTGGTTGACAGATAAGTAGATGTTAAATAGGTAGATGAGAGGATAGGTAGATAGATAATGGGTAGATAGATGATAGATATGTAGATAGATAGATGATAGATGATCGATAGGTAGATAGCTAGATTAGATAGATAGCTCTCAATGTACTTACTAGCAATAATTAATGAGAGGGAATCACTGCTAAATTCACAATTAGATAATCCAACCAAAAGGATAAATCCTCAGAAAGATACAAACTGACTTATGAAGAAATTAAAAACATCTAAGGAAACTTATAGAGATACAGAAATTGAATTAGTCACCAAATACTTGCCTGACCAAAGAAAAAGGTTTAGGCTTAGATGACCTCATAGGCTTATTCTTCCAGGCATTTAAAGGATTATTAGGGCTAGAAACAGGACAACAACAAACACTTTCCAATTCATCCTATGAGTCAATATGTTCCCCAACGTTAAAGCCAAGTGAAGATATCACGAGAAGAATAGCTGGCCATCATTCATCACGAGTACAGAAAATTCCTTAATAAAATTATGGCTTTAGCTACATATAAAAATGAATACATCGCATAATCAATGTTATTTGTTCTAAGAATGTAAGTTTTACCATATAAGATCCAGTTTAATATGCTATATTAATAAAGGACAAAAATCACACTATAAGTAGAGGAAGCATGGCCAAACTACAGTGTATTTTCAGGGTATAAACAAAACTACACTGTATCTTCATGGTATAAACAAAACTACACTGTATCTTCATGGTATAAACAAATTAGGAACAAAACTACAGTGTATTTTCATGGTATAAATGAAACTACAATGTATTTTCATGGTATAATCAATACTACAGTGTATCTTCATGGATACTTCTCCATCAGATGTCAGCTGCTTCCTGCCTAAGGTCAGAAGAAGTCAAAGATGTCTGTTCTTGCCATTTTTATTCAACTCCATACCTAACAATTCCATTACTATCTGTGCCACAAAAGAAGCAAAACCACAAATCAGGACTAGGAATCTCCACAGAGGAATTACTTACAGAAGCGAAAAAGTGAAGACCCTTACACCTGTCCACTGAGAAACACAATATACTCTGTGCTGTGGAGTATGATTCAAGCCTGAATCTGCGACATGCTGCAACAGAGATGAACGTCAAAACCGTGCCAAGTGCATGAACCTAGACACAGATGGCTCTGTACTACACAAGTGCGTGCATATACAAGTCTAGAAGAAGAAGGACAATCCAGGGAGACAGAAATGGCAGCCGTGGTGGCTTGAGTGAGAATGGCACTGTCCTCTCGTGCATATACTCTCTCACCCCTACCAGGTCATTCAAAATCATCAAAGTGAACTATAAGACTCACAGGATTTAACACCAGAAATTTAAAATTTGTGGGCCTTGTGTTAAAAAAAAAAGGGCAGGATTACAGTCATTTACATGGGTGACAAAAGACAAGAGAGATGACAAGACAGACAGACAGACCACTTGCAGCATGCTTGCTTGGGTAGTGTTGTAGACAGGGTTTCTAATGCTGTAAGGAAACACCGTGACCAACACAACTTGGGGAGGAAAGGGTTCATTTGGCTTCAACTTCTACATCGTAGTCTGTCAGTGAAGGAAGTCAGTTCAGGAACTCATGTGGGGCAGAATCTGGAGGCAGGAGCTGATGCAGAGGCCATGATGGCTTGCTCAACCTGCTTTCTTATAGAACTCAGGACCCCTCAGCTCAAAGATGACTTCACCCACAATAGACTGGGCCCACCCCATCAATCAATAATTAAGAAAATGCCCTACAGGTTTGCCCATAGCCCGATTTTATGGAGGAATTTTCTCAATTGAGGTTTTTCCTCCTAAGATGACTAACTTGTGTCAACGTGTTATAGAACTACCCAGCACAGTTGGCTTCTGAGAGCTCTCCTTGTACAGGAAGGCAGTCCTCCAGTGGCTTCTTTGGAATTAAAACCTCCTTGACTCTTACTTATGTTGCCCATCTCCTGTAGGACACTCCTGCTATGTCCAGTCAGGCCTCAAGTGCTCAGGAACTGCTGCTGTCTTGGTCTTGGCTCACACTAGGAATGTGAGTGTTCCAGAAGAGGGTCAAGTGGCATCTGCACCCAGAAATTTCCCAGGCACATTGGGGACAGCAGAGTCCATAGATATGAAGTGACCCTAGCGTCTCACTTTGAAAAGGGGATGGGAAAGTCAGGGAGGAAGTTTCTACCAGACATCTTAGGCAATGAGATAGAGAACAGGCCATAAGATGTGACACCAGAAACGAGTGTGGAAAAACGATGGCCAGAGAAGCCATACTCATCAATGTGTACTGGTCTCCACAGGCTTGAACATTTCCCCAGGGGAGAAACGTCTTCAGGTCTCTGCACCACAGACAAAGTCACCTGTGCATCGGTCAGGTGTTGTGACAACCCTGGTGTTGATACTGTCACACAAATTGTCCATGGGACCATAGTCATCTCCCTCCTATGGGTGAGGGACTTTTTGTGCACTCATATCCGGCTAGCTTACTGAGGTGAAATTAAAGAGAGAAAGTGTTTTCTATGATGATATTTAGAAATGATTGGTCTTGGCTTCCAAAATAGTCATGTCACAGCCATAAACTATATTACACATACACATACACACATACACACAAATGCACACACAAACACATGCACATTCACACATATACACACACACACACACATACACACAAACATAATCACACACATATATACACACACACACACACAAACACACACACAAACACACACATACACATACACATACACACTTATACACATACACACATACATTCACACATAGGTACACACATGTATTCACACATACATGCTCACACATACATGCTCACACATACATACACACACACATACACACACACACACACACACACACACACACACACACACACACACACACCAATCTTGGCATTTCCAGGTAGCTGGGAAGGACATCAGTTCTATATCCTATCTTCTACTTGTGAGGGTTAGGACAAATGAAACCCTCAAAACATGGCAATTCCTTGAGATCACTACATATGCCCAGGCGTTTGCTAAGATAGTTGAACTGGGGTCTTGTATACATGAGTCCAGCATCTACTGACCCTGAGGTAAGTTAACACAGTTTGTGGTATCTGCATCTCAGGGTCATGGATCTCTGACCCTTGTTACATTTCTCTTAAAGTGGTAGTTTGCTTGTCCATTTCAAGATGCCCTGGTAGCATTTTTAAGTAATGTAATTCCAAGTGGGTCATGAACTCACTGTAGCTACGAATGAACGAAGCCAACGAGAGGTCAACATTTCAACAGGCAGCACTAGCTGGATTCAGTGGGTTTCACACACTCGTGCACATGAACACATAAGCACACACATGCATGCGGGAGGGGCAGTGCGGGGGTGGGGAGAGAATGTGATAAGCAGGGAGGGGAGATGTTATGGGGAAAAGAAGAGAGGAAGTTAGTGGTGCATAGACAAGATGCATTACATGTATGAAATTGTCAAAGAATAAATAGATAGTCTATTAAAATGCAAGTGGGAAGCTTCCATTTTGACAAACAAATAAACCCAAAAAGCAAAACAAAAACCAGGCTTGTTTGTCCGATACTTTAACGAAATGTCTAGCATGCTAAGGCGCATCTGAAGGATCAGTTAGTGTGAAAACAGGAAGTGCCCTGCAACAGTTGCGTCTGACATTTTGCCTGACCCCGGTATTGATCTCCCTCCTCTTCCTCTTCTCATTCTTGCCTTCTCTCCCCTGCTCCTTCTTGTCAAATAATTCATCCTCCTCCTCTCTCCCTCCCCTCCTCCCCTCCTCCTTCCCCCTTCCTTCCATCCTCCCCTCCCCCTCCCTATCCCTCCTTTTCCTGCCCCCTCTCCTCTCCTCTTTACCATGTCTTCCAGGCCACTAGAGCAGACTGAGTCATCCTTTGAGAAGTCCCGGGTGAGCAGACTCGATGAAGATGGGGTAGTTTCTGCCCCAGCCAATCCGTGGTCTCACCTCTGCTTTGCTCTGCACACAGGTCATTTTCAGAGCTTTGGAAGTAGACATGTGACCTGATCTTACTGTCACACCCCCACCTCCTCCGATGACAAAATCGGTTAGTGATTCTTATTGACCTCAGGATGACCCCTAATCAGAACACAGCCTGTCATGTCTTCCACACTCCACGGTCAGCTTCAACGTTCAGGTCCCGTCATTCCAGGCTCTGTGTGGGAATTCCCCCATGACCACATCTTTTAGATCTTAGAACTATGATGAGGGTGAAGCACCCACCAGGAATACACTTCTCTCTGTCACAGTACCTGCCCTGGGTTGGCTTGACTCTCCCTGATGCTCTGTGTAAGTTTTGCTGGTTCACAGACTAATGACATGTGTCATTTGGGTGTCTCTCAACTGCCACAGACGTCACAGGACGTGACATGTATTAGTGTTAAGCTGGAGAGACTTTCAAATGTGTTGATGTAAGCTTGCGACCCTGTCGCTATGTTTGGGTGGGTGGCTCAATTTTCCTGTGACCCAGGTAGTTGCCCTGTCCTGGTTTCCTCGTTTGCTCTGAGCAGGGAATGGCTGGATAGAATGGTGTTGTGAGAATTTTGGTTTCTTCTTCTAAGAAACCCAGTTATGCTATGTGACTGTGTTTTCATTTTAATCCTGGGCATGGGATATGGGGCTGCTTCAGATTGTCCACGGCAGACGACTTTGATTTATCCTGTGCTTTGGCAGGGCCATAGTTCTGCCCACTGAAGACAGTTCATGTTTCTGAATTCCCAGGACTCTTGAGAGTGTACGGACGTGAGAGCCTTGAGAGGCTGCAGCAGCTCCTGTTCTTGCTGCTGTTGCTACTTGTGGATTGCTGGGGACTGGTTGGCGATACCCCAATGACAAAGATTGGACTGTCCCCAAGCAACCTGATGCTCTAATCAGCAGGAAATAGCTTTCTACCGCCGCCCCCCCTTCTAACCGCTCTCTCTTACCTAGTGTTGAAAGGTTGGAAGAGATCGAAGTGGAGAGGGATGGTGGGTGTCAGAGCCCAATAAAGTAGCCAAAAAGTATAGGCACGGCATGGGCTGAGCATCAATAAAATCAAGTGAAGAGGCTGAAGCCACAAGGCCACTGAGTATGAGAGCCCAGGATTTCCTCCAGGTCTTTCCTGGGCCACATATTCACTGTCCAAGACAAACAGAAGGGAGGTTACACATAGCACCCGTCATGCCGGCCGGATTCTGGGTTTTCCCACAGGGGAGTATGTGGCTTATACTGGGGAGGTGAAGACAGCTCACAGGCAGGAACAGTTTGAGTACTCATGAGTACCTACATCCAGGGAGGGGAGAGCAGGGTTTGGGCACAGATGGACTGGGAGGTAGAGGTGGAGGGACAACAGGGCCCAGGGTGCCCAGCATCCCTCTATTTTGAAGAAGTTAAGGCCTTTAGGGAATGGCATGAAGTTACTAGCACAGCTGAAGGTGTACATGTAGCCAAATAGTGGCTAGTCCTTTCCGTGACCCGGAAAGCACACTGAGGCAGCCATCTAGAGAAGTTACTCCAGGACAGGCAACATGGCCTGGGAGACAGGTTCAGAAGTTATTGTGATCTCTCAAGATGGTGATGGTGAACTTACCATCAAAGGTGGCACCAAGGGAGAGAAGAGGAGGAAGATGAAGAAGGAAGGAGGGGGAGGGGGAGGGGAGGAGAAGGAGGAGAAAGAGGAGGAAGAAGAGGATGAAGAAGAGAAGGAAGAGGAGGGAGGGGAGGAGGAAGAGGAAGAAGAAGGAAGAGGAGGGGGGAGAGGGGAGGAGGGAGGGAAGGAAGGAGGGGAGAGGAGGGGAGGAGAGGAGAAAGGAGGAGGGAGAGAGGAGGAGGAGAAGAGGGAGGACAAAGAAGGGAGGAGGAGGGGGGAGGGAGGAGGAAGAGGAAGAAGAAGAAGGAAGGGGGAAGAGGAGGGGGAGGGGAGGGGAGGGGAGAAGAAGGAGGGTGGAGAGGAGGGAGGGAGGGGAGGGGGGGGGAGGAGGGGAGGAAGGGGGAGGAAGAGGAGGAAGAAGGAAGAGGGAGGAAGAAGAGGAGGGAGAAGATGGGAGGAGGAAGGAGGAGGAGGAGAGTTGGGTTAGAGCTATTTGGACAAGCCAAGAGAGTAAGCATGGGCTTCAGTGGCTCACAGCTCTAGATGATCTCCTGTCTGTCTAGAGGGAGGCTCAGGTGAAACAGTCTAGAAGGGAGGTGACAGTGTCTTGCTAAGTCTCGTTTTCACAAAGGTTGCTCTGATTTCCCAGAAGTCTGTCTGCCACACAATAGGAACTCAGGAAGCCATGGATGCTCAGCCTCATCTTCCACTCCCTCCTCACGGGGGAACAGGGTGGCAGGCGGGCATGGTCATTTGCCTATGTTTGCTAAGGTGGACACGACTTGGACCATGGTCTAAGTCACACACTGCGTAAGAAGACAGAATTCAAGTCCAGGCCCCTGGCTTCAGAGAGCAGAGGTGTCATCACTGTGCTTCACAGCATCTCACTGATAAATGCTTTTCCTTCTGGAGGGGACTGGGGGGATGGGCGGATGCCAGAGCCTGGAAGATGGGGAGCCCGGGAAGACCTAATGCTGGGAGGCCACATTCAGAATCTAGGGCAACAGCAGTTGAGCGCCAGCCAGAAGGTGACAGTCATGGTTGAAACTGGGCCATGACTGTAGGTCCTGACAGTTGGGTCAGAACTTCAAATGGCAACTCAGGTCTTCCCTGGAATGCAGCAGAGCTGGGTGCCTGGTGCCAGGGCTCTGTCGAAATGCCCGGGAGTTGCTGCTTTCAATGCACAGCCTGTGAACAGCCTGCCTGCAAGGGGCCAAGGGGGAAGCTTCTTGTTGAGGTAGTCATTCCTCGGTCCCTAAGGGGAAGGTTGCACACTGTGTTAGTATCAGGACCGCGTAAGCCTATGCTCACTGAAGACTGCCCTCTCCCACCACACGTGATAACTCTTCAGTTCCTCAGCCTGCCTCTTTAGCACCAAGCCTGTTTCCTGCCCCTGACCTGGCTCCGATCTCTGCCTTCTGTTTCCCACATTACAATCTTCCCGACATAATTTATGGGAAGACACGGAACGCAAACAAGCCGGTTAACATATCAGTAAGGAGAGGTTGCCGTCATGTTTCCTGTAGCAGCCCTGCAGAGTGTCTGGCTCAGAGGACACAGTGTGATTCTCACTGCCAGGTCCCGCTCCTCCCTGAGGATCCATTCCTGGGAGGCGCAGAGGTGGAACATGGGCACAGGGTACTGAGCCAGGAGCCTTGGCTGCACAGGAGTAGAGTTCTGCTTTGAGCCTCCTGCTGGAGTCTCCAAGGAAGAGCATCAGGCTGGGAGGCTGGTCAGGGCCCTAGCTCAGGTTGGCAGGCCACAGGGTCCTTATGGTGGAAATGAAACGTTGCCTTCCACAGAAGGCCGTGATGAGCCGGGGTCAGGCCCTGAGCCAATGCCATTCTATGGACAGAAGTACATAGAGGTACCATGCACAGAACCCCACCAGATCCATGTTGGCAGAACCCACAGTGATGTGTTCACTGGGTCAGGAGTTCCTTGGGTTTCCTGATGTTTCTGAAGCTGCCCCAGTGATGTGTTAGTATGGGGATAGTAGAACGGAGACCAACCCAAGACAGGCAAGTCTCCATTATTAGAATATCAGTTCCAGCTGACTTGGGCCAAAGAGAAATAGCAGTGACCAGTCAGCTTGCTTAGGGATGGTAACAGCGGGCTTTTATAGGTTTTTGGGAAGGGAGAAGGATGCTAAATTTTAGCTGTTGTCCACTCGTAATGAGTTTGCCTTTAAAGATAAATAGCTTGCCCTTATCCCTGGTGGTCTGAGGGCTGGCGACTTAAAGCAGAAGCCATTAAACCTTTTGTTGTTCAGTTAAAGGCTTTTCAGTGCTCTGGGTGTATCAGCCTGTAATTAGTGGGCACTCTTGCTGCTGCCATGTGAACTTGGCCTTGCTACTAGGGCTGATGGCCTCGGGTGCCTGAGATTCGAAGAAAGCCCGAGGTCAGGTGGAAGAGCCACATGACCACCCGTCACCGGCAAGTACAAGACAGAACGTCTCTCAAACGAACGCTATGTCTCCACGTGGAGCAGAGGTAAACCTGGAACCAAGTTGAAGACCCAAGGGGGTCAGCCAGACAGAGAAACAGATTTCAAATCTTATCCCATCAGGGGTGTACGGGCTTGAGTGCACAGTCGAATGCATTTAGCAGCAGCGGCCTTCGGGTTTCTGTGAGGTAACTTTGACAACTGCTAGGATAACCCACACGTATCAGAGGTATTATTTGTGGTTGAGCCACTTAGATGCTAATGATGTATTGTTTAGCTGTGTGACTTCCAAAATTGCAGTCTAGTTTTGTGACATAATCTAGTGCCAGTGACGAAGCTGTTGGGAGCACAAGGCTTAGGAACAAAAGAAAACACGTGAGACTTTTAGCAGGTCATGTTAAGGGGGCAGGGTTTATACGCCTTTTGTCTTTTTGTGGAGGTTCCAACTAGTTTCAAGTGGACAGCACAGGGCTGGGAGAACGGTGACATCTAAGGGTCTACTAGACGCCAGGCCCTGCACGTACAGCAAGCAACAGCCCTGTGAGGTCGGTGTGGCCAGAGACTATGACTCACTCGCCCCAAGGCATGTTACAGGTATGTGCCTGAGCTAGTATTCTAGTTCACAGACCTATCTGCTTCAACACCCTCTGAGAGCTGATAAGCTGGGACCTGGCCTTCCCTGGCCTTGAGGTGGCTGCAATGTGGCCATGTGTGGCAAAATCTCATTTTCATACTCACACCTCACCTTACATGGAGATGGCATTGATTGCTCCCAGAATGCTTTGCGTAGTAAACATGTTGACCGGCACTTGTGAACATCCTCAGGTCTAAGCCCATTTCTCAGGTAGTCAGGACCAACTGGAAACCTGTGGAAGTCTGGACTGGAGAATTGGATATATGTAGATATCAAACAGCAAACCAAATCACTAACACTCAGTGCAGAGATGGTGGAAGCTGGCCTATGGGTTGGCAGGGGACAATGGACACTGCTGTATGGCTGGTATACAAGATGACTTCAGGAAGTACCATCAGGGCCTAAGCCTGGACCAGCAGCAAGAGTGCTGAGCTCCAGGAATTAGACACAGATGCTGTGTGGTAGCCAGGGTGCTTATGCAGGTGATGTAGGAGGGCAAGGAAAAAGGCTGTCCCTGAAGGCTGTTGATGGTGGAAAAGAGTGTGGCTGGGCCCACTGCTGGTAGGGGTCATCCCTGGCATGAGCAAGAAAGGTTGGTGTCGGTCATCTTCATTTTGCATCATGGGTAGGCTCCAGCTAGGCAGAGTGGCATGCACACTAGAGCATCTCTGTAGAGCTCTGTGAAAGATTCACTTTCCATCAGTGGTCACAGAGCTTAGTCAGTGCTGAGAGGCTCTTAGCAAATGGCCATAGAATTCTGTGCCATCCTGGGGCTGAGGGTCATCATCTACCTTAATCTTCATCCTGGAGAGGCTGACGTCAGACACGGGCTGGTTGTTGGGCCACAGGGAATGAAGAGGTCTGTGGCTTGCAGTACAGCTACTCTCTCCAGAGACACATCCTCTCAGGATAGCACTGCCAATGAGTCCTAGGCAGTGGCTTCTGGGATGCGCATGGTGGGCCAGGAAGAACAATGGTGTCATGGACAATGAAGCAGGACTGGAAGACCAGGCTGCTCTGTCCACCATGAAGCAAAAGATGGTGGCCATCACTAAACCACCAACCAAAGAGTACACATGGGAAGATCCACGGTCCAACCGCATATGTAGCAGAGGATGGCATTGTCGGGGCATCAATAAGAGGAGAGGCCCTTGGTCCTGTGAAGGCTCGATGCCCCAGTATAGGGGGATGCCAGGGTGTTGAGGTGGGTGGGAGGGGAAGCATTCCCATAGAAGCGGGTGGGGGAGGGGGTATGAGAGAGGGAGGAACTGGGAAAGTGGATGACTTTTGAAATCTAAATATATAAACTATCCAATAAAAAAGAAAAACAATAAAAAAGAGGGTGGCCCTCAAACATAACAGAACAAAGGAGGGTAATTGCTGGTTTCCCCAGGGAACAAGGTGAAGTGGGTATCTTTGGCATCTCCAACCAGGCTGTATCCTGGGGGTGACACAAGCTTTCCTGGTAGAATACCATAGAGGGTGTTCCTCCTGTTCTCAGTCCTCATGTGAGACTTCTTTCTTTACAACATCCTTTTCACTCAATCGTCTCTGCCACACAGCTAATGTCCCCGTGTGTAGGATAAGAACAGATGGACACATTTCCCATAGAGTTCCCCTGCTCTCGTTATCTTGAGGTGGGATTAAAATGTTTGTTTATTATTAAAATGTCCTATGGATACATTTTCAAAGGGGAGAAACAGAACAGGTCAAGGAAATTCAAACAAATCCAGATCCAGTCGTCTCTTTCCTTTTTTTGATAGCGGTGGTGTTCAGCAATACTTTCCAATCCCACACAACTTCTAGGGACACACTGGAAGGGACACTGAGAAAATCAGACCCCAGCGGGAAGAAATCTCAGGGTCTCAGATTGAGGTCTCCAGCAGTTTGCTCAGGGAACTAACAGAAGTGGCACCCGTGGACGCATTGTGCGGGGTCTCGTCCATGGGAAGGCTCACCCACACAGGCGGGAGGAAGGTGGCAGCTGAGGTGTGGTTGCTCAACCTCTAGTTTAAGGGAAATGAGCTCCAAGCCTCGGAGAGGTAGAAGAGCTGGTAATTCAAGATGCTTTGGCATGGTGTTTTCCTGGAACAAAATATCCTTCAGTTGAGACAAGTTAAAATGTGTGGGCCCCGAAACAATGGGAGACTCAAAGGACAAAGTGAATGCTGGAAATGCAGGCAGGTGAAAGGTTTTGCCTTTCATCTGGTAGGGAGGATGATGGGGGTATTTCTATTCTAAAAATATCCCTCGATGTCTTACACATCGTATGGCACAACAGGTGCTGGCTTTGCGATCAGGAAAGATACAACAGGCGCTTCCTTTATGAAGGGAGAATGGAGAGGACAGCCCTGGGGTTCACCTAGGACATGGGATTGGGATCAGGAAGGGACTGTGTGCATCTGCACCAGTTTGAAGCTGGGATTATATTGGACATCTGAGACATCTAGAAACACGGGAAACGACGGAAACTTGAGTGTGGGACATGTTTGGGACACACACACCGAAATGAAAATTTAAATATTATACGATGGTTTACTTTAGGAGATCACAGTGTTCTTTCTATTAGCGTGTCTCACTGTCAACTCCTGTGTTTTACTTCATTCTTATTAGCTGCCAGGATGCTATTGGGCTTAATTTGGGCTTAATTCATGTTGTCTGTTCAAACGTATAACCATCTCCTTCTTCCTTTACTGCTGTTTTTCTACATTTGCTTGGATCCTTTAATAGGACGTGTGATACAAGCTCCCTAAAGTCCCTTTGATGTAAGAGGCACAGTTACAAATCACCTCATTTGACAGAAATGTGTCTGAGAGGTCAACGTCAAAACTCAGAGGTGGTGATGGGATTCCATGCTTGGGGCACTGGAGAACCCAGCCATTGGACTCCTCATCCGGGCTACTTTCACCATGTTAAGCTAAGCAGTGCATCAGGGTGGTTTCGTGACACCTTGTCTAGGGTGGTGACAGGAAGAGCCCCATTGTCTTCTGAAACTCCTTGACCAGGAAAAGGTGGAGAGTAGCTTACCAGGCGACATGGCCGGGTTTTGTTCCTCCACTCCCCCGGAAGACCTTTCTTAAGAGTCTGTCCAAAGAGCCCATCAAACTCGCTCCTAACAATGTCTGCTTTCCAGTGTTAGTTTCAGGCCAGAGGTTGGTTCTCCAAAGACTTGCTGTTCTTATTTTGACTGTGGATTGGCAATGTTTTCTGCTCAAATCACTCGTGGGCCTTCGAGCCTCTCTCCACGTGTCCCCAGGGGGAAGCGTACCCATCATGCTCATGGATAGGAATCTTGTTTCAGCGTTTTGCTCAGGTAGTTGTCCTCTCCAAGTGTCAAATGGGCAACTCAAGACGAGAGATCAATACTTCCATGGTTCTGGTGGTTGGAGGTCCAAGAAGAGGATCTGGCTGGGTTGGTTCTTTCTGAGGTCTGTGAGAGAAGAATTTGCTCCAGGTCGCATTAGCTTATAAATAGCTGTCTATATCTTCATGAGGTGTTCCGTCTGTGGCGTTTCTTTTTTTCCTTTATCAGTAAACTTGGATTAGGGCCACCCTAATAATGTTAGGGAATTAGGCTGAAGATTCTCATTCTCATTCCTAATCCAATCATACTCTGAAATATTGAGGTTTTGGACCTCAACTAGGAAAATTTGGGGAATATGTGCAAACCTGGGAGACGGAAGGCTACAGACCCACAGGGTCCCCATTGCTAGGCATTGAGAGCGGCAAATCAGCCTCCAGCAAACAACCCCAGCTGTTCCACTCACTGACCATTCTGATCAGTTTTCTCCATCTGTCTGGATTTGATTCCCATGAGAACATGCCCTGACCTGACACAGATAGGCAGACTTCTGAAAGGCGGTTGTCCTAAGCCTGCTCCACTCCAGAGCTGCTGGGTCTGTCACATTCTGTTTTGCTCAGGACCAGCTTTGGGCCTCCTCCCCATGACACAGCATCTAAGGAAGGTCAGCTTAATTCACATCCGGATCATTGGCTGTGCAACCTCTGAGGTCCAGACCCGGGTGGTGCTGCTCAAGTTGTGAGGCGTAGCAGTTCAGTATCACTCCTTGTCCTGGCTTCCTGGACAAGGCACAGGAAGTTCTCAGGCGTGCCCTCCGTACTGACCACTAGCACATCCAGAAGTGCCACTCTGCCATCTCAACCAGTGGGGCCACATTCTAAATTCTAGTTGATACAGACCTGAAGGAACCAGTGTTCTTGTCTTTGTCAAACAATAAGGGCCTCCTCCCTCAGCCTTGGTTGTTCCAAGGGTTGGGGTCCCATGAGGGAGGACCAGTGTTGGCTCCCATTGACTTGTGAGGGAGCTGGCTTAAGTCCACATAAGACAAGGCTGCAAACCTGAGGTTCTCATGCTGAGTCTCTTATTCAATGTTTGTGCAGCACAAGCTCAGACTCTCACCACACAGTGGGTCCATCTATAAGACTCCTCCAGTGGTGAGGCTGGTCAAAAATGGCATTCTCATTGACTCAGAAATTAATTCATTCCTAAGGATTTATTCTTTTGACACACACACACACACACACACACACACACAGACACACACACATGACATACAGACACACACACAGACACACACACATGACATACAGACACACACACATGACATACACACAGACATACACACACACATGACATACACACAGACACACACAGACACACACACATGACACACACACACACACACAGACACACACGACATACACATAGACACACACACACAGACACACACACAGACACACACACATGACATACAGACACACACACAGACACACAGACACACACACGACATACACATAGACACACACACACACATGACATACAGACACACACACATGACATACACACAGACACACACACACAGACACACAGACACACACACATATGACATACACACAGACACACACACATACAGACACACATATGACATACACACAGACACAGACACACACACATACAGACACACACACACACACACACACACACACACACACACACACACACACACACCAGAACTTTGAAAGTAGAGGAATATGAACCTCTTGGGCACTTGAGGCCAGCCTGGTTGGTCTACATAGCGAGTTCCAGGTCACCCCACTGACACTGTTTTTTAAAAAATGTGCAAATTATATTTCTGCTTATGCACATTTTCTCTCCTGTTAGAGGATCGCCTTGATTTTTATTCTCCTGGACATGCTACTTGCTCTTGGTCCATGGACATCACTAGTTTCTCTTTCTCGCTGTCTTTTGTTGGTTCTCCATCTGTTGCCTCTTTATACTGGAGAGGCCCAAGGCTTAGTTCCTGACCGCTTCTCTGTCCACACTCACTGCAGGAGCTACCTCAAATGAGTTACTTTACTTGTTGCTGTGAGCTGATACTTGCGAAGAAGCAATTTACGGGGGCTGGGAGGCCTGGAAAGATGACTCAGCAGTTAAGAGCATGTATTGCTCTCATAGAGGACCTGAGCTTAGTATCCAGCACCTACCTACACGGAGTGACTCTCACATTTCAGTGCAGATATGCAACTCCTGCCCCAGGGAATTCAACAATATCTTCTGGTTTCTAAGGGGATCTGCACTGGCCCATACATGCCCCCCACCTACCACACACAACACAAATGCTTATAATTTATTTAAATAATTTTAATATAAAACTCTACATATTTTTTAAAAGAAGCAACTTAATGAGGTGATATTCCTTCTGAGGAGAAGTCTGTCCTGGCAGGGGAGGCATGGCGGTCAGTGGCACTGCAGTAACTGGAGCTCTCAGTACCTACTTACTCAGGTCCCAGGGTACCAGGAAACAGAGACTGCACTGGAGCCCCGTTTACAGGTATCTCTCGATCTAGGCAACTCCACAGGGGAACTGCTCAGGGCTGCTCCTCCATCCCTCCAGGGTCCAAATCTGTTTTCAATGTATGATGGATTTACTGAGACACACTCCCATCATAAACTGAGGGAGCACCTGTGTGTTGTTATTAATTATAATAACCACATTATAATTGTAAGGTAATTTCAATGGCCACAATTGTAACGTAAACCTTACCCATGGGGATGGCACAGTCAAGTGGGGGAACTTACTACTAATGTTGCTCAATTAACATAGCATCAAACCGCCCTCTAAATATCTTACGTTTGTACCTAAGGACCAATGATTCTCAACCGTCCTAATGCTGTGACCCTTTAATAGAGTTCTTTATGGTGTGGTGGTCTCCAGCCATAAAATGATTTCATTCCCACTTCATAATTACAATTTTTCTGTTGTTATGAATCATAGTATAAATATCTGATATGTAGGATATCTGATATGACCCTGTGAAAAAGTTGTTTGATCCCCAGTGGAGTCGCAACCCTCACGTTGAGAGCCATGGTCACAGACAAAAGCCACCTTCGGCTTTAATTAGAGAAATCTCTCTCTGCAACGAATGCAGATTCGCGGTTGCTCAATATGCTGAGAATGAGTGACAGTTGAGTTAAGCCGTAAATAAGACATTTACAGCACCACGTCTAAGGCTCGGGAATACTGCAGATGAGGACATCAGAAAAAGAAAAGCTGAGAGATATGGAGAAGGGCCGCAAAATGCTGTTTTCTAAGCATTCGCGATCCCTGCAACCATGAACTCACAGCAGCTGCTGTCACTTGTACAGGGCCTGCACAAGACTGGCCCTACCAGCAATTAATCCCACATGGGGATGGCTAACAGGGTCCTACCCTTGCTGCTGAAGTGCTAGCTACTGATCAGTTCTTGGAGAGGGGCAGTCACAGTCTTGTATACTCTCTTCTGGGCCTGTCAGGCTCCAAACCCAGGCTACACAGATGGAGTGGGTCATAAAATCAAAATGTGAGGAAAAACAGGTAGGGAAGTGGGTGGGGAGGAGACAGACAGGGCTGGGAGGTGTTTAGAGAGGGTGGTGTGTGAGAGCAACTGGCACGTACAGCACACAGGAATGAGACAGGCTTAAGTAATAAGAGATTTTATTAGGCTCACAGTGTCAGCAACTCTGTCCGTGGTCAGCTGGCTCCGTGGGTTCACAGCCTGCTGTAAGGCAGGACAATATGGTGGAAGGCACAGTAGAACACATTACTCACTTCCCGCCCACCAGGAAGCAGAGAGGGCACAGTGCACGGTGGGCTTTGTCTGTGGTGCTCTGGTTCCGTCTGGATCCCTGCCTTGTGGATCGTGCTGGTCACTGGTGACTCCTGCTCAGGAGGGACTCCACATGTGAGTGTCTCTGAGAACTCCCCACAGGCCTACCCAGGGTGTGCATTACTAATCGTGGTGCATCTCAATCCAACCAAGGAGGAAGTTAAGAGCGGTCAACCCAAACCTGCCCCTTGTCATCTTGACATCTGAGAACACTTGAAGTCATATCTACTTTCCAAATGAAGACCTGAGCACAGTCCTCATGTGATGCTGCCATCGTGTACGCAACTGGGATGCGCTAGCTCCTTCCTCAAAGTCTCACCAGCTTCCGTATTGCTCAAAAAACTGAGTAGAAATCTCCTCGGAGGCTCAAGGCAAACTCCTGCCTGGCTGTAGGAAGTGGTCACTTCAGGATCCGTACCTTCCACTTCTAGGAATCTCAGCCAGAGTCGTTGCCTTAGATCTTCTAGGGCCTCTCCTCATCCCAGGTCTTTGGCCTGTCCCAGAGATTGCCCCCATCCCCCAGCCAATCTCCCCTCTCTCTCCCCTCTCTCTCCCCTGCTCTCCCTAGATATGAACTCCCCTCCCCCATACCCCACTCTCCCTCTATCCCCTCTTCCACCCAGTTCCTCCCTCCCTCCATCCACCTCCGATATCCATTTTATCTCCCCTTCTGAGAAAGATTCAACCACCCTCCCTTGTCCCCTCCTTGTTGTTTGGTTTCTTTGGGTCTACTGATTGTAGCATGGCTTCCCTGTACTTTACGGTTAGTATCCACTTATCAGTGAGTACATACCATGCATATCCTTTTGGGTTTGGGTCACCTCACTCAGGATGATACTTTCTAGTTCCATCCATTTGCCTTCGAAACTCAGGATGTCCTTGTTTGTAATGGCTGAGTAGTACTGCACCGTGCGGCTGGACCACATTTTCTGTATCTATCCCTTGGGTGAGAGACATCTGGGTTGTTTCCCGTCTCTGGCTATGACTAAAGCTGCTGTGATCATGGTTAAGCAAGGGGAAAGGGATCTGTGCTCACAGTTTCCAAGGTTGCCAGCCATGGTTCGATGGCTCCAGCTTGTGACAAGGCAGTCCGTGGTGAAGAGCTTAGAGTAGAGACGGCTTGTCTGCACACTGGGATCCTTCCTAGTTTCCATATTCATTCAACTCGGGCCCTGCCAACCCCTCGTGCCACCCACATTTAGGATGGGGTTTTCTCCCTCGGTGGCTGTGCCTCACTGACCGCCTAGGTGACCCTCAATCCACTCAGGTTGGTGATCAAGAGCAACCGTCGTATGTGCGAAGTATTGATTAGAAATGAGTTCACACATTTTTAATATAAGAAGCAATTTTTTTCTTAAATATTTTTGGTGCATTTTTGTGGATGAAAAAAAAAAAAAAAACCACACAGGCTTGGAAGGCTGGTTCTGAAATTGAACTATAAAAAGCCGCAGTGGACACGTCTGTCTTACAACCCTATTCCCTGTGGCATTTCTAACACGATGCTGTGTTCTTAAGATTTTAAGAGGGCAGAACTCCTGCTGTGTGTTCTTACCCTGAAAAATAAAAGCAAAAGTAGGTTGAGGGCACAGCTTAGTGACAGCCTAGCATGTGCCAGGCCAATCCATTTCCAGCACTGAATAAATAAATAAATAAATAAATAAATAAATAATAAAACAAAAAGGAAACCTTGAATGTATTTATTCACATCTGACTCAGATTATATATATTAAACGTGTGTAGACTTTTGATATACACGTTCACCATCTAGACCAATCTAATCTCTGTGACTAGGGATTTTTTTTTTTTAACACTATACCATGCCTCATTTAAAGATCCCCCATTAAGGCAATCGAATGTGTGTAGCGCAGGCTAACCTTACACTCACTATGTTCCTGAGTCTGCTTCTCCACTTAAGAGCTTCCCCTTGAGTAAACCGTTACCCGTGGTTATCTTTTTGTTACTCGTGGGTTCTCCTTCAGCCTGGGCTGGCTACACACAGCCATTCTTTCCACGTAGAAGTCTGTGTATACCATTTAATTCCCAGGCAGCGAGTGTCCCTAGCAAGGACCTACCTAGAGTTTTAATCCTGCAGTTAGTTACTTAAAAAATCAGTATTCTCAGAGGGGGAACTAAGAAGCTGCTGTTCCCTGATAATTATATGGTTTCTGTTAGGGAAGACGAGACGGATGTGAAGGTGGACGTGGCGAAGGTCGGGTAACATGAACGTCCCATCGCTGACCGTACATGTGAATTATCAGAAAGCCAGATTCTGTCATGTATACTTTTCCATCGATTAAACACACTACAATCTACGTAAACACTCTAAAATGTACTACTAATTAGCAATAGTTTTCCCTAAGAAAGCACTATTTTATAATTTTTAAGTTACCGTCACTATCTGTGTATGGGGTTGGAAATAACCCTGTGACATTCTCTCTCTTCACCTTTATGTGGGCTCTGAGGGGCTGGACTTAGACTGTCAGACTTACAGCGTACATACCATGAGCGTCTCCCCCGCCCCGACCTGTCACCTTATATGAAAATTAAACTACTTTGTATGAACTCTCAGGAATCTCCTTCCCCTTCCCCACTGCTCCTTACCTCTGTGCTGTAGTGACTGAAGGCGACTCCCTTTCTATACCCGAATGGCTCTGGCTTGTCCTCAGCTATACAGGGTGTCCGTCTAGCTCATGGCCACCACAGAGAGGGCGCCTTTCTCTACTCGTGCAGTGAGTGAGGGTTGGCCACCTTCCAAACAACCTCAGCTTCCAGGGACTCTTTCTAGGCTTTTGCTTACCTCTCATGACTTGAATTTTATGACTCCGAAATGAGGTGTTTATGACTAGTAAATCCAGCTCAATGACAAGGCTCTAAACCTACTTGTGACGGTGTTTGAGCTGAGGCTTATGACGTGGGGCTGGTGTGTCAGAGACTCGGAGGAACCTAAACGAAGCCATTCCTGAAGCTCTGAGTCTGAAGCAGA
Organism: Rattus rattus; assembly: GCF_011064425.1. NCBI lineage: Eukaryota > Metazoa > Chordata > Mammalia > Rodentia > Muridae > Rattus > Rattus rattus. The sequence goes on along the minus strand of NC_046165.1, from coordinate 3,345,129 downwards.
TCGTCCTGGGCATCAGCACACCCGTCACCATCTCTGGTCTCTTTTTCCAGCTTCACCTCAGCTCTAACAGAGAATGTTTCAGACCCAGCACAGTCCTTAGGGCCCACACATCACAGTGGCCTTTCATAAGGGTGGGGTGTACCATCATGGCTGCCTAAGAATCTCTGGGAGAGATGACTTAACCACTGTATCCCAGAGTGCTCCTCTCAGCAGCAAGTCATGGAGAAGACAGACGTGAGCTCTGACAGAGCTGAAAGGAGGAAAACCAGACTGAAGCATCTCCTGTTTCCAGGCAGTCATTGGTACATCTCAGGGCCAGCTACACAGTCACCCGAGTCCTCTGTGAGCATAAACTCCCAGTTCCACCTTTTCAAATCTGTGTCATGGAAACTTCCAGAAAAGCAGAGAACTGGTGTTCAGGGGTCCATTCACTCAACCACAGCTTTGACAACTGCCAACACTCCGTCCATCTTACTGTATCCATCCGCACTTTTTTTATTTTAGAGAAAATTATGTAATGTTATTTCACCACTAGGAACCCTGTCCTTTTGGGGGGATTGCCAAACAAAAAAATATTCAGTGTTTATTACCAGAAAATCAGCAGTGTTATTTTTAATACAGTTGGGGTACACGATATTTAATTACAGCAGGGCAGTGATTCCAGTTAAATTAAAAACCTTTATTTTCCCAAATATAAAATTACTAAATTAAAGTCTTAAAAGAAAATATAACATGGTGAAAACTTTAAATTATCCCTCCACTCACCACAGGGTTCAGGGTTTACCAATCACATACTCCACCATTTTGGCAAAAGGATGAATTTCTTTTTAAAAACAGTTTATAAACCTAACATAGCAAAGACTGTATACATCTCCATATTGCACTTCTTATGTACAAGAATAAACAGTGAAGTCCAATGTGTTTGCATATACCGAGAACAGCACAAATGGGTCACGAATAATAAACTTAACACGGACACTGATGTATTAAAAGTGTAGAAATGTAGTAAGTACGTGGACTCAGCGAGGAGGCCGTATTAACAGAACATATGTACATGGGGTTTTAGGTTTTAGCATAGGTGTGTTCGCTAGTACAGGCCTTTGGTTCTATGCTGCTGACTAGGCTTAGGCTCACACTCAGCTTCTGAAGTGCTCATGTTGTCAACACAAGGCATGAATATAAAGGCTCTAAGTCTCCTCATTCACTAGTAAAAAATCTCAATAGTCAATTCCCTTCAGTCATCAAAACTAGACACAAAAATAGTTCTTGTACTCAACCTGAATGTGCCACAGGGAGAAAAATATTTTCAAGATTTTTCCAGCTTAGTCCCCATCCCCAGGTTCAGTGCTGCTGCATCTGCTACAGGTGTCCCAGCACAGCTGGTACAGATGTCCCAGCACACCTGCTACAGGTGTCCCAGCACACCTGCTACAGGTGTCCCAGCACACCTGCTACAGGTGTCCCAGCATACTTTCCCTCTTTTCCTTTAGACCATTTATTTTAATACTATACTGTAAGAAGAATAAAATTGAACTGCAGTCCAAGAGTATCCACATACACCTGTTAAGACATGAGGAAAACTAAATATTGCCAGTGAGATTTAAAAAAATATGTGCACCTTCCCCCAACTCCTATAAAATCTGCTATTAAATATCACAGTCCAGGCTCTTTCTCTCTCCCATTCCCCATGGCTTCTTCCTGTGCTTGGCCACACCAGTGATTAGCTCTGGAAGTCGTCCTGAGTTTGCACATGACAAAGCATGTCCCCATGTGTGGTTCATGAGGTAAAGTCACACAACTGAGGATGAACTGGTCAACCCTTGAACCACTGTGCTTGTTGGTGTCCCGCTGATGGCGTTGAAGATGTGCAGGGAATTTGGTAGCACGCTTGTCTTCTCCTCCAGGGGGCAAATCTTGAGGTACAGAAAGACAGTGTTATCAAAGTGCAAAGCTATGGCAGGCAGCCAGTCATCTCAGGTGACGTCCCGATTCCCCATTCAGCTGCTGTGCCCTGAAAGGGCAGAAAGGTGAGCCCACCTAGGCTTGGGCTTCAGCCGTTTGCATAGATGGTTTGGCTTATCTACAAATGCCCACCTTCCAAGCAGATTGTAAGGAGAACATCAAAAAGACTGCACTTTCCTTCAGGACTTAATCGATGGGAGCCTTCTAGGCTTCCCAGATCTGAGGTCTATCTCTCACCTCCACTGAGACGTGAACTCGTCTTGTGTCCTGAAAAAACCCTTTGGAAGTGAATTTGTATCATCCGACTTTCTCTCCTATCTCCCCCTTTGGAAGTGAGTTTGTATCATCCGACTTTCTTTCCTGTCTCCCCCTTTGGAAGTGAGTTTGTATCATCCGACTTTCTCTCCTATCTCCCCCTTTGGAAGTGAATTTGTATCATCCGACTTTCTCTCCTATCTCCCCCTTTGGAAGTGAGTTTGATTCATCCGACTTTCTGTCCTGTCTCCCCCTTTGGAAGTGAATTTGTATCATCCGACTTTCTCTCCTATCTCCCCCTTTGGAAGTGAGTTTGTATTATCCGACTTTCTCTCCTGTCATCCGACCTCTCCTGTCTCCCCCTTTGGAAGTGAGTTTGTATCATCCGACTTTCTCTCCTGTCTCCCCCTTTGGAAGTGAGTTTGTATCATCCGACTTTCTCTCCTGTCTCCCCCTTTGGAAGTGAGTTTGTATCATCCGACTTTCTGTCCTGTCTCCCCCTTTGGAAGTGAGTTTGTATCATCCGACTTTCTCTCCATCCGACTTTCTCTCCTGCCTTTGGAAGTGAGTTTGTATCATCCGATTTCTCTCCTGCCTCCCTTTGGAAGTGAGTTTGTATCATCCATTTTCTCCTGCCTCCCCCCTTTGAAGTGAGTTTGTATCATCCGACTTTCTCCCTGCCTCCCCTTTGGAAGTGAGTTTGTATCATCCGCCTTTCTCTCCTATCTCCCCCTTTGGAAGTTAGTTTGTATCATCCGACTTTCTCTCCTGTCTCCCCCTTTGGAAGTGAGTTTGTATCATCCGACTTTCTCTCCTGCCTCCCCCTTTGGAAGTGAGTTTGTATCATCCGACTTTCTCTCCTGCCTCCCCCTTTGGAAGTGAGTTTGTATCATCCGACTTTCTCTCCTGCCTCCCCCTTTGGAAGTGAGTTTGTATCATCCGACTTTCTCTCCTGCCTCCCCCTTTGGAAGTGAGTTTGTATCATCCGACTTTCTCTCCTGCCTCCCCCTTTGGAAGTGAGTTTGTATCATCCGACTTTCTCTCCTGCCTCCCCCTTTGGAAGTGAGTTTGTATCATCCGACTTTCTCTCCTGTCTCCCCTTTGGAAGTGAGTTTGTATCATCCGACTTTCTCCTCCTGCCTCCCCTTTGGAAGTGAGTTTGTATCATCCGACTTTCTCCTGTCTCCCCTTTGGAAGTGAGTTTGTATCATCCGACTTTCTCTCCTGTCTCCCCCTTTGGAAGTGAGTTTGTATCATCCGACTTTCTCTCCTACCTCCTTTTTTCAGGTCTTACAGAGGATGGGGTGTAGGATTTGCCCTCTAGCTGCATGGAGACTCAGAAGAACAGACCCACACAGCTCTGGAAAGACCAAAGGCACTAGGCCAGGTCACATTTCTTTCTGTGATGGGCTCTGAAGGGTTTAGTCTTCACAGATGCTGAGGCAATGGGATGCTTAGAGGCCACTGCAGTTACTAAGCTCAGTCTGGGCGCTCATAGATCCAACCCAACAATCTCTCTACTTCTGTCCTCCTTGATCCTGACCGTAGGTGCCCGCTGATCAGGCGCTCCATCCCACAGGAATCTGGAGGTTCCGAGGAAAAGGTCTCAAGCTTTCTCCAGCAGTTTGTTCCCATGAGCCTCCTCTCCCTTGTGCTTAATTATTCACACATTAATGATTTAATCATTTCCATTTTTTCTACTTTTAGAAATGACCAGAAGAGAGGCTTTTCACTGCACATGCACAAACCCACAATTGCTCAAACTGGGTCAGAACCATATGTGATTCGGGTGAGGGAGACAGTTTATCAGGAAAATAAAACAAATGGTATTACCATCCCATCTGAGCACATGCGGCATGGAGGAGGGGAAAAAAGCAAGGATGTTAAAGATCAAATGATCAAGTTAGTTCTGCACAGCCCCAACTGATGCATCCCCCACACGACCCCTACACCTGGGGCTCAAACACTGCAGAAGAAGGGTGGAACTATCGTAGGAGCCAGAAGATGAGGGTTTCTGCGGCTAGACTGTGTGTGTTCTATAGAAGACAGGGAAGCAGCCCTGTGATAGCTTAACAACACGGCTGCCTAGACAGGGCCTGAGAAATGGCAACACTGACTGCATGCTAACAGGGATGGGGAGGTCTCACAATGGGGGATCTCACAAGTCCAGCCTTATGAAGAGCTAGAGATAGTTAATGGCTGCTGAGAAGGAGAGAGCATCCCAGCTGTCAGCTCTAACACTACACATAGGAGCAACACCAAATGAACGCAGGAGTTGGATTTACAAATTTATGTGCAGAGCAATGGTAGGTAAGAAATAAGGAACCACGAGTTTGAGAAGGTGTGTGCATGTGAGAGACTGTGCATGTTTGTGTGTGTGAGAGAGAAAGAGACAGGTGTGTGAGAGGTGAGAGGGGTGTGTGAAACACACACACTCACAGAGAGGGGGGAGCATTGAGGAGGTAGGTATCCATATATGAATTTCTCACAAAAAAATAAAAAGAATTTTCCAGTTATCACGTGACAAGGCAAGCTGACAAAAAGTCTCAGCCTCCATCCTGCAAGGCCAGAGACAGTGACTCGGGCGACCGACAGGGCGTGCGTGAGATCCAGGAGCTAATGTAATAGGTACAGTGACTGGACTTGATGTGCGCGTTGCCCTTCGACATCTGCCTAACACCCTGGCTGGAAGTGTCCTCTGATGCCTGCTGGGAGCACGTGGAGAATTCACATAGGAAGGACAGGAAGCACAAGAGGTCGGGAAGGATGCCCTTGAAGAGATCCGTGGAGTAAGGAACCCTGTGTGTTCTCCGGGCATGACAACTGTTCACCTGGAACAATTCCACTTTATGCTAAGATGACAAAAGTCACCTACGGTCACCAACAGGTAACCAGGCTGGCCAGCCCTGTTCTGTCGAGGGAGGCGGTAAGCACAGCATGGATGAGGTTTCTCTGCCTTGCTTGGCGTAGGCGAAGGTGAAGCTTAGGAAACATGGAGAAAGATGCTGCCCCTCCCCCCCCCACAGTGCTTCACAGTGTGCCACAGAGGTGACACGGGGGCACTTGCTGCTGGTTTCTCTGAGTGATCTGGGTTAGTACAGCAGGGTGTGGTATGTTACACTTTTTTCAGAAATGATAATTCCAGAATATTGGAAGGCGTAACTGACCATTAGGAGTGTTTCAGACCCCATCATCCCCGCACGCTGCCCGGGCCAGCGGGGTCCTTACTTGCTCACGCATGATGTCGGAGAGCTCCTTGGCCATCTCCCGGTAGTTGGCCTTCATCTCTTCCTGGTACTCCAGCTGGTCCTCCTTAATCAGACGTTCGTTCACTGCCAAGGCTTGGCCGCAAGCTTCCACGAATTGCCTGAGTGAGGTGAGAGGGGAGAAAGGCAAGTAGGAGGAGGTTGGTCCAGCTGGAACCGGAACTGAGCTGTGGTTTCGATCTGTAACCCCTCAGACATCCGTTGTTAAGTGTGGTCCCCAGTGTGGTGCTATTGGTGGGTGACGGAGGTTCGGGGTAGGACCCAGTGGGAAGCCTGAGGGGTGTTGGCGGCATGGCAGTGAGGGGGCTGTAGGGCTCAGGACCCTTCCTCGCTCTCCTCTGCTTCCTGGCTGCGACATAAGTGACTGCGACACACTCCTCCCCACAGGCCCCAGACAATCTCAAACACTGAGCCCGAGTCAGCCTTTCCTCTTCATAAGCAAACTGCCTCAGCTCTCATCTGTTCGTCTTAGTAACTTAAGGCTGACAACCATGGAGAACCAGGTAAGTTTCTTAAAGAGGAACTTCAGCGTGCTTTACCTGAAAACTTCCTTCAGCAGCTTCACCTTATTGTCAGGGTATCTCTTTGTGTTGGTGTCATCGAGGAAGGCTCGGGCGTATGCTAGCGGGCCAGCATTGACCTGGGGAAAGCGCAGAGGTTTGACACTGTGTTAGAGGAAAATGGCTGCTGTTATTTATTTGTGCTGGTTGCCACGGAGTCCAAAGGCTGTTTAAGCGAGTCAGTCAGGATCACTGACTTTCATGTACATGAAGGCCAAGAAAAACAAACCATAAACTCAGTTCCATCATCATACCCTGCTCGATTGATCCCATCGCCTAAGCCCTCCTCTGGGTCTTGTTCATTTTATGTTAGAGAGAGCCAGGGTAGGGAACGCACGCACGCACGCACGCACGCACTCAGAGCTGAGCAACTAGGATGTGAAACAACAGAGCCCAGGTCTCCAAACCCATGAGGACGGTTCCTTCAAACAGGGTTTAAGACAGCGGGGTTTGTGTTACACTGTACTGACCTGGTGAATCTGGTGAGAAATGAAACATAGGGCAGTGCTTTTGTGTGTGCACGTATGAGTGTCCGTGTACATGTGTTTATGTGTAAGCTAGAGGTCAGACATGTCTTTATCACTCCACTTTTTTTTTCGAGCCAGATTCTCTTACTGAATAGACTAGATCTCCCAGACAGTGACTTGACTCTGCCTCCCTGGTGCTGGGATTACAGTGCTGGCAATCTGAACTCAGCCTGCACAGCAAGCAATTGACTGGCTGAGCCATATTCCCAGCTCCTACAGCCATGAAACAAAACCAAAGCCCTGCTCATCTCACGGGACTGTGCAGGCAGCCAGGGCCAACCGTGCTGCTGACTTGTGCTGAGTTGTGCTGGAGATCAAAGATTATCAACATTTGGCAATGTGGCAGGGTGTCGCCAATTCTCTACCCGCCAACTAGAGTTCTCTGAAGTTGGAATTTATTCCACACAATTCAGAAATGAGGCTAGATCCTGGGATATGGAAGACAACATTCCGGGAGCCTCAGAGAGCTCAGGGAAGGACTGCCCAATCTCTTCTGGAGGGTCTGATGGGTTTAGCAAGGGAGGGAATGCTGTTGGTGTGGAGCTCTGATCGTCATGTAGAACTGAGCAAGGGGACTTCGCAGCCGCTATGGGGACACAGGGAGGCAGAAGCCAGGGTCAGATGCAAGGCCTCAGCCATGGAGTGCTAATTTCCATGGTGTCTGAATGTGGCAGCCTCTGCATCAGGCTGTGTGGAAATCAAGCTAATGGAGGACAACATAAAGACTATCTCATGTGTGGAAACAGAGACGGAGAGGGTGATTGCTGAGACTATGCAAAACATAATACAGTAAGGTCATGGAGTGCCATGCTAAAGAGCTAGGGAGAGCGAGAGTCACTGGAATGCTGAAAGGAAAGAGAGCTAACTTTCTCTGGCCTCCACTCCATTACCCAGGTGGGCGCCGGTGTGAACTTCCAGTCTTTGTTTCAGCATGGGCTTCATTGTTCTGTAAGGTGACTGGGTATCTTAATAAACTCGAAGGTCATTGTCATATGGTACTGCATTCTTTACCCTCTAGAGAGTTCAAGCCCTCTGGCCCTGCCCCTTCACTGGTCTTCGAATAGAGGCTCCAAGTTCCCAGGTCAAGTCATCAGGAGACATTTTTAGCTACAGGAAAGGTGGCCTCTGGCTGTTGTACAATCACGTTGTTGCTAGAATGCCATTAATCCCTTTATAATAGTCCCTTTGTCATTTAGGCTTATAGGACATGAGCGAGTGACTAAAAATATCTACAAATACTTCAGTGGTCAATGACATTTGGTAAAGAACCAGCTCGAAACTCAGGGCTCCTTCTGTGTACTCCTGAAGAAGCAGAGACAAAAGCTGACTGCAGAAACTGAGTCCCGGATGCTGAACGTACACAGTACATGTCTTTGTTTACAGAAGCCCTTGTAGACTACACTTGGACGAAACAACTATGAACTCCAGGGGCACATGGAGGAACAGACAGGTGCTTGAATTCCTTATGTATGTATAAAGCTGGTCGCTTCAGGGAGCGGATTTAAAATTTGCCTATTGCCTAGTTAACTGTCTGAAATAACTTTAAAAAGAGAACATTTCTTTCAGGTATATAGCTTGATAATTTTTCACATATGAATTTCATATGTGAAATTTCAACATATGAATCATTACAGGTGTCACCACATGTGCTAGGCATTTCTCTGAAAGGACAATCAATCAATCATCAATCAATAAGCCAATAAAACCAACAGTAGTGTCCCTGTCAAAATCCCAACAGTGTGACTGCCTGGAATCAGATCTGAAAAACAACACACCAACGGCCTACAGACAAGCCAACACAAGCGGGGACTCTCGAGAGGCTCCAGCCCAGATGGAGAGCTACAGGCACTGAGAAAGGAAGGAAGACACCTTCTTCTCTGGGGACGAGCCCCTGACAGGTCAGCCCTACACACACACACGCACACACACACACACACTGCTGAAGTCATTCTGTTTTGAGCGTGCCTGTGTGTGTGTGTGTGCGCGCGCGCGCGCGTGCGTGCATGTGTGCATGTGTGTGTGATAGTTTAAAAACTGGGGATCCTGAATCTGAGGAGGAATGGAGGTCACGGGAGGAGCTGGGATGGACATGTAAATACAGTTTGATACATAAAATCCTCAAAAAGAACTTAAAAACGTTACCAGCACACTTAACTTGATTGGGCTAAATTAAAGTGAAGACCTTCTGATAACCAAAAAACAAACAAACAAAAACCCAAAACTATGAAACTCAAGGTATTGGTCTCAGACACAATTTTCACAGAAACTAGAAGCCAGCGTTTATGGGAAAGCCTACTGCTACCCATCTTTCTTAGGCTTTAAGATTATCTTGCCAACCAGGAATCAACATCTCCACCTCACTGGAAAGTCAGGGTGCCAAGAAGAGTGAACTGTCTCAATAAGGCTACCAGGTTGTAGGCAGGATTGGGGGCAGGTAAGCCTACTGCTTCCTCTGATAATGGAAGATAAGACACCGGGGAAACCGGAAAGTGCCTGGTGAACCAGGCAGGTAGGACAGATCTGGCTGGTGTGAAGGGACTGCAGCCTACGAGCTGAAGGGGACCCTTCTACTGCAGGGGCTCTTCAGCTCACCTGGACACTCACACTCACCTGGACGCTCACACTGCCCTATAGGGGCTCTTCAGCTCACCTGGACGCTCACACTCACCCGAATGCTCACACTCACCCGAATGCTCACACTCACCTGGACACTCACATTCACCTGGACGCTCACACTCACCTGGACGCTCACACTCACCTGGACGCTCACACTCACATGGACGCTCACACTCACCTGGACGCTCACACTGCCCTGCAGTTTGAGCTGCAGTTTGATCATGTCTACTTCGGCCGAGGAACACAGCTGGCGGAGCTCGGCCACCTTCTTGCTCATTTCATCGATGGCCACCTCAATGGGGTTCAGGTCAGTGTGGTGCTGGTACATGACAGGGATCCGCTTCTTTACATAGGGGAAGCAGTGTATTGCTGCAGAGGAATGGGGACCCAGAGTCATGTCAGAGTCTACATGTCTTTCCTATTGCCGAGGGAAAATAATTAGCACGCCTATTTTACAGCTAAAAAACTCAGAAGCTGCCAACGTCCTATGCTAATACTCTTTGGAGGTGGGATTCTCATTCTCTCTCTCTCTCTCTCTCTCTCTCTCTCTCTCTCTCTCTCTCTCTCTCTCTCCTTTAAACACTGTATGCTTACGGTCTTACTTACTTCTAGCTTTGCATGTATGGTTTGCTCTCATGTATGTCTGTGCACTGTGTGTGTGTTGCCCACAGAGGCCAGGTGTTGTGAGCCACCCTGTGGGTGCTGGGAAACAAGCTCAGGTTTTCTGCAAGAGCAGCCAGTGCAGTTAGCCACTGACCCATCTCTCGGGCCCTTTAATGTGTTTAATGATGGGTCGTATCATAATGTAAACAGAATAGGCTACTTGCCATCTCTTGAAGTGTATCTGTGAAAAACCAAACCTCTTTCATTACCCCTTGTTTATTTTCTGTAAGTGCCCTAACCCAGCTTGGAAGCTGTGAGATCCCTACAAAGAGGACCAGATGGCTTCCAAAACACTGACCAGTTTTGAGCAGACCAAGTAAAAAAGAAAGTGCCATAGATATCTTTGAGGAAATCCACTTTCCTCTGAAGAACGTTGAATCGCATGACAAATCTTTCTAAACCCTGAAGACCAATGAAAAACAAAAACACGAGAATAAATTTCTAAGCAAAGCATTCATTTCAGGAATCAGAAAGTCACAAATGCGGAGAACCACCGTTCCAGCGGAAAGGTGTTTTAAAGCTTCCAGTGGTAAGAAATAGGGAAATATTTACTGGTTCTCACACTGTTTTTATTTTTAACAAGCTACCTGGCCATATCAACACTGAGCAGCTTAACAATGAGCAATAATAATAATAATAATAATAATAATAATAATAATAATAATAGTAGTAGTAGTAGTAGTAGGAGGAGGAGGAGGAGGCTGGAGAGACAGCTCAGAGAAGAGCGCCTGCATGGCGGCTCACACCCATCTGTAATTCAGGTTCCAGGAGATCCCACACACTCTTCTGACCTCTTTAGGAACCAGGAGTGCACATGACACACATATATAGATACAGGCAAAGTACTCATACACGTCAAATAAACAAATAAACAAGTAAACTAATACACTGTGCTGATGCTGGGCTCCAATCTGAGGGTTGGCGTTTCTACTTTGTTGCAGGAGCACATGCAATACTTGTGTCTGCCACTAGACACATACACGGAAGCTGAAAAGTTTATTTTTTACTGTGTGCATGTGCAGGCGCACACACCACAGCATGTGTGTTCCTCTGTGCAGGTGAGGGCGAGGGACAACTCTTGGGACTCAGTTCTCTCCTGCCACCCTGTGGGATCCAGGGGTCAAACTGAGGTCATCGAGCCTACACAAAGGCTTCTTCTCACTGAACCGTCTTCCAGGACCTTACTTTATATTTTTGTTTCTGTGGGACAGGTTCTTACTTCAAGAGCCCTGGCTGTCCTAGAACTCACTACGCAGACCAGGCTGGCTGTGGACTCACAGAGATCTGCTTCTAGAGTGCGGAGATTAAAGGTGTGCACCACTATAGCTAGTCCCCTTATTTTATTTTATTTTTAACAAGCAAAGAATGAGAGACGTTACATTTGAAATGTTTAGTAAATGGCTAGGGAAAGTTTATTCAGGCCAGACTTATCACAGGGAAATGGGGCCAGCTGCCCATCCTCAGGGCCATCAGTGACTGGGCAAAGCTAGGAAGATGTCCTCAATGGTCACATTCCAGTTTCAGAAATGTTTTTAGTTAGTCTGGGGATCTTTTCTGGAATTTCTTTTGTGTCCTTGTGGATGCAGTGGCTTTTATGTGGCAACAGAGGGACTGACAGATCCTCCTTGCACAAAGGCATCTTCCTCTCTCTCTCTCTCTCTTTACAAAAAGAATTGAACGTTGCACACTCGGCCAGGGAAGCGGTATTCTGACCTCAGCTGTCCTTGCATCTGACTGGTGAGGTAGTGCTATTACTTCACAGAGAAAGCCAACTCCAGGGTTGGTGTGCAAGGTGTCCATGATTGATCTGATCCCACTCAGGGTTAGGCCTGACTATTGCTTCTTAGATGGGAGCTAGACTTCAAGAGGTCACAAGCAGGATACTGTTCAGAGAAAACTCCCAGTGCCCTGCTATTCTTGCTGGCCTCGCCCTGTCTCCTCTCCCTCACACACCCTGGCTCCAGCCTTTTATCCCCAGAGACATAGACATTCTGGCCACCCTCATCTCCCTCAAGTCTTGACTCAAATGCCACGTTCTCAATGAGATCCACCCCATCAAACTCCACGTTCCCAAACTCCTCAGCATCCATCAGCATGTGTGGCATGTTCTGACGCCCCATGTGACCTCTGCCACCTTCTCTTGCTGAGATGTGAGGGGCACAAGGGCATGGACCTCATTTTGGGGGAGCACACCTCACTGCGATGTGCGTCACTGCCTCAAAGACTATGTGGGAGGGCAAAGTGGCCCTGGAAGGCAGACAGACAAGCCACTGCGTAGTAATTATACACAGGTGCTGTGCACTGGTGCGCTGTGTGGCCCTTTAGGAAGACAGAGTCTGTCTCCAGTGTATGGCAGACAAAGATGAACAGGAGGTAGGCAGCAAACATGTCTCCGAGTTGAGTGGAGTAGGACTGAGAACTGAAAGATGTGGGAACACTAACTGGGAAGGAAGGAAGAAAGGAGAGGCAGGTCCAGAAACATCTACCCTGGGAGGGCAGGGAGGGGGCAACCACGAAGTGTTTTCAGATAATTGGACCTGTGCAGAAGGGTAAGCCTCCTGTGTGCAGAGGGCAGGGAAGGCCAGGGCTCCCCTACAATTTGCTGGGCCAAAGGTCAGGTTTACAGTAATACAGGGGAAGGACCCAGAGGCTTGGTAACAGGAAAGAAACTCTAGTTCAAAGTCTCCAATGTGGTGTGTGTTTCTTTAAAGGTTGCTATGGGGTGTATATGCTACCAGTGACTTATATAAAAAAGTTTTGTCTAACTCTATACTCTGTCTTGGTTAGCTATCCTTCCCACACTTTTAGGTATTTCAGCACAAACCTTGTACTTGTCTCTGATTACACCATTGTCTATGGCTACACCACTGTCTCTGATTATACTACTGTCTCTGGCTATACTGTCTCTGGTTATACCACTGTCTCTGGCTGTCTGTGGCTACACTGTGTGTGGTTACACTGTCTCTGGCTACTGTGTCTCTGGTTACACTGTCTCTGACTACATTCTCTGGTTACACTGTGGCTACACTGTTTCTGGTTATACCGTATCTGACTATACTGTCGCTGGCTGTCTGTGGCTACACTGTGTGTGGTTACACTGTCTCCTGCTACAGTGTCTCTGGTTATACTGTCTCTGACTACATTCTCTCTGGTTACACTGTCTGTGGCTACACTGTTTCTGGTTATACCGTATCTGACTATACTGTCTCTAGCTGTCTGTAGCTAGCTACACTGTGTGTGGTTATACTGTCTGTGGCTACAGTGTCTGTGGCTACAGTGTCTTTGGCTACAGCGTTTCTGGTTACACTGTCTCTGACTACACTGTTTATGGTTATACTGTATCTGGCTATACTGTCTCTGGCTGTCTGTGGCTACACTGTCTCTGGTGTGCTTCCCTTGTGCTCACTGTCAACCCCTAAAGTTAAAAGTTCAATGGTGGGTGAGATCTGGCCACCCAAAGCATACTCTTTCCCCTCCTGTCTGTACTTAACAGGATATTTTAACACAATGAGAGGAAGGCACAGGGAGGTTTGGCAATCTCTCCAAGTTCGCACAGTGAGACAGTGACTCAGGTCTGTAGGAGTCTCAGGTCAGGCACTTAACTTCCTCAGCCCTTAAGGTGTGGTGAGTGGCTATTCTCAGAACCAACATGGCTGTGTCTGTTGTATCTCTTTTGAAGCCAGCTACTCTTTGTCCTCTGTGGTGATAGAGAGCTCAGCTCACGTTCTTTATCTAATCTAAAATGGTTCAGTAACAAATGTGAATGAACCATAACCGGAAGAGCATGTGCCCAGAGAGAACAGCCTGTTATGAATCAAGATTCGTGATAAAAGTAAATGCCCAGCTCAGCGGTGCGTTCCCTTCTCCCCCGCCCCAGCAGAAGTTCCCAGGTCTGAGCATGCACCTAGAGTCCCCGGAGTGCTCGCAGACACAGGAGCTTGGGTACCATCCCTTATTTCTGATTCATCAGATTTAGGGGGTGGGGTGGGTAGAGCCTGAAAAATCTTTAGTTTAAATTCCCAGGGGTGGCTCCAGGATAAACTCTGAGAAATGCTGATTTAAAAACCCAAAGGTGAGGTTGTTATTGCTGTACAGATAGCACTGAAACCGGTAATCACAAGAACGTATCGTCTGGAAACAGTTTTCTTAGTTGGTAAGGATCTGGCACTCAGGTGCTCATTAGGGAAACCGAATGTGTGCTAGGAGAGGGCGAGCTCATCCTTGGGATGGCAATGTGGCTAATGCATTAAAGAGTTTCTTAAATGTGGGAAACTTCATAAATGTAAGCTTCTTCATGTAAATTGTAAAAAAAAAATGCTGTATGATGCTGCCTGAGTTTATTTTTAATTTTATTTTTACCTTGAGTATGTACAGGTGAGTGCACATGGACATGTGTGTATTTGTATGCATATGGGTGTCTATGGGTGAGTATGTATGTGGGCACATCTGTACCTGACAAAGCCAGAACAGGACATGAGAACCAGTGGGGAGGGCACTACAAGCACTTGCCACAGCCTGCTGTGGGTGCTGGGAACTGAACCTCTGGAAGAGTGGTAAACACTCTTAACTGCTGGGACATTTCTCTGCCCCATATCCTGAGTTTGCTTACTTTAATTTTTTAGGATTTATTTATCTTTACATTATGAGTCTTTTGTCTGCCTGTATGTCTGTGGGGTTGGTGCCCAGTGCTGGAGAAAGGCAGAAGAGGATGTCAGATACCCTCAGACTTCTGGGACTGGAGTTACAGATGTTTGTAAGTTCCCATGCAGGTGCTCTGGGAACTGAATTTGGGCCTTGTATAAGAACAGAAAGTGCTTTCAGCCATTGAGCCAGTGCCTTTGGTTTATTTTTGGTAACCACACATCCCTATTCTGGAAGAGCTATGTGCTTGGAGAGGAAGGCTCACCTGTCAGGATGGTCCGTCGCTTACACTGCTCCTCCACGCCACCCTGCCTCTTCCCAGTCTGGGTGAAGGGCATCTCGAACATGAAGCGCCGGATGTTGTGACATCGTTCAAACTCTGTTTTCCTCTCTTGTAACTCCTTTTCATCAAAGAATGGGGTCACATGGGTCACCTGGATGTAAGCAAACTTGGAATCCAGATCCTTCGGGTTGACCTTTAACCCAATAAGCAACAAGTCAGGTGCTGTCTCTGGGATCTTCCCAGTCTAAACTTCTAACTAGAAAACATTTTGAGAAAAAATGTAGCAGGTGTGTCTACCACCACGATCAACGCTGCTATTCAGGATCAATTGCTGTATTTGTTTCGAGAAGATTCATATACACGTACATGCACATGTGAACACACGAATGTGTGGAGACAGTTCTAAACTGATTTCTCCGTGTTAGGAAACATGGTAATGGGTTTCATTATAACAACTTCATCCATGTGTCAATTTATACCTTGCTTTGAGACTTTTATAAGCACACATATACCAGTATGTACGTATCATGCACGTATGCACACGTCAGAGTAAACACTACGCACCACGACATACATACCACCTGCTTTATCCGTAAAAGTAAGAAAGAACATTTTTCTCATAAACACAATGCACCATGGTACTAGACAACAATAATTCTACGCAGGCCATCTAATTCCCTCAGACGTGTCTAGAAAGACAGAGCCTAACCAATGATGACACCTCACATTTAAGTAACTCTGGCTTTTTGTCCCTTGCTTCCCCTCTCCTCCCTTCCTTCCTTTCTTCCCATCGCCCCTCCCCACCCATCTTGCTTTCCACAGGGTTTCATGTAGCCCAGTGTGACTATGACCCCTATCCTGTGTCCACTTCCTAAGCGGTGGAAGGACAGTGCGAGTCACAGCACCAGCCTGGCCTCGTCACTCTTGAGTAACCTAGAATCCCCACTATTTCTTCCCATGACACCGAGGAAAACTGTGAGGAAACCTGGGAGTTCTCTTGCTCAGGGTCTACCACCCTTCCCTGTCTTCGCCTGGATTTCTCCATTTTAATTTTTGTTCATTTTATGTACTTTTATGTACTTGGCTAGGAAAAAAAAAGGTTTACTTAAAAAATAAGGATCAAATGTTAGGCCCTAAATTATTATTAACTGGTTGTCAGATCAAATGAGACGCTGACAGCTGCAGATGAATTCATTTAACACACGTGCAGATTAACCTAATTTACGATTAGACAGTAGCTTTCCTTTCTGGTTAACCCAGTACAGGAACAATTCTGTGACGGAGCTGTGAGAGTTGGTGGTCCTCTGGTATCTCACACGCGATGGGAAATTAAACAGGCATGTTGCACAGAGAGACAAAAATTGATTTCCATTAGCGAGACAAATCAATTCTGCACGTTCTAGTTGCATTTAACCCAGAGCAATAAAATGGCCATGGAAGCAATGGTGTGTGGAGTGTTCAGGGCAGCCAGACGCCTTCACTGCTCTGCACATGCTTAGAACAAGACAGAAAATGTCGGCATGAGGGTGTCTAGTGCCAAAGTTTAAAAAATTCATAGAGCTTTACCGCAATTGTACTTTCTATTTATGTTATTGTTTGTGTGTGTGCATGTGTATGCAGGTACATGTGTGCCATGGCATATGCATGTAGAGGTCACAGCACAGCTCTTTGGAGTTGGTTCTCTGCAGGAACCTCGTGGGATCCAGAGATTGCACTCTCAGGTCTGTGTGCAGGCTCCTTCACCACTGAGCCTCTCCCTGGCTTCACCATCACGCAGTTGCATTTGAATCCATTAACGTAGACTGTCTTTAGCAAAATCAACTCAAAGGCAGAGAGAATGGGGCTTCCGCCTGGTTCTGGGTGTACCTCTCTACGTTTTGTGTCACGGCTGCTGGTATGTACAGGCTGCAGGAAGGGAGCACTGGTGACTGACAGGGCAAGAAGGTTCTACAACAGGGCAGTCCCATCGAGCCACACTGGAAATGGGCAGGGAGCAGAACGGGGAGCCTGGGTGAAGGGCTGAATGTGGAAGCTGCCTCTCTGCTTTCACAAGACTCTTCCGGAAGAAGCCTAACTGGACAAAGCGACTTGATCCATTTGGACCTTATCTTTGTTTTACTTTTTATGCATGTTTTGCCTTGCACGTCTCTCTGTTCACCACGTGTGTGCCTGGTCTCTGTGAGGGTCAAAGAGGGCATCAGATTCCCTGGAACAGGAGTTACAGGCAGCTGTGAGCCGCTGTGTGGGTGCTGGGACTTGAACCGGGATCTCTGCTGGGTCAGCCACCGCTCTGGACACTGAGCCATCTCTCCGGCCCCTGGATGGTGGGTCTTAATGATTAAGGCCTGGAGAGGCGCCGAGTAAGACACGATGCTTCCTCTCTTATTCCACCAGCTTAGCACGACATCAAGTACTAGACCACAGGAACTCAGGGGAAGGCGGGAGTGGGGAGATATCTTAGTGAGCTTTTGAAGACTGCCTTTTGGAGATGTCCCTGGTCTTGGTGGAGTGGAGTGCGCTAACCCAGGACTCCACAGGCGAGGTACACAGAAATCAGCACAGTCCTGAGAAGCCCACAGGTGACCTACACGACGCCTTAGGGACCCCAAGACGGTGGTGGGCGGAGCACAGGACAAGAAGCCCCAAGTCTCTGTGGCTGTGAGCTGAGTTCTCTTCTCTGGTCCCTCCCCTGTAACAGAGGATCAGCCTCTAGAGAACCCGGTCTAGAAACATCCCGGAAGTTCACTAGGGGAAGAAAACACACCTGTCACTCAAGGGGGAGCCGGAACACATAGGACTGAGGGAGGGACTGTCCTGTCCTCTGCCTCATCCAGAATCCAGCTGAAACCGGTCCCCACTGCTTTCTTCAACTTTTCCATAGCTCCCTACTTATCAGAGCACAAGACTGGGGAAAACAAGGGCTCTCGGGGACCCTGTCCCCAAAACACGCTGCTAGACCCTGGGCGGTCAGCGGAGAACTCAGGAATAAAGAGCTGTGGACTCCTCCCTTAGAAAGAAGGGAGCTTTTCATTGTTGGAGAGACGAAACACATGGCTGGATTTTGTGTTTTTAAAGACAGGGAAGGTCTGGCTACATAGGTCAGGCTGGCCCTGAACTCATCGTCTTCCTCTTAGTGTCCCCGGCTGCTGGAGTCCCCGGGTACCTGTCACATCTGGCAGCAGAACCCTTTGCCCCGTTCCCTTCAGTTAAAACCAGAACATCTTTAAATGTGCCTTTGGCTTGGGTTGGGAAGCGGAGGGACACCCGGCCTCCTGGTCGTCGCCGGGACAGGGCGGATACGTGAGTGCTCAGGACAACTGTGTGGTGTGAGAAGGATCCTCCTGAGAGCCAAGCCACTCTGAAGAGAGCAGGTCTCACTCCTCAGTCGCTCTGGCTAGAGGGTGACCCACTTGGTCTGTCTGAGCTCGTACCACCAGGGGAGCAGTCAGGTCAGACGCCTGGCTACGGGAAGGTGCGGTCAAAGACAGCCTTGGAGACATCTGGGACAGAACACAGCCGAGCCAGTAGTAAGTGAATTACGTGGTAAAAGAGGGCACTTTTGTTTCTGGGTGTTTTAGGGACGAGGTCTCACTACTTAGCTTAAGGCTGGTTTGTAAGGTGTGATCCTCCTGCCTCAGCCTACAGAGTCCTGGGAATACAGGCATTTGCCCCTATCCCAGCTAAATTATGCAATGAAGAACAGACAGGCAAGTATGAGGGAAGCAAGCACAGTGTCACTTGAGGGTGACTCTCCTTACCACCTCTTCACATTTGTGAGCACATACTCTACAGCCAATGACATAAATTAAAAAAAACTGCTATGAAGGCTATCGGACAGGTCGTACCTTGCCAGAATCCTGTATCATTTTGACATTTTCAGAACCGAATTTATCCGAGTAAAGTTTAAGGAGTCTCTGAGAAATTTCTGACAGAGGCGTGAGTTTGGGCTCTTTGTAGATGTATTCCTTCCCGTCTTCATCTTCGAAGAATCCCTGTGAGGATGAGCGCAGTTAGTCCCTGAGTAAGTCATCCGCTGACCGTGATAGAAACAGGAACAAAGTCAACCCACTTAAACAGGCCGTCCAAACTGGGGGAAGGGCTCTAACTCGGAGTCAAGGAGCAAAGATAAAAGGAGAGGCTGCAAACGCATGAAGTCACCAAGTGTTGGGTGAAATGAATGACTGGGGGTCTGAGACATCGTGCTCTCAGTTTAATGGGAGTTAGCCCTGTTTCACATTCCCAAGAGGCAGGGCCCACGGAGAAACGACTAGCCGTGTGTGACACACCAGGGACACACATCAGGTCTGGAGTAGATCTGGCAGAAAGGACATAAAGTTTGAGTGAATTCGATTGTTCTTTAGTTTTGAAAAAGACCACTGAGGTTCAACAGCACGGAACCTGCTCTCAGGACAGTCAGCCATTACTGGTGTGGCACCAGTCACGTGTGCCCGCAGTTTTAGAACCGTATGGGAAGTGAAAAAGGTTGGAAATTAAAATGTTCAGATTGGGGGTTAATATTTGAAATTAATGTTCAAAAAGTTTCTCATCTGAAGTAACAGGAGAGAAAATGGTATAAAAAACACAATATATGTGGGAAAAAAACAAAATACAAACAAACAGGCGAACATCAAACACACAAACAGTACACATCAAACTGGGAGTTTAGAGGCAGTCATTTCACTAAGGTTACTTGCTTTAGAAGCATTTACTGTAATTACCTCCACATCTGTTTCACTGTCTGTAAACTGGTATTGCTATAAAGTTATAAAAGACAATAACAGAAGAAATCGAAGGTTATAAAGTGCTCACAGAAAACCACACGCCCTACGTAAATGAATGATAATCTATCGTGTTTAATAATGTTAGAACCTGAGGCTAAAACTGACATTTGAACAACCCCCTCCCACAGGGCTACCCGAGGATTACGATGGTAACCGCCTGTGCAGACGGCATGTGAAACACAGTGGTACACAGGCACAAAGGAGGTCTGAGCTGTGGTTTAAAACATGCAGTACTGATGTGTGAGGAAACTGATGACTTCTGTGAATGGAATAAAATGTTAATTTTCTTTTTGGAGTTTGAAATGGCTAGACAGCGTACATACAAGGCTTGGAAAGGAAACTTGCGAACCACATGGGAAGAACAAAAGATGATGCTAAGAATTCCTTGGGGAGGAGAGACTTACCGCTGCCTTAAGTAATAAAGGAAAGACAGGAAGAAAGGAAAAAAAAAGTAGAGAGTTTACTACGGAGGAAGATAAGAACCACAGTACATTTGACAAGTTTATCGCATTAGCATTATGGGATGGAAACTCCCGGGATACCACTTTAGCAGGAGGAAGAGATGGGGAACAGCCTACAGAGGGGTGAGAAGGCTCACCTGTCCGAAGAAGGCCACCCGGAAGTAGGTCCCCAGGAGCCTGCGGCCCGAGTGCATGACCTCTGTCACTTTGCTGTACGCGCGGTGCAGCGTGTCATACAGGTGGGCTAGTCTCTAGAAAGCATAACAGAACACAGTTCGTCTTATTTGCAATAACAGAACACAATTTAACATAGTACATGTGATGATACAGCTGTAAATACCTTAACATGGAGTAGAAAAAGAATCACTGCATGCGTGTGTAAGGGTGGGAGGTGTGCATGCATGTGTAAGGGTGGGAGGTGTGCATGCGTGTGCAAGGGTAGAGTTGTGCATGTGTGTGTATAAGGGAGGGTGCATGTGTATGTAAAGGTAGGAGGCATCCCTCTGTGTGTATAAGTGTGGGAGGCATTCCTGCATGTGTGTAAGGGTGGGACATATCATGTGCATGTGTGTGTAAGGGTGGGAGTTGTACATGAGTGTGTAAGGTTGGGAGGCATGCCTGTGTGTGTAAGGGTGGGAAGTGTGCATATTGTGTGCAATGGTGGGAAGCGTGGGGAGGTGTGCATGTGTGTAAGGGTGGGGGGTATGCACTGTGATAAAGTAAGGCCATGTGAGTTGAGTGCACACAAATTTGTGATCAAGGGAAACATTCATTCCAGGTCAGGTCCAAGGATGAGGCCAGAGGTATGCGCTGTGATAAAGTAAGGCCATGGGAAACCCTTGCTTTTTTTTCTTTTCTTTTCTTTTTTTGCCTCAGCTCCTCTGGCTTTACTTTATCACACTGGCTCAGAACTCATCTGGGAGGCTACACTGGGTGGCTAGTGGGCCCTAGGAGTTCACCACCTCTGTCTCTCCAGCACTGGGAATGGAAGCGTGTCACCACACCCACCTATTTTATGTGGGTTCTGGGCACTGACCCCAGGTGCTGGGGCTTTCGGGGCAAGCACTTTTCTGCCTGGCCCATTTCCTCAGTCCCAGGAGCCCATCCTGACTGTAAGTCACAGCGATCATCTCTGGCTTGCAGCCTTTTCTATCTGCAATGAGCACCTACTGTGGCGTCTATTTCCAGGCTGACACGCAGTGGTGGGGAAGATCCTGATGTCAGGCAGGATGCTCCCAGATGGCTGACATTGGAACTCTGGAAATCACAGAACTCTGTCTGGGGAAACTTTCCCAAAGTTCCGTGTTGGCATGAGACCCTATCAGTTCAAGACATGGGGGTGGCAGCATAGGTGAAGTCTGCCGATTTTTATAGACAGTGACTGTCGACCACCAGTGATGTAACATGGAGACTTGGGCATCACTGCAAAGGCAGCTTCTGGCTTCTGCATGATGTCTGGGACGTGTCAAACAGGAAGACAGGCACGTACCTCGAAGTCCCTCCGCTTTTCATAGATGGGGATGATGAGTTTATAGATGTCAGCAATCAGCTCGTAGCGCTCTGCCTTCCAAAGTCCATCTGCGCACTGCTCCAGCAGCTCCATCAGCACATCCTGATCAGAGAGGAAGGGCCGGGCGGGCCGGGCCGGGAGAGATTATGGAGAACCTGCCATTGTGCTCCTTGTGGAACGTGCAATCCAAAGGCTGCTCCCCGTGGAATTATAATGCGCAAACTTTAACTCCAGGACTGTAGCAGCTCATTACACCGGGTTCCTTAAGGGGCTTTCCCCCACATCTGTTTACACACAAGAACTAAACGGTCCACTAGCTGGGGCCCAGGAGCTCAGTAGTCGGGAGCACTCACTGCTCTTGCAAGGGACCCAATCCGGTGCTCAGCACCCACACTGGGCAGCTCACAATGGTCTCCGGGACTTCGGTGCCTTCTTCTGGCCTCTGTGGGCACTGTATACATGTGATACACATACAACGCACGGACAAAACACTCACAGACATTGAACATTTTAAGAAGTTATAAAAGTTGACACTGGTAGACTCCCACGAGCTCCCAGCTCTTGTCAGTAGCTTTCCTTTCTGATGAACAAACGCTGACCATGTGGAGACAGGGAGCATTCATTACTAAGCATGACTTCAACTCCAAGTAAACGTCTTGAAGTGATCCAGGGACGGTGTGTGGTGGGGCCTAGGTCTGTTTCCCCAGTATCCTCCCCGGCTTCCGTCGGCAATTACCTCCAACACATGTTTGCATAGTGCCCTGCCTTCTCTGGAGCTCTTGGAGTGTGGAGGTGACACTGTCTATGGCTTAGTCACACTAACACCATCTTTTTCTTAGCCACAGACACTGGCTCATCATGGTGCAGTTTTAGGCTCCCAACTTGGAATGCTCGGATGGAAATGGTGGACACAACAGAGACAGCGTTGAGCCTACTGGGGCCATGGGAAGGGACCAAAGAGCCTGCTTCTCCCTGTACTCCATAAGATAAATGTATATGTCCCTTCTCTAACACTGGAACTGGAAGGCAGCTTCTATGTATCTATCTGTGTGTGTGTGTGTGTGTGTGTGTGTGTGTGTGTGTGTGTGTGTATGTATGTATGTATGTATGTATGTATCTATCTATCTATCTATCTATCTATGTATCTCTCTATCACTTTTTTCTTTAACTTTTTATTGATTCTTTGTGGATTTCGCATCATGCACCCTAATCCTCATCTCCCTCTCCCTTTGTATCTGCCCTCTGCCCTTGGGACCTTCCCCCTCAGAGAAGCCACACGTCCCACAGCGCACCCTTTTGCTCACACGTCTTTACTTGCATTCACAGCGCACACGTTTGCTCACACATCTTTACTTGCATTCACAGCGCACCCGTTTGCTCACACATCTTTACTTGCATTCACGGCGCACCCGTTGCTCACACATCTTTACTTGCATCCATCGCAGTGAGTCTTTGGTCTGGCTTCCCTCTATTAAATACTGGGTCCTCACCAGGACTCTTCTCCGATAGCCTGTTGTTGCCCTGTGTTATGGGGATCCTGCAGCTTTGGATCAGCAGATCAGATCCAAAGCTGGTCCACTTGAAGTGCCCCAGCAGCTCACGGATGGGCCAAATTCGAGCCCTGGATCTGCGGCTGGGTGGTAGCTGAGTTGGTCAGCCTGCCAGCTCTCCCACACCCACACCACCAGGGCAAGCTCTCCAACACTGCCTAGCTAGCTCACCCAGTGCTGCAGATGCCAACGGGCAGGGCCGGCTCTCATGACCTAGGGGCCAGCTCTCCCACCTGCCTCAGGTGGTAAGGAGGGAGGGGAGGCTCTCTTTTGAATTTTTGATTGCTATTGTTTTGAGACAGCTCATGCATCCCAGTTTGGACTCATCTGGTTTTCCATGGTGTGGAACACTGAACACAGACAGGGCTTCCCACATGGCAGGCAGCCATTGTACCAATGGAGCCACATGCCTAACCCCATGCCTTTCTCCTTCCTCACTTTTTACAAGTTCTTCCAGAATTTCACACAATGCTTCCCAGTTGTAGAGTAAGGTTCACCACAGGTCCACTGTCCACAGTTTACGGAGCCAAAGAAAATACCATTTTAATTAGCTTGTCGGATGATCCTGTGCAATCAGGCCCATTTAACTCCTATGCCATATTTACGACATACATCATAAAATTGTCATTTGTGGGACTGAACCCTGCACCGCCAATGCCTATAAAAAGGTATGAGACTCGTCTCAGCTTTATTGTAGCTCTCATTAAAGCCAGATGTACACAGTAACCACCGGAACAGAGGCAGAGAACCCAGAGAACGTTCCAGAGCCATCCTGTCTCCTTTGCATGTACGTTATAAAGACATCTGCTCTGCTTTTACTTCTAGTCTTTCCTAACGGGCATCTAGCACACTAAACAGGCCAAGTATTTCTTCATGTCCCACTGTTTATTAAAAAAAAAAAGCTAAAGGAGAAAGCACAGAACCAAAGCTCGTACAATTTCATAGTCACACTCACGTCACTGTAAAACAGAATGAGTCTGAGGTTCCCCCTCACTGCTGTTGGGCAGCTCAGTAAGGCTACACCCCACTCCCCAGAATGCTGCGGAATCTGTAGTTCTGTATGCTAACTCACAAGCCAGTTGATCTTCTCACATTTCAGTTACCACTTTGTATTAATTTTCTACTTTGTATTAATTTTGCTTTAAAAGATCTTTTTACTACAGGGTGCATATTTTTTCATAGTGCCCGACATACATAGTCAGTAACCAAGTGGTTCTTAGAAGCCAGCTTATATATTCCTCAGTGATGTTAGCAATACCACGTGCCAGTAACTCCTTTGTGTGGGAGAGGTGTTGGTGAGATTTACCAACGCCTTGTACTTGTCACAAATCTTAAGTCAGGCCCACCACCAACACATATTCCCCAAGCACTGCATCTCGGTGCAGCCACAGAGGAGCCTGAAGGAGCAAGGAGACCGCTTCCCAGGGGGACAGCTTTATTTTCAAACTGTTCTTCAGTGTAATCACATGGTCCCTGTGTGCTAACACCCAGGTTTACCATGAAGAAGTACAGTTGGTTTTACTAGTTGCCACGGTCACACTGTGGGGACAGAATGATGGCACCTATTTATGGCGGATCATAAATGAACACTAGGTAACTTTAATTCTGTTGCCTTAGCAATTATAGCATAATAAAAACCAGAAGTAAATTATGTTTGTTTTTATCGGGTGCAAAGGAAACTCCAGTTCCCCAAACTCCCAAAGGCAGTTCATATGAGCAGAGATGAATTCAGTAGGTGCCTCTGGCAGTAAGGTAAGAGCCAGCGTTCTCTAGAAACTTGTGTAAAACAAGTTATTTCCCCCCTCCGGTGGATGGACAGACAGCTACGTGTGGTTGTACATTAGTGCTGCCTCCAGGCTCCCTCAGCATCGCAAGTACCTGTTACACAGTTAAAGCCCTGTCTCTGGCTGTCCTTACGCCCACCTACGCTTACACTCAGTTCTCTAGGATTCTCTCAGGTCTCCGCTCTCTTGCTATTTCCACTGTTCTCTCACTTCTCCAGCCCTGGCCATGTTATGTCCAGCCCAGTCTCTCTTCTCTGCTCTGGACTCTTCCACATGCCGCTGGCTGTTCCGTTCCTCCTCCTCCTCCTCCTTCTCTTCCTCCTCTTCTCCTTCTTCTTCCTCATCCTTCTTCTTCCCCTCTTCTCCTTCCTCCTCCTTCTTCCTTCTCTTCTTCTTCCTTCTTTTTCCTCCTCCTCTTCCTCCTCCTCTTCTTCCTCCTTTTTTCTCCTCCTCTTCTTCCTTCCTCCTCCTCCTTCTCCTTTCTTCTCCTCTTCCTCCAACTCCTCTTCCCCACCCCTGCCCTCAACAAAACCTTCCTATACCAAGGAACACTCATATCCCCAGGTCTGTTGCACCTTCTTGAACACAGGTTTGAGGCAGGAACTCATACAGTTCCACTTGTGATGAATTCAGTACCTTCCAGCATCTTCTTCTCAGGTGCTGGGATTGCAGGCACATGCCACAATGTTAAGAATCTCCAATGATTCTTAGGTGATTATTACAAGAAGAGTCGCAAAATTTTCTCAAGGAGTGAAAAAAGTTGGAAGTGATTTTAAAAGTTTCCATCTGGCTATCCCCCTGCCCCAGACATTTTAACAAAACACTGTGTAGAAGGGAGCATCCCTGACACTAGGGATACAAAACCAAATCTACTCAAGCCAAATCTTTGTAGTAGGTAACTGCTCAGTGGATTTCTACCAAATATGGGGGGGGGGTACATTTTCAGTAGTGTTGGGCTGAAGGCTTGGTCTGGATGGTGGGGAAATTTTAGGAGCACAGATGGAGAAAGTGGGTCACTAGGGAGAAGTTACACTGGTAAACTGTCATATGTTGCTAGTCACTAGTTGAAAGCAGGCTTCGGGATCAAGGAGGGCTCATCTGAGTCTCAAGCATGTCTATTCCCAGTGTCCTCCAAAAGTGTCCTAGTGCTGGCTGCTCCCCTGTGTCCGGGGGAAATGAGAAGAGTAAACAGCTACAGTGTTAAAGATCTTGCACCCTTGAGGACAGCTACAAGCTAACCTGTTGTTTTACCCCATGGTTTATGCCTGGGGTGGAGAAGGGAGGCCGGAATCTTTGTGGAGAGGATCCAGAGGGGCTTCCTTGGCCATTTCTGCTGGACGTTGCGGTTGCCTGATTTGATGTTCCTTTTGTCAGCTCTCCCCACTGGATATTCACATAGTTTTTTGCTGGACGTTGTAAGTGTTAGATATGATACATGTTGTTACGTGCAGGCCGTTTCTATCTACCTGGTATATGCTTTTGCTATTTATTACTTTACTCCTGTTTGCCATGACAAAAGAACAACAACAACAACAACAACAACACCCCCACACTCATTCAAAACCCAAGCACAGATGTCACACGGAACACTAAGGGTGTACCTTAAAGCCTGTGAGGACGGTCTTGTCCCTGGCCCTTGCGCTCTCTCTTCCCTTCCCAGCTACCACTAGGTGAACACTCTCCACCCTCCCATCCGTTTGCTGTGATGATTTGACCTCACTTTGACCCAGAAACAATGGGGCCATTAGACCACATGCTAAAGGCTCTGAGCTGGTCTGTAAATCTCTCCTCCTTTTGAATGGCTTCCTCTTGTGCACTTGTCATAGAGACAATAAAGCTAACGAATACAGATGGTTTTTGTTCCGCTGTGTGGCGGACAGGGGGCCCATAAGGGAATACTCGAGCAGCCAGAACTGATGTACAGGAGGTGCAGAACCACCAGCTGGTGGAGATGTGTCACAGAATAGCACTTCCTGCTCTGTGTAGGAGCCGGAACCCAAGTGAGTTCATTCAAGATGGCAGTAAGTGCTCAAAAGAACTCACAGTGAGTCATGAATTCAGAGGAGTGGCGTCCACTCAAATATGAGGGGAAGGGAAGACAGGTAGACACCAGCTAAGAGTCATTTGGGAAGGAAAAATTGAGGATGTGCCTCTGCCAGACAGGCCAGTAGGCACAGCTGAGGGGCATTTTCTTGATTAATGATCAATGTGGGAGGGCCCAGTCCCTTGTAAGGGGTCCCCCCCCAAGGAAGAACTCCTTAGGGCAGGTGCCCCCATAGCAGGTGCCCCCCAGGGCAGGTGCCCCCACAGCAGGTGGCCCTAGAGGACACCCAAGAGCAGGCCGAGCAAGCCAGCCAAGCAGCACTCTCCTGGAGGCTTGCTCCTGCCTCCACCTTTCTGCCCTGCTTGAGCTCTGGCCTTGACTTCTCTCAGCGAAGGACCATTACCTCGAAGCTAAGGGGACACAAACCCTTTTCTTCCCAAGTTGCTCTTGGTCACAGTGTTCTTATCATAGCCATAGAAACCCTAAGTAAGACACAGGACACGTGAAGAATTGACACATGGTTTGATGGGCCGGAGAATCTGCACCAGGTGTCCAGGCATGAGGACCGAGAGCGGAGACTTAGGATTAAACACACCACAGTGGCATACTCAAAGTTTTCTACATGAAAAAGGAATTAGTCATTTATTGAAGATAATTTCTAAAAAATATGTCCTTTAAAATGATTCCCATGCATCTTTCTGTCTGAATGTGTAGCACTTGCAAGTACATCGAATACTCTGGAACTGGAGGTACAGGCAATGCGAGCCACTATGTGGGTGCTGGGAACTGAAGCCGGGTCCTCCAGAGGAGCAAGCCTCTTAGCCACTGAGTCCCAAATGACCTGCCCTGGGGGTGGAAGGCATCACTACAATGGGCTGGGCCCTCCCACACTGATCATTAGTCAAGAAAATGCCCCACAGATATTTAAATGCAATTTTACTCTGGCTTAGTCCACCTGAAAAAGGAGGTGGTTTTAAAAATGCAGTCTGATTTCAAATAGTGCATGCTGTATTGTAGGATAAAGATAAGTTCATTAGAGGAAAATCTGTTACACGTGCACGGAAAGAGGTTGTTCAACTGGACAGACTCCCCAGGACGGCTGGGAATGGCAGCGTTTGATAAAACAAACAGAAATATCATCACAAAACACATTCACTGCCATCACACATTAGGAAAGAAGGTGCCAGCTGTGCTCACGTCCTATGGAACATTGTGTTATCCTTCCCCTGGTCAGGAGGCATCGGGATCCATAGCCCAGCAGCCGGAATGCACTGCTTGTTGTAAGGACATGGTGATAAATGCCATAAAGAGCAGAGTTGATACAGGTTTTCTCAAAAATGAACTAAAAGCAAGCAGAGCTCATCTATGGCCTGGAGAGGTGGCTCAGTGCTTAAGAGCACTGGCTGCTCTTCCAGAGGAGCAGGGTTCAATCCCAGCACCCACATGGTGCCTCACCACTGTATGTAATTTCTGCTCCCAGGAACCCAACGGGCATGCCCATGGTGCAGGGACACACATGCAGGGGAACCACTCATACACATACTAACACATAAAATCTAAACCATTTTCTCATGGCGTCAAGTGCGGGTTACTGAACACCAAGGCACGTGTGCTGTGAATTATTCGAACCAATGCTAATTCTAGACCTAGACAGTTACAGCTCCTCCATGAAGCAACAAGGCTTTGGACAGAAATCAGAAGCAGTAATCATAGATCGTTAGGTTTAATAGACCATATATATCAATATAAAACTATAAGGGTTATAAAACTAAGACGTGCCAACTAAACACGCGCGCACACATGACATTCTAAGCAGAAATTCCGTTTACCTTGGTTCACAATCACTGTCCCTGGAAACCAGAAGGAAACCACACAATGGGCAGGACAGTGGTTGTGCACAATGCCTGATGGGCTTCCCACCTTGGACAAACACACTAAGTTACTTCTCAGAGTCGTCGACATGCACAGGGACAGGCTGGGGAGGGCTCTGTGTATCCATAAAGCACCCAGTTTATGGCACTAGACTGAAAGTCTCAATGCATGAAACCCACAAGCTGTTGAGGAAGTTTAAAAAAGCGAAATTAGCCAGTTTCGTTTCATTGGGATGTCGCGCTAACATAACATAACACACACCTGTGTATGTGTGTGCACTGCAGTTAATCACACTAATGCTGTGTACCCACACACACCTGTGTGTATGTGCACTACAGTAATCATACTAATGGTGTGTGCACACACACCTGTGTGTACATATACTACCATTAACACACACTAACAGTGTGTACACACACATCTGTGCATATATGTACTACAATTAATTCCCACATAAGAAAGTGTTTGCGTGTGGTACTTAACTTTTTCCGCATACAGGTCACTTGTTCTATCTTAGGATGGGATCAACGTAATCATTAAAATAGAGCCAGACGCCATCTCCATGTCTGCTGCTTGGGCGTAAATGAACCTGTGAGCAGGCTGGGCGATGGTGTACTGCCATTGCTTACCTCACACTTGTGCTGTGCAGTCGAGGACATGATTGCTGGAATGTTAGAGCCCTGATCCCAGGGCCTGCAGACATGGCTCAGAGAATGCAGGCCCTTGTTGATATTCCAGAGGACCCACATCTAGAACGGCAGCTCACAACAGCCTGTAACTGCTGCTCTAGAAGACCCACCACATTTTTATCTTCTCTGGTGTGTATAACACATACTTCTCTGGTGAATATAAACACATACTTTATGTTTTAAAAGACAATCTGAAAAAACACTGATTCTTGTATCCCACCCACACTTAACTGAGTTGGGGAGGAAGAGTCTACAGCATAATTGGAATTTATAGCAGGAACCCAGTAATCCCTAGGCACATGGACGTCGGGGTGCACTGCATTAAATGAGAGCATGCGTTCACACAGTCCCCTGGCTGGCACTGGGCACATACAGTTAGTTTATGGATGAATGAGAAGTCAAAACAGAAATTCCCAGGACACAGGAACTCAGACACTTCCAATTCTGATTCTCAGGGACTGTGAACTCAGTGTCCTTCTTCGGTGGGAAGAAAACATCTGAGGCTATGGTTTCGTCTTGTCCTGCTTTGTCTCTGTCATGCAGCCCACTGCCAAGGAAGCCTAGCACGCACTCCAGAACTAAGACAGGACAACCACACAAACTCTACTGGTCGAGTCCCCTTCTCCCGTGACTAATACTGTTCACAAGAATCACTGACTAGTGAGGGAACACATTGTAACTTAGACAATTCTGGAATATCCACTTAAGGCAAGGGAAGTTAGATGGGGTTACAAGTGCCAAAGTTAGAATGAGATACAAACGGAATCACTGACTTCTGTCTCCCGAGATGCTCCACGGATGCGAACACTTTGTCTGTTACCAGCAGCTGTTTCAGAACAGACGTAATTCTGTCTAAAGGATACCAGAGACTTGCTGGACTGAGTTCATAAATAGTCCGTGTACTCAATGGTGACTGGACAGGTGGGATTTATTGCCTAATAAAACAATAGTAGTCAATTCTTTTAAACCAAGGGGGTGGCTCCATTTACCACCTATCAACCAAGTTATGAAGATGAATGCTGACCAGTTCCTGCAAGCCTCTAGGTACAGTCAGACCATCCAGTTAATACCCAACCTTGATTTATATGTGCTCCTCTTAAAAACACCCAGTAGGACATGCTCTGTTGGTCCATCCTCATGAAACTCATACCCACAGCCCTAGCACAGTGTTCTACCTAGGGACCACAGACACCACCAGAGTACGACTTGGGCCTGTGCAGGACATACAGGTGAGGGTGGGTACAGGATAGAATGAGGCCTATCATTGGACGAGAAGGAAAGATGGGCAGGAGAAAAGTTTGAAGGAAGAGGAGGAGACTGGAATAGGAGACTGGGGGAGAAGCTGCGGAGAGAACATGGAGGCTGACATTAAGATTCCACTCTGTGTATTTACAGGTTGTTATGAATGTTCTTAAAAGATGGATGTGTACAGGGCTTTGTGTGTTTAGGTGGGCGATTACATCTTACCAATTGGATGAGAGGCTGTTGTGTTGCGTGTTCTTTCTTGTAGCGATTTAGGTGTAAGAGAGTATGTGGTGGCAGAGACTCTGGGCTGCCACAGAATTAGGATATGTGTTTCTACCAGATATCTTAGGGCACTGCAGTGCTCGGTCTAGAGGGAATAAAAGACAGCCTTTTTGTTTATTATAATTTTACAACAACAGGACAACCTGTTTAAACAGAACGGCCACCAACCAAAACCCACACCAATGTGGAGAACGCAGCATCACCGAGACTATGAAAGAGACGGAAACGTCCTCACAGTATGAGAGATGAAGAAGGGCAGGCTACTACTGGTACTGGTTTGGGGTTACATAGGTGAATAAAAAGGGCCCAGAAATGGACACACCAACATGGATGGTCTATGAGAAGGAATCCCAATCTTCTGACTCCTAGGCTCAGAGGGGCCATGAGTGGGTCCCAGGGAAAGCGCATATTTCCATCTCTCTGTCTACTCCTTTAACTTAAAGGGCTGAGACGTAGACTGCTGTGAACCTAGAGGATATCATACTTGATGGCTAATATTATGTCAGCTTGACACAGATAATGTCATCGGAGACGGGGGAATCTCAATCAATGAAATTCCTCCATAAGATCAAGCTGTAGGCAAGACCGTAGGATATTTCTTGGTGTTTGATATGGGAGGACCCAGCCTGTCATGGGTGATATCATCCTGGGCTAGTGGTCCTCGGATCTATAATATAGCAGGCTGGGCAAGCCACGGGGAGCAATCCAGTCAGCAGCTCCCCTCAATATGGCCTCTGCATCAGTTCCTGCTTCTAAGTTCCTGCCTTTAGCTCCTGTCCTGACTTCCTCTGATGCTAAATGTGATGTGGAACTATAAGTGAAACAAACCCTTTCCTGTCCTAGTTTGCTTTTGGTCATAGTGTTTCATCTCAGCCGCAGAAACCCTAAGACAGATATTGTACCAGGAGTGAGGCACTGCTGTGATAGACCTGACCATGTTGTTTTGGGAAGGATTCTGTTAGGACTTTAGAACTTTGGGCTTGAAAAAGCCCCTGAGTGATCAGAGCTTAGTGAGCTGTTGTAGGGACTAAGAGGACAAACTCGGGGGACAGTACAGACAAGGGAGGCCTGGCTTGTGACGTTTGAAAGACTACATTAAGCCATTTGTGTGACATTTTGCATTACAAATCTGTGGCTTCTGGTCAGCTGGAGTTGAAGAATCTGCTGTGATTAACAGGAGACCAGAACCACTAAAGCAAAGCCTTTGCTTCACTGGGACAATCAAAAGCTAGGCCGCATTTCCTCAGGGTCAGCACACGGGTCAGCACACGGAAGCCATGTTCTGGAGGGGCCGAGGCTGCATCTCTTGCTGGCAGCTGAGCTCGGTAGCCTAAGACCCCCGGTGCTGACTTTGATGGGACGGAAGGGCCATGGAGAGCAGCTGGCACTTTACCTGTCTGCACTTTTTTTTTAAATTTGAGACAGGATCTTTCTCGTTCTATGGTCACCTTGAGATTGCTGCAATCCTCCTGGCTCACTGCCTGGGCTGGGATTGCAGGTGCAAGTCTTGGCCCCAGGTTTGGCTCCCTTTTTGAATTTTTAAAGCCCCTCTATTAGAGTTTTTCCACTTTTCCAAATGTACGGCCTCCACCCCGACAGGATCCTGTTACTGCATCAGTCATGGAGGGGTGATTTCAAGGTTGCAGGAGTCCAGTACAATTCTGGTACCTTTGGGAATGCAGAATCTTCAACCTACAAGGCCCAGGCCCTAACTTCTTAGCATTCATTGAGAACAGGAACTGGATGCTTCGGTATAATTAGTGGTTAGGCACCTGGAAGTCACTCTGTGGTTTCACCAGGGAAGGGAAAGACAGACCAAGCACGCCCTGGGTCTCAGGCCTGGTGCTAAGACAACTGTCACACTTAGGTCCCTCCTGACGGGCATGTTAGAGCACTGACGGTATTTACTCATATCGACCTGTGAGGATAAAGGGGTTGTGATTTTTATTACTGGGTCACAGGCCTCTCTCCTATCAGCCCTTGTAATTCCTTCCTCTTAGGTACAGACTGTCCACCTCACAGACTGTTTACCTTGAGACATCCAAGCAGCCGGCCTGAAGATCAACATGGCAGTGTCCCTTTTCCTGTCACCGAGAACTGGTTACTTCCTGTCAGTATGAGTCTTGACAGCAGGACTTTATGTCCCTTCGATGTCTCATCCTAGCCATTACAGACTGCCATGCACTATGGACCTTGTTAAAGATTTACCCACTTTATGCTTCAAGGACACAGTGGCTCAACCCTATTCTGAAAACAGCTGATAAAGTGGTCTTTGTCACATGCTCAAGTCTTACTCAGAGGAGGTGACGCCCATAGGCTTCTCCAGGGGATGTATGCTTGACCTCAGAGGCTGATTCCTTAGGTTCTCAAAACCACCTCAGTCTGTGACTTGATCAGAAGTGCACAGGTGAGCTTTACGTTGTCCTGCAGGGCAGGTTACTGGAAACTAGACTTAGACTTTCAAATCCCTAACTGATCTTGGCATCCCCACGTTCCTTACCTAATTCCAAGATAGCCTGGCCCGAGGGCTGATGGGCTAACCAAAGAGAAAGCCAGCTTTCGAAGAAACCAGTCAAAACAAAAACAAAGCCAAAACCAACCGACCAACCAAAAACAACAACCAGACCAAACCAAACCAGACCAGACCAAACCAAACCAAACAAAAAAACCCTACCATGTGTCCTGGAATTTCATGGTGTAAAAATGGAGTAATCAGTATATACTATGGAGTTAACAACTTATGTTCTCCCTAGGATAATTAGAAAATTTCACTACCATTATTAAACCAAATTTAATAGTATTCTTTTTAAAGGATTTATTTCTGTGTGTGTCTTTGTGCATGTGTCTGAGTGTATATGCACATGAGTGTACGCATGCACAGGGACCAGAAGAGGGCGCCTCAGATCCCTTGGAGCAGAGTTACAGGTGGTTGGGAGATGTGAGCTGCCCAGTGTAGGTGCAAGGAATGCAATTGACAACCAGAGCTTCCAGGGACTAAGCCACTACCTAAAGACTATACATGGACTGACCCTGGACTCTGACCTCATAGGTAGCAATGAATATCCTAGTAAGAGCACCAGTGGAAGGGGAAGCCCTGGGTCCTGCTAAGACTGAACCCCCAGTGAACTAGACTGTTGGGGGGAGGGCGGCAATGGGGGGAGGGTGGGGAGGGGAACACCCATAAGGAAGGGGAGGGGGGAGGGGGATGTTGGCCCGGAAACCGGGAAAGGGAATAACACTCGAAATGTAAATAAGAAATACTCAAGTTAATAAAAAAAAAAAAAAAAGGAATGCAATTCGGGTCCTTATTTCTGAGCAGCAAGCACTCTTAATGGCCGAGTTGTCTCTCAAGCCTCATTTTACCATTTTAATTTCATGAAGTACATTCAATATACTATCTTCCTTTTTCATATTTAGCTTTAAATCTTGAGAGCCATTTGAGATGAGACAATTTACAATAGCAGTTCTTGAGCTTTTTGCACTTAAGAGCCCCTTTATATATACTGCTTGTTTTAGTTTTTGAGACAAGTGTCTCTCCATAGCCCCCTGATGAAGCTCGGGTCCTCAGCAAGAGGAGTGAGCCCTCTTCACTGCCGAGCTCATGTTTTACTGAAGACCTCGAAGAACTTTCAATTATTGACAGTGCCTGTGTCCTCCTACCTTCTTACTCAGTCTGTTTTATGGTTGTTGGTGCATAAAAGGAACCCAGCATCAGACCTGTACTCAGTAAGGGTCCCACAGACGTCCTTAAAGGGCACTAGGGTACATTTACAGAAACGGGTCCACAGGCCTGGTTTGTGTCACAGGAGGTATTTGTCTAGGGCCCTCCTCATCTGCATGGAAACAATCAAGAGCTGTAACACTGCACACACCCCCCCCTAGTCAAGATGTAACAGTTCAAATGGTGGAGGTGGGCGGTATGAGCCTCCCTCTGCTGCCATTTTCTCTCCAAGTGAACAAGTAGGTGACTTTATATTTCTCCTTAAAAGAGAGTGGAACTAAAAGCATCCTTCTATTCTTTCATTCTACTCTGGGTTTATAGAGAGGGAGACACAGGTACAAACAGGTGCACACACAGGTACATACAGGTGCACATAGGCGCACAGAGGTACATATAGGTACACACAGGTGCATACAGGTACACACCGTATATACAGGTACACATAGGTGCACACAGGTATACTCAGGTACACATAGGTGCACACAGGTACACACAAGTACACATAGGTGCATACAGGTAAACACAGGTACATACAGGTACACATGGGTGCACACAGTTACACTCAGGTACACATAGGTACACATGGGTGCACACAGTTACACAGGTCACAAAGGTACACACAGGTACACACAGGTGCACACAGGTACATACAGGTACACAAAGGTGCACACGGGTACACACACAGGTATACACAGGTGTACAAAGGTACACACAGGTACACACAGGTGCATACAAGTACATACAGGCACGTGCCTGCAGCAGAGATTCCCAGAAGAGAGATTGTAGCCAGTGCAAGCAGAAGACTGGCATTTTGTTCACATTCTCAGTTTAATATCAAAATATCAAAACCATCTCCTTATAGAGAAGTGGCTACATTGCTGTCCTGTTTTGTGAGGAAGTTTGCAGAAAATGCTGGGTTTTTAATCTCTGTGGAGGTGGACTAGGGTGGCCTCCAGCACTTTCATGGAGTCAGTAAGGAAGCTCGACATTGGGCTGCTCTGGTCATTAGCCTAGGCTGGACTCTTGGGGCTTTGCATGTCTGTCAGGGAGGAGGTTCCTAGAATTAGAGACACTGACTAAAATTAAAGGCAGACTAAGACAGTAATGAAATTGCGGTCCACAGATATTGGTAGAGAGTTTGAAAACTCTAGATGTGTTGGACCTCTGACAGACATGCCCAAGCATGCCTTCCCTCCAGAAAGGAGGGCTGGCTAGGATGGGAGAGTGAGAGTGTCCCAGCTTTGCCTGCTGGCTTTGAGCTGTGTGGAGAAGCTGCACCTTAGGCTCAGCCTGGGGAGCACTGGGGAGGGAAAAAGGCTCTGAGTTGAGGCACTGATGGGTCAGCAGGCTCCAAGTGTCCTTAAATAGGAATAATGCTGAGAAGCGCTGGCCTTAGTGATTTTCTGGGAGGAACATGCCAAGGACTATTTCAACAGCATTGTTGTTTACTGGGTGATAAGATCCGGTGGGTCCACCACTCTGTGTGCAGCTACTGTGACAGACAGGTCACGTGGTGTGTGACAGTACCTGGGAGTCTACCTGAGCCTTGGGACTCACCTCATTGAAATGGACATCCTGCATGCCGACATCTTCCATCATGGAAGCCTCTTCATCAATGTTTGGTGTGATGACCCTGAAGGCTGTGCACCCCTGTCTGAACATGCCTGGGCAGGGAGAGAGCAGAGGGAGCACGGTCAAGCAGAAAGAGGCTGGGACTCGAGACTTCCTCCTGCCCTGTGTGTTTCTGTGTGGAAGTAAACGGCTGATGTGGAAATCTCTCCCATATGAGCCCAGCGTCCGCACAGGAGGCTGGGGACCAGAGTGGCCTCTCCCGTATTTCCCCACATGTCACCTCCAGCCCCTCAACTCTTTCATTTTGTAACCCACCTTAATCCATTCAGCCTTCAAATAAACTATATGCTGAAAAGTTATGATTGAGTCAAGCTAGTGGCAAATTAACATGGAAACGAAAATCCGACTAGGTAGAAAGATCCTTAGTCAGACAACAGGGAAACGAAAGCCAACCACTGAGACGTAAGTGGCTCAAAGACAGTTGCTTCCTCCCAGTAGTTGGGCATCTCACCCATTTTGCTGTGATAACCCACAGACTGGAGCCCTCCCGCCTGACCCTTTCCAGGAACGCCTGTGAGTTGTGGGGCTGCCTTGGCTGGCCTCTAGACAGCTGTCTGAGCAGGAAGAGAGGCAGAAAGCAGCAGTCTGGGCCTCAGAGCCTGATCTGTTAGCTACAATGTATCAGCACTGGGGTAGAGGTCAACTCCTTGAGCTCAAGGTGGGCACTGGGACACTGTCTTAAGCCAGCTCAGTATCAGTGGTGTGACAATGTGAGAAAGGCCTTGGACTGTTAGGCAGAGACATTCCTGTTCCACATTTGTTCAATGTCCAATCAATT
Organism: Rattus rattus; assembly: GCF_011064425.1. Taxonomy (NCBI): domain Eukaryota; kingdom Metazoa; phylum Chordata; class Mammalia; order Rodentia; family Muridae; genus Rattus; species Rattus rattus. The sequence goes on along the minus strand of NC_046165.1, from coordinate 3,308,007 downwards.
CCGAGTTAGTCATTTCCAGTCAGCTGTGAGTTAGCCAGAATCTCCATCATGGTGCTCATACAGCCTTGCTTTGATCTGATATGGAAAGCAAAGAGTCCCCAAAGAAAAGCTCTGATCTTAGCCTGAGGAGACATTAACACCCCTAAAATAAAGCCATAAAATCAGCCTCCGTGCTTCGGTCAGTACGGGAAGCATAGAGCTCAAAGCTCTTCCCCTTGGGTGTTCATCACACAGGGACGGATGGCTGGGAGAGACCCACAGAGCCCAGGTAGAGGGAGAGACCACGCAGAACTGGCACACACACCGCCACAGCCCTGGAGTGCCACGTGAACGAGCAGCTGGGGACCCTGGGGAGCTGGGTGACCCTCAGGCTCACCTCCCCGGCTCTTCCTCTGGCAGGAGGTATGGCTGTAGGGGAAGACAGGTGGTTCCCGCTGGAGTGCTAGGTCAGCTTCTAAACACAAGGAAACGTGTCACCTGATAGAATGGCTCGGCAGGAAACGCTAAAGGGAACACGGCCCCTTTGGTTTCCTCTGATGTCTGACAGCCCCATTCTAAAAAACAGACACTGTATGACCTTGGCAGCTTTATAAGGCTTCTCGCTTTGTACGGGCACACCTCGTGAGCTCGGACCAGGGACAGTGTGCAGACTGCCTGTCTCTCCAGAACCCCAGTACTACAAAACCAAATGTCAGCCTGAAGGCTGCACCAGGTAACTGTTCGGCCACGAACGAACTCATGGGAACAAGTGTGTGGCACACAAATGTGGATCACCTGCCCCTTACGACCTCTGGCTAGCATGGCCGCCTAAATCCCATAATAAATTTAGTCAGCAGAGTTACATTCCAGAAACTCCATCCAACAACTTCCCCGTAGAACTGTCACTGATGGATAAGCAGTTCCGGTGGGAAAATATCTTAAGGGGAAGTAAAGTCTTTCAGCTTGTGTTAGCTGGTCAGATGCAGCCAGAGGTAAGCTTATTAGCGAATTTCTGCCGAGCAGTACGAAGCTAGGACAACCGGCCGTCCTCTCTGTAACACTGGAGCTGGTGCTTTGCCCATGAGGGCAGCTAGGGGCTGCGACCGGGGCTAAGAAGCCAACGGTGCATGCAGTGCGGTCCCTTGCCTCCCGAGGCTCAAGCGTGTCCTTACCTTTCCGTGTGAGATATTCCGCTACCAAAGCTGTCACGTGGACATAGCACATTGCTGCCTGTGTTAAAAGAACAACACACAGTTCTTAGTCACTTAGAACCCTGTGCCTTCAGGAGGCAGGCCCTCTCCAGAGCTCTTAAGACACCAACTATCAACAGCAGGAAAGCGAGACACATGACAGCCAACTGCTGGGCTGTCCCCGTTTACAACTGCTGCGTCTTAGCACGAAAGACAGAGCCTGCACCCTGAGGGGATTATTCCATTTTTCTTAAAGCAAAACAACAATTATTTAAAGGAAAGGTTTCCCAGACTCTCACACTTGAGCTAATAAAATTCCCTTTCAACTTAATTTATTTTTAAGCATTGCTTATGTATGTGTATGTGTGTGTGTTCTTTGATTCTGTTTCAAATTTTACCTCTACGTGTGTTCAGGTGCCTGTCGGAGGCAGCTGGGTCCCACAGAGCTCAATGTGGGTGCTGGGAACCAAACTCTGCAAGAGCAGTGTGCTCTAACTGCTGGGCTATTTCTCCCCATGTTCTTTCTGTTCTTTCTCTTGAACACGAAGGCTGTTTTTTTTTTTTTTTTTTTTTTTTTTTTTTTTTTCTTTTCTTTTTTTTTGGGGAATCTACTTGAACACGCTCTACCACCTGAGCCAAATCCCCTAACCCCCTTTTTTTTTTTTTTTTTGGTTCTTTTTTTTTTTCGAGTGGGGACCCAGACCCAGGGGCCTTTCCTTTTTTCCCCAACCCCTTTTTTTTTTTACAATTTTCTAACCAAGAATCTGGGCTGGGGTGCAACTTGGTAATGTGTGTGTTCAGCACGCCTCGGCCTCAAGTCTCCCTGCCCACAGAGATCGATCCTATAAATGCCTTAAAATGAGAGGACAAATACATCTTTCACCAAGTTGTCCAGTTATTATCAAAATCAAAAGCAAGCGTTGGAACTGAGACCATGTGGAACCAGCCACTGCCTTCATCAGGTGGGCGCTGCCTCCACATGGTGGCCTCAGGTATTGCATGAACACCCACCTGTGTGTGCAGGCTGCCTATGAAGTGGGCATTCTGACCTGTGCCTAGCTGTGGAGGAAAGGCCGGGTGTTCTGCTCACTAGGTTATCTGACCATAACAGGCAGTGTTCCCACTGTACACGGTACTGCAGCTTCACAGCGCATAGCTGCAGAACTGTCACAGGGTGGAAACAGCGGAGGCTCTGAGAAACTGTACAACGCCAACTACAGTGGGAGCAAAGGGCCAGCTCGTGAAGTGTGTATCCTCCGGTGGGCTAGACGAGCAGCAGGCAGGTGGCATGGGCACAAGTGTGTCCGTCTGCTCTTGCCTTATTGATGTGATTGATGCTCCTGCCTCGAATTTCCCCCCAGTGACGGACTGTGTGACCTGGAGAGAGGCCTGCCTCCTCTCAGCGGCTTTTGGATATTTCCCTCATGGAAACAGAAATGAAACAGAATAGGCCTCAGAGTGTGACACACTTTGGAAACAGGGTTGTGGTTATTAGTTAAAATGAAGTCACTAGCACTGGGTAGGCCTTGAACCCAGCACAACTGTGCCGTAATGGAGAAGAGACCTATGGTAGAGTATTCCATGTGACAGTGGACGCTAGGGGATGAACGCTGGTAACATGAGCAGCTGGGAGAGAGGCAGGGGACGCATTCCGCCCTGGATGCTGATTTGGGGTCACCAGCCTCCCTGTTGTAAGGAATTGACCTGTTTGATAAGCCACCCAGTTTGTCGTGGTTTGTTGACGGCTGGACTCAGAGACGGCTCTTTCTGCTTCTAAGAGACTGGGCTGTACACATCACGGTAACTCTGAGAATGACGGAGCATTACTATCTTAACTTCCTTTCTATGATAGCCGTGTATGTTTGTGTTCACAAAGAAGCGAGTGTGTGTGCTTCAGCACGCCACCCTGATGACGGTGACCAATACTGCAGACTTAGAATCTTGATCACTGAGAGAGCCACAGAGATGTCAAAAGTTGAAGTGAATACTCTTACTTTGGTAACACAAAACCCGCGTGCAGTCATTACGTTTTCTTGACGTTCTCGTTTTACACGATGCTGTCAAGGCACACAGGGCCTAGGGATCGTGGTGCAACGCCAGAGCTGGGAAATGTGTGGTCCTGGTTTGGAGTCTGTCTCCCATGCCTGCTCCCGGCCATACCAGCTACGCAGTGTCTGCTCTGAACAGATGGGGATGCTCAAAGACCTGCTACACATCCTTACCACTATTGTACAGGAAGTGCTAATTCTACTGTGAGACTGAACCCCAGAGGAGTCTTGGTGCAGGAGTCTTAAGTAGCAGGAAACCACCTAAATATGCAGGTAACCCCTTATACTCTGTCTCCAGTGACTAAGATGCCCAGACAACTGGGGAATCCCCCCAAGCCTACGACTCCTGTACCTCTTCCTGTTTGTGTTTGAGGCACCACATTGCTTCCATTGGCTTGTTTTGATCAGTGGTACAACTTTCCTCGAAAGTCACTTCAGGGAATAAATAGAGGATAGCTATTTCTCAAAAACACTTCAAAGGGGCAGGCAGGGCTCCCTACCTCTGAGAGATCCCCATTTTTAACATGGATCCTTGCCATGCTGTCCAGCCACGTCTTCCTGAGCTCGGGGGTGCTGGCGTAGGACTTGGCCAGGCTGTACTGCAGGTCCACCAGCATCTCTGGGTCGTTCTCATGCTCCTTCATCTGGGCTGTGGCCATCAGGACTGTGCGGATCCTCTTGGTCAAATCTTTCACATCAGAGGAGAAGCTGGTGTGCTACACAGGGCAGAGAAGGAAGGACTTACGACGTCACACACTAGACAGGGGGAGGGGAAGGGCTCGTGACATCACCTACTTTCTCCTGGTGCACACACATCCTATGACTCGGCAGACTTGGGGTGAAACAGGAAGTTACTCACCTTAATGAGCCGGTCGCTATTGGCACAGTTGTTGATGATAGACAAGGACTGCTGGAATCTGGTTCCTCCAATGCCAACCACGTCTGCGATCAGCTGGCTGACAGAGATGATGACCTTAGGGACAGACACACAAGCAACCAAGTCACCTTCATATGATGGCCAGGTTCAGCTCTGATGTGCACGAAGCCTCTGCGCGGCCAGATGTGTGGGCTGGGGAGCCACACCAGTGTGGGGAACAGTGTCAGAGATTTCTTTTAATCACTTTCAAAAACCAACCCAGAATTTGATTGTTTGTCCTAATGTGTTTGCCCAAAAACTAAAAATGTGAATCAGAAAGAACACAGAAGAACACAAAGACACACCCGAACCACTCAGGCTGCTGCTCACCCACTGCATTCTGGGTAAGGGGGGAAACCATGCTACCCTTCCCTCAGGTTTGTTTTGAGCTTACAGGTTAAATGTTCAATGGGTAAAAGGCATTTTCTTTTAACAGAGCGTGCAGAAGTTAACAGTGCAACGGGCAGTGTGCCTTGACTCAGGTGCTTACGCACCCATGGGGAGGCGCTCCTTACGTTCTTTCCCTCCACCACAGGTGAGTACAACCACTGAGGATTGCCAACTGAATCCCCTCTTCCTTCCAATCTGCCATCCCTCATCCAGAATACCACCCTCTCTGACCCGGATTGCAGCGTTCTCTGTTAATGAAGTGTGTACCCCTTAAGACCTGCTCTTAAAACTGAGGCCGAGTGGGTGGGTCCTCTGAATATGAATGCGTGACAGACAGCATGCTTTCTGTACCTTCTCACCTGTGTTCTAAGCATGAAGGGCTTTTCTAGCTTCCGAGGTGGGTGATTCCTTCCGTGCACCCATGGCCCAGAACATGCCTAACAGCCTTCAAGCCACCCCCATCTTCATTCTCCAGGCTCTCGAGAGCTGCCCCTGCTCCCCAGAATCCCTAACCAGGGGCTCTTCCCAGTTCCCTCAGGATTCTCCGTGGTACTGGCCTTGTGTTTGCACAGGGCCTAAAGGCCCTCTTCAGGAGGGCCAGGGGAAGATCTGTTCTGTTCCTGGTTGTAGTCCTCAGTCCTAGCACATAAGGTCTGCAGACAATGGCTACTACATAAGAAACGGACAAACACAGATGGAAAAGGTTCTCCCAACAGCATGTCCACAGGAAACACATCCACAAAAGCACACAGGACTTGCTGCGTTCTCGGAGCAGAGAATTCTGGGTGTTTTAGCTGGGCAGACAGGAGGTATACTCATAAACAGAAGACAGGAAAACCTCTCTGGGTTTTTGTTTTTTTAAGGATTTGATATTAAGCACCTTGACCCACAGCGTGTCACTTAGTTCAATACTGGATCAATACCTAGATGCCGAGCTAATGACGAGACGCGGCAGGCCAGGGTCTGTAAGAATACCGACCATTACACAAACACTAGTGGCTCGTGTGACTTCAGCTCTCCACTCACAGCCTTTGGGGAACTGATGAGGGGCTGTGTTGGTCAGGGTGACCCTCGGTGACGCCTGTGCCCTGGGGCAGTGAGAGCGCACGCACCTGTAAGTGTGTCCGGACAAAAGACTTCTTCCCCGTGTAGTCGAAGTTGTTCCTCATCAGGAAGTAGAGCAGCTGGGAGGCCTCAGTGCGGATGGAGCTGAGCTTGGAGTTACAGCACTTGAGAACCTCATAGCACAGAGATGCACACATGTCTGCCCGCCCCTCGTAGAACGTTGAGGGGAACTAGAACAAAACACAGGGCAGACAGACCAGCAAGGTCAGCACTCCCGATGGCCTCCGCCCCAGGAAGGTGAGAACCCTGTAACCATCAGCAAGACCACTGCCTTGAAGTAACTTACCTTATAAATTAATGACCTTAAGGCAGTGAAGACATTTTTTAAAGCCATTTCTGACTGGTGCTTTTGGAGGAAACACAGGTAGACATCAAAAACTTTCTTCATGAGTGGATTATGTCCATGGTCAGCTAGGAGCTGGTTCTGAAAACACACATTGGCATAACCGTTAGACATGTCTAACATCTTGAAGACATGTCAGGCCGTGTATATGCTGAATTACTGTATCTTCCAAGCGCTGAGATAAACAAATTCTGCTACAAGCACTCTGAGGAAGGTACAGACTGCTCCCCTAGACGGAGAAAGACGACTGAAACCTTTTCCACTGTGGGGAAGTTAATTTAGAAATCTGTAGCATGGCTCACAGCCTTGGTACTCACTGGGTTTCCAGATACTCATTTCTAACCACATGTCAGCAATGGATTCAGGAGCTGGGATTGGGTGGTATGTGCATTCTAACATGGGGCTGTCGTTACAGGCATGTCAGAGAATTGATGGGTAGAGGCCAAGAGTCCCATCCTCCCAAAGTGAGGCATTTCCTCAGCCAGGTTTTCTCGGCACTCAGTAGTCAGTTGTTTGGAGGGACAGCATGCATCACTTAAACATGCAAGGATCTGCACAGGTAAACCATGCCCTGACAGTCTCTTCTGTGAGGCAGTGGCTCTAAAACTGGCCTTGTATTCCTACTGTCATAGACTGAGGTCAGAAATCCCAGCATGGGGAAATTCCACCTCAGACACAGGGCCAGCTGTTAGCTGCAGCCAGCTGTTAGCTGCAAGGAGGGGGAGAGACACCCGTGATGCTCTTGGGCTATATAAGTAGCCTTTCTGTCTATACCTGCTTTGCATGGGTCCTTCCTGTAGCCTCCTGCCTCTTCAGATCACAGGTCCAGGCAGAGTGCAGAGAAACAAGCTGCACTGCTGGCCTGGACTAGCATTTCACTCGGCCCAGTACAGCACACGGGTTGGATGTGCTGTCATTCAAACCTTCACGGCCTAGGTATAGGCTTTTACACGGAAGCTGCCACGCTGGGGGAAGGTCCCAGCACAGTGTGCTTCTCAGAGTGCGCGGATTAGACCTTAAAGCCGAGCTTCTCATTTGTCACAGCAGGGCTTGGGCCCCCAGGAGTGGCAGCCACAGAGGAGGGGCTCTAGGTACCCACTCCACAACCTGGTTCTGTTGACCGTGTTTCCCGCTATTTCAACTGGCTTCCTGGAGATACACTTAATGGGGGACGTGGATGGCTTGGCACCTCAGGGGAGGGCACACTATAGTAAAGTGGCATCATATTGGGTGTGTGTGTGACATTATTTTTACTGTCACTAGTAAAGAGAAAGAACTTGTCCTGAGAGAGTCTCATGTAGCCCAGGCTGGCCTCCATCTCTGTGTAGCCAAGGATGACCTTGAACTTGTGATCCTCTCCCTCCGGCTCCCATGTGATAGGATTACATGCACCCCTCCTGGTTTCTGTGCTAGCATTGACCACAGGTTGGGCCTCATGCATGCTAGGTAAGTATTGTATCAACCGAGCTAAGCCCCACCCCTGCCCTCCACCCCCTGCCCCCACCTCCAGCAGAGAAAACAAACTTTGGTTATATTTCCCTAAGACCCTGGCAACTAAACAATGGGCTGCAACACTCACAGGTGGTAGTACTAACTCGTGCTTTCTTTCTAGACTAGAAATGGAAGAGACTCTAAGCTGGGAAGCCTTAGGCTCCTAAGATAGAACACAGTACAATGGTACACAGGAATAAAAAAAATTAAAATCAAACCCATTACTTCGGTCACTAACTCAATACTTTTTTTTAACTGGGGTATGGTCTTGTTTAAAAAAAAAAAAAAGGCTTTAAGAACATGCATCAGTGGCCTAATTATTGTCTGCTAAATTTAAAAACAAGACCAAAACGCTTTCATTTCTTTTTTCATGACATGCCTTTTCATTTAACTTAGTAATAAATACATAATTTTAAAAAGATGGATTTATACTCAATTGTGCCTCTCTCTTTGAATATCTAATTTAAGACATCTGCCTTTGTTTACAGATATTCAAAGCAGAACGTCTGGTTAGGTTCCCATGGCTATCATGTGGAGGGCTTGGGCTAAAGCTGCCTTCGAGGCAAAATAGCTGCCTCCAGGGACGGCCCCTGGCATTTCCACGCATGCAGCACAAGGGGGCAAGTTCAGCATTATTACATATTAACAGGGATCTCTTCACTCACTACAGGGAGGCCTTATTAGGGAACCCTGAGATTAACAGTCTCTTTATAGAAGCAAGGCCAGCTGAAGTGAAAACATAGGCCATGCACTGGCGTTGGTTGAGTTTAACAAGCTGGGTGGACTTATCAGACCAAAAGCCTCTGACCTTGAACAGTGAGTGTTTAATACAAACCTTAAAAGCCAGGGTGAACAGCGAGAGGGTGTCCAGAGCTGTGAGGCAGACCTCAGTGGCGATGTTTGCTTCGAGAAGCGACTGGTGAACGACATCTGCCTCCGAGTGGCCGTAGCCTGTGTGAATCAGCACAGCATTACTGTCTGGGGGTACAGGCAACAGGGCCGGTGGGGTGCGGCAGTGACAGTCAACTTTTGATTATTTACAGAAGTCCCCTTTCAGAGCCCTTCTCCAGCCCTTTGCCTCTAGAGAGGTAGCATTAACAATGCTTTCTCCTCCATGGTGCATCTTTCCCAGCTCTGGAGGCTCAGTGACAGCAGCAGCCATTGACAGCGTGCTTGCTCCGCGCCAGCCGAGACTGGGAGCTCCACATTATTCTCCAGTCACTCGGCAGCCCCGGGAGGTATGCACCTTGTTGTATACTTTCTGCAGATAAGGGAGTGGGACTTGAAGGAAGTCTCCAAGGCAGTAGGATGGTGGTGCCAGCATGCCCACCAGGACAGACACAGTCCATCAGCTGCATGGCTGAGCAGTCACAATGGCCAGAGTGCTGACAATGCTCCAAATACCCCAAGAAACAGGTAACAGGCAACTGACATGCAGCTGATAGCTGGTCACTCAGTCCAGCTCTACCTCTTCATCTGTGTATGGTTTTGGCTGAGTTAGCTAACCTTTTCACACTTTGGCATCCCCATCTATAGGATGGGGTAAAGGTATCCACACTTCAAAGAGCTTAGTGAGGATACATTCATTAAGATTGTGAGGTTCATAAAATGTGCCTAGTACAGAATGAGCAGCATATGCATTAAGTGGGCAGGACTGAGGCCTGTCTTTAGCTAGATCGCAAGTGATAATCGAGAGTTGACTGTACTGCAAATGGTCCTCTACTTGCTTTAACGACAAATATAAAAGCCAGTATATTGGAAAGATATGCCTACAGAAAGGAGAGAACCAGAAAGACTGTCATGTAAATTTAGCTTCATCGTACACAATTTAAACATTAACTGCAGTCTTCAACAGTGGCTGCACAATCAATTTAGTAATGATATAAATGCAGTTTGACAATTTGAGATATTACATTAAGAAATGGGATGTATTAGCAGAAACACACAGAGAAGATGTAAAGATGTTACCATGGTGTCTTGCTTATACAGAAAGATGGCAATGTAACAGAACACGATATAATGACTTTCTCCAAGGAGAAATTAAGAAAGCAACACTTACTAATTGGTCATTTTGTTTTAATACTCCAGAGAGGAAGGCATTAGTTTAGCAATCCACAAAATAAAGTACAGAAAACCTATAGAACTTCTTTGAGATTATTAATGGGAACTGCCCCCTCAACCCAGAACCTACACTCCAAATTCCTATTTGGATCACTGTATCAGAGGACTGATACAGGCAAACAGGAGGAAAAAGAGAATAGTAGGACTTTGTTTTGACTGAAATGTGAGTTATAGTTCTACAAATGCTACAGCAGAGCTTTTAAAGCCACAGAGATGCTTTAAGACTGCCATGCAACCTCTATTGAGTGTAGTCATCCAATTTTGCTTTTCAACAGGTGGTTTTGAGCTTTTACATCTGTGGTTCTCTGTCCACCTCAGATGTCTGTCTGTCTCAGGGCTGTCACCCTTTCATGAGAATATAGAATATGTTTAACATCATGTTAATTCCAATTCTTTGTTTTTAAACAAGCAGTTTTCTAGAGAAAAGAAAGATGGCCATTTGGGTATATTAAGGACATCTGCACTGCCCCTTTGCATAAGCCAAGGCATTCCTGTACTGGGTGGGGTGTGATAAGATAAAGAGAGAGTAAAAGAATGAAGCACTGATGAATACTGTTAAAGAGATACAAACCACAGAAAGAGGGGACCAAAGCCAAAAACATCAACACCTGTGATCAGGCCAGCCAAAACTATGCGCACAGGTCACAGGGACCTTCAAGGAGCTGCTGTGGTCTGAGCTAAGAGTCTGAAAGGAATATGGCTAAAAGGTGATTTTATTTGTTTTCTCTTATAGAATTGTCCCTTTAAAGCAGAATCAACATGTCAGGCTGCTTAAGTGTAGAATTGTGTATACATGAACAGAAATATGGTAATGACAAAATTTCTCTGACACCACAATCTATCCAAACACTTGAGAGCAGCAATTCTGTGGATAAGGGGAGGGGAATGAGGTGGGTAGGTACATATATGAGCACAGTATAAAAATATACAGGCACGAAAATGCCATGGGAAGCCAATTTTGTACATTAATTAGAACATTAATTAAAAGTCACAAAAGTACCACTACGTCCACTGGGGGGCAGTAGTGTGTTGCGGCACTGTGTGGATTCCCTCCACCCTTGTAGGATCAAAAGTATACCCTAAGGGTGACATCTTAAGGTGGCACAAGGTAGGCTGGTTTGGGAGTCCTCAGTATTCACAGATTTCACAGATCAAATCTGTAAAATTTTCAAGCCTCTGCCGTGCCTGCAGTAAGACTTGTTTTAATTTTAAAACAATGTCTGTGTGTGGTGCAAGCACGCGTGGTGAACTCGCTGAGTGGCTTCCTCTACGGCTCTCGCTTCGTAAGAAAGTTTAAGATTCCATTTCTTTTTTTTTTTTTTTTTTCCTTTTTTCAGACCTGGGGACGGAACCCAGGGCCTTGCGCTTGCTAGGCAAGCGCTCTACCACTGAGCTAAATCCCCAACCCCGAGATTCCATTTCTTTTTCTGAGTATAAGCAAAGGTGTGCACGTTTGGAGGGCCCTGGAGAGCAAACTCAAGTGGTCAGGTTTAGCAGTGTCTTAGGGGCCGAGCAAGCTCACCTCCTCCTCTAACTGTTTCTTCAGACAGGCCTCTTCCTGAGAAGAGCCTCTTCCTGAGAAGAGCTTGCTGTTTTGGCTGGACTAGCCGGCCAAAGAGCCCTCAGGATTCCCTGACTCCACAATCCCAGGGCTAGGGTTACAGATACACACAGCTTTCATGTGGACACCGGGAATCTTAACCTGGGCTCCTCACGTTTGCAGAGCACTTTGTTAACAGAGCCATTGTCCCGGAACCAAGATTTGTTTTAAAATCTCAGAGGGGGCCAAACCAAGGAGCCCTCCATGATCATCTGTTAAATGTAATTAGCCTGACTGGTGCTTATACATCCATCCCACCTGATTCCCTGACACTCCATCTGTACGTAACCTCTTCCCCAGAGACCCTGCGTCAGGGTGATTTGAGCAAGCAGGAGTCCCATAGCCACATATGTACGCCTGTGTGATGGTCAGGACATGTGAGGCAGAAGATGGGTCAGATGCACAGTCTCACGGGCTGACTCCATTTCCAAGGCTGACTCCATTTCCAAGGCTGCCCCCATTTTGGAACCAAAATCTATATTTTTACTTTGACTTTCCCCGCTTCTGGATTACAATACAAATCCAGAAAACCAGTCAGTTTGGGGGATATAAACGAACAGGAAACGACAAGGAATCTTTCCTGATGAAAGGGGTCCTCAAATGGGGGTGTAGCATCTTAGCTATGGTAACTAATGCTGTGTGGCTTTATGAGGGGTCAATGTACTTTATGTAAAAAGTGTAAGAAGTGATCAGTAGTCAGTTGTTCCCATTTAACTGCTAGGAAGGTTTCCTCACAGGCTCAGGGGCACCAACTAAAGAACCGTATTCTGTGGCAGAATGATGTACAGTTCGCTAGCTCCCCTGCTCCACACAAGGAAACAAACACGGTCAGAGCTATCTCTCTGCCTGTGGCCATGATCCACGGGGCACAAGCTCACACGAGAGTAGCTCACACGCGAGTAGCATGGCCTCAGCTTTCCTTCTCTGGGGAACACTACAGAGTAAGCGCCGGCTGGCTGTGAACTGGCACCAAGTATGCAGCCGCACACTGTGAAACACCCGAACACGTAACTAACCATGCCCGTGCCCCTTCTAAGGACATCAAGACAGCTGGCTTCAGGCAGGAACTTACATTGGAGCCAGTTTGGTTGCAGTAAACATTCATTACGGCAGGCTGCCGTCTCAGATGACCTACTAAGATACACCGTTTTCAGAAACTCGAGTGTTCCACGGGCAGCATACAGGGTGGATATTCCAAGGATTTAGGGAAAGCACAGTCAAGGCCTACAGAAGATGGGCCTTGTCACAGGCCTCTGCTGCCCCCTGCTGGCCAAGCTGAGGTCTGACAAAAAGGGAAGAAATGGCCATGGAGAGAAGTGAAGGAAGTTCACTTCAGCCTCTGCCTATCCCTGGCAGGCTGCTCACTTATGGACTCTACCCCATGTTGGCTGGAGTAACAGAAGGTGTACTTACTGCTATGTGAGTCTTTGTTTTGCTTTGTTTTTTTGCAAAGGGGCATGCATGGCCCCAAGCTTCCACTGAACAGAGATGAACAGTTAGGTATGTGTGCACAGTCATACACAGTGCACACACGGATACAGTAAGAAAGTCATTCTCTTAGCATGTTTTTGGCCAAGTTCCACGTGCTGAAACAAGTGGTGGAGGGAAAGAGTAAAAGGCACCTCATAAGAACTAGAGGTCAGGAGAAAGACTGAGTCCTGGAAGATACCGCCATTTAGCTACGGGAGAAGAGACTCACAAGAGGAGGGACTGAAGCACAGGGAAGGGGAGGAATCAGAGGGCAGGACGTCCTGACAACGCAGGAGGAGATGTGGCTGAGGACAGGATGCCACTGAGAGCTGACGGGAGGAAGGACGGAGGCAGCGTACCAGCTTCTCCGTGGGCTGCAGGAAGGGAGAAGAGAAAGCAGCCCAGCTCGCTGTCACTGGGAGCAGCTGGCAGTCTCCCTCCTGTAACTCGAGCTCCTGCTGAGGCATCCATCTGCACTGGGAGGCTGACAGTGACTGCCTCTGAGAAAGAGCCTTCCTCTGCTTGTGTAAAAATCCTCCAGTGTCTGCGTTCATCTCCACAGGCTGTAACCTACTCTGTGTATAGCCAGGGAGAGTGACAGCCAGCGGTGCAGCCTGTCACAGGGGACTGCGTTCTACTGCACAGGGAAACAGGGAATGGCAGTACAGACCACAGACCCTGGGCTTCCTCTGCTTTAGCCCCATGTTCATCGAGCTAAGAGGCAAAGGGCTGAAAACACAAGTGTTACAGCCCCAAGTGAACGGTAGAGGTGCACGCTGCAGCTAAGTGTGAGAGGCTCTCAGTCCCGAAGGCGGCTGATGTGACCCTGACCCTGGCTTAAGTGAAGCCTTGTGAGATGCCCCTGTTGCGCTTAACTTTGTTGCTGAGGTGAGGGAAGTTGCTGGACTGGTTTGTTGCTTTATTTTATTTTATTTTGCTTTTGGAGACAGGGCCTCACCGCGCAACCTTGGCTGGCCTTGAGTTCAATGTATAGAGCAGTCTGGCCTTGAGCAAGCTCCCAGAGATCCGTCCCTCTCCCTCGCCCTCTCCCTTCTGAGTGCTAGTTTTAGAGGAGCATGCCGCCACACCTGACACGCTGCTGTGCCTTTGTCCTCTCACTTGTTCGACCTTTCAAGGTGGTGGGGACATTGTTTTTACACTAAGCCTGCACGAAGAAAAGGCATGACAACCACAGCGGGTGGACCCCGTGGTTAGAGGTGGTGGGAAGAACCATGTATTAAAGACCGAGCCAGGGATGAGAAGAGATGTTTTCTAAGAACTAGCTATGCCATGCTTGGAGAGAGAAGGACGGCCTCGAGAAAGCAACAGGGATGGAAGTCAGACTCTGAGGATGACTGTATTAATTGTTCACATGCCGCAGGGCTGGTGCCTTCAGGCTTTCTGCTTTGAGAAACCCTGGGGAAGAGTCAGACACCGGAACGTCTAGCAGGGGCACATGAAGGAGTCACATGGTGACTGACAGAAGTAAATTAGGAAGATGGAGCCTCAGACTAGCAGATCTCTCCCATGAGGTTAGGCAGGCCCCGCAGTTAGGCAAGATGAATGGAAAGGTCTGGTTTGCAAGTGAAGCGGCCCCAACCTGATTAAATCTTACCATTGTCTACAGAAATCCCAAGCACACTTGATATCTTTCTCACACTGAAAACACAGAAAAAGTCACTTTGTTACTGGATGCTTTTCCACACCTCATACATCGGTTCGTGGGCTTAACATTCTTTTGCAGGCAGAATGTCAGAATGTGGGTGCTCGACCAATTACATGCACCAAGCAAGAGAGGCAAACGGATCTGACCCAGGTGTGCCAGGAGGAAAAGAGGGTAAAGTAAAATCAACGAAGTGTGCGTGCATTGAATTCTCAAATGTGGGACAGCGTCTGGCCATTGGATCTGCTGGAGTTTGCCTGGAGTTTGGGCACTTTGGGTGCTGTAGTTGATTGGGCTCCACATTCTGTCACCCCCACTGCTCAAGACTCTCCTCCAAGGAGGGAACTCTTCTTCCTATTTGTTTTGCTCTGGAAGAAAAATCAAGTTGGTGGCGTGGTACAGCGTGGCCGGGGCTCTCCCTTCTGAGGTGGCTGGCTGGCTGGCTGTTGCAACGGTTTGGCATGGGACTTACTGTGGTTAAAAGTGACAGAGTTATCCAGGCTGCCCAGCTGCTGCAATCTGGCATGCGCCATCCCTGCTCTGTTACGGGAAACAGGCAGTGTCTGAGACTTTCGGTCGTGACCTATGGGTCCCAACCCCTCCTGGCTCCTGTAACGTGAGTGAAACCGGGTAGAAGCAACGTTAGACGCGTTACACCAAGCGAGATGGGAGGGTTAATGAAGCTGGAGCACGGTACGGGGGCAATCAGGCTACATGCAGCCATGTGGCTAGGGACACAGTCAGCCAGTGGATCCGACATGGTGCACAGCAAAGCCACGAGGCCTCAAAGCAGCAAAACCGAGCCGAGGCAGAGAGTCCTCCTCGTTATGAGAGGGTACACTAGAGTTGTAGCTCTTCAAAGGGCATCCCTCCAGCATGGGGGTAACAGGCAGTATTCTGACAACTAAGAAAACATTGCAAGCCTCCTTGAATTATACATGGCAAGAGCAGACCATTATGCCAATTAAAAAATAATTCACCAAAAGAAGCAGAAGACACACATGCAATGGCAGGGTTAGATGGGGAAGCTCAACACATAAGTCTTACCCAAGCAGGAGGAAGAGTCACACACTTTGTTAGACTTGTCAAGCAGTCAAGTAGAGAAAACAGAAAAGTGTCTGGGTTAGCAGTCAGATAGCTCACTTCCCTACGGTGTACCATCGCCAGAGCAGACAGAACCTGACTAGAGCAGGAGTGACGCCTGTCCCCCATCCCGGAGCCAACCAAGCCCCTCACTGTGTTACTGTGTAGACCAGGAACATGCATGGACAACCGTCAACTGCATGCTGCGGCGTGACTTCCCAGTGAAGGAGAAGGCACGGTGTTCACACAACCGCGGTGCAGGGCAAACACTGACAATGTTCATGTCATGGTTCGACCTCTTGGTCACATGCAGCGGAAACCATGACAATTTTTATATAAAGCAGGACGGATGTTTCCACAGTGCAAGGGACAAAGAAAACACCGCCTCTGATCCCGCCTCCCGCCTTCTCAAGCAGTCCTCGTTATATGCAAGTGTGTACAGGGGCTTGCAAGTGACAAATTTTCCTCTAAACGTTAAATTTGTATCTACTGTGGGGAGGGAATGGAAGAGCCGCTTTACAAACTATTCTACAATATTTTGTCAGGGAAGAAACTGCCAGCTTCCCACGTTTACCAGCTTAGGCTCAGGCATTTTCTCCTACTTGGCAGAACATTCTCCAGATGCCTCACCATGATGTAACTGGCAGTGACTGCTGAGAGGGCTTGACGGTTGCCAAGCACAGAGCTCTCTGGTGATTAGCGGCTGCACCTCTTGCCCATCCTCATGGGGCAGTACAAGAGAGTGGACGTCAGGACACGTTTACTGGCATAAGGCACCTTGTACACACTTGCATTATTGTACTCAAAAACAAACATAAAGTTACTGTGGTGATAAAAATTGAGGTTAAGGCTAAGAAACTTAAAAATTACATTTTAGTTAAAACAAAATATTAATAGAGGAAAATGCAAAGTGCTCTCGCTAAATTTGTTTCTTTTTAAAAGAGGACACAAGATTTCATTTCTGAACGTAAAACATGATCCTGAAAGGTTATGGGACAGAGCAGGGACAGAGCTGGTGTCTGGGCCAACTATACTCAAACAGTGTCTGTTAATATCTGTCCTGTTTCACTGCTACAAACCACAAGAAAACACACTGCAATTAAATCTAAGCTTGGCAGACTTTCTTAAAACAAACGTAGTTTGTTTATAATCAAACTGTTAAAAAAACTAGAAGACTATGATGCTTCTGATTCCCCCACTGCCCCCATTCCCCTTCCCCCTCCCAACCCCTTACCCCATCCGTCCCGACACAGAAGGACACACAGCAGATACACAGGGTAGCTATTGGGCAGGGGAAGGACATGGTAGTGATAAGATGTTCAGGGAGGAAATGCTCTAGGGAAGGAGCTGTGTGGTCGTTTGTCTGTGAGGAGCCTGCAGCTCTCCTGAGACAGAGAGTATAGGCCATGGCAGGTCAGTGGGGAGGGGGACATGACATTCAACAGAGTTCTGGCTAGACAAGAACACATTGGCTGGTCAGAGTCAGACAACAGGGCTCCATTTTAAAGGCTGGTGACGATCCACACAAATGTGATGCAGGGTAATAGCATCATCTTAATTATGGAAGAAAGAGAAAGAGGGGCTAGGTGACAATCAGCGGTTTTGTTTGGGAGCGGGGACAAGAACTCACTGAGGGAGAATTATGACTAGAAAGTATGGAGAAGAGAGAGATGGCGAAGAAAGAGTGTTGGATTTAGAAATCAAGGTAGAAGGAAGTTAGCAACAGGACAGTCAGTCAGTCTGAGAGGGGACCATGAGACAAAACCAGACAGAAGGAATGTAGTGATCTGGTGACGGAGATGACCAGATCGGACTCCGTGGTAGCAAGCCAAGGTTGCTGGCACCTGCCAATCAGCACAGACGACCATTACCACACAGCCTCACAGAAAACGGCCCGCCTGACAGCTCACAGGACATCCCACAGTACCTGGCTATGTAGCGCTTCCCCATGTACTGGAACTGGTGCAGGCACACTCTGCAGACAGAGGGAAACCATCAGAGAGCGTACAGATAAAACTATTTAAGACACTGTTTGGTTGAAGCCTATTAACAATAACGAAGAAAGTACCAGATCACTAGCCCTTAGCTCGTGGCTTCCACAGGAATCTTCTAGGTCATTCTCCATCCACAGGAGAGCACTAACAAATCAGGGGGGCCCACATGTGTGGCCATCAGAACTGCAGTTGTAGATTGAATGGAACAAAAGTATTCACTCACTTAGGGCGGCCAGACTCGCCCCTGCCTCAGAAGGTGTAGGGGGCCTTCCTTCCTCGTACGAGTCTGTCTACACGTTGAGCTCTCTCTTCTGCCCCAAGTGTGTGGAATGGTCCCTTACTGGCATCAGATATAGAACTCTCTTGTTTCGTTTTGAGTAAAACTACAAAACTGAATCTTTAAGGATCATACATTTTTAATACGGGTTAACTGAGGGCAATTTCCAATCCTGGGAGCAGTCATGAGACTAAACCATTCTTGCTAGCAGGCCAGATCCATGGGCTTTCCCCTCAGAGTTCCCATACCTACAAAACCCAGAGAACAAGGTTTCCAGCTGAGTTTCTTTGAATGTATTTCAGACACGAAGCTGCTTACGTCACAATGTATTCAATTACCATAATCAATAGGATTGAAGGCTCTTTTTTTTCTTTTACAATTGATATAATAATGTGTTTGAACAAGGGTGCTATCTGAGATGTAGCTATTGTGGGTTGGGAAACACTAACTGTAAATTTTCAGAAACAACCAATCAGAACATCTGAATTTGAAAAATTACCTGCCCTAAGCAGTTTTAGAAAAGGTGCTATGGATCCATGTCTCTAAAAGTAATGAGCTTAAAAGGAATCAGAAACTTACCCTGAAGAGATAAAATAGGCTCTAGATTTAACTTAGAAAAAACAGTAGCCACCGACACGGAGAATACATTTTGCACACTTTTATCAAAGTGGCTGAACCACAGAGGTATCTCAGCGGCCACAAACAATTGTTCACAATATATTAAGGCCGACTGTTGACTGACTCTTGAAGGAAACTGTGTGAGGGCACAGTGTGCTTCACACATCCTAGCTAAAAGGCCGAGAGGAGACAGGCCAGGATAAAGCACTCACTCGGATATGGTAAAGAAATCCATCAGTTCAGCAGTGGAAGCCTTGTTCCAGTACGTAAACAGGGCGTCTAAAAGCAAGAATTCATTTGGTCAGCATCACAGTATACATTATATGCATTATAGATAAATTCGTATCATGACACGAGGGAGAGGCCCCAGAGTGAAGGTCTCCATTGCTGCCTGTTTTATATCTGACCAGAAGGCGAACCATACTGGTGGGTTCTCCTGCATAACACAGGGCAGACTTATTCAAGCCAAAGAACATTTGAACTCCAGAGCTTCAATAATAAATTACCTAGCATTACATGACAGTATAAGACTACTCATTTGACTTGAGCACGACGTGCTCTCAAATACGAGAGGCTAATAATCCATTGTCGCCTCTCTGTTTCCTTCCATAAAACCCTTCCCTCCTCTTCAGGGAGTCTGTTGAAAGCGAAAACATGCTGTTTTGTTCTTAAAGTAATTTTAGATTTATTTTATTTTCCATTATGTGTAGTGTGTGTGTGTGTCGGGTGTGTGCACACGAGTACAGGTGCCTTCGGGGGCCAGAAGCTTCAGGGGCTGGAGTCACAGGCTGCTGGGAGCTTTCCAATGTAGGTGCTGGAAAGTGAACTCAGGTCCCCTGCAAGAGCAGCACATGTTCTAACAGCTGAGCCGTCTCTTTGGGCCCTGCCCTTGAGTTTTAAAAGAACAATACACATCAGTTCTACTCAGTTGTTCCCAAGCTGCAGAGTACTCTCTATGGGTTTACCAAAATGAAACAAACCAATTTCTACTGTTGGGCATACAGCTCTGCTTTTCTTTCTGTGTTTGTTCTATTATAAGCATGCTTTACTGAAGTCCTGTCACATGGGTTTTATGTGGGCAAACCAGTTACATCTGTAGGAGAAATTCTCGAGATAGAGGATATTACAAGCTAAACACATTTGAATCTCTATGTGAGCCCTCGGCTGGGTACTGAACAAAAAGTAGTCTCATTTGATATGTGAACCTTCAGCTCTCTTTCATACAAAGCTGAAAATCAGGTAAAGAGATTTTCCTCTAGAAAAATGGCCAACTCCCTGGAGCCTTCGATGAGCAGAAAGACTGTGGGCTGTGTGTGAGTTTGCACTTTGTACTCTGTCACACCTGTCGGGGTGGGGGCGGGGAGGGAAGGGGCTGTCCTGATTTCACAGTGGTTGTGCAATCCTCACTGTGATCCTACCTGGAGCACGTCTCCCATTTCCCTAAAGAGTCATGGCTGAAGTAGGCTGCATCCAAGTGGACACCGCTCTAAGGGGCAGTTTGACTCATCTGACTAACAGTGAGGGTGTGAACTTCTGCCTGGAGAGTTCTGAGCTCAGCTGCTGCCCCCATACAGCAGGCAGAATGGCCAGTAGCCAGCAGTGTCCCTGTTAGTCCTGGCTCTGGGTGTGGGCAACTAGGGAAGGAGAGAGCCTGAGGGAGGAGCACAGGTGCTCATAAAGTGTAAAAGTAAAGGGAAAAGGGGCGGGAGTGCTGTTTGACTGACACCACTGTTTCTCCGTAAACTACCTTCCAGGGCCTCTTCCCAGCTGCCAATACGCCACACACAAAACCAAGACTCAACGGATTTCCAGGGTTGACTGTGGAAATGTTTAAATGCTACCCTTTAAAGAAACTATGGAGAATATTTTTGTGACCCTGGGTTTTGTAGAGTGGGGCACCTCTTGAAACCTCTGGTTTCAGTCTTCGTCATGGCACAAATGGGGAAACAGCTGTGGAGGCCGGGGCCTAACCCAGGGCTCTGGAGAGGGAGGCGAAGGACCTGAACTTCAGGGCCACTCTCACCTGCAGAGGTCTGGTTTGGGCTGTGTGAGACGCTGTGCTAAAGAGAGATCCCAGTGCCATTGTAGAGTTTATTTATAAAAGCAACTAATTCTCCACATCAAGGTTTATATTCCTACTGCATGTAGCAAATTAATACACATTAAAAAACAAGAAATTCCCTTAACTATGTGACATTTTCAACTATCACTACCGAAATACTTTGTTATTCAAACAATGAAAACAAAACACATCCGTGTTTTAATTCTACGCACCGTCAGACATGCTCTTCAACACATAGAGGAAGCACATGAGCAGGCTCTTGATCTCAGACTGGTCCAGTTTGTCACAGCGGACCACAGAATTTCCCAGCATGCCGCTCTGCTGCTGCTGGAAGGGAATGCGGGTAAGTTCTCTATGCCACAATGTACACATCTCCCTTCGAAGAGAAGGATTCTTTAACTTTGAGTCAGATCACACAACTGCAAAGAGAGGTAGGTAGCCCACAGACACAGGTTCACAGAGATGCCCCTCACCGGGGTGCAACACACAACTGCTGCGGCCTCCTGGGACAAGCCGGAAGGCACAAACCTGTCTCACCCGAGGAGTGGTTTCCATGAGGTCAAGGGGGTTAAAAAAAAAAAAGAAAGAGAGAAAAGAAAACTTGGTCAAATCTCATGCAAAAGAAAGCACGTGCACGAGAATCTGCCATGGGAGCAAGGAGCCCAAAGGTGCCTCTCTCTAAACACCAGGGTGAGCCTGAGGAGCCGCCTGCCTCTCAGGGCACAGAAGGAGAAACACCCGACAGGACACATCAGCACGGCACCGCCGCCCACCCTACACTCTGAGGTTCCCCATCATCAGCTTAGCCTGACCCCAGGATTGGAGAGCGTGGGCTGAGGATGGGGCAGAAGGCGCTTTTACCACTAAGAAGCAGGTTCATATCCGAGTAAGAATCTCGGCTCCCCGTGAAAGATACAGCAGATTAAAAATAACCCTTCCGGACTGTGTTTCCGATCTAAGTCAAGAACTTTCTTTCCTTTCTTTTGTACCAGTTACCAAGTGGGAAAAAAATCATACAAAAAAAGATGTTTTTTTCCCCAAGGTGTTGGTGGTCAATTAAAAAAAATATATACAACGAGCAGGTTCAACTAATAAGCTGTGTGGTGGTTTCTAATTGAGAAATGTGGGACTTATTAGTGGTAAAAGGCTGCGGGACCTCAAACACCAGCGTCAAGAGCCGATAAGAGAACTCAGTACTTCTTGCACAGAGAACACGGGCACATCATGCAAAGTTTCCTCCGGCAAGGGTGGAATTGTGAGAAGGGAGAAGTCCACAGTGACCCGGTGTTTCCTGGCTGA
This sequence comes from Rattus rattus, assembly GCF_011064425.1. Classification (NCBI taxonomy): domain Eukaryota; kingdom Metazoa; phylum Chordata; class Mammalia; order Rodentia; family Muridae; genus Rattus; species Rattus rattus. The sequence goes on along the minus strand of NC_046165.1, from coordinate 3,286,338 downwards.
CCGGCAGCTCTCTTCCTCCTCGGTACTGCGCACCACACAGGCAGAGTGCCTCCGCAGCAGCTTGTCCCTCTACACGGAGGCATGTTGGGGTCAAGGGGAAATTCAACACACTGTGACAGACCCGGGCTGACACGGTCACGGCTCACACAAGTGTAGCTTAAGATCACTGTGTCTGTGATTGGATCACAAACCCGATGCTAGGGTTGAGGGAGGACGTTCTCATAAGGAATGCTTCTCTAAGTGGCTCGCTTGATAATTGGCACAAAGCTTTCTTATAACTCATCGTAACTTAGGGACACAGAGCACCAAGGGAAACAACGCTACCAGGGTTCCAAGTTATTATCAACCTTCACCTTTTCTTACAAAGTTCCAGATAGAATGAGGTTACGGTAATAGAAAATACAGGATAAAGATCTTAAAAGAAGAGGAAAGAGTGTTAGGGGTGGGTACAGCCAACCAGAGCAGGTCAGCCATGGCTCTGGTAAGATCGATCCATCTGCTTTGCTGGCCTTGGACCTAAAGCACAGAGACTCTAAGAGACACCAGAATCATTTGCACCCGCCTGCTTCATGTAAACACTGCCTAGATCTGAGGCCCTGGACATAGATCAGAGTTTCAGGGGACTCCAGGGATGTGGAGCTTCAGGACCCCTGCCTGCCTGATGTGCAGAAGGCTCTGCCCTCATCACCAGCAGCACACTAACACAGAGCTGTTGACTGAGCCACAATCCCAGGAAAGGCTCCTGTCAACTGCTGGGTGTTGGCTGAGGTTTAAAAACACCCAGAAGGTTGCATGTAATAAACAGCAGAATGTGAGGCAGGCTACCGTGTCTACCCCGACTAGGGACCAGAAACCCTGTTTTAAGCGGGAAGAAATCACCTTATCCAGGGAGTTGCTCTTCTCGGGGTTCCTGTCTGGAAGGCTGTTCCCCGAGTCTGTGCTGATGAGAGAGCCCCTTGAGTCGGCATTTCTCACACTGTTGATGTTGGGGGTTGAAGCTGTATACGGAGAAGCTAAGAGGAAAGTAAAGCAAGAGCAAGTTTTGGTTAGACAGCACGAAATGAAGATAAACACTAAATTTTAAGAGGAATTGTTTTTGTGGACATTAATTTTTTATAAGGTCACGTGGCTCAAGAGATGTATTCAATTATTTCACTTTAAAAGTTTTTATTTGTGTTTGCTGTATGTATGTATGTATGTATGTATGTATGTATGTACATATATACACATGTGTGTTCAGTGCCTGTGGAGGCCAGAAGGCATCAGATGCCCTGGAACTGGAGTTACAGATTGTTGTGAGCTGACAAGTGGGTGCTGGGAACTGAACCTAGGTCCTCTGCAAGAGCAACAAATGCTTTTAACCACTGAGCCATCTTTGCAGCCTCTCATTACATCACCCTTTGAAGAACCAGGTGAGTACAGGGGACATCGAAATGGCCTTTCATGTGAAACATGGTTAATTCATTAACTGGAGCTACCTTTGCCCAGACATACGTTATTTGTTACTGTGTTATTGTGTTACTGCGTTGCATTATTGTAGCATACTTTTCATTATTTTACACATCATCTGTATTATTGGCACATACATTATTGTACTATACATTGTTTCAGAATGGGATTCAAGAAGAAAAAAGGATAAATCTATCTCAGACATTTAATCAAAAAAGGAAACTATATCATAAACCTATAGCGTACAACCTGTATGGCAAACTGGCCCTGGATATTCCCAGGAAGTGTGACGGGACATTGTAAAAATCTGAGGACCCACAATAACACTGGGTGCTGGCCAGGAACTGCATTTCTACAGAGGGACTGTCCTAGTATTTTGCTGTGATAAAAAAACAAGTTCTGGGCAACAGTGTGAATGAAACAGGAAGTGAAAACAAAGAAGGAATTTTTTTTTTCCAGAGATGGAGGCTGAGTATCCACCAAACATGAACAACCCACTAATAACAGCCTGAAGCCACAAATACAACTATCTCCTCCCTAATTTATGCATACTATCTGTGAAAGGTCTTTTAAGCTGCTGGGATATGAGTATTGTTTGCTTTTTAAGGCCTGAATAAACAGAACTGTAACCAGACAAGCCAATTCTGATAAACAATGTTACTACTTTTGACTTGGAGATACAATAAAAAATTACTATGACAGTTAGATCCACCTTTAACCTGTAAACTGAAAATATCTGGCTGTGTCTGTTTAAAGAGGAAGGAAGGAACTGTCACTTGGAAATAACATTTTGGCATTTATGAAACAACAGTATTTGAAGGTAGAAACTGGCTTTCAGCTTTGAACGATGGAGATGTTCTTAAAGTAACGAACTGGCTTCCTGCTTAGATAAGATTAAATAAATTGCACTCTAAAAACAACTCTTTGGACTTGGCATCCTGTGAACCGACAGAGCAGGCTCTGCAGACGCGTGAGAGGACACCCGAGGCCTTGTGAGAGGCAGCTACTGCAAACCTACAGCAGGCCACTGCAGATTTCAGTACGAAAATGGGCTCTGTACACAGGCTGGGACACTTCTACATAGGACAGATGGACAGATGAATGGATGGGCAGACGGATAGATGGACAGATAGAACAGCCACCTGTTTTTCTATGTCTTTTAGCTGTCATACTTTTAAATTTCATGGGTAATGCTACTGTCAGACAACTGGAGATGATGTTTAATTATCTTGATTAAAGATACATGATGTGCATGTGAATCCTTCTCCCTCTCCAGCATTCACTGTAAAGTACCTGCCAGGTTGCATGACCCCAGCACTGTGCTGTCACAGGGATGGGTGACAGCTCTTCTAAACGGAGTAAAGAAACGTATGCTATGACCACATGGTAATTACGATTCTCTTAAAACAACCATAGCTCAGAGTGGAAGCAGGACACGAGTCAGGCCAAAGGGGTCAAGGAATGTACACTGTACCCACCACTCTCAGACTTTCAAACCAATTCCAAACTGTTTACTCCTAATTTAAGCAAACGGATGTAAATGCAGTAACTCAAACTCATTCCTGCCGGTTTGTTCTCAGAATGTGTGTACTGTGCCCTCACCGAGGGAAGGGCTCTATTTTGAAATATTTCCAAGTATTTTTTAAACTTGCTCTGTAGACTAGGCTGGCCTCAAACTCAGAGATCCACCTGCTTCTTTCTCCCTAGTGCTGGGATTAAAGGTGTACACCACTACCACCTGGACTTTAAAAACTAATTTTATTCCTGTACATTTATTTCATGAATTAGCACAGTGGTGGGTTTTACAATGTTACTTTCACAGGGAATGCTTTCAAACATTAGTATTTTTATGTGTGTGGCTGCTTTGCCTGCCCCATGTACACATGTTGGCACGTGTACCGGCCAACAGAGGCCACAAGTGGGCATCGGATCCTTGGGAACTGAAGTTACAGAGAGCCAGTGGTGCCAGGAAGGGAACCTAAGTCCTGTGCATGTGAATCCTTCTCCCTCTCCAGCCCACAGGGAATCTGTTCTAAAGACCTTAAAGAACACGCTAACGGAACAGTTTTGGCTCATCCCGCTTCCCGTTTTTTCCAACAGCCTAATGTGGAACAGGTGGGAGGGGAACTCTGAGGCGGGAGGGGTCGTCCTCTAAAACACATGGAATGTAGAGAGCTTTTTATCCAGGAATCAGTTCTAGAAATCCTCATTTGCATGCTCTGAAGATGTTTGAGGGACTTGTTTTCCCAGTGGTTGGTAGCATAATGAATAACTTCCTCACGTTTGCTTGGAAGGGTCAGCTTCCAAGGTCATCTCAAGGTTCCCTGAGGAGTAACAGCTACTGTAGCATCCAGAACAAAACCCAGACCCAAACCTATAGAAGCTGGTTCCCGGGTGGGGCTTCCCTGGAAGATGTTTCTAAGAACAGGATTGGTGGGGAGCACACAGAGCCAGAGCAAGTGTAAAGAAGCCTGCTGTAGCGAGCGCTGCAAAAGCAGATTTGGGTCTGGAAAATCAATAGCAAATGAAGAGTGACCAGATCAGACCCAAGGCCTTTTCACAACTGCACCACGTATGCACAGCAGTACGAGTCCCTCGCTGCCATTTGAATCCTAACACTGAATTCTGAATAAGAGAATCAAATGGGCAAAACACAGAGCTACTGTGGCTTGATCACTTTCACAGTCTCTGATGTCCCCTTGTGGAACTGTAGGTACCGACCAGAGAGGACAGAGCAATGAGACGTCCGAACGAGTTGGTGGGCTCCCACGCTGGTGGGCTCCCACGCTCGTGGGCGCATCACTTGGATCTAGGAGTGAATTAGGAACCAAGGATGCACAATACAACCGAGGTCTAACAATGGTAGCACGTATTTCCCACGGCAATCACCCTGCCTGCTTCTCATGTCCTGACACTGATAGCTTAGAGCTAAGGACACACGGGCTGCAAGGTTGACGCTCAGCAGGGTCAACCAGGTACTGGTGGAGCCCCTGACGCAAAACCACACCTGTCTGGGCCAAGGTAGTGCTAGAACCACTGTAGCAAACACACTAAAGGTCACCTCCCCGCTCACAGCAGTGGCTTAGCATCTGTGCAGAGCAGGCCGGAAACATGTGTGCAGGCCCCAGAAGAGAGGAAACGGCCCACAGCAGCCAATACACACACACACACACACACACACACACACACACACACACACACACACACACACACACACACACACGGGAGGGGGATATAACCATGAAGATTTTGCATGAAAACAAATGGGCTTCAGGACTAGCACTGATGGTGTGGAGTAAATCTAGGTCCTGCACGGACAGTGTCACAGTCCACTCTCATTTCATTGTCTTCTCTGGAAAGTGACGTATTAACACCAGAGAAGGTAAGAGTGTAGGTTCAGGAGCATGGTTTAGTCCTGTGGATTCAGTGGATAAAGTGAAGTGGAAACTTCTAGGGTCTTTGGAAAGTTAGCTATGTCAAATGATGTTTGGCTGGGGCGCACGGGTGAAAGAATGTTTTCCTGAAGCAGACACAATTGAAAGGATGTTTGGACACAGCAAATATGAAAGGAGGCTTGATGAAGGAGAATAAATATGACCCCACAGACAGTGGGGAAGAGCACTGAGCATTGGCTTGGTTTGCTCTGTGTTGCTATTCTCCATAGTGTTGTTGAGCTCAACTTGTGGTAACAAAATTGAGAGAAACTCAGAACTGCTTCTGAGGTTCCTACGGCAGCTTGCCTCTTCCATGGCCTCACTTTGAGCCAGTTGGAGAGCCTTGCTATTTCTTCAGGATGGAACTACAGTGCTGGTCTGTGTGTGCCGCCCGCCTGCCCAGAGGACTGGACTGCAGCCGCTGGTCTGTGTGTGCTGTCGCCTGCCCAGAGGACTGGACTGCAGCCGCTGGTCTGTGTGTGCTGTCGCCTGCCCAGAGGACTGGACTGCAGCCGCTGGTCTGTGTGTGCTGTCGCCTGCCCAGAGGACTGGACTGCAGCCGCTGGTCTGTGTGTGCCGCCCGCCTGCCCAGAGGACTGGACTGCAGCCGCTGGTCTGTGTGTGCCGCCCGCCTGCCCAGAGGACTGGGCTGCAGCCGCTGGTCTGTGTGTGCCGCCCGCCTGCCCAGAGGACTGGGCTGCAGCCGCTGGTCTGTGTGTGCCGCCCGCCTGCCCAGAGGACTGGGCTGCAGCCGCTGAGTCATGTTTGCTGTTTGCTGCAGGGCTGCACTGCTGCCAAAGACGATGGAGCTCACCCCAAGAACTACTGCTGAACAAGTCCACTTCCCTCATTCCCAATAACGTTTATCTTCCACCACCTCTGCTGAGTGGTGGGCTAGAGGAGAGGATGGACCCTAATTAAAAGTAGGTTGCAAAAAAATTTATGCCTACAAAAAAAGGCACAGCTTTTTCTGCCCCATGGATTTGAAGCATCAGTGGGTGGTTGACCACTAGCCACAGTAGAATGCTTCATATCCAAAGTGTGGTTAGCAGAGGGGAACCGGAGATGATCAGACTGCAACCCCCCTACTAAAATCCTTAGATCACATCTGTGAGCCTGTGTGTAAGTGTGGCCCCAAGTGTATCATCGTTATCGTTAGAAAGCTGCAGCTTGGGGTTGGGAATTTGGCTCAGTGGTAGAGCGCTTGCCTAGGAAGCGCAAGGTCCTGGGTTTGATCCCCAGCCCCCCCAAAAAAAAAAAGAAGAAAGCTGCAGCTTAATTGGTCAGAAGGTAGACAGGTGCATTTTTTCGAAGAGAGGAGTCTCTGTCTGAGTCTTGATTTATGTCATCTGTTTTCCTTCCCATGGGGCTGTTTTTCATGGGGAGGAGGGGGAAGAATAGAAGAGTTTTGAAAATTGATTTCTAGGATTGAATTCCAGCCATAAATTGTCACTTCCTTCAGAGATGTGAAGAAGACTGTCACAGCTCATCTGTCCCATCATTAAATGCAATCCTCCACTCACCCCTATACCTGCAGATCGTCTGCTTCCAAAAGCATAACAAAGATTGAAGATTTAAAAGCCAATCAACAGAGGAAGCACTGAAAAAAAGGTAACCCGGCAGCGTGTCCATGAGACCCTGTTTCAGATTCACAAGATTCCTGAGTGCAGTGCCTGAAAGATTTCACTCGTGAAGCACCACACCAGGAGAATATTTAGGGCAGAAAGTCCAAGTCCTAATTCACCATTAAGGACTTATGAGAGTAAAGATCGTTTGGGTGACACAGGACAGGGTTAGTAAGAGCAAGGATCATTACCAATGCCAGAGATGGCACCCAAGAGGTCTTTGTGCAGGCTGTGGTCAAGTGTATTTCCCTTCTGCGGAGTCATGAGTGGATTCCCGGTAGGCACGGCCAGGGCTTCGTCCTTCACGATCTGCTGAAGGGAAGGGAAGAAATTATTAGAGAGGGCTGAACAAGCCTCATGAACTGATCTTGAAGCGGGAAGGCAAACAGTGATGGGAAGACATGAGGCGGCTAGACGTGCTTAGCATGTGGAGTGGGTAGGCCAATGTATAGGGCATACAAGGGACGAGGTGGCAGAGGGACCAGAGAAGGAGAGAGCGGAGGAGGCCAGGGATGCTAGCATCTTGCTCTGGCCACACTCCACTTCCCACCTCTCCTCCTGCAGAGGAAGGAGGCCCTTCCTTTCCTAACTGCAGTAACAGTATTTCCTGTCCTCATAAAAGGCTTCAGCTACCGTCTCTGGATGCTCAGATGGGGACCCCCTGTCAGGGGAGAAACTGCATTAATTTTAAAGTTATATCAGGAAGGTGGATTTGACTTTGGTAAAATCCAAAGCAAGACCTTCTGTTCATTTTCCTCAGCATTGGAACAGGACAGGGAGGTCATGTGTCATACTGTATTACTTTGCTCCGAGAACATATGAAGGGAACACATGCGAAAGGCCACCCAGGATAATGTCAGAGCAGTGAGGCTGGGGGAGATAAAGCTCACAAGACTCGAGACAGAAAAATGAATGCTACCAACCTGGACCCTCTTAGAATACTATTTAAGGGGGAAGAGTGGCAAACAATGGGACAGTGTGGGAATGTGTCGCCACTCCCATTTACTGAACAGATGGAATTAGGCTATTAATAGAGCCAAGGCTCAAGGTTTATTGATTGATTCTATCTTGGTCAGAATGCAATTGCCCAGAACTGGATAGGTGGAAAGCACTGGCCATTCTTCTAGGGCACCCGGGTCCCCCACATCCACATGACAGCTCACGGACGGCTGCATGAAGTCCAGTTTCAGGGGAGCTGATGCCCTATTTGGGCTTTCACAGCAGTGCATGTACACAGCAGGCATGCGTACATGTGGGCGAAGCACACACATAAAATAAGAATGAATATATCCTAAAACATTTCAAAGAAGAAATGTGATTTTCCAAAGGTATCCTGCAGTATGACACTGTCAGAATGAAGGGAGAGTGTAGTGGGCTGAGTGAATTCCCTGAATTCATGTCCACCAGGAGCCACAGCATATAACCTTACTTGAAAATGGAGGTCATACTGGGTGGGCAGTAAATTCAGTCACTTGTGTCCTCACAAGAAAAAGGGGTGGGTTCGCAAAGACTGAACACCACTGGTAGACAGAGACAAAGTGGGATGACCACCAAGACCAGTAGCTGCCCTGTGGCCCTGAAGATTCCTTGGCTTTGACTGTCTGTTCACATGAGGGAATAAAATTCCACCGTCCTAAGTCAGAGTCCACAGCCCTCTGGTAACAGCCCTAAGCAGAGATGTCGTCACCAAGCCTGCTTACGTACACTGCCCGGGTTCACGGGGAAGGGCGACACATCCCTCACGTTGATCCGCTGGACGTTTTCAATAAGCAGACCAAACAGAGGCAGGTAGAGAGTGGCTATCCTTGCCTGGTGACTCTGGAAAGAAGATACACATGGTAAGTGTGTCCCCTGGCTGAGCACTGGATGGCAGGCGACGTGACACTGGCAAGAGAAAAGTCTGGGCCCTGTTAACAGGATTCATCTAATGGGTCGTCTCCTTACAGCACTTAAAATTAACATTTATCACCCGTTCTTCCCTCCTCTGGGGACTGCTCACCCTTGACGTGTATCTGTCATCAAAAGAATGCTTGATCAGAAGGTTCTTGAGCACGCTGACGGCGATGACACGGACCTCCCGGAACTCCTGGAGCGCAGTGCCCACCTCCCTTAGTAACAGTCCCACCAAGAAGTGGTTTCTGCAGAATTCGTCCGTTAAAGAGTAGTCAAGCTGGAGATCTGAGAAAAGGCAGACGGGACCCAGGATCGGGGGGTTAGGGGGGGTCCACTGGGCCCATCCTGTGTGCGGCTACAGGTGATAAGACTGCCTCACACAGGAAAACGGGCACTACTGCAAGTCTGCTCTACTCCTTAACACATCAAATCCTTCCAGGAGCCCCAATCAGACACAAACGGCTGCCCTGAACTTTGAGTGTGGAACTGGTTTTAGCGCCAATTTTTAGAAGATACAACAGCAATTATATTAAAAATGTTATTAACAAATTTTTTTTAAAAAGAAATGAAGTTATTGCACTAACAGAAGTAGAGATCAATTTAATAAAAGCACATCATTAAAGAGAGAATTAATACAAATGACTGATTTAAATGTCATTTACTTTGTCAGTTCAGCTATCCAGTCCCTGGTTATCAATATCAATGCCTTTATGGCCACAGTAAACTCAATGCATTTTAAATGACACACTAGCGCATGGGCTATTTATTCTGCCTTCACTGAGTAAGAGAGTTATTTCTGCATCTTTTCTAAAATGTCCTCCTTAAGCTAAAACTGAAATGTACAAAGCACCACCCACGTCATCACAAGCGATGCTGAGGAGGGAGGCAGACAGGGATGCCCTTGAAAGAGGATCAGTCAAAGCAGTTGCATACACGTCCCCCAAAGGAAGCACCAAGTAGGACTGAGACAGTATGCTGACACCGTTATCCAGGAAGTCCTACGGATCTCCCTTTGACTTCCAAAGCCTTTCTGACAGGTCCTTGTAAGTCTTCCCGACACACAGACAGAAGTCCCTACAGAGCATGTCAGTAGAAAGGAAGGGTATCTGCTTCTCCAGAATGATCGTGTTTAGCTGCTTTTTTGAGTACAGTTTCTGCAGGCTAAACTCTAAGGCTGGGGCTCCCCTAAATCTCTTAGGGAAGAAAACGACTAATGGTCTCTGTGCCTGGTGCGGAGCCTGGCACATGACCCCAGCAAACCGATGTACAGAACTCACTCTCCTCAGTGAGGCTGAAAGCTCGCTGAGCTCAAGTCCCTTCAGACTTAGGGGGTCCAGAGCAGCTCATGAGACTCAGCATGCAAACACAAAAGCTTACGGAAAAGCCAGGCGCCTGAAGCTCTTGTAGCTTCCACAGACAAGAGCTGTGCAGGTGGTGGGATGTGATCTGGGGGTGAAGCACGGCTTTGTTCTGTCCCCTGACACAGAATGCTGGGGACTCTAGGCACCTCAGGAGCATGTCTCCTGGGTTGTGACAGCATACAAGCCACTGGGCGGCCGCTTGCATTCCTGTCTTTAATGGAGGAAACGCAAGTGCAGCCTCTGCCCCACACCTACCTACAGGGCTGTCATTTGACTCCACAGTTGGTGGAAGAAAAGCTAATTTATGAGAGGGGAAAGCAAAACAAAAATAAAGGCAGTAAATAAGACAGATTCCCGTTATTAAAGTAAAATAAACTTAAAGTGAAAGCAGTTGTGGTGTTTTACTTCTGATGAGCCCAGAAGGCTTCAGCCCTGCCTCTCATCTGCATGGGTTGGCTCTGGGTTTGCTGGAAAGCCAGTGTCTACAGAAGATTTTATCGACAGTTTTAGAAACGTAAATTACATACACCCCTCATCCATGAACAAAGTCAAACTACGGGCTGGCATTTGAATCAATACTTTTCTTATTTAAAATGGTACGGTTCTTTTCATTAGAAGAGGAATCCATGCAGGGACAGGTTACCTTGGTATCTCTGAATTCTTCCTTTCCCAAATGGCATCGGCAAGTTCAAAGGTATATAGTGTTCATGGTTGCACACCACACGGAGAAACTCAAACTTGTACTCAAAGAGGGTCTGCAGGAAGAAATGCTTAGACGTGAAAACCTCCCTGGATGCTGTAAAGAAGATTCTAGTAAAGTGAAGATTCTAGTATCACAAGTGAAGGGCATGGGCATCTAGTGCTGGTTCCTTCGTCCATGGGAATGAAGTGCTGTTTCTTTACAGATGTTGGATGGCTGCAGGGATTTGTGTGAAAACCAAACACACTTCATTAATGCCTTCAGCAGACTTTAAGGCATTTAGTGTTTATGCTCCTCTATGTCTAAAAAGGGTTTCAAGTAGCTTATAGATTTAAGACAGTAAAAACAAAACAAAACAAAACCTCTCAGTTAGTAAGCTGAGAGGTAATAAAGGAAGACAATTCTCTTGGAAAGATCATATAGTAATAAGGTCGCAGTAAATGATCTGTGATCAATAACACACAGGCTTTGGGTTGTCTAGTTGTTAAGGCATTCTAGGTGTGATGAGAAAACCCCGTCAGGCAAGCCTATTTCTTACTTGATCCCTAACACGTCATGTTTATTCCCACAGATGAATGCCAGCGTATCCAAGAGGGGAATGAATGTGCTAAGGAACAAAAAGACAATTCTGAGAGAGCAGGTAGATTTCCAGACGTGAACGGGCCAGCTAGACTCAAGCCATGGTGCCCAAGAGCCACGCTACCTTGGGGTCCCCAGGAGCAAAGCAACTGATGTAGTTATTGATCTGCTTGAAGACGAAGCCTCTGTCCATGAAGGTGAAGCATCTCTGGGGAAAAAAAGCCAAGAGCCATTAGTTCGAACCCATGAGTTGTGAAACCTTGGGTTCTAGTGTGTAGGTTATGTTATCCTTTGACACACACACATACCCCCTTCTGTCTATGGAGGACTGAGGACATCTCTGTGCTGGGAGCTCCTTAGAAAGCAGTGTCCCCACAGCAGGGGGTCCCTACCTTGATGAACACGGCCAGGCTGTGATTGGCATTCTTAGATGCTTCTGGGTTATCTCGAAACTTCTGTGTGATATGTGGCATCAGCATGTTCACCACGGTTTCCACGGCGTGATGGTAGGAGGCCGGAAATCTCTGGTTTCGCAGTAACTGAAAGGGATCCAGACCCAACCTTTATGATGTTTTAGTTATCATACTTAGGGTTGGGGGTCCAAGTCCATAAAAATAGAAACGAGCAAACCAAAAACCAGAGTTCCGATCTAACGCGAGTGAAATTGAATAAAAAGTGAGATATACTCTTCCTAATGCGGTCTAGTAAGTTCCCACACACTATTTCATCAATACTTTCAAGATGGAAATCTCAAGAAAAAAATTACCCAATTTTAAAAATCAAATTATAGTACGGTATTTGAATTTATATTTTAAACATGCTCAAATATGTCAAAGACCTTCTTTGACATGATGAAGAGGATCTTGGTAGTTCATACAAGTGAGAACAGAAATTCTGATCTAAAAGCTTTGGCAAAACATAGGGGTGGGCAGGACCCTGCATTTCCTCTGGGCATCTTCAATGATGGCCACAAGCCAAGCATTTCTCAGACACTTTTTATGTTCTTTATTCACAACTTATGTAAGAGTATGCATGTGGAAGTCAGAGAGCAGCTATTAGGAGTTTTATTCTATTTCCACCCTGTGGGTCCCAGGGATTGAACTTTGGTCACCAGGCTTGATGGTTTACTCAATAAGATGTCTTTCTGGCCCTGCTCAGAAGAAGCGCTGGCTGGGCTGAAGCCTCAAGCATTCAAATGACACACAGCATTGAGGACTACACACTGCCAGTTTAAAGGGTGTGGCAGCCTTGTGCTTGCAAGTCAGTTTACATACGGATCATTCTCATTAGTGCATACCAGAGAGAGTACCCTGCTGAGCCATCAGCCTCATTACTGCCACGTCTCTATGTACCAGCCTGTGCACCACACACTCCTGGTTACTTTCCCCAATCCTGTTTCATCCTTATGACTTATTCTGCATGTTAAAGGGGCGAGGGGCCGTAGGAATGTGTGCTTAGTCATACAACTCAAAAGATTCACATGAGGATCTACCAGGAGTCCAAAGTCTTCTGCCACATAGGACCACACTTCTTTTTCCCTGAGTCCACAAACAAAGGGGGGGGGGGAGGCTCAACTAAGTTCTTAACCATTGGATTTAATTTGAACAGCCACAAGAATGGAGCACCCCGATTTATAAACAAGGAAGCTGATGTTTAACAGCTCATTACAAAGTCCTAGTTATCCTTTCCTTTGTCAGCCTCCCTTTTCTTTCCCTCTTTGGTGACTGTCAGACCCCTTTGAAGTGCAGGAGCAGTGGCTGCCCAACTAGACTCTACTTCCCAGTCTAACAACTTCGCATGGCCCTTGTGACTAAGTCCTGTCTAATGGGCTGCAGAGTGACAGATGTCTGCCACGCTCATCAAAGAAGCAGATAGCTTTCCTGTTCTTTTCTCTCCTAAGTCTGGAATCGTGCCGTGATGGAGAGCTAGCCATAACACCATGGGGGAGAAGGTAACAGACTAGGCTGGATAATCAGATAGGAGGTTGAGTCCTGCATAACCCTGGGGGGACAAGCTCTCCTTTCCAATCGGCTCTCCTACCTATCAGCTCACAATTTTCCAAAACAGAAAATCAGGTTTCCTGTCACATTTGAGCCACTGTTATCCTGGCCTGTTGTAGAACCACCAGGATATCACCAAGCAGTGGCACAAGCCATGTGGGAGAGGCTATGGCAAGCAGTGAGTTTCCTGGAGATGGCCCACTGTTCTGCATGGCTGTGATGGGTGAGCTCTGGAGGGGCACAGCCCAGAGACTTCATCCCATGAATGCTTCTCCCTGCTGATGTGCCTTTCCTGCCACTGTCACATGGCCTAGTGATTCCTGGGCATCAGCTCACCCTATTGGTCAGATTCCCTGAAGATCATCATGGAGATGAACTTTCATACATTAATGCTGTTTAGTGACTTTATGGAATTCCTGATTTGATTCAAGTAATTTTAGGAAGAAAATTTTAAGAGATGGCTTTAGTTGTTTTCCCAGAAAGATATAATAAAGTTATATCTTTATTATTTCAAGAATAGAATGTGGCCCCTCCTCATAGAACAGTAAGCAAAGGCTGCATAATAAGGAATACAATGAGCTTTCACAATTACACTGAGAAGAGAAATAGGCTTGGGACAAATTTGTGATCAAGGAAAAACATTCATTCCAGGTCAGGTCCAAGGATGAAGCCACACGTGATAAAGCCATGGGAAACTGTTGCTTTGAACTTATACCGAGCTTACAGAATGAAACACTGCTTTGAACTTACTGTCGACATCATTCTATAATTCCCTTTTGTGTAACATTTTATCTATGAGATAATTTTATAAAGAACTTTTGTCTAAGAAGGTATGAAAAGGCTGAGAGAAGTGTGGCTACTGGGGCTCAGACTCATCTACTGAGGAGGGGTGTGTGTGTGTGTGTGTGTGTGACTTTCTCTTTCTCTTTCTCTCTATCCTTTTCTTTCTTGCTGGCTACTTAAAAGCTAACAGTTCAAAGTTTCTCACTGGGCATTCTTGCTGCCCCAGATAATTAAGTTTCGCTTCTATCAGCACTATTAGGGCTGACCCTGTAAATCACCCCCTGCTATCATCAGGAGTGGGGGTGGGGGAAGGGAGGGATACAATTGGCTGCTATCAGCAGGGGTGGGGTGGGGTGATGTATGATTGGATGCTATCATCAAGAGTGGGTGGGGAGGGATATGATTGGCTATCAACGGGGTGGGGATGGGGGAGGGAGATGATTGGCTGCTATCAGCACTGACTCCAATCTCTGATGCCACACCTCACTGCCTCCTTTGGTTACCTGGATGTTGAGCTGGCTTCCCACAAAGCAAGACATACTTTAGATTGAAACCAGGATTTGTATCTTTCTGACACGAAACTGGGCATAATTTTATGCACTAAACACCAGGACTTATTATGAAGATTAGACATACTTGTGTTTTAATCATTTCAGTTCAAATCAACAGCAAGAACATGCCTCTAAAACACATACAAGAACCCAGTGAGGTAGGACCAAGTTATAAGAATACGCATTAAACAGCTCTCACAAACAGAACCTGCTTTGAAAAGTTAAAAGAATTTTGTTTGCTATGTACAACCAGTCACTCTGTCCTGAGAAGACAGAGCTAAGAGCCCATCAGCATCTAGAACCCACATGAAAGCCAAAAAATCATCAGGCAAGATGGCCAACCCTGGAAAAGAGGAGCCCCAGGAAATGCTGTGGGCCTTCAGAGCCGGGCTGACCCAACCACTACAAAACCAGGAAAAATGGAAAAAAACAACACGGACTGAGTGGACACCAGGTGACATATTGATATTGTCATTGAAAGTGGTCCTGCCACACATATGTGCTCCTGCTAGCACATAGCAGCACCAGCTACAAAGTATCCATGCAGAAAGAATATTAAACCAAGTGTCTACTTTTTATCTGCATGTGTGGAGGTAACGTAGGGAATAGGAGCCACATTCCTCAACACTGTGGAGTAACAATTGGCCAACCCTGGATTCAGGAAATTCTGCTGGACAAATAACCACAGTTTCTTTTTTTAAACATACACATTGAACTGAAAACAAACAAACAAACAAACAAACAAACAAACAGAAAGAAGACAGTTTGAGAATTAAAAACAAAAACAAACAAACAAAAAGCCCTGAATCCTAGCAGTATGTCAGCTAGATACAGAACATGGACTCAGCTGAGCCAACTGTAAAATGACATTTTGGGGACTCCTGAGGGAAGGCTTAATATAGCTTAGGTGTTAGACGATAATGGAGACTTATTGCTAATTTTGTCTCAGAGTCGTGTAGTAGTGATGTCTTTTAAAATGCCTTCCCCACTAGAGAGGACGCAGGGAGAGGGGGTGAGGGTAGAAAGCAAGACTTGCAAAACTGTTGCTAACTGCTCAGGCTAACCTGCTGTAACAATGAATCCATCACACCACCTGCTCTATCATGCCTCTTAGCAGATCTTTAAGTAAGTCTCTAAGTGTTGATAGGTGATAGACAAGTCACATATCCACCCACCAGCAATGCTGCTGTTAAGGGCCACTAGGGGCCTTTGGAGGCTACCGAATGCCCTTCTGGCAGCGACAAACAGCTATGGTAAGCAACTCTTTTGACAACAGAACAAACTGAGGCCTTTATACTCAGTAAGACACACATTTGGAGGGGAGAAAGTTAAGAAAGACCTAGGTGAGTAGATGCTTTTTATAAAGACGGCTATAAACTGAACTGAAAGGAAAAATAAAGCCTAGAATAATGGCTGGTGTGCAGAGTGGGAATGAATACCCAAGCACGGCTCTGTGAAGAAAGCCCCTGGACATCTTCTCAGGCAAGCAAAATCCTACTCCTTGTCCACAGCCTGGTGTAAGGTCTGATGTTACCATTTCTGTAGTGTCCCTACTGCCACCTGCTGCCCTAATGGATGCTGACTATAAGGGTTTCCTTATCTAGTACCTGTAGTGACAGGCCTAGACTCCTGTAGCCTATCCACTGTGCATACTCTGCTGTGAATGTGGTAGCTATGTGCCCTCCTGAGTAGGCTCTCCCTGAAGACCCAGACCCAGCCTTGCTGTCACAGCCCTGTGAACACTGTTGCTAAAACCAGGGATTTACAGTGTCAGATCACCTGGAACTGGAATTACAGTTGTGAGCCACTACACAGGTGCTAAGAATTAAGTCTGGGCACTCTGCAGCAGCAGCAAGTGTACTCCTACCTCAGACTTCATTTTTTTGAGTCATGGCTTTGCTTTGAAGCCCAGGCTAGGCTTGAACTCATGACCATTTTCCTCTTGCTTCCCCAGGACTGACCACAAGCATGCACCACCACAACTGACTAAATGCAGACGGTGCAAGTACAATGTTTGGCAAGTTTTGACAGGTGAACACAGTTGCATAACCACCAAGATCAAGGAGCCAGCCCCCTTCCTCTGTGCCTAGATCCTGACAATGACTGCTCTGTTCTCTATCCCTGTAATTTTTCCTTTCCAAGAATGTCTTAAATATAAATTAATTCATCCATGTAATCTTCTGGGTCTGAATTTTACTTCAATACTTTTGAGAGTTGCCCATATTTCTGCAAGAATGAGTATTTTGTTCTGTGTTATTACTAAGTGGTATTCCATGAGACTGAGTCACCTATTAATGTACAAACCATTTTGCTGAACTGTGGCTAAAGGTGGAGGCGTGTCCACCTTCCAGCCCCCAGTCAGTCAAACCACATCTTGATGCATTCGCTGAAGAGTTGGTACCAGCAGCAGAAAGCAGCTCCAGCAGATGGCCCTGTAGCTCCTCATCGGTGCACGTGACTGAGTCTGACTTGGGACCATCCCAGAAAGCAGGTGCTTGGAAGTTACAAGGAGGAGTTTTTGGGAAAGGCCACACGGCAGCAGGGCCAGCTGGGAAGTTCTCTGACTCGGCATCTGCGGATGATGCTTTTGGAAACTTCTTTTTATAACTTATGTTTAGTAACTGTAATTCCCTCAGACTTGCCTTCCACTTCCTTCCTCCCACGCTGTGTTAGGCTGAGTCCTGGCGTCCCACAGGTGTCTGTCCTTAAGAAGGGAGTGAAAAAGCTCACAGAGGTAGGATGAGTGTCCTAAGTGTGATTCTTTGCCTTCACGCAAGGAGAGAATTTTTATTTATGAAGTGCAGTAAGCACAGGCTGAAAGATGCAAAGACTGTGGGCTCCCCTCAGCCCAATATGAACATTCCTGTGACGGGCTGAATGCTGGCACCCGGGTTTCCACCCCTCGAGTGTTTCCCCTCAGCCCAATAGGAACATTCCTGTGACGGGCTGAATGCTGGCACCCGGGTTTCGACCCCTTGAGTGTTTTGAGTAGTTTGTTAGGTATGGAACACAGAAGAAAAGCATGAAAGGATTAAAGACACATCTCCTACCCTGAAACCACCCATGAACATTGGAGAAGAGATACTCACTTGGAGCAATAAGAACAGAGCACAGGAAGGTATTTGTGTGAGCCAAACAGGAGGCAGAGATGGAGCAGAGGTGAACTTTGCCTGGACCTCGAAGGATGCCAATATGGATACTCAGTGAATAGAGATGTTAAGACAGCCATTCCCAGCCCAGCCATGCTCCTCAGCAAGTATCCCCTCAGCGTAGCCACACAATACCCGTGCATGAGTGTGCACAGAGCTTTACTCACACGAGCCCAAACCTGGAAACAACCCAAACCCGTTGGCTGGGAAATGGATAGGTAACCTGTGGGAAGAGGCTGGGACCTCTAGCACAAGCCAGGCAGGGCTAAAATGGATGCTCAGAGTCTTTTACAGTGCCAGGAGGGGCTCCTAAATCTCTCTCCTCAGGGTCAATTATACTGTGGTTCCACATCCTTCTTTTGGAAGCCAGAACTCTCTTACAGACACAGCTGCATAGAAACTTTTTCTAAGACTTCTAAAAAAAAAAAAAAAATCCCTCTCTAAACACATTGCTTTAGGGCTAGGATACAATTAAGGTGGGGAGAAGGCTCTGCAATTCCAAAGACAAACATAGCATTGCTTAGCGCGGAGGTGTGGGGAACCCACCATAAGTCTGGAAAGGGCGGAGCACCTGCAAGTGGCTGCCTGCTGAGGCTGCTCTTGGCTCCACGGCACCTCAAGATCTGGAAAGATCATTCCCAGGGTCTGTCTACCCTGTGGTCATCTCTGTGATGAAGGGGAAGAGCTGGAGACCAAACGCACTCTCAGGCCACTGCTACCTCTGCCTAGCACCGAGAACAGACACAGGCGACTGATTCCTCTCCTGGTTTCCTAACGGTTGGAAGTGATGGTCGGTAGTGTGCACAGTTCTTGCACGCGTTGTCAGAAGTGCCCATGGCCTCCTGGATCACCTCTCAGGTGGCCTCTGCTGCAGCCCTCCGCCAGGAGGGAGCAACTGTAATTCCCTATGACAGGAGCTCCCTGTTCCTTATCACCCTGGTATTTTTCTCCTCCTAGGCTGGACCAACTCCTCCATGCACGAGTCCCACTATCGCCCGCTCCTCACCACGTGTGCCCTCCTCTCATGGTGACTGTTATGAGGGTAAGTGGTCACCAGGCTACATGTACATGCTCTACCTAAACTACTTTATTTTTATTACACTGAAGGGTTATTGTCAGAAGTACTCATGAGCAAAACCAATACATTTAAAATACAATCAAAGCACCATGGCCCCCGAAGCTGTCTCTCTTATTTATAGTTAAATAAAAAATCACCTCAGGGCTTTTTTTAAAGGTTGAACTGCATCCCCAAATTTGCATGTTGAAGATGAGTTTTTCCCTAAATGTTTGTTTGCTCTTGTGCTCCCCCTGTCTCTCCTGTGCATGCCGTAGTGTGAACGTGGAGGTCAAGGGACAACCTCAGACACTGGCTTTTGCCTCCACCTTGTTTGAGCTCACTACAACAGCGCTGGGATTAGAGACACATGGCTTTCCATGGGCTCTGCAGATTTGAACCTGGGTCCCCACATTTCCACAGAAAACATTTTCCCACTGGGTCACTGCCCGGTCTGTATGCTTAAGCTGGGGCACCCCTGAAATGTCCCAGTGGGGGATTATATTTGAGATAGGGTCTTTAGAGAAGAGACTGGGGTAAAGTGATGTCATCAGGGTGCGCATTAGTCCATTGTGACAGGTGCCACACAGGACAAAAACCTTTGCAGAAGAAGAAATTATCTGTTGGCAGAGTAGACACCTCAGAGAGGTCAACCCCACAGAAACTTTGACCTAGAACTTTCGGCTTAACTTTGTCAGTGGTCTGACCCAGTGACAAACAACAGTGGCAACAACAGAAAACCAGCCGAGGCTATAATCCTGCTGCGCTTGTAACATATTTAACTAAAAGGTGATACAATGAAATGGTGCGTGTATAAGAGCGCATACTTGGCTGTGCTGCCAAGGAGCCAATCTGCTTGGTTCTTCCTTGGCAGGCTGACTTGGCATGAACGCAGAGGGTGCATAGCTCGTGCAAGGCAAATGCCACCCCCCCACTCCATCTGGCATCTCCCTATGAGATAAAAATCCAAGTCTTTAAGTTGGATTGAAAAAGGGAAATCAAACAACGAAAAAAACCAAGGAAACCAACTGGCCAGGATCAGGTCCTGCTCTACAGGTAAGTATGGCTTCAGTTCTGGGCCACCAACCTTTTGTTCTGCTTCTAAGGAATGGAGCCCTTGAGTAAAAGACTAAGGTCTCAGTCCTTTGCCATTGTCTCCCAGGTCTGTCTGCCTGCTGCTCTGCTTCTCTGCCTCTCTACCTCTCTACCTCTCTACCTCTCTCTCTCTCCCCCATCTCTTTTTCTCCCCTCCCCCTCTCCCCTCCCCCCCACTTCCTCCTTCTCTCTTTCCTTCCTCCCTCCCTTACCCCTTTCTCCTTTCCTCCCTCCCTTCCTCCTTCCCTCCCTCTCTCTCTCTCATCTACAGAGCACATGCAGCCCTGCAACCGAAAGCTCTCACAGGTGCCTCCTGCTCAGTCACTGTCACACAGCTGCAGCATGGCCACAATTCACCGTCAGACACAACTCCCAACTCCTGCATCAGAAGCAGCTCTTCCAGTCATCAAACAGAGAGTGCCATTGTCAGTGTGTCCTACATTAGCACTCTGAACAAACCTTGAGCCTCAGAGAGCTCCAAGACCACATCCTAACAGTAATCACCAATGCAGGGGCAAGACCAATTGTGTGGGGATGAGCTTCCTGAGAACAGAGGGACAAAACATCCCAGTAGAACCAGGGGACAGGGTCAGAGAAACAAATACCCAGGTACCAGTAAAAAGAAGGGGGGATTTGAGACTGTACACCTATCCACCTGAATTGTCTATGAGGACCTGTTTGTTACTTGATTCTAGAAGACAGGCGGGCGCCCGGTGAGACTCAGCCATCTGTAGACAGAAATATCTGCGGTGGTTTAGACACTGAACACCCAACGACAGCATCTCACGTTAGCATTCAAACAAATGGTTCGAAAAAGCTATTTAAAAAATAATCGCACTTTTCTTTGGACTTAGTAGCCTTGGAGGTCATCAGGAACCAAGGCCTTGGACCTAGATTCGTTAGCACTCATTAACTGCAGGATCGGGAGCAAGTAATAACTCAAACATTCTAGCCTCTGTTTCCTTATGTAAAATGCCCATCGCTCGCAGGACTGCTGCGAAACTGTACAACACTTAGAGCAAGCCTGTGCCCAGCACACAGGAAACATGAACAGCTGTGAGCTTTCAACCCAGTAAGCTCGTCTCCCGTCCCTGAACAAACAAGTCCCCAGTGGAGTAACATACCTTCACTTTGTTATTTTCAATCAAATGCTGAGCCATGGACTTTATCAGCACATCAAAGAAAAACCAAGAGTACTAAAAGAAAAGAAAAGAAAAGTAAAGCATAAAAATAATGCTTTATTAGGAAGGAGACCAGCTCCCCTAGGCTAGCAACATTAGCAACGAGAAGCAGGTGTGGACGGTGACACATTGCATGGGTTCTCATCAGATGGAGAGGTAGGTGGCAGATTTCTGCTCCTTGTACACATTGGGCAACACACAGCTGCACCCACTGGGAGACTGAACACCCTCTCCAGCTAGATGCACTGCTGGGTCATTTGCAGGGTCTTCCCTCTGCCAGTTTCTTGTTTAGGGATACTATCTGTACTGTCCTTAGCAGTGTCCTCCATACTGAGGAGGTGACAGTGATACTGAAAATGGTCATTTATCTTTACGGATCTCATCTGAGACTGAACTACAAACTTGGACCCAGAGAACTCATTCTGTTAGCCCGGATTTAGCAGTAATGGTGGCAATGTACACATGTGGAGTTTGCATTTTCACACACACACACACACACACACACACACACACACGCGCGCGCACACACACACACACACACACACACACATGCACACGTATGCACACATGTGCACACAGACACACACATTTTGAGGGGAAGAAAGGGTCTCAGTTAATGCTGGTCACCAACTTATCATGTAAGGAAGGGATGTTCTCGAACTCCAAATTCTGGCTTCTCCAAAACTTTGGGATTATGGGTGAGCCACCACAAATTATTTTTAAAAATAAGTAGTAAAAATAATTTTTTTGGGGGGGGCTGGAGAGATGGCTCAGCGGTTAAGAGCACTGACTGCTCTTCCAGAGGTTCTGAGTTCAAATCCCAGCAACCACATGGTGGCTCACAACCATCTGTAATGGGATCTGATGCCCTCTTCTGGCACGTCTGAAGACAGCTACAGTGTACTCATCTATAATAAATAAATAAATCTTAAAAAAAAAAATAATTTTTTTTCCTGATAGAGTTCATGTTGCTCAGGCTGGTATGAAAATTATACACTCAAGGGATCTACAGTGTTTTGAAAGAGCCTGTTCTCCCCAGGCTCAGGCATTAACACTTGGTTTCCAGGTGGTGGAGTTATTTAGGGGAGGCTATGGAATCTTTAGAAAGTGTGTCACTGGATGTGAGTTTTGAGGGTTTACAGACCTGCCCCATTTCCAAAACGCACACTCTCTCTCCTCCCTCCTTCCACCCACCTCTGCTTGGTGTTTCCGGCTGAAGATGTGATCAATCAGATTCCCACTCTGGTTGCCTGCTACTGGGCACCTCTCCCACCCCTGTGTACTCCAACCTGAAACCAACCTTATACTAAACTAAACTTTGTTCATGAAGTCGCCTCTGGTCAAGGTGTTAATCACAGCGTCAGAAGAGTAACTGATACACACTCCGTCCTATTTAGACTCCCCGGTGGCTGGCACTACAACACCATGGCTGGCTCTCAATGCACGTAACTGTAACATGATATCTGGGAACATCACTAGGGCAACATGTAATGCTTTAACACGTTAAGTAAGATAACTGAGGTAATCTTAAACTTTTTGGTTTCTTTATGATGATGACTGTCAAAGATTCTTTTTCCTAGGAATCAAGGGAATGCTCAGTCCATCTAATTTCTGTTTTCTGTTCTCACTCTGCTGTACAGCTGTGAAACAGCACGGGGAAGCTTCTCCCTCTTGACGACACTTAGTAACCATTCATGGGCCCTCCCGGACCCACTCCTCATTGTCAGCAGCTGCTACTTTTTGGCAGATGACACCTGGAACCTCAAGCCTAGTGCTGCTGAGAATCCACCTCCACCCCTTGAAGATCAGTCCTACAGCTGGAGAGCAAGGCTGGCTGCCCCCATTACCTTCAGAAGTTTGTTGCTGGTAAGGAAATCAGCAGAAGGCTTGAGAATGGTGGTCATGGATTTTGTCAGTTCCTCGTGCACTGTCTTATACTCAGATGCTATATACGGCTCAGCCTTGTAGGCAAACTTTGGAAAGAAAGAGAAGAACTTTACAGCATGGGTTCTTCCATGGGAGGGGCAGAAAGCTTGTGAGGCTTCTGAGAATGGAGATTGGGACTGAGGTGCACATTCAAGGGTGGGAGAAGGGATGGAAACGAAGGTGGGAGGGTGACTGTCATGTGACAGAGAGGGTGGCTAGGATGTCTCCAGGGAACCCATCCAAGACATGACAACCGTATGAGGCAGCTCAGAGCCCAGCTGGTGCACAATTCCATCTGTAATAGAACTTCTAGGAGTGGACCACAGGACACAGTAACAGATCCTGGATCTAAATTTTAGTTTGCAAATTACTGCAAAGCCACAGTCCACGTATAAGAGGATGTAAACCTTTTAGAATAGCTTTTGTCATGTGCTTATTTAACACTTCATATCAAGAACCTGGTGCTGTTTATGCTAACGACACCTCATGCTATGCCACATGGCCTTTTCATTTGATTGTGGCCAGCGCTAACCTTCCAGACTCAAAAGCAGCAGGGATGCTGGGAAATTTCAGGTAGTTTAAATGGAAGATGAAGATTGCTCATGTGTAACGGTCTTCCCAAGATCAATGAAAACAATTCTTGTTTCACCTCCCTGCCAGCTGAGTCACATTCGTCTTTTAAAGGGAGAAATTAGTTCCTGAATTAGCTGCCTGTCTTCCAACTCCCCTGGTTCAGGTACAAGCCTTGGCAGAAGGGATCAAAGAGATTCACAGGTATTAAATTCCAAATGCACCCCCAAACGAGGCTTGTTAGACAGAAGTCTTTGGAAGGAAACTTGGAGAGCCACAGCTGTGAGCGGTTGTAGCAGCTTGACTTATTCATTTATTTATTTTACATACCTTAACATATGACCTCAAGTGGCTCTCCAATCCTTCCTCATGGCACTGGGCAACCACATGAATAATGACCCTACACACCACAGGAATGAATAAAGCAATGAGTAGTGACATGGAAATGGGAACACCTCGTTATCTTCACAGCAGCAGAACGATGATGCTGTTGGCACTTAGCAAACAAGGAGACAAGAAGTCAGATGTGGAGCCTATGCGCAAGAGTCAGACATCTCTCCAGTAAATGTTCAGCACATACTAGCATCCCAGAGAGGCTCCAGGTAGGGATAGACTGACGAGAAGAAGAGCTTCCACCCACTTATCCATCCATCCATCCATCCATCCATCCATCCATCCATCCATCCATCCACTCATCCATCTATTCATCCATCCATCCATCCATCCATCCATTCACTCATCCATCCATCTACTCATCCATTCACTCATCCATCCATTCACTCATCCATCCATTCACTCATCCATCCATTCACTCATCCATCCACTCATCCATCCATCTACTCATCCATTCACTCATCCATCCATCCATCTACTCATCCATCCATCCATCCATCCATCTACTCATCCATCCACTCACCCATCCATCCATCCATCCATCCATCCATTCATCTACTCATCCATCCATCCATCTACCATCCATCCATTCACTCATCCATCCATCCATCCACTCATCCATCCATCCATTCACTCATCCATCCACTCATCCATCCATTCATCCATCCATCCATCCATCCACCCATCCATCCATCCATCCATCCATTCACTCATCCATCCATCTATCCATCCATCCATCCACCATCCATCCATTCATCCATCCACTCATCCATCCATTCATCCATCCACTCATCCATCCATCCACCCATCCATCCATCCATCCACTCATCCATCCATCCATCCATCCATCCATCCATCCATCCATCCATCCATCCATCCATCCATCTATCCATCTACCCATCCATCCATCCATCCATCCATCTTTCCAGTCATCCATCCATCCATCATCCACCCATTCACTAATTCATCCATCCACTAATTCATCCATCCATCCATCCATCCATCCATCCATCCATCCATCCATCCATCCACCCATCCCCCATCCCCTGCCTTACCGAGTCACATTAACTGCAACCTCCTCCTGGGTGGCTCTGGTGAGGACTCGGAATAGCTGGTTTAAAATGGTCGGCAGGAAGGCGATCATCACGTGACCTTCCATTGCATGCAGACTCTACATAGAAGAAATGGTGAAACGTGTGTCATATTTTTTTTTTAAATCTATTTTATTTCAGTTATTCATTTTGAGATGGGGTCTTGCTATAGACCCAGACTAAACTGGAATTCCTGGCTGCCAGTGACTCTCACACCTCAGCCTCCCAAGTCCCTGGGCCAACAGGTACCCACCACCACGCCTACTATGTTATCTATGACAACAGCCACTTCATTTCAAGTCAGGATAGAAGAACTCCCTCTAAAATGAGTGGAAATGAGAGGACATGCAGGGTAGCCCTCAAGGATGCCTTTGTCCTAAACTGCAGGATCGGTGAGGATGTTCCACGGGGCAGGGCAGTAAAGACTGTTAACTAGTTGTCCATAAGCCAGGGAACGGTCAGTGGAGCAATATAATCACAAGAGCTCTTAGGCAGAAGAGGAACCAGGAGGAACTGTAACCAAAAGAATGGTCAGAGAGGTCTTATGTTGTCACTGAAGTGGAGGAGAGGCCAGCAGTCATAACGTACGTGTGTTCATTATTTTAAACATGTGGCTTGTTTTCTCTGGATTAGATCAAATGTAAGTCTCTACCCAATCTCTCATATCTCATTTTGCCCTATGCCTGGAATGTCATTTAGCAAGTCTGTCTTACAGTCCTCTTCTATAATCAAGTTCTGTATCAAAGCCTCTCACTGCTGTGCGCCGGCTTCGGGGACAAACTCAGCTCCCGCACAGCCGGACCAGGCTAGGGGCATTACCTCTGTCTATCCCGGCGCTGTGCTCACGTTAGAATTCTCTCCTACGAGGACTGAGAAGTTTTCTAAGGGTCAGGACTGTTAGGATTTGAGTGTGTCCTTCACAAAGCCTGTGACAGAAACTTAATCCTCAATGCAAAATCAGGAAGAGGTGTGGTCTAAGGAGAGGCAATCAGGCCGCGGGGGCTCAAGCTTCAGGAATGGGTCGCTGAGACTGCTCGAGTGGGCTCCTTATACAAGGATGAGTGATTCTGCCCCTCTCTACCGCCCAGCTCTTGCCTTGATCCTCTCATGGCCCTCAGAACTCCAGCTTCAGGTATTCTGCCACAGCAGCGGCAAATGGCTAGGCCAGGACTGCTCCTGGAGCACATGGCCACAACACCACACTAAGAGGACCATGACAACCTGACACATAGCATAAAAACCCAGAGTTCTTCATGCTAATGAGTTATGTAGTGGTCCTGAGTGTTTAGCCATTGAGCATCCCTTCCTAGGCATCCCTTCCTGAGTAAGTCGTGTGCATCCACATCTGCCATGAATAAAGCAGTTTGGACAAGCGAGGACTGGCTGTGGGGAGACCTCTGTCACACAGAGCCATGCCTCAGTCCCCTCTGCATTCCTGGCACGCACCCTGAGCTAAGCCGGGCTCCCCATCCCCAGGGCTCACTGCAGGCCTGTGTGCTCCATTCCCAACTCCTCACGGTCCTCAGCAGCGTCTGGGTACATAGGAGATTGAGAACCATGCCTCTGCCCCAGCCCCTACTGTTTCTCACCCGAAGAAACAAGGGCTGGGACCCCTATCTTAGGCTGCCTTTTGCCTCCCCTGAGCAGCAATGGCCCGGCAGCGAGGCAGAGGAAGAAAAGCACCCCTGAGTTTTGCTTCCCCAGCAGTGTTCAGACTCCCCAGAGGTGAGGTGAAAATGCAGAACCACAGCCAACATTCAGCAAAGGTCTGTATCGAGGGAGTGTAGGAGAAGCTGTTTTAAGGGAGCTCAATGGACTAGCACACAGTCAGGAGCAGAGCTACGTCTGAGTTCACTCTGGTCCACCATGGAGCATCCAGGTAGAAACATTCGTACAGAAGCTTACAGGGGGCAGCCACAACACTCGCCACCAAAAAGGACACCGGACTTACTTTTCAAAGACATTTAAGTAAAAACCATTTGGTACCTTAAGGTATTTCACTAGTTCACTCCCTGAGGCTTGGGCTCCAGATTCCGTTTTCTGACAGTATTGGAAAAAATTGTGTAAATGCTGATCCTAGGTTGAGGGGCAGGGGAGAAGGAGAAGAAAGTCTGTTAGTGTGTGCTTCTAGAAACAAGAGAATGTGCTTCAGGTAACAAACACGAATGGCTTATAAAATTGTGTGTGTGTGTGTGTGTGTGTGTGTGTGTGTGTGTGTGTGTGTGTGTGTATCTCTGAGAACTGAGTCTATGTGCTTACTTGTGGAAGGATGTTCACACCAGTGTGTGCTCTGGGGCTAGAAGAGGAAACTTCCTTTGAGGCAAGGTCTCTTCTCTGTGAACTGGCCAGAGCTCAGATTTTTCTTGTCTGGGCTGGAAGCCAGCAAGCCCTAGTACCCGTGCCTTTAGAACTAGGGTGCTGGGCATGTGTGAGATGCATAGCTTGTTACACGGGTGCTGGGAACTCATGATTTCCTACCTGCTGCTCTTAATCACTGAGTCATCTACCCAACTCCACAAATGGTTCTTAAGGTTATAAAATTGACCATATACAAACTACATCTAAAGACTTTCCACCAGAGGAAAATTGTTGAAAAAAAATGTCATAGACTCATAAAGTACTTGTCATGTATATCAGCGTATCATACATAAGCACCTTCTACATACCGTCTTCAAATACAGGCCTATAGTGTAAAAATATGCTCATAAGACACCAGGATGCTGTATTACACAGATAAGAAGTGCGGACGGTCTCAGTCACTGGAATGAGATGGCACACACCTGAGTGTACACGGTGGAAACCAGATGAGTGGAGATTTTCAACAATGGCTTGCCTCCTTCCACCCACTTAACTTCTGGACCATAATGCTGAAGAAAAGAAAAAAAGGGGTTAAAGATCCAAACAGATTAGCTATCTCAGCCATCAATGAGGGCACTGGTGAAGGACTAGGGACCCAAAGAGCTGGCCACAGCAGGAACGCAGCTGTGTCTGCATTTGTATTTGCCAGTTTCGTCTCCTGAGCACATGCCCTTCCTCCTGGGCTTTGTCCCGTCTGCTGTGGCTGTCAGAAACTACTGTCTATTCCACTGGGAATGAACCCTACTTCACCAGTATCTCCTTACCTTCTGAGACAGGGTCTCACTATGTAGCCCTGACTTGACTCTACGTAGACCAGGCAGACCTCAAACTCAGAGATACATGGCTGCCTCCCGAACACTGGGACTAAAGACTTACACCACCATGCCTGGTTTCACAAGTACCTTAAGCAGACCTAAGCTCAGGACTCTGAGTAGCAAAGGGGATGACTCCAGACAGAGTGAACAGTCATGTGGGAAAGAGATTCACGTCCGGGGTCTATATCATGTGGGAGAGAATTCCTGAGAACTCATCATTACTGGAGCACAGTTACTTCTCAGGAAGGCCCACGCCAGGCCGGCTACCTCCATGTCTCTGCTGTAGCTCTGCCAGACAGGCTTATAAAATGTCTGAAGGATAGTTCTGACAAAGTGTTATCAAAAGCACCCATTTACTTCTAACTGCACACACACTTACTTCAAAATAAAGAAAGAAAGCCAATGCCAGGACTGATAAGAATCTTCGTTCTGTGTTATTGTTGTTTTTAGCCATTCTTACTGTTTTCTAAAGAAACTGAGTTAAACCCAACATTCTTCGAATCCATACCCTGCCCATGCTGAGCTCCTGGTAGCCAAGGTAGCCAGACGGCAGGTTGGCGGAGACAGGGATATGCTGCTCGTTCGTCAACACTCTGCCGTCTTTCAGGAGAGGAAGCCAGGAGAAGCCAACTGTTGAGAACAAAGAACAACACCAAGAAAATCTGCTGTGAGCTCACAGACTCCTGCGGGAGAGCCTCGCAAGCCTGGAGAACCCTGCAAGCCTCAGGAACAACAACTGTTACCATCAATCAAAGCAGGTGATGCAATGAGAAGGCCTGAGATAGGCTCCACATCGAGTCAGACCACCAGTGGGCTACATATACAATTCAGGCATGCTACCATCCCATTGGCTAGAAACCTGCCAGAGCAACCCTTCGCAAAAGGATGGATATCGAGAATCAAAATCAAGAAATGCTGGTGTGGGGATGATGGAACGACAATACTATGAAAAAGAAAGGAAGGGAAGCTGGAGGCCCCACCCTGTGTCTCCACAGCGTCCTTCTTCTTCGTGCTCCCTTTGGTCGAGTTATCGCAGCTGACGTGGAAGAAGGTGAACAGTAAATGGTGCTTCTCATGCAGCTGGGCGGGCAGCTCTATCTTGATCTGCAAAGGCGAAAGAGCAACCATCTAACATCCCACAGCAGCGAGCGACTAGAAACAGCAGAAGGGTTAATGTTGGTTTCAGATGCATGCAAACTGGAAACCAGACACCGTGATGCAGACACAGGCATGAGAACCCGGGCCGAACAGTTCATAAAGCACAGCAGTCTCACTTACGTATAGTGGGGATTAGACAGCGGGCTTTCAACTATACAGGCCTCCTATACGGAGACTTTTGTTCACTTTTGTTCTGGCACTGTGAATTAAATCTAGCACCTCACATGTGCTAAAGCCCACGATCCTTCACTGTGCCATCTCATGATGCAACAAAGAACTTGGGTGCCCCCCTCGTAAGTGCCCTCTGGGAGACTTGTGGCCATTTGAAAAAATTCACATATAAACCACATTACTTCCAAAGTCAGAACAATTAAGAAAAAGAAGTGCTCGTGAGTACATAAAATATATGCTTGTAAATGTGATATTGGGGGGCCATCTATTTTGTGATGCATGGTGGGTGTGAAGGTGTATGCACACACACATGTGAGCATTAGTGCACACCCAAAGTACAAGGAAGCAAGAGGGTGCAAGGAGTTTATTTAGGACTTGCCCCATTCCCTTGAGACATGGTCTCCCATTGAGTCTGGAGGCAGACCGGCAGTCACCAGGCCACAGGGGTCCTCTCACCTCAACCTACCCCCAGTTCTGGGCTTACAGAGACCTGCACAGCCATGCCCAACTCTTTATACTGGTGCTGAGAATTCGAACTAGGGTCCTTGTGCTTCCGCAGCAAGTGTTGTTACGTACTCAGCCATCCCACTTGTGCCCAGTTTGCTACCATAAAATCTGCATGTACCAATTACTGAGGTAGGACCCATCGAACTGTATGCATATAAACAGATGGCAACTTTCACAGGCAAAAGAAATGTGAAGCGGCAATGCGGCTCACAACTGTACTAGCGGGAGAGCGCACCGTAATTTACAAGCCATCTCCTGCGGTTACTGCAGTGGGCACAGTGCTGTGTGAACCTATCTAAAATGTGAGCGGTTTCTCTCCAGCAAACCGAGTATGGCAAAAGAAAATGATCTCTCTTGGTTATCACCGTATGCAGAAAATGTAACATAAAGAATGAGTTAGTTGACTGCTGTGTTGTTATTGATAAGGTTCTTCTGGTCAAATAAGGGTATTAAGTAGGTAAGTTCTGTAGACATCAGAAGGCATATGTAAGTTTTAGATCACTATAAGATCATGCTACCCCATGACTATCAGTCTGAGAGTAAACCATTCTGTAGGAGAAAACCTACCAATACACAGGATGATTCAACAGTGATTAGGTCCAAGGATGAATTTAAAAGGAGCTTTGCTTAACTCTGGTACTAAAGGTACAATTAAGAATTTTCTTTCAGCTGAAGGGGCTTGAGACCCCATATGAACAACAATGCCAACCAACCAGAGCTTCCAGGGACTAAGCCACTACCCAAAGACTGTACAGGGACTGACCCTGGGCTCCAACCCTATAGGTAGCAATGAATAGCCTAGTAAGAGCACCAGTGGAAGGGGAAGCCCTTGGTCCTGCCAAGACTAAACACCCAGTGAATGTGATTGTTGGGAGGAGGGTGGTAATGGGGGGAGGATGGGGAGGGCAACACCCACATAGAAGAGGAGGGGGAGGGGTTAGGGGGATGTTTGCCTGGAAGCCAGGAAAGGGAATAACATTTGAAATGTAAATAAGAAATACCCAATTTAATTAAGATGAAAAAAATAAAATAAAAAAGAATTTTCTTTCATTTATTTGCAATTTGCATTTTTATTTTTAGCACCAAAGATGTAACTTAAAGGAAAAATATATGTAGGGGTTGGGGATTTAGCTCAGTGGTAGAGTACTTGCCTAGGAAGCCCAAGGCCCTGTGTTCGGTCCCCAGCTCCAAAAAAAAGAACCAAAAAAAAAAAAATATGAAAAATATATGTAAAACAAACACCAGTTCTAATGCTATGACTTCAGCATGTGATGTAGTTTTACTTGCACTCGACAAGTAACTTCATGCTTCTATTAAGACTGGTCAAACTACTGACATCCCTTGAAGACATCGTTACCTCATCGTAGAATTCTGGGTTTTGTTGATGGTGTAGGACTGCAGCGAGGGCGCTCCTTGTGAACACTGGGCCACCAGGTCTGCCGTAAATGCACTAAAGGGAGAGTCAGGATTCGGTTGATGGAGCAATTGGTCAGGTGTGTTATACACAAAGTGGCCCCTTCAGTAGAAACTTAAATACTCGGACTGCATCTGCCTGAGAGAGCCCGGATCTACAGGACACTTAACTCTGGGGTCCCAGTGAACCAGAGATCTTCCCCAGCCTATGGCCCACCCCTTCCCACTGACACCCTGCGATTCTTTTCCCATGCCCCACCCCACACCTTTGCCTATAGGATCCCTCTGTGCAAATGTCCTCTGCTCTTGACTATCCTTCCAGAAATGGGCAACTCTTTCCTCTGTCCTCTCAGCACTTTTCTATGCAAAAATTTGTATTTGCCCAAATTAAAATAAATACATTAAAAAGTTTATTCAACGTCTTCTATTTCAGGTAGCCTTCTCTCCATGACAACATTTGTCAGTAAACTGTGAATTTCCTTTTCTCCTGTCCTGCTCACTTTCTCCCTTCCCTTCCTGGTTCCCTCCCTTTATGACAGGGTCTCGCATAGTCCCCTGTGGCCTGGAACTCCCTGTGTGCCCAGAAGTCCTCCTGCCTGCACTGCTGGAGTGCGGGGGTTACAAGGCGAGCTACCAGGGGTGGGAGAAGGACCCTAGAGCTTGGAAAGAGAGTGAGGCATGCACTCCTCCACCCCAACCTAAACTTGACAGATCTTGAGAATGACTAGTATTGTTTTACACATTTGTCTCCTCCCTTTCTGGGGAAGTCATTTTAACATAGTGAAGAATTTAGGCTCTTGAGCTGGGCTGCTTGGGTTTAGGTTCCGCTGAAGTAAACGGCAGTGAACAATTTAAGTCCCTGCGATGATCTTAGAAGCTAGGAATTCACCTATGTGAAGTCTGCAGCCGCAGGATTGTAAATGTTGGAGAAGAGCCGTGGTGCTATCTGTGGGTCGCAGGCAACATTGGCTAACTGCTGTTCCCATGGTTTCCATACTCAGCCCTTCTACTTAGCAGAAGAGACTTTTCCTTATTTATACCATGACTCTTAGTGCCCAGTCAAAGTCTCACGATGGTGGGTATTTAACACACGCTTACTGAGCAACTACGTAAGAGATCCCACCTCCAAAAAGAACAACAAATCGTACAGTCAATTAGGACCAAGAACTTAACCTACACGTTCTGTGACATTTATAACACCATATTGTTTGGGGTTGTGTTAATTATTTGAGAAACAAACCTTCAAGGGTTGCGAGTCTTCTTCATCGGAATCCTTGAACTCAATGCAGATAGCAATGTTTCTGGCCTGCAGAGGTATGTAAGAGAAAGACGTGAGGGGGAACGACAAGGAAGGCCAGTGTATACATACACTAATAACTATAACTCTAACCTCCACCCCCCCCCACACACATTTATAAAAGAGCCTCAGAGCTAAGTCATAATGGAGACGTGTAAGTCTGTGCGCTTACCTTGGCAAAAGACTTCTGGCTGTCGTATTTCAAGTACTTGGGGTAAACATAAAGGTGATTGCTGTAGACTGTATAAGGCTGGGTGTGCTTGGGTATGCAGGGCACAAACTCCTCTACTTCGAAAGTGATTGGAGACTTACTGCAGGTTTCAAACTGCCTCATGGGAATGTACGATGAATTTAGGTAATCTGAAAAGAAATCCCGAATAACACAGACCAGAGGAAAATCCAACTGAGTGGAAATGCAGGCTGCTTATTACACAGAACGGAACACTTACTAGGGAAGTCGCAGGAAACGTTGTCGATTGTAATGTCTAGATTGCCTAAAATCACTGGGAGTTTGGCCATCTTCTCAGGTCTGCAAACAAAAGAGAAAAACAAATATTACAAGGGAGGTTAACTGTGAAGTCTAAATTCTCAAGTGGCATTTGCAGGAAAAGGACATAACGATATAGTGTTCCCGGTAAGAGCTGCTCCTATTGTCAAAGAAACCAGCCCGGCCCTGACAATAGGGCCCTCTTCCTCATAGATGGAAAAGTCCCTTCTCCCAAGCATTTGCTCATCGAGGGTCCAGGAAATGTTCCTCTTCCAACCACCCACGGCCACCACACCCTTTCTTTTTAAAATTGGTTTATTTTTAGTCACGTGTATATGTGGTATGGGGGAGGGTATGTGTGTGTGAATTCGGGTGTCCTAGGAGGCTGGAGGCATCGGATCCCCGGAACCTGAGTTATGGGTGTTTGTGAGCTGTCTGACAGGTGCTGGGAGTCAATCACAGATCCTCTGGGGGGATAAGATGTGCTTTGGACCTCAGAACAGTACTTATTTTTGTTCCGATAAGATTCCATCTTTTTATGTTTGAGCCATAATCCTCCTAAATCCAAGTTCTAATGCCGAGTGTCTCTGTTCTTCCTAAGAGCTCCACGACATGGGGGCATTTAATCAGCATAGTGTGCGTTCATAACCGTCATTGATTGTAACCTTATACTCCACAGAATACTGCCAAGAACAGGTTCTTAAACTCTCCGCTTCCACACAGACACCAGCTCATTTACTGCCCTTCTGACCAGTTACTCCAACGACTGAACAGCTGCCCCTCATGCACAGGCACCCCTGACTCCTGCACGGGATGTACATGTCAACATGGCAAACACGTCCTGCCAGGGCTTTGTTTGTTTTCCTCTGTGGCACTGGCTTAGTAACACAATTTAAAAGAGATATGCTGAAGGCGACGGGTCACCATGGCGCAGGCTGTCCCTGGAGAACAGAATGCTAGAACATGCTCTTCACAAGCCTCCTGCTGAGTCAGGTCTTTCACAGTGTTACCAAGGGACACCAAGGCCCAGTGCATATGCTGGTTAGTTTTGTCCACTGGACACAAGCTAGGGTCATCTGGGAAGAGGGACCCTCAGGGAACAGGGCTCTGTCAGGCTGACCTGCAGGTAAGCCTGAGATGTTTTCTTGATTCATGATTGCTATGAGAGTACCCAGCACACTGGGTGGTGCCACCCCTGGGCAGGAGGTCCTGGTTGTATAAGGAAGGAAACCGGGGAAGCCATGAGGAACGAGCCCGTAAGCAGAATTCATCTGTGGACCGTGCTGTAGTTCCTGCCTTGGCTTTCCTCAACAGACTGTGACACAGAAGTATAAGCCAAATAAAACCCTTCCGTCTCCAGGTTGCTTTTGGCCATGGCGTTTATTAACCACCCTCAGAAAGAATTTAGAGATGTAATTGTTAGTAAAGTTAGGTACAGATGATTTGTTAGTGGCCTCGATGAGAAAACCCTGGGGAACAATTTAAAGTTCAGAAAGGCACACGCTTGACAATTGAGCTGGGGGTGTTTTGGGGTCAGGGAACAAGAACAGTGGCAGTCCAACTAGTACCAGCTGATGTGCTGTTCCTGCTAAGGCTGGGCTGGTGATCAAGATGATTGATTTCTTGTACCCATTTTTGCCCTAGGTTTCCTGATATGATTTAGTGAAAAAATGTTAATGAGTAGATATGCACCCTGAGAACTTAAAGCAAAAATGACTGTTTTTTTAATATAAAACTTGTGATTTGTGACTAAAATTTATATAAGACTACTTTCAAGATAAACAACATTGGCTTGGGCAAATGATGCCCAAACAGGGATCTGAGGAGATAAGCCCCCTAGTGTTTTGGTGTGGACAAGAGCCTCACCTAGGGTGCCACAGACCTCCTCCTCCACCACACACACACACACACACACACACACACACACACACACACACACACACACACACGTGGACTTGAGTGCCGGGTTCGGACAGGAAATTAATCTAAGTTGATTTCTATGTGTTTCCCTCAGGATAGGATAGGATAAACCTAAGGAAGATGGTTCTTTATGAAACATATTAGTAACCTATACAGGGGGGCAGCAGATTCAACATTGGGCTGTATTCCCACTTACAAAATGTTCCAACCTCCTGCTTTTAAGACTCTTCTGACACAGGGATCCCTTTAGCAGCCTGTCCTAGAAAAATTGCTCACCTGAATTAGAACATCACTCAAAACTCTTAAGTTCTTCCTCCACTATGATCATAGACTATGTGGAATACATCATCTGTCTTGGGGCGGTGTACCCCACAATCACTGTCAGGGACTCTCAGCCCTGCTTTCCTTCTGTTTGTACTTGACTACAACATCAACTCCCGGACATCCCCAGAGAGGAAACGGTCAGGAAGGCACTGTCTCCACATCCCTGGCTTTCAGTTGAAAAGGTTCTAACCAAGAGAACTCCAGGAGAGCCCAGCCTCACCCTGCTGCACTGTGCCTCTGTGCCGCTGTGAGAGATGTGTCGAGAGCCCAGCTATGGGGTCAGCAACTCTCCATGATCCTCACCACCGTACACTACCCCAGTGACACCCCACAGGAACTCTGGGAAATCAGTCCTCAGGCGTGTCAGTTTCGTGCAAATACACATTCTCTTGGTGCACAGGGCTATCATCTCTCTCTCCATGTGAACAACTAACACGACAACATCCCACACAACAGCGAGTAAGCCCCAGCCGAAGCTGTGAGGCTACAGCTGAGGCCGTGCTATTTTCTTCAATGACTCAGAAACAGTTCATTACAAATAATACTTTCAAATGTAGGCACCTAAGAGGACTGAGCGTCCCCTCCTCAGTCTCACCAACCACGACTGAATGGCATCTTCACCCTTTTTACAGAGTTCCCTCAAGGGCAGATGTAAAACGCTCGAACTTTAGTTCAACAATCTTCACTGGGAATTTCTCTATCCTGTACCATTATTTCTTCCCCCAGCTCTATGAGGGAATGACTTCTGAGAAATGCTGTTTGAAGCTTGCCTATACAATGTGTGCTCGCTCACCCATTCTGTGACCAAGATGGTACTGTGCTTTGAGACCTACGTGCTCCCTTTCTGCTCACATTGTGGGCCTGGCCTGTCTAGAACTGACATCTTTCAGAACAAACCATCAATGCAGAGAGAGTATCTTGTGCATTGTATGGATGCACCATCTGTCAATTCAAAAAGCCAATGGCCTATGGGTTAGGCAGGAAATAGAGGTGGGACATCCAGGAGGCAGAAAGGATTCTGGGATAGAGCTGGGTGTGGGAGTTTGGCCTGGGAAGATTTAATGAGACAGATGCAGGGCACCTGAGCACAGGTAACCAGCCATGTGGCAGAATGTAGGTTAAAATAAATGGAACAGTCTAGTTATGATCTATCAAGAGTAGAGCCTAGCTAAATGGCCAAGGTATTTGTCAATATATTTTGAGTCTGGTTCTTATTTCTGGGACTGTGGGGCTGGGAGAACAAACCAGGCCAAACTTCAACAAAATGGCACCCAACATGGGGCTCCATCTGTGAATGAGTTATTCTTGACATAAATGTAAACAGTGAAGTAAACTGGTGACTATATTTATCTTATGCTAGCCCCTAATAACTATACAGAGAAACTAAGCTTTATTTAAAATTGCACCTCAATAGCTGAGCAGTTAAATGATCTACCTTTACTGTCTATGCTAATCGTGTGTGTTTCTATGATCTCTCTCAGAACTCCTTCCTCATGGCTCCAAGTACTCTGTCCTCGCTAATCTGAATCTCCCTCTCTCCCTCGCTCCTTCCTCTGGTTGGCGGACATCACACCCTGTTCTCTATTCTGTGCAGTTGTTGGGTGACTTACTAACAAGGCAGAGAAGAAAAAGTAAGAACTGTTTACACAAATGAGATTCTTGGTATAAGTATTACAATGTCGTTCGTGTCTGGATTGAAACAAGATATGAGGGCAGAGAAATCAGCATTTGAATAACACAAGGGTAAGTGTTACACAGTGCACAGAAGCATTATACCTACACACCAATGTCACTATGCTCTGGGCTCCCCTTGAACTAACTCCTACAAGGCAGGGAATCCACAGCTCTGATCACACCTATGTTCAGTATTTCTCGTTGTTACCCATAACAACGTGTGTGTAAGACGTGGTAAATAGACTTAACACCATTCCTTGAAAGCCACACTTCCCTCTCCAGACAAAAGTGAAAGCTAATGTGTAGAGATAGGTTGAGAATATCTGCTTGTGTCTTTGTGCGCTGTTCTGAGACTCCTGTGACAGATTAAGACAGGGACAGCCAGGAAGACGACCACTGGAAGACAGGCAGACTGGAGCGATCTGCTATAAGTCAAGGAAATCCCAGGAAACCGGGAGCTGGGGGAAGCAGAAAGTATTGTCTCCTGCAGACTGGGAGAAATGTCCTACCAACGTCCTTTAAGCTTTTAGCTGGGGGCACCTTTCTTGGTATTACGAAGTGACCTGGTTTGCTACAGTTACAGCTAAAGTAAGGATTATGTAAATTGTCACCTTTCCCCGCATTTGTTCAGTAGTACCAGGAGACCCTTCAATCAGTCTTGCAAGTCAGACACCTGTCAATTGTTTCTTTGGCCACTGCTCTTCTCTTCCTGATACCCAGTCAGGAAGCCACAGACCAGTAACTGCACCTCTACAAGTTGAAGTGGTCCACTGCTTCTGTTTGCCTCCTGCAGTGGCTTTGCTGCGGCCTGTCCATCTGATAGGGGTCCATCAAGTAGGCTCTTCCTGCCTGTGCCTACCTCCACCCCCAATCCATGCTACACAACCAGTAGGAATTCAAGTCAAGCAGAATCTTCTGCTCCTTCTCCTGTCCTTGAGGAAACGCTGTCCCCACCCATTCCTCCTCTGCCCCATGAACTAATTTACATGACTCCCCCCACCACCACCACAGAGCTCCTCAGGTGTGGGAACAAGCGAAGGTGTGGAACTCACTTCCGGAAGTCTGCGAGCAGCTTGAGCATGTCCTCATTTGAGAGCTTATTGCTGTCTTGCCGGTAGATGGCAGAAAACCTGGCATTTTTATCCAGGTTTCCAGATGTGTCTTTAAACAACGTCCTGGAACAGAGAAACAATACGTCAAGGGCTGAGTTTCCAAAGACCAAAATAAGGACGATTCTGGTCTCTGCACACAGACTAATTACGATTCCACTGGTTGTGGCCAACAGAAACCCATTATCCCCCAATGCTGTAAGTATTAATAAGGAAGACCACAACTAACTTGATTTACACAGAAAACTGTTCCCAGCCAAAAATCTGTACCGAGGAAACAGCACACACATTCACACAGGACACGGGGGTCGGGGGGAGACAGCGAGAGGCTGCTCCTCGAGTCCCCAGCTGCACCATCTGAGCTGGAGGCATGTGGCCAGGGCTCTCTCAGGACAAACCTCCTGTTTGCCCTGCTGGAGTCCTCTCTTCTCTGTGCCCTTGCTCAGAACTGGGGATTATTTACTTTTGATCTCACCAGTTTGAATCTCTGACTCAGGATAATCAACTCAATAGGTAGGCCAACTTGTGTGTTGGTCTGTCTGTCCATCGGTCCATCCCAGTTATAAAAGGCGTCTCCCTTACCTTGCTGCCCAGGCAAATGGCATTCGGTACTGTCCTAGTCTTTGGCATGCCTGCTTGGCATTCTTCAGCACCTTCTGAGCAACCTGGAACAACCAGAAGAGCCCTGAGATGCTCAGCCTCAGGAGACCAGAGACCAGAGCAGCTACCGCCACGTGATCGCTAAACCAGCCCTCACCATACCACCCGGCCCTGCTTACAGCACTGATGGTGCTGGCGTCAAAGCCAGTCAGACTTCTTCATTTAGCATAGACCCTGGCAGTGATTCTCAGAATTACAGAGTTTATTTCCAAGACGCATACATATCCTTTCGGTCTTTGCAAACTACAAGCAGGGCACTCTACAGCACCCTTCCTCTCACAGATTTTATTTCTTTTTGACTAAGGGCTAATTATAGGCCACTGAGGCATCCATGCCCAAATATCCGTGTACCAGAGTTTGAGGAAAACACTAAGAACACACTAAGTTTCCTCAGCTCCTAACCCACACCATAACCTGGGAGACGTGCATAGGGGAGGCATAACTAGGTGTTGGCTAAACCACACCCGGGCCTTCAATTGTTGCGCTTTTCCTTCATAAACACTATCACTGCCTCAAGACCAATTCTGGCTTGTTCTGGATTGACAGAACACATCAAACATATTGGATTTTGGCCGATGACATGTATGAAGAGTGGGTCTATGGGTAATCAATTGCCCCGTGCTTTCTCCTCCATGATCTGAGATAATCAAGAGGGAACCCAAATGCTGTGTGTGTGTGTGTGTGTGTGTGTGTGTGTGTGTGTGTGTGTGTGGTATGTGTATGTATGTGGTGGGTGAGTGTGTGTGGTGTGTGTATGTGTGTGTGTGTGGTGTGTGTGTGGTGTGTGTGTGTGTGTGTGTGTGTGTGTGTGTGTGTGTATGTGTGTGTGTTACTTGAGTGTGTGGTCTGTGTTTGTGTGTGTGTGTGGGGGTTTTTGTGTTTTGTTGTTGTGGGGGGGTTTGTGGGGGTTTGTGGGTGGGGTGTTTGGTGTGGGTGTTTGTTGTGTGTGGGTGTGTGTGTGTGTGTGTGTGTGTGGTGTGTGTGTGTGTGTGTGGTATGTGTGTGTGTATGTGTGTGTGTGTATGTGTGTATGTGTGGTGTGTATGTGTGTGTGTGTGTGGTGTGTGTATGTGTGTGTGGTGTGTGTGTGTGTGTGTGCGTGTGTGTATGTGTGTGTGTGTGTGGTGTGTGGTGTGTGTGTGTGTGTGTGTGTGTGTGTGTGTGCGTGCGTGGTATGTGTAGGAAGGGCCTGTGGTCGAGGATAGTCCAGAGGGGACCTGAATGCTGTGTGTAGGAAGGAATCTGAAGACATTTGTTACTTGAGTGTGTCAAATCAAGCAGTCTTTGAAAAACTGCTTACCGCTAAGAGGCTTCGTTTCCTTCTGAGCTGCAGAGTCAGGGTGACCGTCAGACAAGCACCATGCCCTAGCCGTTGTGGGCCATGATTTGCATGCTGCAGGCCCTCCAGTGATCTGCACACACCATCAAGCATGAGAAGCACTCACTAGGAGACAGGACTAGAGCAACAGAGCTGCCCATGCAAAGGTCCATCAGAGCAGCTCTGTGATCCCGCAGATGATAGGCCTCTACGGGGTGAGCCGTCTCACTATAAAACCCGGATCCTTCCACAATTATGCTGTGGAAAACATCAGTACCTTCAAGGGTGAACCCGAAAACAATCTTGCTTCAAACAGATGCCAGGAGAGTATCTAGCACACCCTTTCTTTTTTAGTGGTGTGTATATATCCTTCCTCCCTGAGTGATTTATAGCAGGCTCTGGGAGTGCATGGTCCTTGAACAAAGACACCTAATTCTTCCTCCCATGGGTTTACAGTAAATACGTTTGGATTTGAGAATTTTAGTTAGGCATCATAGTGCACACCTGCAATCCCAGCACTAGGAGACAGAGGCAGGAGGATCAGGTTTAGGGCCAGTCTTAGCTGCATAGTAAGATCTTGCCTCAAACAAATCAGTAAGGAAGGAATGGTGACCTAGCATGCCTAAGGCCCTGGGTTTTATTTCAAGCACCACAAAAAGTCCCCTAAAAGATTGGAGCAGCCATGTGCAAGTACATGGCAGGGTAAAATCAATACTACACATGAGGGTTTAACAGACTCACGTCTTCCCTGTGGAAAATGAGAACCAACCAAGGGCACAGAGAGAAAATACTTGTGAAAGCAAGAACTCAATGCTTGCGTCTCCTCTAGAGCCCTCCCTTGCCCCACACAATGGAAATCTGTTCCAAGTGATGGTCTGGGTGAATACCACACAGCCTGGGAAACAGAGAGCAAAGCTTTTGGCAAAACAAGGTAATAGCCCCATGCCAATCTATCACTACTTCTCTCCAGCCATGAGATGGGTGAGCCTCGAGCCTTGACTTCATGAGACGCTGTGGAGCTGTGAGGAAAGCTGGGAAGCAGGCCAAGGAAAGGTTGGCCCACCGTGATGCCTCTGCTTTGCTCCAGCATGCACTGCTGGACTTCAGCTCATGTGTGTGCAGGCCACCACGTGGATGTGGATCATATGCACCTCGGACACACCTTCTGTCAGCACAGCCCTGCCCGAGGTCACTGTGGATTCACCACAATAAACAGCTCAAAAGAACTTCTCATCCAATGTTTTTCGGACTTGGCTTGAAATACTAAGATGGCTTCTCTCCAGGAAGCATACTCCATTCAGCTTTTATCAGCCAAAAAACTTAGCATTTGAAGATTATTGGCAAATGGGCTTTTACTCAATGGGAGCTGGACTCAGGGATATTTCATGGATGTGTGGTGTTCTCAGCACTGTCTGTCCCATGTTTGAGTGATCCTCACCCTGGCCTGTGAGGAAGGCAGGCTGGTCAACCTTATTCTGTGCTCACACGGGGGACACTGGGGCCACGGAGGTGAGAGGCATCAGAAGTGGCCTGGCTATGCTGGCACTCAGCACTCAGGCCCTCTTAATCCATGAACGTGTCCTTTAATGACCATTCTATCCACCCTGGTGGCTGTGCCTAGGATATATAGGTGGCCACAGGAATGACGTTTTCAAATCTCTGAGCCACATTGGTAAGCCTCTGTGTGAGGTCTGAGGTGTCCACCCACACTGGGTCGGCCGACCATTCCTTCTTCGTGCACTGGGGCCTCTCTCAAATGAACACTTAATATCAAACCAAACCAACGCTCTAACAGCTCTCAACATCCCTGTCCAATCCAAATGAAGAGCTGTGAGAAAGCTGCAACCATTGTCCTGTCTCCAGCCACGGGACAGTAAGAAAACAACTGAAGATTTGTAGGTCGCTATTTCCTAAGTTCCTAGACTTCTGATACTTAGTAGTTCTATAATGTGGGTTACAATATGACTCCAGAACCCAAGGGGCACATCAGCAATGGTTGACTTCAAAACATGTGCTTTTAGATGAGACAAAACTTAGTATCAAGCTAATAATTCCTTTGAAAAACTAATTTGTTAGAATAGAATAGCAAATGATGTGTTTTATTTACATGTGAGAATGCTTTCACTAAGGGCTGGAGAGGTGGCTCGGTGGTTTAGAGAATACTTTTAGTAAGAACTGGACACATAGGAGCTAGAACTTAGCAAAGGGACAGAATATATGCTTGGCATGTGCCGATAACTGGGCTTGATTCTCTGCATGGACGAAAACAAACCAGGTACATAAAATCAAAATGGACAGTAAATACATGTAACTGTTCTCTATGATTTAGTATTCATCTTTCCATGTGTGGTGTGCATCATGACTGATGTATATCTGCATGTGTATATAAAGACTGTGTACATGTGTGTGCATGTCTGCACATGTGCATAAAGATTGTGTACATGTATGTGCATTTCTGCACATGTGCATAAAGATTGTGTACATGTGTGTGCATGTCTGCACATGTGTATATAAAGGTTGTTTACATGTGTGTGCATGTCTGCACAAGTGTGTAAAGGCTGTGTACATGTGTGCATGTTTGTGGAGGACTGAAGTTGAATGAGGCATCTTACTGATGGCTTGCCACATTGTTTACTGAAAAGCTAGCTTGCACTCGAACGTAGAGCCTGCTGATTCTAGTCTAACTAGTCAGTTTACCTTGAGGGTTCGCTCTCTGTTTCATGAGTGCTGGGACTAGAGACGGGGCAGATGTAGGTGTTGTGGATTAGCATCCCGGTTCTCACACTTGCAGCAAGTGCCTCAGCGTCAGAGCCATCTCCCCAACCCATCTATGTGCTTTAGACTATCAAGTATGGCTCACCTCTGACCTCAGTGTCAGAGCCATCTCCCCAACCCATCTATGTGCTTTAGACTATCGAGTATGGCTCACCTCTGACCTCCTAAGTTTGAAGTTTGGCATGAAAGCCATTTCATAGGTTGTTACTTTTAGCAATCGCAAAGCATGAAAGCCATTCCTACCTTAGAAGAGTCTGAACTTTTCATGTAAGGCTCAGCACAGTGCGTGATGCTTCCTTGGAGGACCTTTTCAATTCTGGCCACAAGAAATATGTCTGGGTGAGGACACGTGACTGAAAATATTCCCTAGAGAGACAATGGTTCTCTTTAGTCAGGAGAAGTCACAGATGAATGTCCCCTCACCACAAAAGCAGCAGACGATAGCATGACAGTCCAACCAGTGAGGAGACCGAGGCTGAACACCTCAGAGGTTCCTCAGTCCACATCTGCTCAAAATGTCTGCTTGGTAGGGAAGGCGAACAGGAGAAGGCTTACGGAAATGAGTGACAGAAAGACCACTTCTCCCTCCATTTGCTTTCAGTCCACTATTAATACCCTGCCCTATATTAGCGACAGAAACAGCCCACTGGTGCATGACAAGGCCTCACCGAGCATATCTAACATATAACAAGAAGTCTGAGTGGTGCGAGTGCTCCCCACCTGCTTCGGATACTGCATGGCCACCTGAAGGGCATCCTGGAAGGCAGGTGGACTCTGACCACCGTTCATCAGCACTGGGGATGCAGGGGCCAGCATCTGCCGCACTGAGAAGTGGTTCAGGTCCACGTGGAAGTCAGCAGAAATCTTCCGGTTGTATTTTATGTCGAACAGGGACAGGGTGACAAAGAAAGGCTCCACCTGAACAATAACATCAATAAAACCCTATGATCATAAAGACGTTGGGACAGATGCTGCTATGTAAGCAGAGTGATGAGCCCTGTTTATGACTGTCTCCTTGAAAGATTACCTGACATGACAACGTTCATCCTTGTCACACAGATGAGGCTATAAAGCATTGTAAGAAACAAAACTTTCATTCCCCCTTCATGAGCTTCACTATTAAATGCATGCTCTCCAGGTCGGGCAGCTGGTCTCCTCGGAGCGTCTAAGATGGAACCGGCTGCTAAGTCTGCCAGCTTATCCTTGGCTACAGGCTCCCCTCACCCCACCCATACCCCAGGGTAAGCCCTGCACATCTCTGGGCAAGGTCCCTGCACCCTGGCTGCAATGTAAGGAGAAACCTGTGACACCTGAAATTGTTCAACATTTATTCTTTAAAAATTGTTTGGAAACTTGAGGACATTTTTATTTTTTTAAATCCCCTTGGCAACTTAGCTGTAAAAGTCAGCAGCTGCCCAGGGAAACGGAACAGAGGAAAGAGAGGAGAAAGCCATGCATGGAGGAAAGTGGGGAGAAAGCCATGCTTTTTAAGCCAACACAGAGGTCAGATACGTGGTGGACAAGCAGCCATGTGATGGGGAGGGAGCTTTTGAGAAGACCAGAGTATCAGGAAACAGGGTTCTGATAGTATCTGAAAGAAATACAGAAAAAGTGTGTG
The DNA here is from genome assembly GCF_011064425.1 of Rattus rattus. Taxonomy (NCBI): domain Eukaryota; kingdom Metazoa; phylum Chordata; class Mammalia; order Rodentia; family Muridae; genus Rattus; species Rattus rattus. The sequence continues at coordinate 3,241,900 of NC_046165.1, read as the reverse complement.
TGTGTGTGTGTGTGTGTGTGTGTGTGTGTGTGTAGCCCCATGGATGATCAGCTGATGTAGGGACTATGCTGGGAGGTGGGGATTCTGGGGAGGAGAAAGAATACAGTAATAGGAGAGAGCTAATGATCCCACCTATCTCTTCAGCATGGGTTACGGTGAGCCTGTCTCCTGCTCCCTTGGCCAGGGGACTGACCTGCCCAGCTGGGATGTCAGTCCAGCCTGGAGTATAGCAGGAAGATTTATAGTAACACTAACATTCTCTTCTCTAAATGTGAAGTGTTGCGAGGCAGGAGGAGACTTTTTTTAAAAGAATGCCTGCACTTTTGAAAAGGAAAATTACATTTGTCGTGGGTCCTTCCTCGTTCTCTGCGACGCAGCACTGCAGGTTGAAGGACAAATCATTGCACTTGACGAGAATCCTCTTCCCAAACTTTTCTTCAAACGGCTTCACTTCTGGTTCAGCAGATGAGAAGTCGAGTTTCTTTAAAAGGAAAATGTGGATATATAAACACATGGTGCTCCCGTTGAAAAATCCCAGCATGAATGGTCTCACGTAAAACTGCCTAAAACCTGGGAAAGCTGTACATGCCCATCCACTATAGCACTGTGGCTTTGTTAATATTTAGTAGACATATTTACTAGACACACGCTGCTACTCATGACAGTCACATATGTGAAGATATACCTGCTTGATGTATATTATACCTGCTTGATGGATTAACATGATAAACAACCTAAACACCCATGTGTAAGGGCATACATTGCATTACATACGTACATACACGCATGCGTGCATACAGTCAGACATGCACACTCACTACTAAACAGGAAATTCAGGGCTGGGGCTGGTGGTGCATACTTATAAACCCAGAACTAGAGAGTCAGAAGCAGGTGGCTCTCTGTGAGTTTGAGGCCAGCCGGAGATACATAGTGAGATGCTGTCTTAAAAGTTAAAGGAGGTTCGGATTGGGTAACCTGTGTGCCATGCGAGCCTGCAGACCAGAGTGTGGAAGGAGAGAACCAACTCTGAGGTCGTCCTCTGACCTCCACGTGTGGCTGAAGTTTCACAGCACATGCACTGCCCAGCACATAGAACAATCAATTGATAAATAAATCCTCGGAAACATGTTACGGAACAGAAGGCACAAGAGGCAGGTTCTGCACGACTCCACATTGATGAGCTTCCTAAAATAGTTAATTCTTAGAGTTGGAAAGAGGTCGCTGGGGTCTTAGGGATGACCAGGCACGGGGGACTGCTATTTAAAAGGGTTTCAATTTGGAAAGATGAAAACATTCAACTGTTCTGGAAACAGATGGTGTAACGGTTGCAGAGAACATATTTAATACCACTGAATTGGTTTGTTTTTTATTTGAATTCTATTTTCAAATGGCTAAAATTGTAAGGTTTGTGCTTTGTGCATATTACTACAGTAAACAGTGTACAAACAGGAAGTCAGTGAAGAAACAGAGAAAATAGTTATTATTAAAGCTAAATGGGAGAGGCTGTTCTATTAAAAATACCACAGATGTGGGGGACAACTGCACTTAGGAAATACAGCAGACCCTTGTCCCTTCCTGGCACCTATGTGGCACTCGCCATCCTGGGCCCTGAAGATCTCTGTCACACTGTGTTTGGACTTTGTGGGACCGAGATGTGGGTTACACACACTCCCAGGCTTCTGGCAGGAACTGAAGCTAGCTGAGAAGTGTTACTGCCTCTGGGTGTCTGCAGCGATGTGGGCCACGGTCTAATGGTTATTTTCAGGTGTACCTTATATGGACGATAACTGTCGACCTCAAGATCCAGGCTGGTGCCTTCTCGGAAGCTGGCTAAACACTGTTCTGAGTATTCGACAGTTCTGAATATTAAACTTTCATGACCTTTACATTTTAAATGTTGAATTAGCTCTTACCTGGGTATCTGGGTCCAAGTAAAAGAGCTTCACTCTGCTCTCGCTTTTCAGTTTGATTTCTGCTTCTCTGGTGCTCTGTGGATAAAATAAATAAAGTTTGCAGTTAACAAAATCCTTTGCTCTCCACCTCCCAGAGGTACTGAGTATGTCTGCACGCTGCCTGTGGCGGTTTGAACGAGAATGGCCCCATGGGGCTCACTTCTTTGAATGCTTCATTCCCAGTTGGTGGAACCAGGAGGGGAAGAATTGCTGAAGGAGCTGTAGTGCTTGGGGTGGGACTTGAAATTTGGAAAGCCCCCACCCTTCCCAGCTAGCTTCCGCCCTCTCTACCCTGAGCCTGCAGAGTAAGATGTACGTTCTCAGTTACTGCTCCAGCACCAGGCCTGCCTATCTGCTGCCATGTTCCCACCCGCACATCCATGGATTCTAACCCTCTGAAGCTGCAAGCCCTCGCGATCGCTTTCTTATACAATGTGTCTCAATCACGGTATCTCTTCACAGCAGTAGGGAAGTCAGTAAGATACAGCTTCATCTATAAATGCAGGCTATGAGACAACGCTGCCTAGTCTCTGGGAGGCACTGGCTCCACAGCCATCGTGGCATAGGAAGCTCACGTTGTAATGCTGTGGGAGAGATGCCACTGGCTTCTCATAGAGCTGTGCCTGGGAGGTTTCTGCTTGCAGTCTCTCAGTAGCCAGCCTCACTGCAATCTCTCAGTAGCAGGCCTCTCTGCAGTCTCTCAGTAGCCGGCCTCTCTGCAGTCTCTCAGTAGCCAGCCTCACTACAGTCTCTCAGTAGATCACTACAGTCTCTCAGTAGATGGCCTCACTGCAGTCTCTCAGTAGACAGCCTCACTGCAGTCTCAGTAGACAGCCTCACTGCAGTCTCTCAGTAGACAGCCTCACTGCAGTCTCAGTAGACAGCCTCACTGCAGTCTCTCAGTAGACAGCCTCACTGGAATCTCTCAGTAGACAGCCTCACTGCAGTCTCTCAGTAGACAGCCTCACTGCAATCTCTCAGTAGATGGCCTCACTGCAGTCTCTCAGTAGACAGCCACACACTCGATTTCCAGGCTTGGAGGACATCGGCACACCAAAGAGGACAGAAGTCTTGAGGACAGACAGAGTGGAGGGGAGTTGGCAGGCAGAGGAGAAGCCACAGAAGGACACAGACATAGGGTGGCATGTTGGAAATGGAGATGCAGGACTTGGAGGGTGTGTGTGAAAGAGGCTTACAGTCCCAAGACTCAAGTCATCTTTAACCTCTTTACTGGTCTCTCCTGTAGTGTGCTCCTGGTTTTCACAGATAATACAGAGCACCGACTATAACGTGCCCTCATCATCCCATACTTTCCCCACAGACAGATGTGGCCTCTCTGCCCTAGACCATGGGACAGTGACAGCCACAGTGCCCTCTCTGTTAATGGCTGAGTGACGTCTATTATTGTGTCTCTGAATGAAGCCAATGAGAAATTAAGAATCTTACTAACTTTTCAGTCACTAAGTTGTTGTGATGGGTCCTTGGCTGTGACTCGAACGCCCATGACTACATTTAACCTACTTGTGGATGAAATGACATTCATAATGGGCTCTCTGAGCCAACTGGTCTACCTACCTAGACTTCTGGTTTCTGAGGAAAATCATGTACAAGATGATGCCACAGGTTAGCCGCAGCTATATTTATCATGGTGGCATTTACGAGTGACCTCTTGGGCGGGACTCTTTGCAGCTCCTGGTCATGCTTTCTGGGTAGAATATGTCCCTGTGGTGGAGGCAGGCCCTCTCCATATAGAGTCTGAGAGGGCCTGATCTCACTCCATCTCCTTTCTCCCTTTACCTTCTTTTTTTTAAACACACACAAAACAAACTGTACCACATGTAGGTGGAATTTTCTTCACTGAGCCCAAAGAACAAACACACTGTCAACTGTCAGGGAGCTTCTCCAGGAGCCGAGGTGACTGGAGTGGCAAGCAGTACTGTATGCTAGTCCTGTTGGGTCCTCCGACAAAGGCAAAGACTGTGATCTGGGACACAATGGCTGGTGTCCTCCTGGAAGCTGCTTGCTCTCTAAATTGACTGTGCCGGGAGATGAGAAACTAGCAGAGACAGCAAAACTACTCTGAGGTCTTCAGAACTGGAGAGCAGATAAGACGTGTACATAAAAGAGAAAATATGTCTGTAGCCAAATTAGACACAAAGCCTCCCAACATGGCCTCTGTCACCAAGGAATATGTCCTTCCATGAAAGAAGACAGATTCTGAGGAGTCAAAGCCAGGATCTACCTCATACAGCTGCTGGGCCATGAGCTAGACAAAAAGCAAAACTGGATTCTTAAACTTCCTCCCACCCCTCCCAAGGCCCAGAGTCACATGTCAGACAAAGGGAAAGCCCAGTGCATGATGGGGCCGAAGGCCATCAAGTAAGACGGATCTGGGAAATGAGAATGGGGGGGAGGGTGGAATAATAATGATTACGAAAACTGACTTTGGTTGGTAATGCCCGGTGTCTATTGCTAGATGCTCTCCTTAGTGCCCATTTAACATTCACAATCTAGGGCTATAGTAACAGCACAGACCCAGCACGACAGACGCCTCTTCTACTTTAACCCCCAGTACCAGACAATAACCGAGAAGTTACGCAGCCTCCAGAGGCTGGTTCTTCTGTTGTCCCTGCTCATCAGGGACAAGGTGCTATGGCAAGGGCCCCAGTGATTCTTACAGTTTCGACATAGAGTAGAAGCTCATATTTAACTCGTTTAGAAGCCCAGATTCTTAACTATTCCACAAGTCAAAAATAGAAAAGTATATTTAATAAAATGAAGACTATAATAAAATAGAGGAAAAGGAAAAAATGAATACATAAGTTAAACATGAAGCCGAAACCCAAAGAGCAAATAAACATGAAATCACAAGAACTATGGAAAGAGCAATAGAAAACAGAGGCAGTGGACTAAAATAGTCTTTAGATAAAACTTTGGGACTAAGGCAGAGAAACAGGAATATAAATTGCACTCTTTAAGGCCAAGAAACTAGCAATATCTAAAAACATCAAAAATACAACACTCTCTGGCCTGGAAACTGCAGTTTGGGACCCTCCTGAAATCTGAGTTCACGGATTACATGCCACAGAGTTTACCGTACAATTTACAGAGGCTGAAACTGAGTATCACCTAAATATTCCTCATTGACACACGACCGAGTAACGCATACACTACCCACCAATGAACTACCCACATCCTTGGCCTGCGTGTGATCCATCTGCAAAGAGACCGCCCGCTCTGCCGACACAGAGGCACCCATGAAAGGCGTTTAAGTGGTAGAAAAACTAACTGGGAAAGTAACGGGCAAATCGCAGCATTTTAGGAAGCATCGAAAGGCCTCACACGTGCACACGCACGTTCTCTCTGTGCCCAGAGGTGCAAGAGGATCAGAGTAAGTTACCACTGCAGTTCTCAGGAAGAGGATGGTCGTGAAGATAAAAGATTAACTTCTTTACCCAACATGGGCAGTTTTCCTGACAGGAAGCACGAAAGTAAAATCTTAATCAATGCTTAGCAAAGGTACTTATAATATGTACTTTCACAGCCAACGTGCCCACAAAAATACAGCTGTTAAAAAAAAAATTATCCCAAGACTATGCAATTGAGTGCATTTCAGAGTGGCAGAATTCAGTCCTGCTCTGAAAATAGCCTGTGGTCGGTCAGCGCTGAGTGTGGCTGTAGGAGGCGTCCTTCAGACAGCCACGGCTGCTTCCTGGCCAGAGAGGGAAATGTGAGGAACGGGGACAGGAGCAGAGCTTCCCTAGAAGCTGTCACTTGCACACACGGCAAAGAGAAGGACTCAGCCAAACAAAACCAACAAACAAAAAACGCGCCATCCCATGCAACAGATGGTAAGCCCAGTCGCAGACGTTTTCATGTCTCCAGAAGACAGCAATGCATCTCTGGTTTTCTGTGAGCCGACAACATGATTTAAAGTGAAAAATAAACCTATGGGCAAGTTTATTTATTCCGAGGTGCACTGCAGGAAAAATACTGTGTTAACTGTCGAGTCATTTAGACAAAATGAAATAAAACCATTGGCAAAATCCCCTCTTTTAGAAATGTTTATGTGTATGGGTGGTTTGCCTGCATGTGTGCCTTTGAACCATGCACTCATGGAGGCCGGAAGAGGGTCTCTGATCCCTGGAAATGGAGACGCAGAGGGTTATGAGCCACCACGTAGGCGCTAGGAATCTAATAAAGTCCCCTGGAAGAGCAGCTGGTGCTTTTAACAACTGAGCCTTCTCTCCAGCCCCCAGATTATTTACTTTAAAAACAATTATTTTATTTATATGAGTACACTGTGGCTGCCCACAGACACACCAGAAGAGGGCACCGGATCCCATTACAGATGGTTGTGAGCCACCATGTGGTTGCTGGGAATTGAACTCAGGACCTCTGGAAGAGCAGTCGGGGCTCTTACCACTGAGCCATCTCTCCAGCTCCCTCCCCAGATTATTTACTTCTTAAATTAAAAGGCCACCACAACACAGATTCACTGCATCTGTGACGTTTAACTCAGAAGGACAAATGTTTCACCTCAAGACACAAAGCCAGGCTAGAACATTCTAGAAGTGGAAGGCTTAGCAATGCAAATGACTGCCAAACCGCAGCCAGTCCCCCTCAGTGTAATAATGGCATGGGTTTCTGGTTTGGGACTTAGGGAAGGAAGTGTTTGTTACAAACTTGGCTTTAAAACTCTTATAAAAATGTGTCCAGGAAACCACATGGGTTCCCACAAGTCCTATTGAGCACGGCCCCAGCCCTTAGCCAGCCTCAAAGAGACCATAAAATTGTGAACCTCACTCTGTCCTGTATTCAACTATGGAAGGTTTACCTGGAGAGAAAAGTTCATTGACTTAGAGATAAAAGGATAAAAAAGAAATCGGGTGGAAGCTGTTGGAGTCACGTGAACCGCCTCTCTTTCAGAATACAAGATGACAAATTGAGAGCTACTGTTTCCCCCATCCCCGGAGGAAAAGAATGAAGAGAGTTGGCTCCCTTCACACCAGAAGGCAATGCACACCCTCCAGCATCACCTAACATCAAGGCCATCAGAGCAAGGAGCTCCCTGAGTTCTGGAAGAAACCAGTTCGCTGGCTCGTAGAGGCTTTTTAAATATAAATACTTTTAAGTATAGACTGATGCTGTGTGTTTTGTTATATTTGCAATAAAAAGTTTGTTTTCCTGCTAGACAATATGAGGAAAAGATAAAGTTTGGGTAAATACAGCGTGTCCCCGATATGGAAACAGTAAAGAAGTGCCCATACTCCCCTAAGCAACAGTTCCAAGAACACACCAACAGCCCTGAAAATCCAGGTCGGCTTCACGCACATCATGAGCCCAGTCCATAATATTCCAGGATGAAACTTCAGTTATTTTGCAGTGAAACAACTTCCTGTCAGACATTTCCTGTTTGGCCAAGTCTCGGTCACAGTGGAAAACAAAAGCCAGAGGAACAGGATGAGCTAGGTAACGACCAGCTGCCCAGAGAGGACTCTGTCACTAAGTCACCCCAGCTACTTTCAGCCTCGCCCCACTGTCCCAGGCAGCCTCTACAGTTTTCACACTGTAGCCTCCTGCCCATCAACCCCTTCCTCTCCTGCCTGCTGCTTGCCTGACCTCTTTATCCAGAGTACACTCCCCTTCTCTCCCTGCACCCCTCCCGCCCCATTTCTCCTGAAAACAGGATGTCCATTCACTAGCCAGTTCCCATGCTCTCTCAACAAGTACCGACTAGCCACACCCCTAGCACTGTAGCTATACACAGTCAGGTGCAGGCATGCAGCCTCCAGTTAGAGCAGGGCCCCTCATACACAACTCTTGAGTAGGCCAGCAGAAGGCATAGTTGACTGACAGATCCACAGGTCCAATGCTCCTCACGGTAACACCCTGGGGACAATACATTTCCCCCTATTTGCCTTTGAAAATTTACGTTGGCCAGGAAGTAGAAGACAGAACTAAAATTCTCATGCATCTCCATAGGGGAAAAATTGGATTTCTTGTTGGCTAAGAAACTGGATTTTCTTTGGCTAAGATAGGCTTTTGGATGAGCCAGGCTTATCCTGAACTTGTATTCTTCCTACTTTCCTCCCCAGTACTATGTGTCCCCCATGCCTGGCTTGAGAATGCAGGTGTTAAATAACAGACACGGGGTTCAGATAACCCGGGCTGCTTCCTAGGTGACCACCCTGCTCACTGGGTGCCTCGAAAGTTCCTTTCTGATTTCCAGACTGCATCAATGTGCTGCTTCAAAACTAAGAGTCAAGCAGTTCAATGTTGCTGTGGGGACCTCTGGGCATCCAGAAACAAGGAAACACGCATGTATGGGTGCTAAACGATGCCTAGACTTCCTAACATGATGAGGTGAGGAGTGCAGGGTAACAGAGTATTGGTCTACCATATGCAAGGCCCTGGGCTTCAGACACATAGAGACAGACATATATACAGACACACAGTTATACACACACACACACAGCCATACACCGCAGATATATACAGACACATGCCACATACATACAGAGACACACCACATACATACATACACACACACAGACACACATCACAGACACACACCACAGATACACACACACACACACACACACACACACACACACACACACACACACGCGAAAAAGTATGAAAATAAACACAGAAGTCAGAACCCAAAACTCCTCCAGGCTAGGCATAGGTTACAATGAGGGCTCTAAAGTTAGCTTTAATAGGCAGGTGCTAAAAAGATTCTGTGGAAAGTCCCAAGGAAAAACAATACCCAAAGTCCCAGCCGGGAAGATTTATATAGAGAAAGGTCAATTCTGAATGCTGGTCTATTTGCAATCCTATATAGACACAGCATATTTCTATTATAGTGTTTAACATGTGGGTGTGGACAGGCACCACTTCACTTTATTATTAAAAAGCAAAACAGAAAGGGGAGGTCACAAAGAGAATGAAGGGCAGCAAAGACAAAGACATCAGTTCTAAATGTTCACGCGCACGCACATACGCACACACAACACATGCACACACATCACACACACACACAACACATGAACACACACACATGCACACACATCCACACACACATACATGCCTACACATACACACACACACATACACACACATGCACACACACACACACAAACAGGACATCAGAACAAGGACACTCGTAGCATTGTTCAGAGTAAGAAACATGGAAATATTCCGAGCTAAAATGTTTGTACAGTACAATAGAAACGACTGACCAGATGTCCCCAAAACAAGGCTAAATGTGATGGTACTGAACACCATATCAAAGTAAACAGAAAAGCAACTTCAAACATCAAGACTCACACCCTGCGCCTTCCAGGTGAAATACTTGTAAAACCATGAGACACAATGCAAGTGAGAAGCCTCACAGTGGACGCTCAGGGCTGGGGCTGCGGTGCAGAGGTGAATGGGAGGGAGCAAAGGTGGTGCCTGAAGGATGGGCCTGCCGCTGAGGCTGATGAGGGAGCAGAAGCAGCACAGGCTCTGGCCACTGGCAACGTGGTTGTTTTGTTTTTCCTTGTGCTTTTCAGTGACTCTGGGGTTTCACAGAATTACAAAATGCACGAATCACCTAGCTCTGTGGTTGTTCTCCTGCACTTTGTTTCAGGTGATCCAGATCATGCTTTGTAACTCAGCAGCTCCTCTTTGGTTAAAAAGACAAGGTAACCACAATCCCCCTCTTGGGCACTGTGGCTATTGAGTGGAGAGAGTGCCCAAGTATGCTGGTTCATTTATGTCCACTTGACACGAGCTAGGTCATGTCAGAAGATGCCCCACTGGGCAGGCTGTGGGCTAGCCTGTAGACAGACCTCTGGGCTAGCCTGTGGCTCATTTTCTGAATTGATGATTGATGAGGGAGGGTCCAGCTCACTAGAGAAAAAGCCATCCTGGGCTGCTGGTCCTGGTGCTATAATAAAGCAGACTGAGCAAGCCATGGAAAAGCAAACCAGTAAGCAGTGTTATTCTATGGCCTCTGCTTCAGATCCTGCTTCCAGTTTGCTGCACGAGTTTCTGCCCTGATTTCTTCCCTCAGTGATGGAGTGTGTGGCGAACCCAGCAACAGGGATCTGTTGCCATGGCAATGGCCATACATTCGCAGCATCCATTTGGTTCACCTCCCATCTTTACCTTCGAGTGGTTACATCACAGTCTAAAAGGCAGACCCTTCCTGACTCTTCCCTTCTTCTTTCTCCTTCCCCCTTTTGTCTACGATGCCCCTTCCCCCACAATAAACCTCTCCCACGTGGAACTACATTGGCCTGGTGTGGTCTGTCCAGACGTGAGCTGCGATTCTAACACATCAGTGTGACCTGAGAGTTGTAGGTCACCCTTTCCTCCCCGAGTTGCTTTTGGTCATGGTGTTTTTCACAGCAATAACAACATTAACTAGGGTACCAGTGAACGTAGTTTAAGTAAGAGAAGCCTGAATGGAGAGAATACTAGGCAGGCAGAAGAATGTCCTTTGGCTATTTCTGCAGCGTGTATGCTGATATATTAAATACAATGACAGCATTTAAAGGAATAGCAACATACTTTGTAGGGTGTTAACTGGAGAACAGACTGAAGTGTCTGTCACTTGTGTGAACTAATTCCCTCCCCCTCACATTCACCCCAGAAAGCCGACAGCAGCAATCACAGCACCAGGGCAGTCATTACGGGAGAGCCCTGGATGAGAGGCACTCGGCACTCAGTGGAGGGTGGAGGGAGGACAGCCTCACCTTGGCAAGTTCAGGCAGGTAGCTGTCCAAACCGGAACCGGAACCTTCCAGTTTGCTTTGTTCATCATCTAAATGGCAAGAGAGATCAACTGAGTTATCCGTAGTTGAGACTTTCTTAACGCAAGCAAAGGAACCTGAATGCAGTGGTTATCAAGTCTGAAAGAACATTACAAACAGCTGGAATGACACTGACCTACACCCAGCAGGGGGGGGAGTGGAGGCCCAGGACCATTTATAGCTAAAATCCCCATCCTCAGCTCCCCTCACACTATAACTGACATCAGCTAAATGCATTTCTCTCAGCCATTCTCAATCAGTCAGAAGCTTGGGCGGACACGGGACTTGGGAATTTGGCTTTTTTTTTCCCCCCCGGATCTGGGGATTGAACCCAGGGCCTTGCGTTGCTAGGCAAGCGCTCTACCACTGAGCTAAATCACCAACCCGGGAATTTGGCTTTTATCAAATTCTGGGTAATTTGGGAACATCCAGGGCTGGAATCTCTTATGGGCTTGAAGTACAATATGAACATGCGTCAAAAACATGGGCTGACTGCCCTGAAATTTAGGGTAAGAGTCCTGCCATTAACTTTCCTACTGTAAAGATGGATTCGCTACCGTCTGGAGCTACAGGGTTTTTGTTGATGACGTCTGTTTGTTCATTTATTGTTACTTGAAAACTTTTATTTTTACTTAAAGATAGGGTGTCATGTAGCCCAGGCAAGCCTTGAATGTACTGTGTGGCCAAGGACGACCTTCTGACCCTCTTCCCCCCACAGGTGTGTGCCACCACACAGGGTCTATGCAGCACTGGGAACCTAAGGCTTCACTCACAACAGACAAGCGCCCCGCCCACTTAGCGAAGTCCCTGCTTCATAGTTCCATTTTCAGGTAAAATCCAACTCTCAGAAAACATGACTGGTTTGTCCCAGGTCACATAGCAAAACAGTGCCCTCACTACCATGAGCGTGGGTGTTCCTGTTGCATGCTTCCCACACAAACGCCGTCAAGGTACTAATGCTTTTCTAGACAGGGACACTACGTAGCTCCAATTGACCTGAAGCTCCCTGCATGGTTGACTGGGCCACCTCAAAACCTGTGCCTCTTGCCTCTGCTCCCCAAGTGCAACACCCATGTCTGGCTTCAGAGCAGTAAAATCTAGTATGGCAAAAACCTTTGCTGACAGACTCTGTGAAAAGCTCACATCTTCCCACCTCTCATGGACTTTTACAGTTCCTCTTCTTCCTGGGGAAAGCAGGAGTGGCCACCCAGTGTGTGCTGAGGGAGACCGGCCCTACCCACCTTCATGAGGGCCCTGTGTGCTGAGGGGGACTGGCCCTACCCACCTTCATGAGGGCCCTGTGTGCTGAGGGGGACTGGCCCTACCCACCTTCATGAGGGCCCTGTGTGCTGAGGGAGACTGGCCCTACCCACCTTCATGAGGGCCCTGTGTGCTGAGGGGAACTGGCCCTACCCACCTTCATGAGGGCCCTGTGTGTGGCCCTGAGGGCCCTGTGTGCTGAGGGGGGACTGGCCCTACCCACCTTCATGAGGGCCCTGTGTGCTGAGGGGGACTGGCCCTACCCACCTTCATGAGGGCCCTGTGTGCTGAGGGGAACTGGCCCTACCCACCTTCATGAGGGCCCTGTGTGCTGAGGGGGACTGGCCCTACCCACCTTCATGAGGGCCCTGTGTGCTGAGGGGGACTGGCCCTACCCACCTTCATGAGGGCCCTGTGTGCTGAGGGCGACTGGCCCTACCCACCTTCATGAGGGCCCTGTGTGGAGGGGACCGGCCCTACCCACCTTCATGAGGGCCCTGTGTGCTGAGGGGACTGGCCCTACCCACCTTCATGAGGGCCCTGTGTGCTGAGGGGGACTGGGCCTCCCCACCTTCTTGTGGGCCCTGTGTGCTGTGGGGGAATAGGCCTCCACACGTCTTCGTGAGGGCCCTGTGTGCTGAGGGAGACCGGCCCTACCCACCTTCATGAGGGCCCTGTGTGCTGAGGGGAACTGGCCCTACCCACCTTCATGAGGGCCCTGTGTGCTGAGGGGGACTGGCCCTACCCACCTTCATGAGAGTCCCCGTTTCGCTTCTCTTGCATTGCAGCCTCAAAGTTGAGCTGGAGGATCTTGTTGAGGACTGTGACCCACTCCTCCATCTCTGCCTCACTGTCCGCAGCCAGAAGGTAACTGCTTTTGTCCTGCATCTTGAGCTCAAAGGCGAAGCGCCTGACTCTGTTGTTCTAAGGAAGAAACCGGGAAAAGAGACAGGTTGGGAAGCAGCTCAAGACACTCTGCCCTACTTGCTAATGGTTAATTTTATCGGCTGTCTGATGCTCCATTAAACCACAAACTCCTTCCCAATGAGCCCTCCTTACAGGCCTCCTCCTCCGCTTTTAACCTCCTCAACTGTCTAATTACCTGTCTTTTAAAAATGTGTTTTTAGTTTATGTAGTTGATTTGCCTGCGTGTGTGTATGCACACCATGTGTGTGTATGTCCAGGAGGTCTCATGAGGCCAGCAGATCCCCCAGAACTGGAGCTACAGACTGTGAGCCAGCATGGGGGTGCTGGGGCTGAAGAGGAGGGCAAGAGCATTTGCTGCTCTCTTTTCTTTACTCTTCAGACCTCTCTTAATTATTCTAAACTGTATTTCCATGTGTGTATTTCCAGGTGCCCTCGTAGGCTTCACACCGCTGGAGCTGGAGTGAGAGCTGCTTAGAGCCACTTGTGTGTGTGCTGGGAAACACACCTGTGCTCTTAGCCGCCGAGTCACCCTCCAGGCCTCATTACTGTTCTCGTGTATGTATGTATATGTATTATCTGTCCCCTGCAGTGGCTAGAGCTCCCCCAAGGACAGAGGATGCTCATTCTCTTTGCTTAATGTTACACCCATAATCTTTGACATTTGAAAAATAGCCGCATCTATGACATTTCACACATAAATGTCGTATTCAAATCCTTCTTTAAAAATATCGAGTTGTGCTCCACCACTGCCTCCCCCACAGCTGACTACTATCAACAATCCGTTCAGCTTACTTATCTGGACCCTTTTCACCATTTGTGAATCCTAAAACGCATGTGGACTTTGGTTGACAGTTTGCAAGTGCATTATGGGATGGAAGATGAGCTGTGCAGACCAAGGTTAGTTGGTCTCAGTGATGCTCACATCCGTCCATCTGTCTTCTACTGTGCTGTTTGCAGCATCTGGGCCTCCTCCTACCATGTGTCAGTGGAACAGCTATAGGTCAAACCTCCAGACACTGACATCATGTCCTGGAGACAAACACCCCAGGCTCACCACAATAGGCAGACATCTCTGAGGAACACAGTCCACACAGGCTGACGGGGGAGGCGTCATGGCCTCCCACTGACTGCTGTGTGGGCAGAATGCCCCTTCACACACTGAAATCTCAGGCAGTTATACGCAGTGAGGACACTTTTCAGTGTAGCACCCAGGCACAAGGTGACCGTCCTCAAGGCCCCACATTTCTGAGGCCGTTTGTAGAAGCCTGAAGCTAAGTGTTTCTAAGGGCAGGGCTTTAAAACTACTCTTCACAGACTGTCTGCCACCAGCTCAGTAAGTCTCGGGTCTCCATTACCATAAAGGTAGGAGTCAGAGGAGGCAGAGGCTGAGAATGGACTGGAGTACAGAGGGTCAAGAAGAAATACTGAACCTCAGTTCTAGTTACCCTTTCTGAGACCTATTTTCTTCATCTGTAACACACGTCCAACCAACTCTAGAGGTTTTGAGTGATTGTTAGGGTTTACGATTCTAAAGTCTATCTTTCAGGTCTACATCTAAATTCTCCTCTTAGGGGTTTCTTTCAACTCACAGCAGTCATCTACTACTTCACTATTGAACTTCCATTTTATTATTATAATCACACAGCTATTATTCTAAGTAGCATCCAAAGGGGGGTGGGGACTAACAGCAGTATGGGAGGGGAGTGAGAGCGTATGGCATGCATTGACATATAATGTCTATTATAGGAAGATCCCCTTATGGAATACAGCACCATGTACAATAAATATACATGACAAAAAAAAAAAAGAGCTAAAAAGTAAATATCCCAAAGGTTTTTTCCCCCCAAAATCACTTAAATCACAACTTTTTGTTGGAGACAGGGGCTCATGTATGCTAGGCTGGCCTCAAACTCCCTATGTAGCCAAGAAAGACCTAGAATTCTGGGATTTCTTGCCTCCACCTTCCAAGTGCTAGGACTTCAGATGTGGGAGACTACAGATGTGTGTGCTACCTCCGATGGCCTTAATTACAGTGTTTGATGCTCAGCTTCAGAACAGGCGAGGATACGAGGGAAATCACTTCACTCTTCTGGAGACACAAGAAATGCTGTGAGCTACACACACAAAAAGAATCTGAAGGAAGAACCAGGCATTGAAGTCAAACCTCAGAGTCTGAAATACACCCAAGAGGCTAGAGGCTCGATGAGGACTATTCAGCTTACAAACATCTGCGCACTGTGCCGCAGACACGGAACAAGACACTCCTGTCAAACAAAACGAATCACTTCCTACTTCAAAATGAGGTCGGAAAAAGTGCATCTAGCTTTGCTTTCACGGTGCCAGAAAACTCAGCTGAAAAGTGACCGCAAGGTTTCTCAACTTCACACAAATAAAACTCGACTTGGCGATCTGAACCAGGAAACCAACGAACTGTCATTAGTGAGCGCTCTGGTACTTCGTATTTACTCCGTGTCAGCATGCTTTGATAAACGTTGGTTTACTTTGTTATGCACACCAGCAGCTTCAAGCAGAGGAGGGTTGCTGGCAGAGGAATCCAATGGCTGAGACAAAGAAATCGACTAGCTGATTGATTGGCTGCTGGCTGAAGATACTTTTTCAGGGAATGTGAAGCCATTGCCACTGTCTTGACCTAAGGCTCAGATACAGTCCGCCGTTTGTGGTTTGGGTCCTGCCCTGAGGCTTATAGGTTTCCAATAGCTAGACACGCTAAGATCTCACTGAAACCCTGTGTTTAGAAAAGCTGGCAGTGCCAGTGCTCATCTGGTTGCACTAGCTGGGGAGTTGATCCTTCTACTTTAGGTGCCTGGCAGGCAGCCTGTCCCAGTCCCCAGCCTTCCTCCTTTTTTTTTTTTCTTTAAATGTTATTCCCTTACCCAGTTTCCCATCCATAAGCCCCCATCCCATCCCCCATCTTCTATAAAGGTGTTCCTCTTTCCAACCACCCCCTTCCCCT
This sequence comes from Rattus rattus, assembly GCF_011064425.1. Classification (NCBI taxonomy): domain Eukaryota; kingdom Metazoa; phylum Chordata; class Mammalia; order Rodentia; family Muridae; genus Rattus; species Rattus rattus. Next base: position 3,225,983 of record NC_046165.1, on the reverse strand, counting down.
CCCCCACATTCCCCTACACTGGGGGTTCCAGCCTTGGCAGGACCAAGGGCTTTTCTTCCCATTAATGTCCAACAAGGCCATCCTCTGCTACATAGGCAGCTGGAGCCATGGGTGAGTCCATGTGTAGTCTTTGGATGGTGGTTTAGTCCTGGGAGCTCTGGTTGGTTGGTATTGTTGTTCTTATGGGGTTGCAAACCCCTTCAGCTCCTTCAATCCTTTCTCTACCTCCTCCAATGGGGACTGCACTTCCAGTCTCTCCTGCCACTTGCCTTCATTCTGGGCCTTGCACGCTTCTGGCCTGGATGAAGCCCAATTGTTGGAGCACTGGACAAAACAGGTGAAAACACTACTCTCAAATAAGGGTAGAATCAGTATGGCATGAGCCCCAGCAGAGGAAACGTCAATGGAGAACACCTGACTTTGGCATCAGTCTGGGCCCCAGAACAGAAACCCCAAGCAGGGTGTCTGCCATTTTGCCAAAGCTCATAAAGACTGAAAATCAGGACACATGGGGAAGCCTCTCAAATGAGATGCAGGTGAAAGACAAGGGGCAGACAATGTGGGAATTCTCCAAGTCCCACATCTGTTACTTCAAGTTTCTGCATGCGTATATCTACCTTAACAAAAAGGTCTGCCAATTAATAAAGACAAAGCAAGACACAGCAACTTGAGAACCTAAACTTTAGAAAATGAAAGACAAGATCAGGAGCCAGTGAGACGGCCATTTGCTTTGCAAGTCTGGCAACCTGAACTTGTTTCCAGAACCCATGTAGGGGTGGAACCAGTTCTACCAAGCTCTTCTCTGACATCCACATGCTCAGTATGGAATTCACTACCACCTCTGAGATCCTCTCCTACAACAAATCGATAAATTCTTTTTTTTTTTTTTTAGTTATAGAGAGATGACCATAAAAATCAGAGAGAGAGAGAGAGAGAGAGAGAGAGAGAGAGAGAGAGAGAGAGAGAGAGAGCGAGCTGCAGCAGACACTAACACAATGGAGTTGAGAAGACACTGCGTGTGATGCTTCTGATGTTTCTAAAGTCAAAAGACTTTTTGGGATTGCAAAATAACCAACTTAATTAATTAATAAGCCAGCCAGGTACAACTAGAATAAAAGTTATCTGTAGTTAGAGTAACTCAAAAAGCTACTAACCATTCTGTATAGAGTTTCTTAGGCAGATACTAGAAGGGTCTCCTCCAAAATAAAAACTAAAGAAAGTCACAACAATGACAACAAACAGAAGAGGAGAGCGGGGAGGGGGGTTTAGGTGGATGGCGATGTGGCTCCGTTGGCAGAGTCCTCGCCCTGCGTGCCTGAGGCGGTTGGATCCCCAGCAGTGCACAAGTATGCATGGTTGCCCGCCTCTCACAGCAGCAAGGGAGGCAGAAGCAGGAGGATCAAAAGGTCCAGGTCACCCTCTCCTTGTTTTGAGGCCAGCCTAGACTACACGAGACCCTGTCTATAAAGCGGCACAAAGACAGGGTCCTGGAAGCTCTGCAGGTGGAGAAAGTGAGTCATCAGCCTACGAGGGAAGAGAATGACAGCCCTGCCTTCCAACACAGGAGCAATGGATAAGGAATGGGGGGTAAGCACCTGTTAACAAAGAAGCTGAAAATGACTGCTTCAGGTGTGCAGGGGTGTAGGGGTGCAGACGTGTAGGCCTACAGGAGTGTAGGAGTGCAGGAGTGCAGAGGTGCAGGGGTGCAGGCATGCAGGTGTGTAGAGGTGTAGGAGTGCAGGTGTGCAGGGATGTAGGGGTGCAGGGGTATAGAGGTGCAGGGATGCAGGAGTGTAGGGGTGCAGGGATGCAGGGGTGCAGAGGTGTAGGGATGCAGGGATGCAGGGGTGTAGAGGTGCAGGGTAGAGGGATGCAGGGGTATAGGGATGCAGGGGTGTAGAGGTACAGGGATGCAGGGATGCAGGGGTGTAGAGGTGCAGGGATGCAGGGGTGCAGGGATGCAGGGATAGAGGTGCAGGGATGCAGGGGTGCAGGGATGCAGGGGTGTAGGGGGTACAGGGGTGTGTGGGGTGCAGGGATGCAGGGGTGTGGGGTGCAGGGATGCAGGGGTATAGAGGTGCAGGGGTGCAGTGGTGTAGGGGTGCAGGGATGCAGGGGTGTAGGGGGGTGCAGGGGTGTAGAGGTGCAGGGGTGTAGGGGTGCAGGGATGCAGGGGTGCAGGGATGCAGGGGTGCAGGGATGCAGGTGTGTAGGGGTGTAGAGGTGCAGGGCTGCAGCACTCTCTCTGTTGCAGTGAGATGAGATGGGCATATCACTAGAGGATGGTGATACAATTGGATTTAAGGTAAGAATGTAAACACTAAAACAGAAAGACCCCTGACAGCCCTGTCCCCGACCACACGACGTCCTCACAGAACCAAGCTCCAAGCTACTGTCACTTTGAGGGAGGCTTCTCTGGTGACGCTGAATCCTTCTACTGTCTACTTGACAGGGAGACTGCTCACTGGCCACAGAACCTCTCTGTCTGAGGCCCAGAAGGGACACATTCATGGTCTTCATTCTGCAACTACTTGGGCGGATTCTAATGAGCCAGGTCGTTTGTGAATTGTGCGATGGAACAAGGCTCCACGTTAGGACGGGAACATCTCAGTTTTGTGGGTTTTACTATGTGGCCTAGGCTGGACTTGAACCTAAGACTTCCCTCTGCCTAGTTGTCCTGAGGACTGGGGTTATAGGTGCCTATCATCATAGCCACGTTTTAAACACACAACCTTGTACACTAGCCTCCCTTCTCCCAGTTTCCTGCCATGTTCAAAATGATGGAAATACAGTTTGTTTTCAGGTAGGTACTGTGTCAGCCATGTTAGGAAGCATTTCCCTGACTTTTCTTGTTCATTCAGTGCCACAGCAGACCAGAAACCTTGGCAGAACCTTTTCCTACTCACCTGGATCACGCCCATGCAGGAATCCAGGAATATGGACCCTTTCGGCTCCTTGGAGATCTTCTCATCTTTATAAAAGTTTAGATTATAGGATCCATCGCCAAGCTGAATCAGGTGGAAAAACCGCCTCTTGAATGACTAAGAAAGAAACACAGACAGCTCTTCTTAAAAGGACAGTGGGAACTGACAAGCCACCAGTGCTATTGACAACCCAGCCAGCACTCTCTAAAGTTAGTGGGACTCTAGCCAACACCACTGGTGACTGGATTGGGTGGGGGAAGTCTCCTCACAACAGTCTTCCTGGCTTCCCATCACAGGGCATTGTTTCTCACCCAGAGAGCTAGGAATTTTACGCAACCATTCAGAAGTACAGAGGGCAGTACCAACTTTGGATGAAACCCCAGGAAGGCAGCGATGTTCTCACATCCCCAGAGCCCCCAACTCACACAACACGGGCTGTCCTCCACTAGTGACCCGGAAGGACTTTGGACCTCGGGATACTGGCAGCCAGCACTTCTCTGGTTTGGTTTGCATCTCCGTGTTCACCTTTCCTTCCTCACTGTGTCTCTTCTCCTTACGATTCATCCTGGCCTCTACTGCACAACTCCTTACACTACCTTTTTCATTTTAATGTTTTCCTATGTGTAAGTGTCTGTGTGGGGTAAGCACACGTGAGTGCCGGTGCTTGTGGAAGCCAGAGGTGTAGGAAGCTGCTGCAGCTGGAGTGACGGCGGCTGTGAGCTGCCTGATGGGGAGCTGGGAGGGGGTCCAGCCCTGGGCCCCTCCTTCAAAGATGCACTACGCAGTCAAGACAAGGAAGGGAACCCAACCAGTGGCACCCTCGCCTCAGCCCCGTGATGGCCTCTTTATGCCAGGGTTCGGGAGGCTAAGGGGAAGCAGGTGAACAGGGCTCTGGCGATGGTGGGGCCGGAACCAAGAAAGCATCTTAGGAGTCAGACAATATCCCTTCTGTGGGGAAAACCAGCATAACCATTTGTCTCGGGCAGTATTCTCAAGACGCAGAGAGAGGGCTGCACGTGAGGGAGGAGCAGGACGAGGCGCTCTTACCCTCATGGTCACGCTGATGGCACTGTTCATGTTGCCTTTGTACAGCCAGCCGTGCTTCGTGATTCCACCCTTCTGAGACCCGAGGGAAGCAGCGTCCTAGGGAGAAGGGTAGACAACGCATCAGGCTCTGCCCTTTCCCTGAGTGCGGCCAGTCGGAAGATCACTCCACCTGCTCAGGCTGGGCGACGAATGCCTCGAGAAGTCCATGAGGGTACGTTTCTAGAACCCCTGTTCTATTAAAGGTCAGGTGAGTGCCAAGGCAAGTTCTTTACCTTTCCTTTGGGAGTTTAACGAGCCGCAGACCACACACCGCGCTTAACCACTCAGTTGTACGGCCCTGCCTGCTTCATGAAAAAAGATTTCAAACTATACTCCTCCATGGTTAGAGGACAAAAGCTAATTCTTGAAAATTTTCGAGGTGGTGGGTACTGAGCTAAAATTTTATTTGGTGTACACTGTGCATGTCCCAGCCGCAGCCTGGGATATAAATGGCTATAAATGTGGCCCAACAAACACAACACTTAAAACTTGAGGTTTTTTGTTTTTTGTTTTTTTTTTTTTGTTTTTTTTTTGCTCTGTAACTCGACTGCACAGCTCTCGAGTATGGATTATGTAGATGGCAACATCAGGTCCCAGTGACAAAAGCTAGACACGCCTGAGAGACCATAAACAGACAAAGGCAACGCCGACTACAAATGGCTAAGTCTTTTGTTACAAAAATGACATCGGCAGGAGGGCCTGGCTTCCGCTCTGTTTCAGGATGTGTAGTATTAGCCTTGTTATTGCTACTGAGAAAACATTTACCTGTCAGGATTTCCTAAGCTATGAGGCACTGTACATGGACACCTTCACTGGGTTTTCCTGTCCCTATCATCAGCACCTTAAGAAAAAAGGACTCTGCAGCCCTGGGTGGCCCAGAACTCACGATGTAGACCAGGCTGGCTTTAGAGTCACAGAGATCCACCTGCCTCTGCCCAGTGTGTGCTGGGATTAAAGGAATGTGCTGTGAGCCCCCATGCCCAGCAACACATTTCTGAGAATTAATTCTGAAACAAGCTGCTACCTGAACACTATTAATGTCCACCAATGGGCAACACTGTACTCAGTAGACAACTAAGTATAGGGCAGAGTCTGAGCTCACACCGCGAGGATGAGATGCAGAGACCCAAGGCCCCGCCCTCTTCATACGCACACTTCTTTCAGTACCACCTTTTCCCCAGGAGTTAGGGAGCTTGAAGTTACACTGCACTAACACAGTCACTGGAGAAATAGCCGTTTACTTCTACCAGTGAATGACATCCTATTGAAAAACCATCTAAATTTAAGATCTTGGTATCTTTCAACATTGGCCAGATCTGATCCAAGTCTTTGCCAATGACCCCAGAACAAAAACATGAGTCAGAGACCATGAGATGCTAAGCAGTCGAGATAGAACTGGGACCTTAAGTCAATCCAAAAGTACATTTAAAAAAACAACTCTTCCTTTGCTTTACTAAACATCCCACTTCCTGTTGGGCTTCGAGTTCGGCCCGTCCCTCAAAGCCTGTGCAGTCAGTCTCGAGGGAGAAGAGGGCAGGAACGGACAGGAATCCCACCTCATCTTTGTCAGCCTCCTCATCGACTTCATAGACGTGAACTGGAAGTTTATCCAACTTGGCCACTTTGCTTTAAAAAAGAAGAAAGAAAACCTGCGTTGTAATTGCATAATCCATAGAGTCTGTTACTCCATCCATCGAGGAACCAGCACACAACAATGGTGGCCACTGAGATAAGGAGTTACACAGTCCACGCCATTGCTTCTCAGTGGGCGAGCCACGGGACTGCAGGCAAAGTTCCCACTGTAGAAATAAGGCACAGCTTGCTGGGGCTGGGAGGCCTACTAAATGTAAGAAAACAGAGTGGACGCTAATGAAACAACTTGGTGGGATGGTTTTTTAATATAAAATATGAGAGGGAAAGGGAGACAGGGTCACAGAGTTTTAATTGACTATGGATGGAGGGTGATGGTTAATGATGGACGATGATACTCACAACTATAACAGCAGTAGCTACAGCTATACAAACAGCTATGCGCTAGGCATCAGGGCACCTTACACAAGCCCTCTCAGGGAAGGCAGATTAGTTGGACCCAATGGGAATTATCTTCAAGTTCCCAAGTGAACACTGGGCAGTTAGCTAAGGAGCCCATCTACGTGGAGAAACAGTGTTGGCAGGGAGTGTTCTCTCTGATGTGTAAGAGTCGGTCAGGAAGTTGGCTGAACACTCTAAGGAGTGGCTGGGCCACACACATAGATAAATAAACAGTGAGGTCCGCTGAGGAGAAGACAAAAGGCTCGGAATTTCATAAATGCACCGGACCCAAAGGACAGTGTACCTTGGGTGGCTAAGGTTTCAGTGGAGGTGGTTACTGAAAACAACCTGTCACCATTTGCTGTTCCCAGCACCAATTACACTTCCCTCTGACAGCTGTGTTGTAACGTGTTGTTTTCAAAGACGCTCCACCCTGCTTCCCATTATGACAAACCCACGTGAGCACTATCGGTTTGGGTATGCTTGAGGACTCGTGAGCTTCAAGGAGGAAAGGAATTGACCTGGGAAAGCACTCTCATACTTATTTTCTCAAAACAAAATTTATTTAATATAGACAGTCTTCACACATTTCTTTTCCAACACACACACACACACACACACACACACACGGCACTATTCCAATCCTCAAGAATTTGAGCTGGAATCAACCCAGGGATCTGTCGACAGGGGAATGGATGCATTAGGGAAATCATGACATTTTTTTCATCCCTAAAAATTGAACGCAACCGGAAATACATTACAGAAATTATTCTAGTCTCAGAAACACAAGTTTCTTGCATATGTGCTCCATGAACTTTATGCAGATACATAATGACATAAAGGAATGTGCCTGGGATATAAGGATGGACGGACAGGGACGGGAGAATGAGGACAAGAGGAACCGTGCATGTTTGGATGCAAGTGTGGCTATGACCCAGGTGCACACACAGTGAGTGTGTCAACAGTAATGAGGAGGTGGACACAGAAAGTGGAAGTGGGTCTTGAATGCAGAGGAAACAGAACAGAGGGAGGAGGAACAGAACACAGTCACAGGGGATTGAAGATGATCAGAGCATTACATACATGGGGGAAATGTCACGATGAAAGCCCTTACTTCATACAATTAATAAATGATAGTGAAAGTGATCGATTTAATAACCATAAAAACAGCACTGCAGAACATTTCAATATACTTGTCTTTTATATATACCTTGGTGAAAATGTTCTGGTTCTCCAAACAGAATTTCAGATCAGAATTGAGTCACCCATATGTTCTTACCCCTGCTTAGCCAGATCAGACTGTGACACTGGGTCTTACAATCAAAAGCTATACCATGCACATACTTCGTCTACAAGTGGTCTCACGATTACTCTGACTACACGGGTGAAGCCCTACACGCGAGCCCGAAGCCCCTCCCACACAGCCAGCAGGCAGCCGACTTACTTTGGAAGCTGTCGGAACTCTCCTGAGTAATCTTCATAGTGATAGGTCACAAGGTGCCAGTCAGAGTTGTAGGTTTTGATGCACTGGTGGGGGGTTACAAAAAACAGAGAAACAGAAAGTCAGGTGATGACTTCTGGGGAACAGGAGGAGCTTTGGGAAGTGAGACCCTAGAGACATACAAAGTTCTGCCGTCAGTCATCGAACATCACAATTCTACCTACAGAGTCTCCTGTGAGACACAAGACTTTGAAGCAGTGCAACACGACCCTCTGGAGGCACTGTGTCAAGTTATCGACATCAGTAATCTGACAGCGGCTTTTTATGGTAACACTGAAGCAGCAGTTGCTATCCCTGGCTTAAAATCAGTTGTTTTTTAAGAAGTGTTTTATGCTGCTGCGCTGGTTAGGATGAGAATGCCCCATCAGGCTCATATATTTAAATGTTTGGTCCCCAGCTGGTGGAACTGTCTGGAAAGGTTTAAGAGGTGTGGCCTTGTTAGAAGAGGTGTGTCACTGGAGGGGGTAGAGCTCTGCCGTTTGAAAAGCCTGCACCATTGCCAAAATCTCACGCTCAGGCTCGTACTTGTGAATCGAGATTTAAGTTCTCAGTTACTGCCTCGGTACCACTCCTGCCACCATGTTCATGCCATGATGGCCAGGCCTTCACCCTCTAAACTGTAAGCTCCCAGTAGACTCAGTCCTTTATAAGCTACCCTGGTCATGGCATCTTATTACAGCAGTGGAAGAGTTACCAAGACGGTTGCATATGTTTATTTATTTGTGTGTGGGGAGAGCGCATGCTACTGTGCTCGTGGAGAAGCCAGAGGACAACTTGACAAAGTTGATTCTCTCCTCCTGCCCCGTGGATCTAGAAGATCAGAGTCAGGTCAGCAGGCTTAGCGGCAGGTGCCTTTACCTGCTGAGCCATCTAGCACATGGCTTTAGAAGAGGCCATAGTCTCTTTACGTGGACATGAAAGAAAGTAGCACTGTGAGCCCAAGGACACTTTCATGACATTTACTGACATTAGAGCTGGTGCTGTTAGCAACTATAATCATTTAAATTTGTCCTCAGTTTTCTTCACATTCATAAGTGATAAAGTGAGATGATGAGCAGGAAAGATGTAGCCTTCAACTTACATGGCTCCATGACTCTTTACCTGTGTGCACATGTGTGTATGTGTGTGTGTGTGTGTGTGTGTGTGTGTGTGTGTGTGTCTGTGAGCGCATTCGCACATGTGGGAGTATGTGAGTGTGCATGTGTGGGGGCATGCATGTGTACCTGTGAGTATATGTATGCATGTATGTGTACATGTGTGTTCATGTGTAAATATACATGCATGTGTGTACATGTGTGCATGTATGTGTGTGTACGTGTGTGTGTGTGTACATGAGCATGCATATGTACTATACAGAGCACTCACTCTATTGTTAAGGCTTCTTTTAGTGTCACTACGTTTCACACACTATAGCAGAACTACCTCACTACCTGACAAGGGGCCTCCAGGGTATCCTTCATCTATCTGCCTAGGTGGCTGTGAGCTTCTAGTTAGCTCTTGACATATGCAAAACTGGTACAGAAAAGGAACATGTAAAACCAACAATTTGTTGTCATACCTAATTTTTTTGGGAGGGGGTGTTTAACTGGCTGAGCCTACCTTCTGTGGCCAGGCAGTTCTCCCAGTGGAGAGATAAGGATACCAACCCACCCATAAAACCTTAGACCCAAAGTGTATCCCACCTACGAGATGTACAGGGACAGAGACAGCAGACCGAGGGAATGAACAACCAACCAATGACTGGCCAGATTGAGACCCATCCCATAGACAAGAACCAATCTGACACTGTTAATGATACTCTGTTGTGCTTGCAGAGAGGAGCCCAGCATAACTGTCCTCTGAGAGGCTCCACCCAGCAGCCGATGGAAAGAGATGGAGGGGCCCTCAGCCAAACATTAGCTGGAGCTCACGGACGCCTGTAGAAGGTTGGGGGAAGGACTGAGAGACCAAAAGAGGATAGGAACTCCACAGGAAGACCAACAGAGTCAACTAACCTGGAGCCCCGGAGACTGAACCACCACCCACAGGCTGGACCCCATGCCCCTCCCCCACCACACACATAAGTAGCAGATGAGCAGCTTGGTTGTCATGTGGGTCCCTAACAACTGGAGACGGGGCTGTCCCTGAATCTGTTACCTGCCTATGGATTCTGTTCCCCTAACTGTGTGGCCTTGTCTGCCTCAGTGGGAGGGGATGTGTCTGGTCCTAAAGTGACTTGAGGAGCTGGGGATGGGGGAACGTAGGGGGGCTCCCCTTCTCAGAGGAGAAGGGGAGGGAAGTGGAGGGAGGATCTCGGGGGGGGTGGTTCTAGGAGGAGAGAGTGGCTGATATTAGGATGTAAGTAAATCAATTAATTACTCAATTAATAATAATAAAGATTGTAAAACAGAAAAATTTGACTCAGAATAATGTTTTTTTAATAAAATTTCTATTCTTATTCCACTTCATTGACATCAATTGTTCTGTCTACATCTCAGCCTCCACCTGAGCAGTCACCAACCACTGAGCAGAAACAACAATGGGTACTTGCTTGCTTTCTCCCCCCTTTTTTTTTTTTAGGTTTATTTATTTTATGTATGTGAGTACACTGCAGCTGTCTTCAGACACACCAGAAGAGGGCATCAGATCTCATTACAGATGGTTGTGAGCCACCATGTGGTTGCTGGGGATTTGAACTCAGGACCTCTGGAAGAGCAGTCAGTGCTCCTAACCACTGAGCCGTCTCTCCAGGCCTTTCTTCCTTTTTTAAATGCCAGGCTTCACAGTGAGCATTTTGCTTTAAAAGATGAAAATGGAAGGAAGTTTGGGTGTTCTAGATAAAAGATGAAAATGGAAGGAAGTTTGGGTGTTCTAGATAAAAGATGAAAATGGAAGGAAGCTTGGGTGTTCTAGAATATTTTTGAAGGTGAAACAAAATGAGAGAAGGGGCGGAGCAGAGTCAGTCAGGGAGGTGAGCGTTCTCCTTTGGCCGCAGCTCTGAACTTTTGAGCGTTACTTTATCCCTGGGAACACTGTTCACAGTTTCCAGCAATACTTTCGCACCTGGGCATCCGGTGTCCACATTCACATTTACATTCCAGAGCCACCAAATGGGTTTGGAAGTCACACTCAGTTCAGGTTTCCCATAGCCACCCCATGTAAGCGGTGGGCCTGACTGCCCATGCTCTTTATCTGACCATGATGCTGGAGCATAGAGAACTGCTCTGCACCACCAGCCTCTAACAAGACACTGAACGTCCTGAGGTACAGCACGTACCCGGCTAACTAAAAGCAGGCGGTAGAGACAAAAGCAAAGGGGTGAATGTTTTCACGAAAGAAATACTGATATTTTCACGAATGAAATACTGGAATACCTATGTGTTCACAGTCTTAAGCAAAATGGGGAATTATAAATATTTAAATATACAGAACTGTGTAATAAGGACTCAGTGGTAAAGGACCGGGCTCCAAGCCTGATAACCTGAGTTCACCCCTTTGAAGCCCCATGGTAGAAGTGAATAGGTCTTGCAAGCTATCTTTAGACCTCCATTTGTAAACTGTGGTACACATTTGTGTACACACACACACACACACACACACACACACACACACACACACACACACAGAGAGAGAGAGAGAGAGAGAGAGAGAGAGAGAGAGAGAGTAAAATTACAAGAAACTACAAAAAAAGCATCAAGTATGCCAAATTACCTCAGCTTCATTCAAAAGTGCTGTTGCCTGTCTAGTTGTGGGCACTGCCTAAATCCCAAGGCTGATGCACCAAACAGAGCAAGCCCCACCCCATGTGGCTCCAGAAAGTCTTAGGCACAACAGACCCCATCAGTGATCTAACAAGGGAACTGTGTGTCCAAATGGGTAGGGATGGAATCCAGTACCTAATTCAGCTTTCAAACTTGGGAACCTGCACAAGAATTTGGCATAACAGTGAGAGGCTCACCAAGGCAGTTTGTTTTACAAGTTCATTGTCCCTCCATGCAAGAGGGTGGAGAGCAGATGGCAGAAGCCTAACACAGTTCAGTCACATGGGCTCTAGCAGCTCAGGATGAAGCACAGATTGCTTAACCTGCAGGATTAAACACTGAGCGGCTAGAGAGATGGTCCAGGGCTAAGTGCACTGGGCACTCATGCAGATGAGCGGCTAGAGAGATGGTCCAGGGCTAAGTGCGCTGGGCACTCATGCAGATGAGCGGCTAGAGAGATGGTCCAGGGCTAAGTGCACTGGGCACTCATGCAGAGGACCTGGGTTCTATTTCCAGCATCTACACGATGGCTCAGGACCAGTTCCATGGTACCTGATGCCTTCTCCTGGTCTCGGCTGGCACTGTACACACATGGCATATATGTACACATGCAGGCAAACACACATACACAAGACATTAAAATAACCTGGGCTGGAGAGATGGCTCAACTGCTAAGAACACATGTTACTCTTGCAGAAGACCTGGGTTCAGTTCTTAGCACCCACGTCATAGTTCATAACCACCCATAGCTCCAGTTCCAGGGAATCCAACACCCTCCTCTGATTTCCATGGGCACCAGGCATGAGCATGACACACATGTACACATGCAAGTTAACACTCATGAACATAAAAGAAATAAATAAATAAATCTGAAGAAACAATTTAAAAAACCAAATCTTACACACACCAACTCCCTGCCCTGCCTTTTTAAGGAGTTGGGTGAATGAGTAATAATTTTGCCACATGCTCTAAGACAGAAGTTAACAAGCATTCTGCAGGGGTCCACGCAGTCATAACAGCACCAGCTCTCAGGGTCACAGGATCTCTACTACAAGTTAGTTTTATTATGACTGCAGCCCGACACGTAAACAGATAGGCAAGGTCATGTACTAATAAATCTTAGTCATGTAAAATAGGCTGCAGGCCAGATTTTGCTACAGCTTGCCTTTTAAAAGAGTCTATGCCTATATAAACATTCCCAGTGTGTATGTGTAAGCTTATATAAACATACCCAGTGTGTAAGTGTAATCCTGTATAAACATACCTATGAGTGGTAAACCTACATAAGCATATCTAGTGTGTGTAAACCTGTATAAACATACCCGGTGTGTGTGTAAGCCTGTATAGACATACCCGGTGTGTGTGTAAACCTGTATAACCATACCCAGTATGTGTGTAAGCCTGAATAAATACAACTAGTGTGCATGTAAGCCTATATAAACATGCCTAGTGTGTGTGTGAACCTATAAACCTACCCAGTGTGTATGTGTGTGCGTGTGTGTAAAATTCTGTATAACCATATCTAGTGTATGTGTATAAATCTATATTAACAGGTATAGTGTGTGTGCGAGCCTGTATAAACATGCCTAGTGTGTGTCTAGAATTAAGGTTACTAATGTGGTAGAGAAGGAAATGAGGCAGGTCACCATCATTACAGAGTAACAGCACTGCTTTAAACATTTATACCCAGACTTATCTTTTTCCAAAATCTCAAGTAAAACAAAATACTGTAATGTAGAGGAAAGAGCACATGTGAGAAGGCCAGAGGCCAGACTGTGCAGTTGGCCCTCTCCTTCCTCTTGTAGGTTCTGGGGTCACCAGGCTGCTTCACCTACTGAGTCATCTTGCTGGCCCAAAAACTCATTTCTAAAAAAAGAACCATTTCAAGAAACAAAATTGCAGCGACTAATGAGTTTCTTCTACCTGCACATAGCGAGAGGGATAGAGAAACGCTACAGGGAGTGAAAGCCTCCCATCACTGGCAATGGCGCCACACGTGGGTCAGGGATAGAGGGATGTGGCTGCACCTGGCTCTAGTCCTGACCTAACTTGCAGAGACAGACGTACCATAATGAACTCATGGATCCGCCATGGCAGGCGGTATTGATGACAAAGCAGGCAATGGCATTCCCATTTAAGGTTATTCTTCAGCCTACGCCCACAAGTTAAACTCTGGAGAAATCGGTGTCTGAGAATTACGAAGGCGCTCTCCAGACACTCCCACCCATTCCACGCTGACAACTTCTCATCACAGAACCATCGCTGCCTCTTTGACACTATTCGGAAAAGTAACGAGATGCAAGGAAAGGGGGAGTGGAAAGAAATGTCTTTGCAATGTCCACGATGCAGAGGAAATAAAAAACTCACCTCGGTGACAAACAGGCTCTGTGCTTCCTCCTCTGCATTTGCAGGGACCGTGGAACGTACGTAGCGCCCCTGCCGCCTCAGGATGGCCGTCTGTGAACAGAACAGAGAAGACCTGGTGAGGACTTAAGGCCAGGCTAACGGTGCAGCTGATGGCCCTGCAACAAGGCCAGAGCCTGCGAAGTCCCTCCAGTCTCCCCTGCAGTGAGGACAGAGGTCACTCACAGCGAATGCTTTGACAGTCTGAAGTGTCCACGCCTGGTCTAGGTAGCCGTGCAGGCTCAGTCAGCACCAGTTACTAAATGAGTCTTTAGACCAGGAGCCCCTCCTTGCCCCTGAAGATCACAGTCTTCTTGCTTCAGGAGATTCCAGGCTTACAACATTTTAAATTGTATTAGCATTACACATTGACTGCACATAACGGGTCTCATTATGCCATCTCCATACGTACATACTACGCACTGCGACCGTGTTCACCGACATCTCTGTGACCCTCTCTTGTCCTTTCTCCCGCTAGCCTCTCTTCCCAGACTCTTTAAAAAAGCAAACTAACGAGCAACAACAGAACACCTCAGAGATTTCTATGGCAGAAAAGGTGTGACAGACATTTGTTTCCCGAGTCTGGCTTTCTTCTCTTACCACCAAGAGCTCCATATCTGTGAAAACACGGTGCTGTTGTGCATCATGGCTGCAGAATGCTCCACTGTGAACTGCAGCACAGTTTCCTCATTTGCCCAGGCTGATCTGGAAACTGGCTGTTGCGAGCAGTTTTCAGGCATCTCTGCAGTTTACAGACCTCAGTTACCCTACATACAAACCCCCAGGACGGAAGCAGCCAGATGCTGGGGGAAGGTCTATTTTTTTGATTTCCAAGCAGCCTCCATGCAGACTTCCACAGTGACTGCTCTAACTCAGTCCCAGGAACACTGAACATCGGTCCATTTCTCCCCCAAAGCATCACCACCACTTGCTGCTTACTTTCTTCTATTGTATTCTGTGTGCTTGGGTGTTTTGCCTGTATACATGTATGTGCACCAAATGCATACCTGGTGCCTGCAGAGGTCACTGAAGCTGAACCTGAAGCTCGGGTTGCAGATGGTTGTGAGCTTCCACATGGACATGGGCGCTGGGAATCGAAACCAGGTCCTATACGAGGGCAGCAAGAGCTCTTCACCCTTTCTCCTGCCCCTAATTTTTGTTTTCTTAATGATAGCCACTCTGACGGGGGTGAGATGGAATCTCAACCTCATTGGTTTTTGTTTCCCTTGGTGAGCACCTTACACTTTTTTTAAAAAATGTATTTATTGGCCATTTGTACTTCTTCACTTGAAAACTCCTGAGTTTGTTTTTTTCCCATATTAATTGATCATTTAATCTGGAGATTAATTGCAAAAGATGGAGGAGCAACTGGCAGAGGCTCTCTGCACTGTAAGCAGGCAGCTCACTGCTCTGTGGACTGCTCCTTCTGCTGTGTAGTTTCTTGAAACCCTATCTGTCACCTGATGCTATTGGCTGTCCTGTCCCTAAGTTTCAGATTTCCAAGTCTTGCTCTGGGCGGTCTTCTCCAAGGAGCTCCCCCTGCACTTGTTTGTCCCATGTCAGGCTTTGGGGGATGTCTCAAAGCCAATGTGCAGACGGTGGCTTCCTTACTATCGAAAGCGACATTTGTATCTCCCCATCCTCCACCCCAGCCCTGTTCACGTGAATCCTTCATCCACTCTGCCTCCAGGGAGCGTCTAAAACCCAGGGTCTCTGTTTATAGAAAATATTTCAAACAAATTGTGATCTTGGTTGCAAAATCATTTCCAAGTAATGCTACAGAAATATATGATCATATACATGGGAAAGAGGTACAAGCACTTCAAAAAGCCTCAACACAAGATCATGTCTACCCAGACTGCCAAACCTGTTCTGAGCCAGCCATGATCATGACAGAGAAAACTGCCCATCGAAGCCTGTGCATCTCAAATGGGGCACATGCTGTGTCCTTACACACTGTTTCCTTCCCTTGATTTAACTTGGCTCTTTCTACATCTTAAAAAGCTAACTACACGTGTGAGACCTTCGACAAACGGCTCATCTGAAGAAAAGATGACCGCGACCAGTGTCATCTCCAGCCCATTTCTCATTGGAACACAAGGAAGAAAGAAAATTTGCTGCAAAGAATTTCACACTAGAATTATGAACACAAGAACCTGTCATTATGTGACATTTTCCCCTAACACCCTTCTTGGGTGAGAAAAATAACTGCCAGTGGGTCTTTTAGATTTTGTTTTTTAGATGAAGGATTGCTGTGTGTGTATGCTCTCATCTGGAAAAGAAAACAACTTTCTATCAACAGAGAGAGACTTAAATCCAGGCACAGTTATTCTCATGTATAATTCTGGAAGGCTAGGGCAGGAGGATTGCTGTATGTTCAAAGTCAGACACATACCAGAGCAGTGTCTCCAAGAGACAGAGAGACAGAATGTGTGTGTGTGTGTGTGTGTGTGTGTGTGTGAGAGAGAGAGAGAGAGAGAGAGAGAGAGAGAGAGAGAGAGAGAGAGAGAGAAAGACTGACTTGATTCAAATTTGCATTTACATAACAGTCATTGTGATCAATTCCTAACTGATTTTGACCAACTACACTCTGCCCAGATGCAAATGTTTTCACCCTCTAGGGACTTCATTCAAAAACAAGCATACAACAAACCCATGTCAGATGGCTTCTTCAGCACTAACTAGCATGTGTTATTTTTTAGTATTTCTTGAGCTACATTGTATCCTTTTGAGATCTCCTCTAATGAAGGCTTCGGGTGGCTGGACTTCACTGTAGACATGCTGCTCCAAGACCACAGGTGAGGCCTATTTCCTCTTCCTCTGAAAACAGGCTGGACTAACAAAGTGCAGAAGTCACTGCGCACATGCCAAAGGCAGCCTTTAGGAAGGCAATTACACCCCCTTCCTCTTCCTAAGCTAAGCTGAGCACCATATGAAGAATTCTGTCTTTGCACCTGTCAGACCTCAACTTCATGTGGTGGACATTGGGTAACATAGAAACTCCATTGTCAAAGGGCAAAGAACATATGTCTATGATATGTGTCAGACACACATGTGGCTGTGAACACTGTCAGTCAGGAATGGGAGGGATGTATATAGTACACCCACCGGAAGAGTCAAGGATCACAGTGGAGGAGGGAGCAGGAGGAGGGAGCAGAGAGGCTGTTGGAGCCAGGGCTGACTGAAGGGGAATGACATGATCAGTGCCCTCATGAAGTTACAGTGCACATAAGACCCAACCAGCTGGCATTCTAGCATGGAGAGAGGAGGGCTCATAGTTCCATCTCTAGCCGAAGAGTCACTGAGAGTTGGTTAGTGCCGGAGGCTCTGGGTTAATCAGCTTTTTTTAGGGGTGTAGGTCCTCGTTGGGTGATCACACTCCAGTGAATGGTCCCACATCCACGCAGGTTCAAGCAGCACAAACTATGCTCCAACTGAACTCCGTGGTTATATGGGTTATATGGGCATGAAGTTGAAGTGGGATGGGGCTGAAGGTAGGAAGATTTAGGGCAGAAGTAAGGGTGAATATGACCAGGATACATTGTATACATGTAACAAAATTCTCAAAGAATGTTTCTAAAAATTCTTCCTTGAGAAACAATATCAGATGGCTGTGATAAAGTCCATATTATATGGAGAAAAAACGTCCCACTCTCCCAAGGCAGATACACCACATGAGTGGGGAGGCCATTTTAGATGCGACCTCCCTAGGTAAAAGCTATAGCAGAAGAACCACTGAGCTGAGCCTGGACTGGATTCCGAACTGTGAGAAATAATCCACTACTGCTTTAGTTGCTAGGCTTGGTTGGTTGGTTATTCATCCTGATTGTGAGATTGCAGGCGCAGCTCTACAGTACAGCTCTGAAATGCTGTACTAGTCATACAGAGCATTAAGGACCTGGTTCCTACAGTCACCTTCTGCTCAATCAGCACCCTAAAGTAATCAAGGTAAGAAATAAATATCGGCCAGATCCCAAGGGTAAGCTGAGATGAAAAACATTCTACCAATCATTTAAAAACTCAGCATAAATAATTACTTATCTATCCAAATCTTGTCTGGGTCCTGACCTTCCTCCAGATATGGATCTATTATCTAATAAACAGATCTAATAAAATGGATCAACATTTAATAAAACATATCTGTCACTCTTACTGAGTCTGATGAAGGAAGTCTGATGGAGGTTAAAGGAATAAGCCCATCTACACTCAGAAGATCACTGAATTCAGGACAACATTTAAGGTAGTTTATCTAAAAGAAAGATGTTGAAACTAAGGTTTCAGGTAGGGAGAGATAGCGCTGGTGATGGTGACAATGGCAAAACCACACGCCCTTTGTTAAAAAGTTAGGACTGGATAGGGAATGGCTCTTTAAAAGCCCTTTTGCTCCTTCAATAAATCTACGGTTATCCTTCAAAAAGGGGATTACAATGCCTTAAAACTCCACAAGCCTGGGATAGATGGTGACTTCTAGAAAAAAATGTATTTGTTCTGTAGAAAACTGCCTTTGAACTCCAACTGACTTCCAAGTACAGAAAGAACAGGGCCTGCATAGTAAGAGCATCAGGTTAGAGCCCCTGGGGGCCTGGTGACTTGTCACCAATGGGTGGGCACCATTAGTGTCCCAAGCTCTCCAGTCCTCACAGTCTTCACTGAAATCCAGCCACAGTAATCTGCTTGTTTATAACGTGCTTCCCATTTCAACCTTCCTCCTGGGAAAAGATGCAAAGCCAACAGCAACACTTAGATTTTTTACCATACTTTCCAACGCACTTCAATAAAGTAGTATTTTGCTTTTCTTGTGGAGTTGTCAAATGAGTGTCAATTCCCTTCAGTCTGACTAATGCTGGCCACATTAGTCAAAATCTTGTCTACAGACCCGAAAAGCTGATTTTTGACCCTATAAATTGTTGGCCTTATAACAGCGTCCCTGAGACTTGTTTTAACAGCTGATTCCATTATCCACCACCATCAGGCACATGCCTTTCCTCTGAGGCCAAGAGACATCTCTTCCTACCTATGAATGTTTCAAGCATGAGTAAAACAGTCCAAGATGAAAAAAGGGCAACTGCTCACCATCCATTACTTGCATATAGGCTTTTCCTCTTAAGACAAAAAACTCTGATCCATTACAGAAATGAGTCTTTCAAATGCTATTTTAACCTCTCTATAGATTTTGTGTATTAAAGGTCACATTCAGACGATAGTCTACTCTATGACAAACTAATTAATGTTAAATTTCTATAGTTTCATTTATTAGGTTTATAAAGAAGTCCAAGACGGTCTCCTAAGAGTTACACTCAGTGAGCACCTGGGCCCTGGAACAATGGGTGGAGTTTCTTTCTAGTACTGTATGATTCTGTGGGTTGTGTGGAGAGCTTTTACCATAGACAGGCTGGCCTGGAATTGCTAATACTCCACATGAGCCCTTAGCTCATGATCTTGCTTCAGTCTGAGTGCTGCTGAGACTAAAGGTGTGCAATGCAGGGGTTTTCTATCCCATTATTATCGGCCAGAGGCTGGGCCTGGTCTGGAATCACAGCAAAAATGGCAAGAACAGCATGGTTTTTCCTCTTTTTGCAACATTTGCCTAATCTTTCAAGAGGGATGATCCAATCTGAGATTAAAGGAATACCCCAAGTATACAAATTTAAGGGAATGAGAAGAATTTAAAAATAAATTATGGATTTATCCTTCAGGGGACCTTGAGGACTGGGTCCAGGGCGTCTGTGTCACCCAGAGATGCCCAGGTCCCTTATCCTAGGTGGGTTGTGCATGCAGCCCATGCTTACTCCCCTGTGTAGTTATCAACTGTCTCTCATTACTTCAAACACCTCCTCCAACACCAGGCGGTCTGAAGAGCTGAATGCTATGCCGTTTAGAGAACAGCAAGCTCACACACCCTTCTTTTCTCTGAGTATTTTCAGCCTGATTTTTGAACCCACAGACAGAGAGTCTGGGGACCCGATCACATCTCTATCCTACTGAGGAAACCTCAATATGAAGGGGGAATGGGGGTTTCATACTACGGACTGTGGTTGTCATGTGATGACCACAGCAAAGCATGGTTAGCATCTTCAAGAGCCACTGAGATGGAAACCTCCAAGTTCAAATGCAACTGAGAAGAAAACGTCCCAGCTTCTGGAAGCAGGAGCTCTCGTATAGTTCCTTAGGTTAAATACTGGCAGCCTTTGACACACAGAAATCCTTAGTTACCTTGTCCAGGGACAGACAAGAGTCTCATGAGGAAGCCCACAGAACCACTGCAGTAGCTGAAACAGAAGAGAAGGCAGTGCATGGCCCCTCTGAGGCACTGTGAAGGGCATGTGTATAGCTGGGACCCCCAAGACAAACTTCTCATGGTCCCAGACCTAACAAGAAAAGTAAAACATACACCTATTTCCCAGTCTGGCCTGAAACTTAGAAACTCAAGTGGATTCTTTTTACTTTAAGAATTTATCTGTTGATTGAAATGATTCCCTCCAAATACTCTGACACCCCTGAGCTACAAGGTCATCGTTGGAAACTTCTGGGCTATTTGAGCCAGCTTTGTGGGGGAGGTGGGAGGGGGACGGGACATAGAGAGGCAACAGGTGCCTTACCTGGCAATGCCCTGCCCTTACTGCCCCAGGACCTGCACTCCTGTCTTCTGAGCTTAAACTCAGCTCCCCATTTTTAAACCAACCCAAGTCCACACCCCAAGGGGGATGATGAAGGAGCCTAATTCACACGTGACCTTGAACCCCTTACCCCTTACCCCACCAAGAAGCTCAAGTTTCCAAGGAGGAGAAAGGTGAGGTCTGACATTTCATTAATCTTCAGGTTGTGGAATCTGAGAAGGGACACTGGGAAGGCTTTGGAACCCTGGAGGTTCACCTTTGCTCGGCTGACTGTGTAATTCTGGGGAAAGCCTGGACGGACACACACACACACACACACACACACACACACACACACACACGCACACCACACTTTGCCACACGCACACACACACACACATGGACACGCACACACCACAGACACACATGCACACACACACACACACATACACACACACATGCACACACACACACACACACACACACACACACACACACACACACACAGGAGCACACACACACGCAATCAGGCCTTCTAGGACCTCCAGTTCCCTCAGTGGCTCAGAAATCCTCTGTTCTGTGAACATGGAACTCTGAGCCCCACTCCTTCCCAAGCTGAGTCCTAGCAACTGAACCGTGAGAACCAGACAAGGAAAGAAAAAAAGAACAAAAACAAAAACAAGAATCGACTTTGCTTTGACTTACTTTTTACCACACAGATTAAGATAAACACTACTGCCATGGGCACACAGTTGTGGCATCTTGATTTTTCCAAACCTCTCCCTTCACACAGGGCTGACTATTCACTAATCACTTCATGATGGCCTTCAACTATTTAAAAATACTCCTGATTCCTGGTGGGGAGCATGTATATCCACTGGGCACATAAATCACGTTTTCTGCGATTTTAATTAAAAGCCTGAAACAAAAGGCCCACCCTTTCCCCAGGGACCCTGAGAACAATGAACTAAAGCAGAGATTCTGGAGAAGGGGCAGGCTGTAACCTGAGCCCTCTGCAGGGATAGTGACCAAGTATTTGTCTCCTCTGATCCAGGAGCAGAAAGCTGGGATTGGTCTCTCTCAGGCAGAAACAGACACCAAGGACAGACAGGAGAGGGAGTGTGGCTGCTTTCCCAGTGGAAGGGAGGTGGGATACCAAGCAGACAAACCAGGGTGGGGTGGCCTTGCCTCAGCCACTACTGAGACACTGGGTCAGAGAGCAGCAGCAAGGGCTTTCTAGGGCAAGGTCTTATGTAACCTAGGCTGACCTCAAACTCACTAGGTAGCCAAGGCTAGCCTTGAGCTCTAGCTCCTTTTGTCTCCACTCCCAAGGGCTGAGATTATAGGAATGTGACACCACACCCAAAAACTGTGACCATCTTTGCAGAGCCCGCCTAGCAATCTGTTACACAGCATTCCAGCCTTGTCATCATTTTGGCTTTATTTATAGAATTATCCCTTCAGACCTCTGCACACCTGGTCTTCAATCTGCATTGAAAAGGACATCACCTGCTAGGTGCACAGTAACCAGGGGAAGAGAGGGACAGGAGCACAAAGCACCCCCAGGCCACCCAGAAGACACTGGCCCAGCCCCCACTGCCTTCTCACACAAAAAGCCCTGGCTCGATTTTTTAATTATTAATATGTTCAGCCAGCCCAAAGGAATGCAGCACCCACATCAATGTTTTAAAGTTATCTCCAGTTTCAACTTACTGTCTATACCAGGATGGCTCCCGACCACCCCCGCCCCCACCCCCACCCCAGGCCTGAGGCCAACTGCATGGTGTCTTGTGTGTCTCTCTCCCTTTGACGTCCGCTGGAAATGCCATGTGGCTGGATCGCTCTGTACGTTAAGCATTTTTTTTTTTTTTTTGGATGCAGTGCAACACTGAAACCGCAGCAGCAGAGGACTCTGGGATCTTTCCAAGGATCTGGAGGAGCCATTTGTCTCCGAGCACAGGAGCTGCTCATGAGAGGCCCCAGCACCAAGCTCGAGTAGAAACCCACATGGTGGAGGGCACCCCACACCGCACCTCAAAGCTCCTGTGCAGGCCGTTCAGTAACTCAAGACTCTGTTCATTTCTGACAATGCCATCCGCAGACGCTGGCCCAACATACATGCACACACACATACACACTCATGTGCATGCCCCCCCCCGTCTCCATGTTTAATTCATCTGTAATTAAGGAAATGGATAAGCTTGGGACAAGAAAGGGGCCCAAAGAATTTCATTTAGTTTCTGAGGAAAGTTTAAACTCCCAAAGAGGAGCAGGAGAGATGGCTCAGTGGTTAAGAACTCACGTGCTCTTTGCAGAGTTCAATTCCTGGAAGATTACTAACAACTGTCACTCTAGCTCCAGGGACCCAACGCTCTCCTCTGGCCTTTTCAGACAAGAGCATACACTTGCATAAACAATTTACAAAACAATAAAATCGTGTTAAAAACAAAAACAAAGAAAAAGTTCCCCAGGGCTGAGCTGGCTCAGAGGTTACAATTCTGTTCCAGCAGAATTCCCATTCAGTCACCAACATTCCCGTCACAGCTCAAAACCACCTACCTGCAGCTTGGGGGAATCCTACACTTCTAGCCTCCGCTGGTGCTTACACTGAAAAGCACATACACATACACAAACACACTGTATCAACAATTTAAAGATAATTCTACAACACCAAGAAATCCAAAACATCAATAAAAGACTGAGTTACAGACAGCGCTAGAGAGGATGAGCCCCACGGAGGCCGAGGAAAAGTTCATTCCCGAGGACTCTCTGAGGTGCTGTCACCTTCCAGTGACTGTCTGGGAACGGGGCAGTGGGAGTGGTGTCTCTCTCCCTAGCTACTTGTGACCCTCAAGTTTCCATCCTTGAGCCCGACCACTCACTCGGCAATGGACAGAACCAAGAGTGAAGTGAGGATGGCTCCTAAAGGACATCTCCCCTGTGGTTTTGTTTTGTTTTTATGGAGCTAAGATCAACCTGTGGTGTGTGTGTGCGCGCTCACACATGCTAGGCTAGCAGCTCTAGCTATAGACTCCCCAGCCTGGGTCCCTGCGGCACAGCCTGACCTTCTGTGTCTGTTCCTCCTCTGTCATAAGCATGGTTCTCACCAAGGCTCTGGGTGCCTGCAGTGATAGTCTGTCCTTTACTGCTAACCCTGACATCTCTTGGGTTCCCAGGCTGCTAGCACTGGATACCCATGGACTCTGAACTTCATATTTGTAGACCAGGGTCTCATGGGGTGTGATTTATATGATGACAAGCATGCGTTAAACCTCCTGCTTCTTGGGCTGGAGAGATGGCTCAGCAGTTAAGAGCACTGGCTGCTCTTCCAGAGGTCCTGAGTTCAATTCCCAGCAACTACATGGTGGCTCACAACCATCTGTAATGGGGATCCGATACCTTCTTCTGGAGTGTCTGAAGACAGCTACGATGTACTCACATACATAAAATAAATAAATAAATCTTTGAAATGAACTCCTTAAGAAGTCTTTTTTTAAAAAGGAAAACAAAAAACCTCCTGCTTCTTATGAGCACCCACGATACACTCGTTCTCCTCTCCTTGCTGTTCAGTAGTGTGAAATCAGGGTTCTGTTCTCTATGTGTGGCCCTAAGCACCAGGCAAAGCTGGGCCCCTCATGCAGGTTTCAGGTATTAAGTTAAATACACACTTTCAACCCAGGTGCACAGCCGAGAGACTGTCAGAGAAGCCACTGCTGCCTCCTTGTTAAGTGGTTAAAACGTAGTCACTTCTCATACTTGAGCAGAATGAAATGCTCGTATCCCTAAAGGCCTGCCTAATGCTGATTCAGAAACTCTATCTAGATTTCCCAGGTAGGTCCAGCCCCAGACATGAACTAATATCCCACAATGTTCACAGAAAGCTGCACTGTTGGGCAGTGAATTATAGCTCACAAAATTGCAAGGATTTTACACTAAGGACATTTTTAGTAAAAAGTTAAAAACAAAGTCCCGAGATTACTTTATTGAAAAACGTACACACACACACACACACACACACACACACACACACACACACACACAAGCACATGCACCTAGGGAAAAACAGTGTTGAAATGGTTTCTTTTCCAAAGGGTAGATGGGAAATGAGATCAGGAACCTCCAGGCCTTTGTAAGTCCTGGCACTCGGCTTCCTCCTCAGGTTACTGGTTTGTAGAGCATTATGGGTTGTGTGTACTTATAAGAGGAAAAGAAGGGTTGCGGGGGACAGGAGATGGGGATAGAAATCTGGATGTTACTGACAGAATGGAGTGGCCACATTTCCCCAGAGGAGGATTGTCCTGAATCTGAACACCTCCTAGAATCATCGATCCCTTCTATCCTCACTTGCACCTTAAATTCTCTTGCGTTCTTGGTTACATAGCAAGTTTGAGGTCAGTCTGGAATACTTGAGACCCTGTCTCAAAACAAACAAACATGATACCATCCCCAAAACAAGATATGAAACAAAACAAAATGTACCATAGAAACGTTATCCCACAAACTAATATCCCACAATGGATTCTTCTTGTTTTTGAATATAAACTAATATCCTGCATGAATGACACCCTGATGTTGCACGCAGTTCGATGATTGACCACTGTACCTCCATGTTTAGCTAGAAATCCTACAGCCACAACCCTTTTAAAGAATGTGGTATAGCTGGGTGTGGTGGTGCATGCCCATAAGCATCTCCTTCCCCACAAGTAAACACTGTGACATCTTGTTGCTTTATTCATTCATCTGTGGACAGACATCCTCTTCCTCTTCCAGGAGCTGTACTCACGACTTTCAGGTACATACTCAGAGGCAGAGTAAACACTCTCCTTTCCCATATACCCACAGCTTACACTAGACACCGAACCCTAACTTTTATGAAATGTGAGTGGGGACCCATTAACTGCCTCCAAATATCCTTTCCAACATTTACTGCCTTTCGTGCACTATGACAATATAAAATTATACCTAGGGTCTCAATGTCAGCTTACCCACCTGGAACACGCAAAGGCAGCACAACGTCTATGTGTGTGTGTGACCATCTGTACATAGTTGGCAGACATCTATGCCGAGTTCTATTACTTTAAGAGCTGATTGCTGCTGCTCATCAAAGGCTACCGTTGCATTCTCGTACACGGTACTCACTGTCTAACCCCGTTCCTAAGCTTGTCGTCCCCGCTCTGTATGAGAAAGGCCGCTTTTCCCTGACCAACTGTGTTTACAATGCCTCTAGAAAGAGTTATTAGGATGCTTCTACTCTATCAAAATGGAGACAGGAGGAATCTGTGGCACTGCTAAGTCATGAACTACACTGTAATTAGACGGTTGATATCATCACTGTGACAGATCAACAAGAAAGCATGGTGTAAATGTCTCTCCAGGGACAAAGTGGCAGTCTCTATGAGAACAGTGTCCAAAGTCAGTGTGACCCACCACTACTGCCAGGACATGGGCCACGACCGACATTCAAACTCCTTCTACTTTGGAACAATTTCCCTGAAACAGAAAGCAACACTTGTTCATTCATTCCTGGCCAGAATGGGGACGGTGAGGCTCTTTGTCCCTTAGAATATTACAGAAACGTTTTTGGGAGAGAGAGGTGCGCAGATTTCCTCCAAATTGTAATCTTTTGACTCTACGTTGTTTGAATACCTGGGTCCTTTGTCCCTGGGGGGAAGATGACACAAGACACTAATGCTGGTTTTTGTTTTCTCTCTTAAGTAACTTTTTTCATGTCTATAAATATAGCTTTTCATTCTTGGTCGAAGACTAAACAACAAATTTACTCCTTAACGCCAATAAACAGACTCTGGGGGCCTATGAAGCTTCTGACAACCTTCGCCTTTCTCTGAGGAAACTGTGGAGAATACAGAACAGCACTGAGAACCTCTGAGCAGACCGCAGTGGTCCTGGGTCACTAGGGAGATAGTTTACCTTGCTCCTTAATAACCTCAAGGCTTCCTGCCTGTCACATAGCTGTAGGCTGAAAGCCGTCAGACAGCAGGGGAGGCAGGACCTTCCTGAGTGTTCCTGCTTCCCTCCAAGGAAAGATACCAAGTCCTGCTACTGGGACCGACTTCACAACGCTGCTCCTGCCTCTCGGCCCTTTTCTCTGGGAACCTGAAATTCAGGGCTTTTCATGGCAGAATCCAAAGTTGTCATCCTACAGGATACATGGCAAACCTCTGCTGCTCCCCAGCAGATTCTAGAATACCTGGTTTAAAAAACAGCACACTAGGCTTGCAGGTGTGCACCTCAGTGGTAGATCACTTGCCTGGCGCCCTGGGTTAATCAAAAAATTTGATTCAAAAATCTAAAACAAATTATCTAAGACATAAAGGCACTTGTACCCTCTAAGTTACCCCAGAGTATAATATACATGCATACATATATACATATATAAACATATATGTATTTATTTTTAACAAGAAAAATTAATCCCACTAAAATATGATGTCATCATAAGGTACACAATCATACAGCTTTTCTTTTAAACCCACTACCCATCATATATGCAGGTAAGCACACTACCCATCATATATGCAGGTAAGCACACTACTCATCATGCATGAAGGTAAGCACACTACCCATCATGCATGAAGGTAAGCACACCACCTACCATACATGCAGGTAAGCACACTACCCATCATACATGCCATCCATCATACGTACTAGGTAAGCCTGTTGGTCTGCACCCCCAGTCCTCTTTCTACTTTTTATTTACAGATAGGGTTCAGGGTGGCTTTGAAATCATTCTGTGCCTTAGTTAGTCCTTGAACATGGGATCCTCCTACTTCTGTTCCCCAAGTAGCTAGGAATGCAGAGACCTGTGCCACTAGGACTGGCTCTATTCCCATCTTTAAAATCATAAATTCACCAAACAGTCATTCAATATGTAGAAAAGGGTGTATGATCAAATCTATACCACAATATTTTCCAAGATTTCTACACCAACACAGATCTATTGATAGTGACAGTCACTGACCTGGAAGTCATCGTAAGGGAAGAGGAGCATCTCCCGCAGACAGTCGTTCAGGATCTGGGTCTTCTTCTGCACGATGACATTTTCGTAGTCAAGTGGCTCAATCAGCTTTGGCTTTGCCTGGAAAACCAAGGAAGTCACATCACTGAAATGCTCTCACTGAAATTCCCTCACTGAAGAAATGCTCTCACTGAAGAAATGCTCTCACTGAAATGCTCTCACTGAAGAAATGCTCTCACTGAAGAAATGCTCTCACTGAAATTCCCTCACTGAAATGCTCTCACTGAAGAAATGCTCTCACTGAAATTCCCTCACTGAAGAAATGCTCTCACTGAAGAAATGCTCTCACTGAAGAAATGCTCTCACTGAAGAAATGCTCTCACTGAAGAAATGCTCTCACTGAAGAAATGCTCTCACTGAAGAAATGCTCTCACTGAAATGCTCTCACTGAAATGCTCTTAGGCACACGGTCTTGTTTGTGTGAGACAATTTCACATTGTAACTCCAGGCCAGCCTCAATGCTGCATTGTGGCCCCGAGCCACGATGGCTTCTTAGTAGTCATCATGGCTTACGTGAGAAAACTGCCTTCTTAAGTGAGAGAACTTTATGCATCTGGACTCTAATATTTCTCAACTTTTCACTTTAAAAAAGGAACAGAATGAGAGAAAAAGTGTTTTCAGAGGGGAGCGAGCTGTCATGTTGCCCTGTCCAGCCAGAGTGATGCTTATGCCGTTGTTTAAGCAGCAGAGAAACCTGCACTCTGGTGGGATTTTCAGCCGTTTCAAACATGAAGACAGTGCGGTCCTACGAGCTGGAGTTGCAGACATTAGAAGGAGTATGGAGGCGGAGTGATTAATTCATCTCCCAGGGCTTCCTGACTGTAGGCTCAGGGTGACCAGCTGCTTCATGTTCCTGCCACCACAGTGTCCTCCTCATACTGCATTTCCCTCTATACACTTGGCCCCTCACAGAACCCAGGTCTGCTGCTGTACAGGTGTCAATCACACTGAAGGCCAGATGGTGGGAAGAGGAGACGGGGGGCACAGTGGTCAGCGACTCTGTTGGGTCAGCGGAGTTAATGCACATCGAAGGCTGAGTCTGGCAGAGCACAGCACACACTACATGTTCCTTGCTATTATAAAGACACTTCCATCACTGCTTGCACGGCATGTCCTTTCTCCCTTATATGCTTGACTCTACCCATATGCTCACAGATAATTCTCTCCCTCCACTGACGAGGGACATGTGAAACAACCAGTCAGGGACATGTAGAAAGACAGAAGGACAGAAAGACAAAAGGCCTAAAGAGAGAAAACCATAATAGAGATGACACTGCTATCCAGGGCTGAGCCCAGAGCTAATATAAAGAGATGCTCACATTATCAGCTGAACTGAGTACTGATATCGTTTGTGTCAGGGAGGGCTGAGAACACAAGGGGTGTGGGCGGGGAGGGGAGCGAGGTGCCCAGAGAGCCTCTCCTGTTAGAGTAACTCCACCAGGGCAGCAGGCTGTCAATCAGAAGAAGGCCGGTAAGTGGTCTGGTGTGTGTAGTTATTCCAGGCAAGATGGAGGTGAATACTGCTAGGGTCTGGAAGGCCCACTGCTTACAAAGGGTTTCCTCACCAAGGATAGAAGATATGTCTGGTATCCAAGTAGTCTCACAGGAATGGCCTGACTCAAGGGCCGTGGGGTCAGAATGGCCTGGAGAAGTGTTCCTCACTTCAGTGGACATGTGAACACAGGCTAGCCACGGACAGGAAATGATGGCTTTTCTGAGGTAGAGAATGCTGTAGCTGCCAATGAAGAAACATCCCTACTGTGCATGGACTCGAGGAGAGCGGCGCCTCCGTGCCCTGCCACTAACTGATCTTCTGGGCCTTCTGGACCCCTCCCTCCAGCACGTGCCTGCTTGGACCAGAGGCCCAAAGGTGATCAAACCAGGAAGGCTTCCCAGTACCAGGGAACTGGGATGCCTCTGGAAGTCAGATGATCCTGAGAGTGATCACCCACAAAATTGTTCACTTACAGCCCAATACAAGGTCTTGCAGGGTTAAGGGAAGAGCAAGTCACAAAAACGAACAGAGTGGTCTCACTGTGTTCTTCCCCCAGCCACAAGGACTTCCTGTGGAGTTCTAAACATTTCTTCTGTCTCAGTTACACGTGAGATCCTGAATGCCACTTCTTAAAATAGCAGACAGAGGAAGCGGCAAGTCTTGATGGGCTCTCTCTGCGAAATGAGAAGTTCACCATTCCTGCTCATGAAGAATTTAGGACTTTCCTTGACTTCTCTTCATGAGGACGAAAGCTATTAAACCACTGAGATGAAGTCTCATAAAACCCCAGTCTGTTTCCAAGACATCTGCTGGAGATGGGGACAGGGCAGGCTGCGCTTCTGAGCCAGGGGCTAACAAACTCGGGAACCCTCCTACGCTGTCTGTCCACGCACACAGGACTCCTGCTTATTGACTGCTACCTCCAACCTCCTTAAGTTGCTGGGTCTGAGGCCTCCTTGTTTCCTGCCACTAGGGTGAGCATGGAGCACCGGCAGGCTCCCTTTCTGGTGTGCACACACTATTGTCAAGCTGTATCCCTGCTGTGTGCACCATGCCAGGCCTTGGGACAGGGAGGTGAGGAGGGTGTAATCTCTGCCCAGAAGTGTTCACGGCCAGAGAGACAAGATGGTGGTAGAGACCTGGGATGGGGCTTCTGACCCGACAGCAAACCTGACCTGGTCCAGTGAGGTTATCTACCTCCCTGAAAGCTAAGGCATCTGTTAGCTGCCTCTCCTGAACCTAGATCTGGCCTGGCATGGTAGAGAACCACCTCATTCACTGTCGGGGATGAATGAGGCACCCACAACATGGTGCTTCCTGAGGAAGCTGCTGGAATAGAATGAGTCAGCTGAGTTTAAGGGTGGACTCCAGGGTGCATTGCGCAGAGGTGCAAATGAATCTGGGGCCACCTAAGGCTCAGAAAATTAGAGCAGGATGTGGTTATGAACAGGTTGGTTGACCCCCAGCCCAGTATCACAAGGCCTAGACAGGGAACAAGCCTGGGATGACCCAAGCCTGGTTCACATGGAGGGAGGGCACTGCACCCAGTGACAACCCCAGAGGCCCTGGTGCCTCTATGAGCAAGTAGATGGAGGAGAGATGGAAGAGAAACAGAAGGATGTGGGTACAGTGAAGACAGGCAGAACTGGAGACTCGGGGGCAGGGAGGAACAGCCTGATGTGAGGAGCTGGGATGCCTCCTACAGCCATGGTGAGGTCCTGGCCTGTGCTGTCCCCCAGGGCCATGTCTGGGTGCACGGCCCTGTAGCAACAGGGGTCTGTTACTACCAAAGGCCAGGCAGGTGTCTCTGGTGTAGGCTGCCACCTAAGGCTGTGTTGATGTCTAAAGGCCGTACAGAGCTGGACACACCCCTCTCCTGAGGATCCTGGGAGAGTTGGTCCCCAGATGACGTGAGAACAGGAACGGTGACCCTGACCCTCAACAGCTATAGTACTCAGGAGAACCAGACCTGCACCTCACCCAGGAAGCATAGTAGAGCTGGCCCTGGTGTCAGGGGTTTCGGGGAGCTGGCCCTCAGGGTATGAGTGTGGGAGAGCTAGTCCTGCCACTCCTCTGCTGGGGTGGTATGCACAAGGGAGAGATACCTCCTTCTCAATAGGAGAGCCAGCCCTTGAGGTCAAGAGAGCTGCAGAGCTGGTCTTGCCCCTCCCAGGCTAGAACACTTGGCAGAGTGGGCCCTGCACCTCATTTGGGCAACACAGTAGAGCTGGCCCTGCTGGTGTGAGCGCAGGTGAGCCAGCTCTGAAGGCATGGAAGCAGGAGAGCTAACTTACTCTGCCCTTTACTGACTGTGGCATTCAGTCAGCAGGCTAGGGCAGTGCTGGTGGTGTGGGTGTGGAAGAGGTGGCGGGCTGACCAGTCCAGTCCACCCAGGACCAGACGCAGGGCTCTATGAGTTGGCCCACCCCAACCTCAATCCCACCTGTAAACTGCTGGAGCTTGTGAAGGGGCCAAGACTACAGACCCGAAGCTGCAGGATCTCCATGGCACAGAACCACAGGATATCCAAGAGGAGTCCCAGTGAGCATCCAGTGTTGATAGAGAAGCGAAGCCAGAGGCCTCAAACCAGACCAGTGACTCACTGCAGTGAACATTTGCAAGTAAAGACTGAACAAAAGGGTATACTGTGGGGCACACACCCTGTCATACAGTACAGACTTTTTCTTTTTGGGAAATGAATGGGATTGGGGTGCATGATGTGAAATTCACAAAGAATCAATGGAAAGTTAACAAAACAAAACAAGAAGCTGGTCCCAGCGCCAAGCCCAAGAGGAAGCTAAAGAATTCAGCTCCATCAACTTATGACAGGTTCTCCTTGGGTTTAAGGAGTACAAGAACAACCAGCTGCTCCAAACGGTGGGCTGAGGGGTGGGGGTTGGAGAGGTGAGGGGCAGGGCTGTGCTGCACGAGACTGGAAGACACAGACAGGCCAGGTTACTGGGAATCCAATGTGAGGGTGAAAATACCTGAGGACTTCCTGCAAAGCCTGAGGCGGACAGTGAAACTGTGAACCGAGGCTTGAGGACTAAGAGTGTGAACCAGCTTCCTCTGAACCAGGGGGAGACACTGGAATCCAAAGGAATGGCTCCTAATGAGGAGGCCTTGCTCTGCTTTGTTCTCAGTCTCCTCTCTAAGATGCAGGCCAGGGGCTGCTCAGCCTGGGATGCTCACCTCCAGTCTAAAGTATGCAAATGAGGCAAAATGAGGCTAGGAGAAGATGGACTGCAAGAGGCCACAGGCAGGAGAAGCACGGGGACTGAAACACAGACACACCGACACACAGACACACAGACACACACACACACACACACACACACACACACACACACACACACACACCCTTCCAGCAGGGACACAGCACACACACACACACACACACACACACACACACGCCACGCACGCACACACACGCACACACACCCCTTCCAGCAGGACACACACACACACACACACCTTCCAGCAGGGGACACTGACCTCCCATCACCGAATGAGAGATGTGTTCCTCTGTCCACTGCCCACGGCATTAAGAACAGAAACTGTCAGCATGCCAACACACCTTCAACCCTGCTTTCAAGACTGAGGCTGGAGTTTCAGGCTGGCCTGGACTACAAAGTGAGACCTTGTCTCAAAACAAAACCAACAAACCTCTGAGATCACAATAAACATGGCACAATCCCACTGTCATTCAGTAGCCCAGAGTCTTCTCTAGAGTGCTCATTAGCATGTATAAGATGGGAAACTAAAGTAGGTGTGCGTGAGTGTCCCCGTCCACACTCGCATGTGCGTGCCCATGAGTGACGGGGACTGCAGAGTCCAGATGCCTGCCCTGGAACTGGAGTTACAGGGGGTTGGGAGCATGGGTGCTGGGGATCCAACTCAGGTCCTGTGTGAAGCAGTCTCTCAATCACTGACCCATGTCTCGAACCCCCTTGAAGTCCACTGATGGAAAATAGTTTAGAAACTTAATTATGTAGCTGTGGTGCTTGGATGAGAATGTCCCCCATGGACTGAGATGTTTGAATACTTGGTTCCTGTTTGGTGGTGTTTTGAATAGGTTGAGGAAGTTATCTTTGCTGCAGGAAATATGTCACTGGGGGTGGCTTTAAGGTTCCAAAGCCTGGAGTCATTCCCAGCGAGCTCTCTCTACTTCCTGCTTGTACTTCAGGATGTCATCTCCCAGCTCCAATGTCTCCACTTCATCATCATGGGCTCCTTAAGGCCCCAGTAACCTTCCTTCTCTAAGCTGCCTCAGCCGTGGCACCTTGTCACAGCAGTGGAAAAGTGACCGCCACGGTGTACCAAACGCTTGTGCAAACATCTGGACTTGACGACCATGCACTGTAGCCCTCCCGTTAGAGATGTGTTCCCGAGAAGCAATGGACCATCCTGAGTCCCTCAGGAGCCTGCAGCCCTGGCTCCGGGTTCTCCCCTCAGCTCCCACCAAACACTGCAGGCAGGCACTGTTCGTTTTCCTTTCCACACTGTGATAAACACAGGAGGCAAACGAGAGCTCATCTAAATGTAGATCTGAAGGTTAAAGCACAAGATTTGAAGACTGTAGCCCAGCACACGGGAACGCCAAACTCTCCTGGAGTGGGGTGGAGTGGGGAGATCTGGGCAAAGCTGACATCGATACCAATCACCTCAAACTCACACAACCGCTCCCATCGCTGCTGTGCTCAGTGGGGATGCTGCTGAGAATACTGATGAGGAGAGGGAGACAAGACAGGAATTTAGGAAACGTACTCCCTGCTCCATGCCCACGAGTTACAGTTACGTGAGGAAAGAGTGCTAGGCTTGTTCCCTGGCAAACAGAGCTTCGGGCACTGCCTTTCCCTGACCCCCACTGTACTAAGGCGAGGGGAAGCCCTGTGTAACCCAGCATGCTCTGCTTCTGCAAGTTTTCTATAGGTGAGAAGTGCTAGGTGATTCCATAATAGATCTAGACCGTAGACTCTCTTTCTTACACAACCTGTATTTTTTTCCTCATTAACACCATAGCCTGAAAGTTATTAATTCTGAGACAATGAGGTCACAAAACGGCTCTAAAAGCTCTCATTTCCAAGCAACCTACCCTAAGTGATGGGGGCTGAGGTAAGTGTCCACACATTCTGGCTCACGAACAAGTTTCTGAAGGCTTACAGGCAAAAGACAGCACGGAGACCAGCTGTGGGAGAGCAGGTATTGTTGGGAGCCCCCAAATATCAAGTAGTACTGAAGAGGTCCGTGTGGATTCATCTTAGCAGTGGAGGAACTCTCAAAGCTCAGCCCCGGGCATCCAGCATCTGCATCTGGAGCTTGCATCTGGAAATGCAAGCCCCCAGGCCCCTGAATCAGCAGCTCTGGGTGGCCCAGCACCAGCTCACCAAACCCTCCCGATGATTCTGATGCCACCCAACTTGGCAAGAACTCTACTAGGCCATCTGTTCTGGAGAATTCCGTGTTAGAAAGTGTTTTTCAAGAATCCCCAGCCCTACTGCCTACTGGCCTAGGAAAATGGAAATTTAATTCACCCTTATGTGTCCTCTGGGGACAGAGGCATGATTCAGCAGCTAATGTACAACCTCTGTACAAGGCCCTGGACCCACATGAAGAAATGACAATTGCAAGTTGTCATCTGATCTCCATAGACATGCAGGGGTGAGTGTACGCACACACAGAATTAAATGTGATTTAAAAAAAAAAGTATAAATAAATAAATATTCCTATCTACAAAGTGACAATTTCTATTCTTGTTATCATGTGGCTATTCAATACATGACACTTTGAACAGAGCAGCGGCCCATCACATGGGTTACAAGTGATCCCGGTTAGTTCTCTGCCAGTGAAATGAGCCAATTCGAGCCAGATTAGAATATATTAAAGACAGGTTTATGGGAAGCTGCTCTTGAATGGGCTAGTTCACTGGCCCCAAGGAAGGAGGCTGGGGGCAGGGATCACCAAGTGGGGGGTTCATCAGAAAGGGAGGGAGCACCCAAAATGTCTGGACTATATAGGGAGGAGCCTCTGGGGATAGGCTGGAAAGTTCAAGGTTGGAGGGAGGGTATGCCAGGTAGGGCCTGCGGGATGCTGGGAGAACCTGGAGACCAGGTCTGCTTTGACATGTAAAATATGCAGCTCAGTCCCTACTAAACCACACAGCAAGCATGGCCAGTGCAAACCGAGCAGCCAGTTCAGTCGGCTTCAGAACAACCCTACCCTTCAGCTGCACATCTTTGCCAGGCTACATTCACCCTATCTCATAGAACCAGCTCAGGGGAGTCAGATGATAACCCCAAGGCACCCCAGCTCACAGACGCACGAACCCAATGCCTCATGCCTCCAGTCCACACTAGGCCATGCTCTCCTGCACAAGTGCGGGGCCTTTCTGTTCAGTGCTGAGCACTGCTGGGCTAACCCTGTACCCCTGAGGTTTGACAGCCTCACTCCACAGAGAGAAAGCAGGGTGCCCTCGTGTCCCAGATGAATATCAATAATCTAACTCTGAAGTGCCCGCTCAGGTGCATGGATACACACAGATGCTATCAGCCACTAGATCTCACTTGCATGCAAGCGAGCGCTTAGGCGTGAACTTCGCTCAGAGCGCATGGATTTACACTAACATCATTTGTTTTCTTCCTACAGATTCACGAACACGTTACCTCATCCAGCGACTGACCCCGCTCCATGACACATTCCTATTTGGAGACTGGATGTGTAAATTTATGGACAAGTAATATTTAGTGGTATTCAGTAAGGTGGCTACTAGCTACATGTGACTGCTGATTATTTAAAATGGCTATTCTGGGGCTGGAGAGATGGCTCCGTCAGAGAAGTGTTCGCCTTGCAACATGAGAAGCAGCAGAACATGGTGTCACATCTATAATCCCGGGCTGAGAGGATGGAGGCAGGAAGGTCCTGAGGGCTTTGCTGGCCAACCGGCCTGACCTACAGGTAAACTCCGGGCCAGTGAGGGTCCACGCACACACAGTGACTATTGTGAGTTCAGATGAGGTATGGGCAGAGACTAAGTGTTAATGTCAGTCTGACTAAAAGAAAGCATAACTACTTTCATATTTATAAAGATTAGTTATATTTTAGAAAGTCATGGCTAAAATATCAATAACATCTTTTCCACGCTACCTTACACTGGCTATCAGGAAGTCTAAAGTATGCAGTAACTATGTACTGTTTCTGTTATTCTTAAGGTTTGATGTCAAAAAGGAAAAGTTTACTTTCAGAAACTCTGTTTTGTTTTTAAAAACTACCACAGTAGAGATGCAGTGGTCAAAGCTGTCCCCGAGGGGTAGAACAGGAGAAGGGAGAGCCTGGGTCTCTGAGAAGCCCCGATCTGCACCATTCTGCCCTGGTAACGGCCATCTTCATCCGTCTCTCAGGTCTCCACCAACTGCATCAGAAAATGAGAAGGTCACTCCTAGTGTTCTCTAGCATTCAACATGGCCCTAAACTTAAGCTGCAGCTTCCAGGAAGATACAGGCATAGGTGACAAAAAGAGGTACCAGCACAGAGGGACTCAGGAGGGAGCTTCACTTTGGGAATCTAAGTTTGCCATTATGCAGCCAAGTCCAGTCACAAACACCAACTAGACTACCAGTTTAAACTCAACTAACCACTGCGGGCTGTGCAGCTGGGGACGCCTACCGGTGTCCACTGCTTCTTCCAGCTCTTTTTAGCAGTACGGCTGGGTGTTGGCAGCTGGCCTGAGGTGGAAGGAAAGAACAGGGGAGTGGCCCTCAGGCAGTGACACTACAGCCAAGTTCCAAGACAGCCTCAGCGTGGCAAGGAGGCCATGCTTCAGATTCTCCACAAAGGAGAGTAAGGACAGACCGTGTGGTGGGCCCAACAGGCAATGCCCAGCCTTGGGAGGCGAGGCGCTGTCCCTACCTCCAGGGAACCTTTCAGACAGTGTACAGTGCAAGTTTGCCTTCTCAGCTCAGAGCCGGCCCTGACAGTTCTTCCCGGAGGAGGAAGTGTCTCCACAGAAATGGGATCTGGACACAGAACTGTGTGAATCAACTCCGATCTGGGAAGCTGACAGGATTCTCATCGTCCTGGTGGTCAGAGGTATGTACTACACCTGTGAGGAGGCATGAGGGCCCTTCAGACTTCCTCCTCAGCCTCAGAACACCTTTCTAGGAAAAGTTCTGAATTAGTTGTATCAAGTTAGAGGGCATTTCAAACTTCTAGAAAAACTGAATAATAACTATAGTCCAAGACTTCTTAGTTCTAAAATTACCTTCCCGGGGAGTTTGGAGGCGCAAGTGGGGCTTCCGCTATCTCCACTGTCCCAATTCTGCCTCCCTTCTATGCATGGCCTGACTCAGTCACTGTCCATGACGAGATGTTACCCCATTGTTCTATATATGGTACTGTGTTGGCCAGTTTTATGTCAACTTGACATAAGCTTGAATCATCTATCTGAACCTCAATTGAGAAAATTCACCCACAAAATCTTCTTAATTAGCAATTAGTGTGGAAAGACCCAGCCCATTGTTGGTGGTGCCACCCCTGGGCAGATGGTCCTGGGTTCTGTAAGAAAGTGGTTGAGCAAGCCATGAGGAGTAAGGCAGTAAGCAGCACCCCTCCGGGGCCTCTGCCTCCAGGTTTCTGCCCTGTGTGAGTTCCTGTCCTGACTTCCTTTGATGGTGAACAGGGATGTAAAAGTGTAAGCCAAATAAATCGTTTCCTCATGGTACTTCATCACAGAGAGCAATAGTAATCCTAACCAGGACAGTCCTCCAAACCAAACACTTTTACATAAACTAAGCCTCAAGCTGGAAGTTAAATCTCCAGGATCTTAGTCCCGCACCCACCCAGGGCTGTTCTAGGAGAGACCTGAAAGGCTGCCTCTCACTGAACAGATGAAAATACTGAAGACCAGCACGGGGTGGGTGGGGCGAAGGCATGACCTGAAAACTTGACAAGAATATTTCTTCCCTCTTGTTGGGCCAACAGAAGCCTCTTCTAAACACTCCAGGTTCCTTGGTGCCCATTCGACCAGCAGGGGGTAAGGACTCAGGACTGCCCTGGCTCGTGCTGTCAAGGGTGGAAAGTCACATGTGTGTACGTTCTCAGAGAATCCATCGTCGTCTCTGCATGCCTGTCTGGGAATGCGGTCTATATAACAGTGAGGGAAGAAAGGCGCTGCAGGCCGACTATATGCTCTCCATCCAGAGCTCCAGATGCTTCACATACAACTACCATTCCCTATATCTATATAGTTCAGCCAGACGTTCTTACCTCCAACCATCTTCACCATGGTGTTTCATGGTGCGTGTGTGTGCATGTGTGTGCATGTGTGTGTGCTCGTGTATGTGTGTGTGCATATGTATGTGTATATGTGCATGTGTGTGCACGCATGTGTGCATGTATATGTGTGTGTGTGTGTGTGTGTGTGTGTGTGAGAGTTGTTTCAGTACATGCATGCTCCTATGCACATGCTGCACGTGTGTTCGGGAAAGAAGGTGTCAGATTCCCTAGAACTACAGTTCCAAGTAGGTAAGTCCTGGGACAGAGCTTCAGTGCTCTGTAACATCCACAAACACTTAGCCACTGAGCCATCTCCACCTCCAGCTTTCAAGTTTCAGTGAGAACTTTTCCCTTCCCGATGGCAGGCTTAAGTGATTATCTTTTATCTCTGTCATGAGAGAGAGAGAGAACGAACACACACAGGTACTGATCCATCTCAGGAAACCTGACCAGGAGCCTGCTCTCCTGGCCCTGCAGCTCCGAGATGCAGATCCAGTTACCAAACCCCTGTGTACCAGGTCCCTCACCTATAAGAACAACACAGATCTTCATTTCTACAGAGCAAGGAACCTTAAAAAGCCTGGCATGAGAGAGAGGTGGTGACAGGGCATGGAAGCCCAAGGAACGGTCCCTCTGCTCTTTCTAGGGACACACTGTATAAAGACTCTTTCCTACATTACTGAATACGATAGGTGAGCAAGAGTCAGCGCCTCACCCGTGCAAACAGCTCTAGTTGGGTGTGATTAGCACACACTGTGGCTACAAGTAACTGAGCTCCTTCATTCTCAGGCCTTCGAACCCCAGGAGAGCAAGCCTGGTGGATCTCAGGTCCTACACGTGTGGCTGAATGAGCTAATGGACACACGAATGAAGCAGAAAACCAGAAAATGGGCAGAGTCATGAGGCACCTGCAGCTCCCGGGAAATACATGTCCTGACTCCGGCCCCCTTACAATGTGTGTCACCACACAAAGGGCAGGGACATTCCTAAACCTCACAATATTGAAACACAAACGACCAAGAAATGACTCATTAAATAACGCCAACTGTTGTCCTTCCTTCTATGGGAGCTCATACAGATGCAGCCCTTTCTCGGTGTGACTAAGTCTTCCAGGTATGAAGTCCATGCCCACATGCTGCACTCTAGGACATGGTTTTCCTTCACCCCCTGTGCTGTGTCCATGAGAAAGGCCAGCTCCTCCCTCTGCTGTGGGAGCTGGGCACCAACAGGGTCACTGGAAGCCGAGTCCTCTCTCCTCCTCAAGGGGCACATGGGCAGCCACCCCACTGCTTAGTGATCACGTATGACTGCAAACATTCAAGTCAGAACTCAAATCTGTTAACAGGTGTTAAGTCCCACAAAGATATGAAAAAAGCAAACACGTCTGTGGAAGCACCAATCCGTTTACAGGTGAAGTTTAGCTCCTCCCTGCCTGCCTTACAGAAATAATCCAACAGAGGAGTTCCACTGAAAGATCTAAAGCCCAGCCAAATTCCATTCTGGGAGCTCCACACCCTTTTCCTCTCAAGGGCAGCAAAATAACAATTAGCAGAAGGTCTTTCCAAGAGTTAGCATTTGGAGAGCAGAGAGTGGTATTCAGCCTGCTGAGCAGACAATGCTCAGACATCAAGAATACCCAGAGTGCTCCCCATGCATCCCCCACAGCCACAAAGACACCGCTGATGATTTGGAAGTAAGTTGAGTGGCACAGGGACATCTGTCTTCTCTGCCTTCTGGTACTATGCAGAGACAAGGCGCACCTAAGAGCTGAACCCTTTGGTATCAGTGGTTTCTGACGTCTAGGCACAGGTTCTATTGAAAGTACTGACTTCCAGGCAGGTGTGGTGGCCTGCGCCTGTACTCCAGCATTGCGTGGGAAACGAGACAGAAGGCTCTGGAAGTTAAACCCGATCTAAAACCAGAACCACCACTAATGGCTTTCCTAGCCCTAAAAACAAAAAACAAACACTCCTCAGGAAAACCTTAGACATGTCAGGTCAAACTCAAGGGCAAGGTGAAACTTCAGTTTACAGAGTAAGTTTGCAGAAAGCACTTTAAGATGCATACACGGGTACATTCACTGTGGCATTGTGACTAGTAACAAACTGAATATCTACACAATTAAAGTAGATATTAAAGGGGGGATTACATTGCCATTAAAAATAAGGCATATGGGCTGGGAGCAGCTGCCAGTTAAGTGCTTGCCATGTCAGCCTAAGGACTTAATTTGATCCTCAGCTCCATGTGCTAAAGGCAGATAGACGTGGCTGTGTGCTCTCACAGTCTTAGTGCTGATAAGACGGGGACAGGAATTTAAGCTCTCTCTTTACACCTGAGGGATGAGACCTGAGCCTGATTTCTGACAGACGTGCATACGTGCACAAATACACAGGCTCATGCAAACATGCACACATGTATAAATCCATACATGGTAGTGGAGGTGTTCTGGGAGAAAACACTTTAAAAATCCTTTATCCGTGAACTTCCCAAAGCAGACAGATGTATGGAGACTTGCGCTTTCTTCGGCACAGGCAAGACAATTCAAGGGTACACATAGCAAATTAGCTACAACGGAAACCTCTGAGGGGTAGGACAGACAGCTTGTCTTTTTCATTTATTTATTTCAGGGGCTGCAGTATGGCTCAGTGGTAAAGCATCTGGGGCCTTGCAGATGTGAGGCTTTAAACTGGATCCCACCCCAGGGGTGGCGGGGTACAATTTACATTCTTTATTAACCATTAGCTGTCCCTTCTAAGCTGTTTATTATTTTCTCCTGGAGTCTATATGTAACTCAATGTTACTTCCTACACGAACTGTGCTCCTGGTATCTAAACACCTCTCCATATAGTTCACGCAAATTACAGGCTCAGGGATTCTCACACAAGTCCAAGGGCTATCAGCACCACACTAAAGATCAGCACCCCAACATACTGATCGTGAGTCTGCACACTCTAGAGCGCTGCATTCTGCTGCATTCTCATTTGATGTGGGCAGCTGTCTTCACAGGCAGAGATTCGCCCTGGTGAAGCCCCCTTAAACACCCTGGCTTCTATGTGATATCTCCTTTTATCTTGTTTACCTCCGTGGAAGAGAAACTCCCGAAGATAAGAAAGGCATCTGCTTGTGTCAGTTTCCTTCCCTCTCCACGCCCCTCTGCAGGTGCACGGAACTGGACCACTCCACAGGACCAGAAGTTTCTCTGTCCCAAGAAGCATTTCCCCATGTACAGCTGTAGCCGGCCCAGCCTTGTCTTTTACAATTCCCTGTGGAACCATCTGGACTGGGCTAAACAAGGAACTACAGCGTACACAGAGAACAGGAGAGCACTAGGAAGAGAAATGAGGGGTTTTTTGTTTGTTTGTTTGTTTTCTTAAGAGAAGTCACTTCTGTGTTACTTGAAGGAAAAATAAATCCAAACATCACTCACTGCAAGCTACTCAGTCCTCTGGATAACTGTTTCCACACATTGGGAAAACCACGAGAGGACACATTTCAGGATACTCACTCAGGAAAACAAAACCATACAACGTCCTTCATCTTCCGCTCTAGTTCACTCCAGGGGCATGCAGGTGGCTCAAGCCACTCACCAGACAATGGGCTATCAGGCTAGAAGACAGGCTCTCAGACGGCGAGCAAACAACTGTTCCTAAACATCCTACTGCAGAAAGGGGCGGAGGCACTAATTCTGTACGTTAAAGATGAACTGGGGGAGGATGAGCAGAACAGTTTTGAACGCACGCAACGCAAGACAACCTCCCTCACCGCAAAGGGAAGTGATTCTGTCAGGGTCAAATTTGCTTTTGGAAAGTCTAAGCTCCCATCCTTACAACTATGAACTGCCAATGCAGAAAACCAAACACTCGAGCGCCAGAGCAGCCGCCACTGAGCTTGCCTGCTCGGGGTGGGAAAAGCCACACAGAAGTACTAGGCACTAGCTTGACAATCCCTTCAACAGATCGTGTGAAAGGCTCAATTGTCCCCTCGGCAGAGCATGCTGCTGGTTCTTGCAGCTTGCTTTAAAAAATTATGTGCCTTTATTGTACTAAAGAAATTCCAAACGGGAAGCACAGCCCACTCATTGATGGTTCACAACACGATCACTTTCCACGGTCTCCCCGTCTAGAAGGCACTTGAGTTCGTTCAAACTGCCACAGACTTGGCTAATGTTAAAACATCGACTTTGCCGTCAGTAGCCTCACAGCTGAGATGTTTACTGACTCTGTTCAACACAGACTCCCCAGAAAAAACAAAAGAGGGGAAGAGAAGACATAGTCTTAAAGCCCTCCTCAGCACCTGCCTTGTGTTCTCACTGACATAAATAGATAACGTAACACACAGAAGGGTTTAATTCTGCAAAATGCTTCCTTTCCATCTCCCAGGTTGCTATTAAAACCCCTACCCAGTTGACTTCTGAAAAACGTTGCAGCTAGGTGTGACAATATTTTATTTTTGAACAACACTAAATTGTTTTATGCAAAGTTCCTCCCAGAAACCTGTTCACCCTCAAACATCAACATTTCTTTCCTCATGAGGAAGAATGGAAGTAGACTTTAGTTCAGTCTATAAGGAAAGGTACAGAGAAGAATTCCCTAGAGACAGGCGGAGCAAGTCAGAAAGCCAGCAAGTCAGCAAGTCACCAGACTCATTCAGGAACAGTCACAGCCCTGAGTTGGGACGGGACTCTTACCAATGCCGAGTTCTCTGCCTCCACGTCTGCCTGAGCTGCATCCTTGTACTGCAGGGGAGATTCGATGACCAGCTCCTTCTTGTCATTTCTACCACTAGTCCTGTACTTATCAGCCTGCATTCTCCACCCAGACCACTGTCAGAAAGCCTGCAGCAGGGACAGCTGAGAGTCCCCTGCTGCACAACTGGCCAGAGAAAGGCAAGGAAGCCTGTTTCCCAGGCACAAGGGGTCAGTCAGCCTTACTGGCTGGAAGTGCGGAGCCTCAGGGGTGGGGAAGGCATGACCAAGAAGGCCAGCCTCCAGGGGTGTTACTACAGCTAGGAAAATGGGAGGCTCCTGCTCGCTGGCCAAAGAAAAACAACCCCCGAACAGAACAATACACAGTGTACTGCCTCTGCGATGAAAGACCAGCCTCATTGTGTCTGCTCCACGCAGCGTGGGCCAAATCAATGTGAATCCAAATAGTGCAGCATTGAGAAGAAAGTCTGCTGGTCTCAGTGAGGCTCCCTCGAAATGACTTCCGATCTGAAGCCCCCAGCTAGGTCGCCTGGCTGGTCTAAAAGTTGCAGTTTCAAAATGCTTTCATTTGTGTTATGGCTAAGCACCAAGTACTTGGCTCCTGATCAAAGCAGGACCAAACAAGCCAGCAAGGGTGTTCCCAGGAGGTACAGTTCGAGAAATCGTTTCTCCCTACAGGACAGACAGTGGCAGACAGATCTCATGTATCTACTGTTTTATGCCAGGGAGATGATACCATGCTGAATAAATTAATATTTCATGCAGCCAAAGCATTTACCATGAACATTTTCTTTGCGCACACCAACATGTGTGTGTGTATGTGTGTGTGTGTGTGTGTGTGTGTGTGTGTGCGTGCGTGCGTGCGTGCACGCGTGGAGGGAATGTGTCCAGTGCTAAAGGTCAGAGTGGAAACGTAAAGCAGAAAGTCTCTTCCCTCAAGAATAGGAAACAGATGGGAAGTGAAGACAAAGACATCCTGAAGAAGAGAGATACACTGATGCTCTTGCAGAACTCTGCTATCTTTATTATTTCCTCATATTCGTGGTGGAGTAACTTTTTAAAAGATCAACTAGCAGAAATAAAAAATTGGAGGGGTTTGCTACAAAGACGCACAGTAGAGTCTGCTACAAAGACTCACAGAGGAGTTTGCTACAAAGATGCATGGAAAGCATGCACTAGAGGTGGGTTAAATGTAAAGATGCCCTTCTGGTGGAACACCTCCCATTTAGTGCCTGTTTGTTTCTTTGAAATCAGGAAGTGTCTAGTAACTGAAACAAATATTGTAACAGCCAGTAAACAGTATCCACAGTCTGAAAGTACAGAATAGTCTGGAAAGTACAGAAGCCAGCAGAAGAAATGCAGATCCAAACCCTATCCCCACTGTCACTCTCCAGGCACTGGGAGTGACTGAGACTGCCACAGTTCAACAGGACTCAAGTGGGAACAGAGGCCACACCGTGCCTAACTACCCTCCCCATCCCCTTCAGCACCTGTCTCTGTCATTTAAACACCAGAAATCCTTCTGACTATGAGAACCATGGTGCAATAAATAAATTACTGAGTCCATTTAAAAATTAGTTAACTTGCTGGGTGTAGCCGTTCACACCTATAATTCCACAGCAGGGGGGGGGGCGCAACTAAGGTGGGAACACTGCCACCAGTTCAAGGCCTGACTAGAATAAAAAGTAAGCTCCTGTATCAAGAAAAAACAAAACCTAACTTCTTTAAGAAATAACATTTTTAAAGAGTTGGGAACATCGCTCTGTTGGTAGTGTCTGTCTAGCATGCACAAAGCCCTGGGTTCAGTCCCTAATGTCACATGAATCAGAAACAGGAATCCATGCCTGTAATCACAGCACTCTGGAGGTAGAGGCTGAAGGATCAGAACTTCAAGATCTGTTGCTAAAACACACATGAAGTTCAAGGCCCACCCATTGGGGCCCCACCCCCCCAAAAAAGGGGTAAAAAAAAAACTAAATAAAAGAAAGTAAACTATCCAAGATTTAGAAACCAGGTAGGTTACTGTGGTGACTACTCTTTTACTCTCCACCCTCAGGAGGCAGAGGCAGGAGGACCTCCAAGTTCGAGGTCAGCCTACTCTACAATGTGAGTTCCAGGACAGCCAGGGCTACACAGAGAAACCCTGTCTCAAGAAA
Source organism: Rattus rattus (assembly GCF_011064425.1). Lineage (NCBI taxonomy): Eukaryota > Metazoa > Chordata > Mammalia > Rodentia > Muridae > Rattus > Rattus rattus. The sequence goes on along the minus strand of NC_046165.1, from coordinate 3,181,040 downwards.
AAATATAAAGGAGGATAGGTTGTAGATTATCTTTCAAAGCAAACTTGGGCTTTCTAATCAAAGCTGCATCCCAAAATAATGGGACCCATGAATTTGAAAAGCCATTCTAAGGTTACAAGATGGGGGGGGGTGTGTCTCAGTTATATGCAAATAAAGCCAAAAGAAGAAGGAAATTAAAACCTAGAAGTGTTTTAATTTCCTAACCTAGACAAGAGACCAGAAAGTCGACATCACAGCATGAAACAGACAGGGATGTGAGCAACAGCTCCAAACCTTCTAGGTGGCTCACAGAACAGGCCTAATCCTCCTCAGATTTCCACTGCACTAAGCAGCCAGCACTCCTGCACTCTAAGGCGATAAGCTTGACTCAACGACTGATTGAGTCAAACCGCAGAGGTATTCCATAGTAATCCACAGGCGTTAAGACTGACACGTGAGAAGCACTGTTTACTGTGTCCAAAGCACTGCTTACGGTCTGCGGTCTTACATACTCTTCGAAATCCTATGTAACTTAGCCCCGTTTCTCACATGGGCAAACTGATGCAGACTTCAAATGTACACAGAGGCCACGTGGCAGACAAGGGCAACAGGGTGTGTCCAGTGTGGGTACTATGCTGAACTGGCTGCCTATTCTACCTATGCTCAAACTGCTAAAACGATGTCGGCCAGCAACTACTGATAATGTTCGGGAGGTTAGTGAAATGCTAAACAGCCTTTGCACAGTGGCACACAGATGCTCACTTAGGGGTAACTGCTGCTGCTATTCCCAAGCTGAAGAATATACTTTAAGTCTTAAATTCAGGACTCTGGCTTTACGGCCTAAAAGGACAATTCCACCAACTATGCTGTTTTGATACGTTACAAAGATCTCCAGCAACTAAAAGTAAATCCTTTAGTGGCTGGGGGAGTTGGGATTGCCCGTCTGTAGTCTCAGCCCCTCAGGTTATGCGTTCCAAGCAGCCTGGACTACATTCCAGGATGGTGTCTCAAAACTGCAAAGAGAGGACTATGGAGATGGCTCAGCAGACATGAGGACGTGAGTTTGGATCCTTAGCTGCCCCCATAAAAGCCAGGTGTAGCAGTGTGTTTGTCTGCCGATGGGGGTGAGGGACAGGAGGATTTTGGAGCTAATTTCATACGCAGTAGCAGAATAGAAGGCCTCCAGGCTCATCAAGAAATCCCATCTCAAAAAGTAAGGTGAAAACCAATCAAAACCCTAACAACCACTTCTGGTCTTCCAGGAGCTCACACTCCTGAGTGCATACAAGCTCATACGTATGTGAACATATATATACACACACGCACATGCACGCACGTGAACATGCACACCCACACCCACACCTACACACACACCTCTGTCTCACGCACATTCACACAGCTAACTGTCCTCTCTGTTGACCCTAACAGTTGTTTTCAACAGTTGTTCAGAGTACCACATGTCTATGCCATCAGGTAGGCACTGTCTTAAGGATTTTTGTATTTTTTTTTAAAGCAACGACTTTCAATCTCTTTTATAACCAAGAGGAGGGAAAACACTTGATTGGCTCTTAACTTCTAAGCAGCCAGGACAAAAAGGCAAACATGCTCAGTTCCATAATGTAAACCATTAAGAGGAGAAAGCATACCAGGATCTAAAGGAAATAAATTGTAAACAGCCTCTCAGAGGTTGATGCTAAGAAGAGCTGTGGAGTGTCCAGCAAGGCTCTCAACTGTGTCCACAGGATATGCACTGCAAAATTCTACTTACACCCCAGACCAAGTAAGGCAGTCACCTTCCCAAGATAGCCGGCACCTTCAAGTGGCCCAGCTCACTGAAAAGGAAGTTCTGGGGCGACTCTGAGTCACCTCAGCCTTACTTTTCTGCTCTCCTCAAGGTGCTGCAGACAGAGACACAGTCACCGAAGAGGATGAAGGCAGAGCATGCGCTCTCACCCCAAGCCTTGGGAAAGGATGTGCTTTCTCTGTGCCTCAGGACGGGAGAGGACATCTGAGCAGCACAGCACCCAGAGGAAACATGGTGTCAGAGGACAGGAAGCAGGTGGCCAGGTTTCCCTTTACAGTGGTCTATAAAGAGGTATATATGTCAGGCCTCTGGATTCCAATTACAACATCACTGAGCTCCTGGACTTGCTGCCCTCAATGAAACCTCAATGGTTTCACACACGCACTGGTTAAACCCTTCAAACAAGGAGCCCGCCCAGGATTGTGCATTGGGGAGATAACAACAGAATACTATGTGGACCAGGGTTAACTCAGGACCCAGTGAGTGCTTCCACAGCCAAGGGTTTAGTTCTCCATCTTGATATATATTCATTCCTATCTGCTGGATACTCAAAACCAGGAAATGTAAGAAATTTTCTTAGGGGTTTTTTTCTTAGGATTTTTTTATTCTAAGGAAGGCTAGCTCTAGACCTCGGTCCTGTCTTCCTCTTCCTCTTCCTCTTCTTCCTCCTCCTCCTCCTCTCCTCCCTTCTCCTCCTCCTCTCATGAGTGTGTTCACCATAATTCTGAGAAGCTGCAGGCTCCTGCCCATGCTCAAACAATGCCTCCTATCCCAGAAAGCCTCCCTGACTCTCCCAGGCAGTGTGGTTTCTCCTCTGTTAACCCTCTGGGTACCACCCTTGGCTCTCCAGGAATGTTTCCCAGCCTTGAACTCTAACCTCTCACAAGTCAAAACCCAAGGGATAATTTAGTAACGATTACAACGTTCCTTTTTCTCAGCTAAGAAAATATTATTCTACAAAACTTACTAGATGTTTTGTACAAATACGCTGTGTACCAAGACAGTATAGTTGGGCTCTTAAAAAGCACTGACAATGGGTGTGACCAGCTAGCTCAGTGAGGAAAAGCACATGCTACCAAGCTCGATGACCTGAGTTTGCTACCCAGGACTCTGCCTCCATGAGACCCAGCTGTGAGGCATTTTCTCAACTAGTGATAAATATAGCTTGACTCCTCGAGTTGACTCCCTAATAACGGCAGCGTAAGTCTGAAGCTCGCTCAACTCAAGTATCTATTTGTTTGAGTAGCCACAGAGATGAAATCCACATCACCATCTATTCTAGTGTCTCTTAGCTAGGGATCTGTACTGGTTGGTTTTGTGTGTCAACTTGACACAAGCTGGAGTTATCACAGAGAAAGGAGCCTCAGTTGAGGAAATGCCTCCATGAGACCCAGCTGTAAGGCATTTTCTCAACTAGTGATCAAGGTGGGAGGACCCATCCCATGGTGGGTGGTGCCATCCCTGGGCTGGGTTCTATAAGAGAGCAAGCTAAGCAAGCCAGGGGAAGCAAGCAAACCAGTAAGCAGCACCCTCCATGGCCTCTGCATCAGCTCCTGCTTCCTGACCTACCTGAGTTCTAGACCTGATTTCCTTTGGCGATGAACATCTATGTGGAAGTGTAAGCTGAATAAACCCTTTCCTCCCAATTTGCTTCTTGGTCACAATGTTTGTGTCAGAATAGAAACCCTGACAGGATCCAAGATTGACAGGGGGTGGTCTGTGAGCCTCCTACAATGGTGAAGCTGTGTGTGACTGTGACTTCTCTGAGCCCCCCAACCCCGGAGCATATCCTGTGCTCAGACAAAGGCTGCAAGGATGCTGCCCACCACAGCATGAGGAGACCCACCAATCTCAGGACACTGACAAACCCAGGTTTCGTGTTGGTAGGGGTAACAGCAGCTTAACTGCCACGAGATGGCAGCAAGATTGTCACCATGAATACGAGTCAAGGCCACATCAGGAACACTCGGGACCTGTGGACAACCGGAGGCCAATATAGATCCACTGCTGGATGATGCTATTGAGAAAATGTTTATGGAATTACAGTTTAAAGACTCAGCATGTAGAACCATTTGTGTTTTTTTTTTTTCTCTAAAATCATCCACATTTACAAGTTTTCTTCAAATGCATATTTGACTTTTTCAGTCAGAAACGAATGCAGGAGAGCTCCTGTTGCCACACTGACAAACTTAGTTCAGTTCCCAGAATCCACATGGCAGGGGAAAACCAACCCTCCACAGCTGTGCTCTGACCTCCACATGTGCACCATGCATGTACGTGCACACACACTCACACATTCACATACTTAGCCATGCATACTCATATATATACACTCACAGACACATACACACATACTCAGACACAAATGCACACCCATTCATGCACATACACTACACACATACATGTGCACATGCTCACACTCACACATTCACACACATACACACACATTCATGTACGTACTCATGCACACTCATATATATCTCAAATGCACACCCACTCACACACATACATACATACTCATACACGTACATGTGTACCTATGCTCACACTCTCACACTCATACACATACACACAGTCATGCACACAATAAGTGTGATAAAAATGTTTAAAAAGGAGTAAATGTGGGTTGGGGATTTAGCTCAGTGGTAGAGTGCTTGCCTAGGAAGCATAAGGCCCTGGGTTGGGTCCCCAGCTCCGAAAAAAAAAAAAAAAACCAAAAAAAAAAAAAAAAGGAGTAAATGAATAAACCTACATTATGCAAAAATGAATGGACTTGGCATATTAAGCAGGTTGCATGTTCTCTCACATGCAGAATCTAGCACATCCATGTAAAAGTGTGAATGACAACATGAGGGACGAGCACACAGTGAACAAGAGGACAAGAAAGGCTAAACACACAGACGATCCCGGTAATGGACACGGGGATGAAAGGCTAAGCTAATAGTTTTCTTAGTTCCTTTTTCTCGGATTTTTGGGCTCTGATAGTGAGTATGTACGTGATGTACACTCACACTGAAGGTATAAATGTAACTGGGGACGCCACAGCTTCTATTTCCAGCGCCCGTTCCAACTGCGTGACTTCGCTGAGTTGAACAGACTTTGGGTGGGGATAATTTTGGTGTGTCCAGTTTTTATTTATTTGCAAGTTTATTTATAACAAAGCTTACTTTAAACCCCATTCTCTGTTCCTCACCCACCGCACACCGAAAGCCTCCTTCCTCAGCTCCTCACCACACTTGTCTTTTAAATCAGCTGCTGAGGATAGGTGGCTAGGCCCACCCTGTTGGCATTGGTAGAGACAGGAAATCGACTCAAACCTGTTACAGTCCTGGGAAGAAAGCTGTAGAGGAGGCTGGTCCCCGCTCCATGCAGTTCTCTGGTGAGCTACATTGTAGGGCAGGAAGGAGTCTGTCTCCAGGGGAGGAAACTAAAGTACAGAGAGGTGGCCAAGGATAGGTACCACACTGCACACAGGCTTCATCTGCAGCACAGAACACGTCCCACCCTCCCTGTGACATTGCCCTCCTCCTCCATCTTCCTGCAGCCTCCGTCCCCCATCTGCCATCTTAGCTCCTGTTCCTGACTGCTTGAGCCAGCCAAGCCTCCCCTCACAAGCTTCCCAGACATCGCAAGTTTTGCCTGCTGTGTTTACTGCTCTCTCCCAGTCCTAATGCAGGGAAGCCAGAGGCTCAGAAACACCTGGAATGAGCTTACTGGAGACTCAGGATCTCCCCAGGCTGCAAAGGCAGAGCTGCATCTGGACACAAGGGTCTTAGCTTCTTGTTTTGATTTCGGTAATGATTACTCAAACAGCAATGTCAATAATCTATCTTGGGGATGGAAATTTACAAAGCCAAGAGAAACACAGTGAGCCTGGGATTTTTCTCAGGAAACCCATCTCCAGGTGTGGCTTACTGAAACCCAGCCTGGGCCACGGTTGGTTGAATGCCAGTGTCCTCTCCATGCAGCTTTCTAACGTGCCAGCACCTAACCCAGCACCACAAACACAGCAGACAATGCCTACCCTCAACAACGCTCTTGGGATAAACGCCGAGCCTTTGGATGGCCTCTGCAAACCCAACTCACAAGGCTCGCAAGAGCTAGAATTCTCTAATTTTCTTCTGTTGACCACACACATTGAGGTTAAAAGCTAAGGAGTACATTACTGGGAAAAAAACAAAAAACAAAAAACAAAATTTAAGCACTAGCTGTGGTGTGAGTCTGGGAGTCTTCACTTTTTTTCTTTCCTAAATTAAAATGCATTCTTCAAGCTGGGCGAGGGTAGCACACGTCTTTAATCCCAGCACTCGGGAGACAGAGGGAGGTGGATCTCTAGGAGTTCAAGGCTAGACTAGTCTAACAGTACGGGAGGGAGCCCCGGTTATACAGAGAAACCCTGTCTCAAAGGGAAAAAAAAAAAAGCCACCCTTCAATTATCACTGTGAGATAATTCTTCATTCTTTTCCCTCACACGTGGCTCACTTCCAACCCATTCTGAAGAAAAATGATATGAATTAGCTCCCTCCCTAAGGCTACTGGTTTATAAAAATCTCTATTTGTGCCTGTTAAATTGACCTAAAGTATTTCCATGGTGTTTACAGGGAACCAAGCCAGCTTTACTTCATAGTGAGAGACCCATAGCTCTAATTATCCCCCAGAGGCACGAAGGATGCTGACTGAGGACAGGCCTCTGGGCAAACCCAGGACACCTTCCTCAGGGAAAGGGGCAAAGGGAAAGTCCGCTGAGGAAATTAGGCAAACAGATGGAGGCCTTTTCCCCAGCTCTTCCGGCTCACGGTAGCTCTGCTCAAGACAATGGGCATGGACAATAATGCCGGCTTCCCAACAGCAACCGGGAAGCCCCCATTTAAAACTCCGCAGGCCACATCCCTTCCTTAAGATAACATCAACAGCAGCGATGATGAGACCCCACCTTGTCCTGCTGCTACACCAGGGCCAGTGGTAACCCCCACGCTCTACTGCCTATTGTAACCGACTTCCCCGTGAACGGATGAGAACACAGTCAGTATTGGGGTCCCACTCACATTACACCTGAGCTTCGCACCCCGAGAAGTCACAGGACCCCACCCGGTGCCACAGAAATGTGTAAGTAAACCAAATGAATGTCTTCACGTGATGACGCCAGGAGTCGAACATAGAAACAGCAAACAGGGAGGGTTAAGTGTAAGGAGAGTGCTCCAGGATCCCCTTCTCCCTGCTGCTAATCCAAGCATGAGTCACAGAGCACAGATGACACCTACAGCCACCATGGAGCTCCAGCCGCTCCAGCAGTCTGATGGCACGTGGGTGTCATGTCCACACAACTTCAAACTTTTCCCCAGGGGAGGTGGCACATGCCTTCAATCCCAACACTCAGGCAGTCTATGAGTCTATATAGTAAGTTCCAGGTCAGTCGGGGCTACAACAGTGAGACACTGCTTCAAAACACAAAGTAAATAAATAATCCCTCGAAAACTAGATTTTAAATGTTTTCTCATATACAAATGACAAAAAGCACAGGATGGTAATTCAATGTTTGGGTAAATTATTCCACAGTACAAACACGTATGGAAACATCTCACTGTGTCCTTCCTATAAACACGTACAATCATTGTCAATTGGGACAATTTTTCTTGTTTAAAGAAGATTTATTTTACTTTGTAATTGTGTTGTATACATGAGCATGAAATGCAGATGGCCTCGGAGGTCAGGGGAGGGTGCGAGATCACCTCCAGCTGGAGTCCCCAGCAGCTGTGAGCCACCAGACACGGTGCTGGGAATCAAACCTGTGTCTTACCCTGAGTATACAAGCCCTTAACCACTGAGCCATCTCTCCAGCCCAAAAACAATCTTTTCACTTCAAGTTTTGGTTGTATTTATTGATTGTGTGCGTGGTGTACCTGTGAGTGTGTGGAGGTAAAGGGTCCTTCTCTGGGTCTGAGTCTGTCTGCCACAGGCTCTGGGGATTGAACTCAGGTCATTATGATTGTGCATCAAGAGCTTTGACCTAATGAGTCACTTTGCTGTTCCTAAAGCAAAATTTAAAGCACAGTTATGCGTGCAATGCAACGGACCCTCTTTCCGGTCTCTGGAGGCCAGATCGTGATGGAATGAGTCGAACAATCAATCAACCTCTGAAAACAGCGGTCTGCAGGCCTGTCTGCCCAGCCATTCACAAAGAGAGGCCAAGTCAAGCCTTCTGTGTGTTCAGATGAAGTTAAATACAAAATAAATGAGGCCCCAACGCTGCATACAGCAGCAAGGGCTCACCTAACACTTTTCTATTTACACTCTGCCAAAACCTCAATGGGGGACGTTCAGACATTTTTTTTTTTTTTAATTATAATCGTGGCAGGGATAAGCAAAAAAAAATTTTTTTGCCCAGTCTCCAGGCACTTGACATACATTCTTACTGAACTCAGTCCAATTCAGCCCCTTCAGCATAACGGCGAGTGTGCTCTTGTTTGCGGAGACTGGGTGTGCTGTAAGTTAAATAGCTCACCCTATTCACACTGTGCGGGAGCTCTGAGCTGGGCTCCATGTAATCCGAGCCATGGTGAGTGAGTAGACTTGAGTCGTTCTAGCTTTGTTTCAGACAGAACCTCACCTCCCCCTCTTGCTCACATGAGCACCTTAGGGGAGACATAAGGAATACTGGAGATTTTTCTGTGCCTGAAAACAAAGGTCTGGAGAAATGAAATAAAAGTCAGTATTAATGATGATTATGTTTGAAACGTAGAACAAAGGGCTTTCTTTCCTTCTATTTAGCCAGATTTTTTAATTTTTCCTTAATAAGCATGAATTACTTTAAATTAAATACTTTTAACATCTCAAAGCCATTTGGGAAATAATTTAAGTGTGTGTCTGCCTCAGTCGTGGCCAGCGCCTGTGTGCAGCTTCTGCAAGCTGGTGCCAGAGTGCTGACTCCTCAGTTCAGCTATGGGATTTAACAAGAGCACTGGGGAAAGGCTCAGTAATCGGAGTGCAATACCTAAATGAAACACTTGCGCAAAGAGGTAAATAAATAAGGCATTTCCCCTAAAACCTGCGACCTACAAACCAGAGTTGGAAATACAAACTGCTTTTCCTCCAGGACCAGTTCAGCTTCCTAACGCCAGGCACCAGGGCACAGGCACTGACCAGTCCTCCAGTCACCCGGCCACGTGGCTCTTGCTTTACGAAGAAGAATGAATGGGAGCACCTTGAGGCCCAGGAGAGGTGGCACCCCACTGAGTTAATGAAAAGCTCCTGCAGGACAATCTCCAAACAGACATGTGTGTGTGGATCTTTTATTGACCTTGATAAAAAATCAACTGATTTCCAAAGCTCCAAGTGACTAGGTACTCGGAAGGCATCCACAGCTCAGGAGTTAAAAACTCAAGCTCCTCCATCAGACGTTAACCAACTGGCGGCACTCTGGGACAATCTGAGCCGCAGAACCAAATCGCACTCTGTTGGAATCCTTAGCTCCTTGTTCAGATACAGATAAAGCTACTAAAGGCTCTGAGAGGAAAGAGGACATGTCATAGCAGGGGCAGAGCCCCTCCTGTCAACTTCTCCTGAGAAGGAGAGAGGGAAGAACAAGCTGGTTGTGCTCCCAGACAAGGTGGCTCCTCCTCCCTTCACCTCTGCATCAGAGGGGACGTGGCCACCGGACCTGGAGTTCCTGTTCTTCTCTCCCCTGAACTTTTGCACAAAGGTCACACGGTCTGACTGTGTTGCCTCCTGATGCCTCACTTCCCTGTCTCTGGAAATGTGAACTGTCAATTTGGAATGCTCTCCCACCACCTCACCGTCTGTCAGATGCCTGCTCACCTCTCAAACTCCAGTGTGAAGATTCTTCCTTTTCATGAGGCCCCAGAATACTCATTCCTAAAGAATGTCTTCCTGGTTCAGCCAAAAGGAGGTGAGGCAAGAGCCTGTCTTAGAGTTGCTAAACCTGGTTGTCCACTGATTTGGAGAGTTTTAAAATAGCAGTAATGAAGATGATGATGATGATGATGATGATGATGATGATGATGATGATGACGTTACTACTCTTATAAACTACTATTATTATGTATTATCTTGAGCTGACAGCCAGGACTGGCCCAGGTAAATGTGCTGCAGGCTGATGCTCATCTATGAACAGAATTGCTGGTTTGCTTTAGTAACGCCAGGAGCACGGAAAGCCGACATCCGAAGTGCAAATCTGAAAACAGGAAATCAGGGTAGGTCCAGGATTGCCTATGCACAGGTATGACGTAAGGCGTTGTAGTTGGCAAAAAGGAGGGGTTGAACTAGGACGGAAGTTTACTGTCTTCCGGATGAAACACACATAAGCTTTACTCAGACGTTCCACGATTACGATTAACTGTTTTCTATTAGTCGGCTTCGGGGGAGGCTCTGGCCCTGACCCCCTGTAGAATAAACCTGCAAGAAAGGCCCTCCAGAACAGAAAAGGGACACCTCTCAAGTGCTTCCAATGCTGTGTCACACATGGAAACACTTGCTTAGCAGAACGGTTTCCCAGTGGGATGTAAAACAAAGCCAATGCTAGCATGCAGTTCCCTCCCGTAACCCTCCTGCTGGCCCCTTTCTTGCTTACAGGCTGACTTACAAGCTTCCACTCACCTTAAGCCTGCGACCCCCAGTAACAGAGATCTGGTCAGAAGAGAGGAAAGTGAGACCCTAGGACTTTCCAAGAGGAATAAAATGACACCTGCATGTATAAGTCACTGCAATTCAGTCAGAAGAAAGGTGCTGACGCTACAAGCTACATTAGTGTCCTTGCAAGAGAAATCTGTTCCACAGACTCACTGCAGAGCTGCACCCTTCATGGGCCTGTCAGTTCCCTGACATGAATTGTGAGGACGCAGGTAAAATAAGAAATAAGAAAATGAAGGTCCTAGCATCTTCATTTTGGCTTGTCTGGGGCGGCTGTCCCAGGTTACTTTTATTGGTAACTTGGAACAACCTAGAACAACCTAGGAAGAGGGGATATCTTCCTTGTTGACTGACACGGGAAGGCCCCGCCCTCTGTGGTTGGTACCATGCCTAGGCAGGTGGTCCTGGCTTGGGTAAGGACACTGAGCCAGCCAGAGGGTAGGCTAGCAGCAGTGGACCTACCCTGAATTCCTCAGTGACAAGCTGTGACCTGGGAAGGTAACCCAAATAAACCGTTCTTCCCACAGTGATTTCAGTCAGCATGTGTCTTATCACAGCAACAGAGAAGCTACTGCAACAGCAGTGTCGGTGGTGGGTTTTGCGGACACGGTCTGGCCTGGAGCTTATTTCGGCCTTGACTGCACCAACAATTCTCCTTGCCTTGGAGTGCTGTGGTGACAGCACGCTCACACCACCATGCCTAGCTCTCCACTGTATTTCTTTGGGATAGCATCTCAATAACACATGACCAGTGACCTCAAACCACAATCCTCCTGTCGCTAATTCCCAGAGTGCATTTAAAAAGTACAACAATGTCAAACAACACCGTCCCTCAACATCTCATTTCTGGAACTGCAGTGCACGTTGCCTTGGAGGCCATTAACACACAGGGAAGATGGAGAGCGTCTACTTTTACTAATCATTAACACTGAGTTAGAACAACTACAGCAGTTGCAACAGTTGCCAGAGTCTGCTCTCCATTGCTGATGTGTCACCTCCCAGTCACTGTTTACCTCAAGGACACACGCCCACAGACCAAAGACACCAGAGCAGCAAGCAGGTACTTCTCCAGACAAGGTCTGTGCAATTCAGTGACAAGCGTCAAGGCCACAGTTGACTGGGCTCACTTTATCCTTCTACCACAGCTCTGACTTTGCCAGACTCTGGGTGTCTCCATTCACTCCACAAGAAATGCTCACCAAAGCAGTCAAGAGAACTGAAGTATTCCTCTGTATATATTAATCCATTCGTGGATGAAACTCCTCGCTGCTCAGTTCCTCTGACTTGTGTGGTATGTGTGTGTGTGTGTGGAGGGAGGTATGTGACTGTGGAGGCCAGCAGCCAGCCTTGGGTGCCCTCCACCTTGCTTTTTAAGACAGAGCCTCTCACTGGCCTAAAATTCACTAAGTAGGCTAGACTGGCTGCCCAGAGAGCACTAGGGTCCCTCCTTGTCTCTGCCTCCCCAGCCTTGGGATCTTAAGTTTATGCCAGGCACCCCCAGTTATTTTTTTCTAACATGTGCTGTGAGGTTTTAACTCAGGTCTTAGGCCATCTCTTTGTCTGCTCTATAAGCATTCTTAACCACAGGCTACTGGGTAAGAATGGGATGTTCACAGAGCATGCAACCTCCCATAGGAGGAGCCTACAATGGTCTAAAAGGAATGCAAACAAGCAACTTCAGTACCAGCCAGGAGGGAATGGGTGGGGCCTGTTCTGTCCGGCCTCAGAGCCACTAGTCACATGGGTTCTCTGACACATAGATGTCCACAACTGAGTTTCAAAGGCTATATAAGACAAGAACAACGTAAAATATCTTTGTAGCAGGATCCGTGCAACTGGGAATCATAGCTAGGGCCCTCTGCGTGCTAGGCAAATACTGCATGGTTAAGCCATATCGGCAACACATTCTGACTTTTTGAGACATGGTCTCTCTAGTTCCCAGGTTTAAATTTGCTGTGCGAGCCAAGGAGACCTTCAGCTCCAGATCCTTCGGCTTTTGCCACCTTTAGTTCTCTTAGCACTAATTTTATTATGAAAACTAAAAAATATTTCAAGTTTGCTAGGTTTAACAGAGTATGCTGCTAAAACCCATCCATCTGCTCCTTTTCCAGTTTCTGATACAGCCACCAAAGATACAAAATTATACATGTAAACATAAATACATACACAAATACTTGTGCAATCACAGGTAAAACTACATACATAAAATATTATCATCTGGGGATTCACCTAGAGATATTCTCTCTCTCTCTCTCTCTCTCTCTCTCTCTCTCTCTCTCTCTCTCTCTCTCTCTCTCTCTCTCTCTCTCTCTCTCATCTGCCCCCCACCCCCAATCTCCTTGGTACTTAGAGACTGAACTTCTCTTACAGCAAAGCAAGAGGAACTGTGCAAAAGCTGTGGTTGGCACAGCCTAGGTTCAGCCATAAACCTGGAGTCCTCCCTCTCTCTCCACCTGTGGGTTTGCTGGGGGCCCTGGCAACAAGCCACCACAAGATACAAAGTAGCTAGGCTTCTGAGCCGTCTGTCACGCAAGACCACCCAACGAACACCTGACAGGATCCAGGCACAGACAGGAGACAACACTGGCAGAGCAAAGTTCCTACAGTTTGGTCACAGCAGACAGCCTGCCTTGTCTAATTACCTTCCTCTGAGAGGACGTCACCATAGGCAGATGACTGACTAGGTGGTGGGACATGCTTTGCAGATGAGGTGTCATTAGAATGGCATCTACAGTGGTTCTTCCCGACTCCACAGTGCCAGGATCACCAAAAAAGCCTGTCAAGACACAGACTGTTGGGCCCCGTCTAATCCTCACTTGGGCGATCCAACCATGGAGGTCTGCGTAGGAGGGGTTGGCCCACCAAGAGCACCTATGCTCCCCCTACCCAGGGAAGCTTCTCCTCCTCTGAGCTAACAACTTAGCCAGTGCCTCCAAGTCTGAGGGGCTGATTGACTGTTGCTGAATGCCATTGAGAATCAGTTCTAATGAGCTCCCAAGGCAGCTGCTGCTGGCCCTTTAAGGCCTGAAGTGTGATAGAACACAACCAAAGAGCCAAGTCTTAGGACCTAGGCAAGATTCTGAGAAGCCTACAAGGCCCCGAAGGAGAAAGAAACTCCACATCCACAAGGCCATGACGCTGAGAGAGCCTAGCGTGGTGAGGTTTGGGGTGACAGGACATTCAGTAAGGAAAGGAAGGGGGGGATTAAAGGAGGGAGGGAGGGTTGAGGGAGGAGGGAAGATGGGTGGGCGTGGTTGAGAAGAGCAGGGAAGTGATTGTGGGGTGAGTGGGTGTCGATGGTTCGATGAGTTCTCTTCTGAAGTTCTCCTTCACATCATTGAGTACAGATCAAAACAAAACTAAATGTGTCTCAACTTACTACACTCAGGTCAAAGCTAGATGCTCACGCTGAGTCTGTACGTTATGGTGTGTGTCACAAAAATCCTAAGATCACAGTGAACAGTGTTCCACAAAATCACAGCTCCGTTTCTGAGCACTGAGATCTTCCCACCGTCCACACTCCATTTCCCAGGGCTCTGCCAGCACGACATCACCTTTTCCTCCCGAGAACGCCTTTCTCATCTCTGCTTTACAGACTGCTGGGCGGTCAGAAAACCTCTTCTTGCCCCCATAAAAATAATAATAAATTAAATGAAAAGTGCAGTTCCATGTGGAAATAACACGAAGTTTAGAAGCACACTGCTTTCTAACCCCATGAGTAGAGAGGGTTTTGCTCTACCTGAGGGCTATACTGGCCTAGTCCTAACCTTTACAAACAAAGCAAACGTCTACTGTGTCCCAGAAGCTGGGGCTGAGGCAAGCAGCTTTCTCCAGATGCAACCCCAGAAGCTTCACCAAGACAAAAGTGGCTCCAGTCAGGCACACTCCCCTCTCCCCTTGCATTCAGTAGCCCTGGTGAGTCACAAATGACAGCAGCTAGTGTGGGTCCAAGGCAGACAGCTACAGCCAGAGAAAAGTCACTGGGAGTCATAGATCCTGGGCGGCAAATTTCCTCTAGAGGCACCGGAAGCCCCTGAGGGTAGGAACCGCCCCTCCGTGCAGCTCAGGTAGTGCTTACCCTCTGGATATCACCTTGGGTGAGTGGCTGGTCTAGGCAGGCTCACCTTGGGTGAGTGGCTGGTCTAGGCAGGCTCACCTTAGGTGAGTGGCTGGTCTAGGCAGGATCACCTTGGGTGAGTGGCTGGTCTAGGCAGGCAGTCTAGCATACAGATGTGTGTTGCCAAGTGTGCAATGAGCACTTGAGGCCCTTTGTAACCTCGGGTGCACTTACAACATTTCTGGTCTCAGTCTCCATCCACACAATGTTGGAAGAATGCTGCCAATCTCTTAAAGAACTTCCTCCTCCAGGGACTCAGTAAACTCCGTTAAAGAAGACCCATGGGACAGGACCCCATGCTGGGTGGAACAGAAGCCACAGTCTTGGGTAGCACCTCTTCTTTCTAGGCCTGCCCCCCCAGACTCCCCATCCAAATGAGCCCCCAGAAGAGAACTCAGAGAGCTATTGGTAACTCAGCGAGAACTGAGGCACACAAAGGTCACCCATCTTGGTCCGCTCTGCCTTCCAGTGTGGTACAAATTATCCACCATGGCAGAGGACGCAAAGTCATCTGGATTGCAGCCAGAGCCACCTTCACGTTGGCATTCCACTATGGTGGTCAACATTAGCTCACAATCCCAAAGGCACAGTGGAGGAACAAAGCCATCATTTCCTGGGAAGGAGTCACGGTTTACGTGAAAACTGCCTGGCCGTAGGCCATGGCTGTTTGTCATACATTCACAGTGTTACTGGGTGAATGGGAAGTGAAGCCACAGGACAGTGCCCCTCCACCCCTGCTCCTCTAACGATAAGATGGCTCTACTGAAAAACACACAGACAAAGCAAGCCCAGGCACCGTCTGTCTTAGAGACAACCTCACTGACACAGACTGATTCAACAGTCTTTTCCAACTAATCAGTCTGTGAGCACTTATGAACTACAAACACACAGGCATGTGCACACACTCACATGCATGTACAAATACACAGACATGCACAGAGACAGCATAGAATACATACACTACTCTCACACACACAAACACACAATATACACAGCATAGGATACATACACTACTCTCTCTCACACACTCAAGCACACAAACACACACAGCATAGAATACATACACTACTCTCACACACTACTCTCTCATACACACAAACACAACATACACAGATAGCATAGGATACATACACTACTCTCTCTCACACACTCAAGCACACAAACACACACACATGCACAGACACAAGACAGCACACGCACACATAAACACAGAATAGGATACACACACTAATATACTCATAGACAGACACACACAGACAGCATAGGATACACACACACAGCACAGCATACATATATACACATATAGAGATAGCATAGGATACAGACACACACATATACACAGCACGATTTACACACACAGCATAGGATACACATACACACACACAGGCACACACACACACAGATACATGGAGGCGGGAGGCCTAAGGGAGAGATACCCAAACAAATTGTCTTTAGAAAGAAATTATATTATATATATATATATATATATATAGTTTTAGTTGCTTTTCAAACTAAGTTCTTTGCAGAATTCTTAAGTTAGGACCTCTCCCACTTATCTTAGGGTACCTGACCTTCTCTCTTCTCTCGATTACCTATCGGGAAACTGTCATGTTTGCCAGTGGCCTTACATGTCTGAGGTTGCATGACAGACAGCACAAACAGTACTAAAACTTACCTTCTCTGTTTCATTGCCGCCTTCTTTCTAATGTTTGTTTTTTAATAGAATGAAGGCGATTAAAAATGTACACAAACAAATAAGGTTTTAAATGTCTGTGGTGGCCAGAGGTTGTTTTCAAAATTAAGTCCCTGCAGACTCTGCCTTTGGACAGGGTCCAGCCTCTTTTAGATAAACACACATCTGTACAAACGATTGGAGTTTCCACCAGCTTTACGAACTGGTCACGAGAGAGTCTGATTTGGACAGCAGCCTACATCCTTCTGTGATAGAAGAGCCCATCCAGGAGGCGGCTCGCCCTCAGGCTGACAATGAAAGTGGGAAGAGATCTCTCTCCAGTTCCCCACTGAACCTCTCAGGCCCCCCCAGCATTCCCATCTGTCCTTGGACAAAGAACTCACGAAACCCCACTGGGGTAAAAATAAAAAATAAAAGGGGGCTGGAGAGAGAGCTCAACAGCTAAGAGCACTTGTTGCTCTTCCAGAGGACCTGGCTTTGGTTCCCAGTGCCCATGGGTGGCTTACAACCATCAGTAACTCCACTCCAAAGGATCCAACACCCTCTTGTGGCCTCTGTGGGCATCAGGCATGCACATGGTGCACATGTAAACATCCAAGCAAACACTAATACACATAAAATAAAAGGAGAATCTAAAAAAGGAAAACAGCAGTGCCTATGTGCAGGGAGCAGTAAAACACTTAGGGCTTTGCTAGCCTTTAATGCCTCACTCCTGCACACGCCCAAATCTGTCAACGTGACGGTTTGGCCTGACAGAGGCTGAGAGAGAACATGTGGAGATGGCGGCTCTGCCGATCAACTTTAGCTATGAACAGAAGAGGACATTTTAACACTCCTTTGCAATTTCTCCTCTTGCTCTGTCATGTTCCGAACATGAAGTCATGCCTAACGCAGATCCAGCAGGACACAGAACTGAATGTGAAAGCAGCATCATTCTGGCCTCTGTGACCAGGCCCTGCAGTTTTAGATATAACAATGTACCCAGTAGGCATCTTCAATCATGAGACCGGCCAGGGCTTCCCAAAGTGGGGTGCCAGATTCCCACCCTCAACCTCCTGTAAGCATGGAAGAGGGGTTTACAGGGGGCAAAACACCCTCAAATCCATGCCTGCCTCAAACAGCCAGCACCAGGAATGTACTCCAGAAATCTAAAGGGGAAACTGGAACAGAAAGAAGGAAGGATGAGGTCCTCCTGACATTAAACAAAACCCAAACCCACACACAGCGCCTGGCACACTTCAGGCTCCGTTCACTCTGCCAAAACCTCTCAGGGCCTCTCCAGGGAGGGCCACCCTGGTGAACAAACTTCCGTCTGAAGTGCAAGCGCTCTCTGGCAGGTACCAGTCACTTAGCTATTTATGTCAGGCCACATGACTCCCTGAACATCGCGTAAGACCTACCGTCTAGCTGAGATCATTCACACTGAAACTGTTAAGTCCTGACAGTGATAAAGGGGTGGGGGAGGGGTGGCTCTGAGCACCCAGAGGATGAGGCATAGAGATGGGGGGCTTTCAAATGCCAGGGTGTAGATCTGGGAAGGAAGCCAGGGAGCCCCAAGCATCTTCGCAAACGCCTTCCTACTGACAGAGTATCTATGCCTCCCTGCCACGAAGCGCTTCAGCAGGCCTGTGGATGTTCCAACTCCCTCTTCCCTTCTACTTTACCACAGAACTCATCCCCAGGTGTCACTGACATCACTGTCCTGGGTCCTGCCTCTCCCTCACTGCCTGCAAGGAAACCTCTAACTGGGTTAGGAAACTGTCCTCCCGGTAAGGCCTTTAGGTAGGATAGCCCTCAGATGCCTTTAACAAATCAAACCCTGGCGTCACCAGGAACCAGCTGTAGGCTCCTAGCCCCTGCCTCAGTGTGGGGAGCCTCAGCGTTAGCATGGGAAGGAAGACTTCAATGGCGCACCCCTAAGGCGGGGCCTTTCCTCTGGGTTTTTCTTGTGTTAGGAAACAGCAGCAGAGATGTAAGGACAGCCATGGTGCCAGGAGCCTTCTGAGACATCACACTAAGAGACCTTCCTTGGGTTAGCCTGGACAAGTTAAACAAGATGACTGCCCACTGCCAGACAGGGAGAGCAAAAGGAAGCTCCTAGGCTCCCCTAGACTCTCCCGGGGTCCTGTGCTTTACCAGGTACTCATTTTCTTTAAGCCAGGACGTGGAAAAATGATGGGTCCCACAAAACGTGGATCTGTCTCTGACCCTCAAACTCAACCAATCACAAGTACGTATGTTCCAGCATTCAGCAGTCAGGCAAATCGAACTTCGAAACATATCCTCGCCCTCCAAAACGTATGGAGGGGAGCTTGAAGTTTTCATCCTAGGCAGGCCGTCGTCTAGCTGACAGTGACCCAGTCTGATGTGAGAGATGTGCCAGCCTCCATCCAGGGCTGGGCAGGCTCCAGATTGGCGCAGGACCACTCAGCCCACAAGGCTGCTCTGGCTGGCTCATCCTAATCCCAAACCCTGAACTTCTCGGCTTTCCTCAAGCAACACAAGAACCAGCTCCCACCTCACCTACAACCTCCTCCGTACTTGCAGCCTATGACCCGGGCGTCTGCCCTTATCCTTCAAATTCCAGCTCACACGGCATCCCTCATCCCTTTTCTGCCACTCCTGCTTAGCAGGTACACACAGACCTTTTGATCTTGAGTGGCTAGACCAGGGCAGGCTCCTACTCAGCTGCCGCCTGGCTTTCTGTCGCTCAGCTGGTGCTGGCAATCACTTTAGTTTCCCACACGCCTTGGCTTGGCTTTCACATGCTGCCCTCATACCCTGATGCTGCACTGACAGGCACTCTGATGTCCATTGTTAACCAGATGGTTCCAGAACCAGACCACTGTCCTGAACCTTGGCCTTCTTCCTCAGCTGCAGGACTTATGATGACTTTGGTCTCTCCCTTTGTCTCTCCATTCAGAAGATCAAGGCTGTCACTGTAGCCCATGGTGTTTGCCATAGGGATTGAAAGAGTAAACAAAGGCACAAAGGCCTTAAAGCAGGGTGACAAGCACTTAGCACTGCCAGACAGTAGAGGCATTTGCCTTTAACCCTAGCAGAGCACTGCACACACAGCATATTTTGTTAAATGTTTTATTTTAATGCATCACAAAATGTCATTGTTGGGTTGGAGGCAAGAGGCTTAACACACACACACACACACACACACACACGATGGCACCCTGGAGATCATCTCAGGCAGAACCCTTCCTCTGGTTTAACTGTCTGGTTTACCTGCCTAGCCTCTGGCTGAATTTCCTTAAATCCAGGTAAGTTCGCTCCATCTCTAACAGCACGTCAGTTCAGGCCACTGTAACCTGTCACTTTGTTAGAATGACCTCACCACTGAATTCCCCTTTCTCTAATCCACCAGCTACTATGCGGTCTGAGTGATCTTTAGAACAGAAATCTGACTATGTCTGTCTTATTCAAAATTTTCGGTATCAGGCCTTCAGTGCCAGCACTTGGGAGAATCAGGCAGGAGAGAAATAGACAGTACCCTGGGCTACTGGGCCAAACATTGTCTCCAAAGGTTCTCTAAACACTGAAGACCCATCGTGGTCTTGCTCTGCTTACCTCTGTGGGCTCTTTGTTCCCCTCTGTGCCTCCGCGCGTGTCTTCTAGGCAGTGAGGCCCCGCCACACTATGCACTTAACCACAACCTCTGAGAAGGCTTCAGCACCCTCCATGGCTCTCCTCTCAAAATGGCCAATGTCACCCAGTGTCACTCAAATCTCTAGTCCATCTACCCGATAGCTCAACAGGCTGTAGGGACCAGCATCTGTGGTGTCTCCTGTCTCAGTAACCTATGGTTAGTGGGCAGCCATTGCCATTTGATAATTAGAGAAATTATGGGGTCAGTGACGGGGAAGGACAATGTTTGAGGCATTCTGCCAACTGCTCTCCAAAAATAAAGCACGGAGAACTTCTAAGACGGGACCTCCAGGAGCATTCCTTATGTCAAAGCCCGGAAGACGCACAGGGAACACCAAAGACATGAAAGGGTTAAGGTACTTAGGCTGTGGGCCACAACCATCCCACAGCTGAGAACCATAAACAAGTTCTCGCCACAGAGGGTGAGCAAAGCCATTGCCTACCTTCTGAAGAAGAGAGGAGAGCCAGGTCTAGAGGAATAATCCCAGCACTTAGGAGGCAGAGGAGTTCAAGACCAGCCTCAGCCACACAGGACAATCTCAAAAGATAGAGTCCAAGAAGGAGAGCAGAGAATGGGATAGGGGGAGGGAAGCTCGACTGGGGACTGACGTCTATTGTTTTCTAAGATGTTTCTCATTAGCTAAAAAAAGTTATTCAAAATGTATGTTTAGAATGCTTTCGATTGTTAATTGAATTTGAAAATGGTAAGATAGCCTTTCATTCAACATTTTAGTTTAGATCAAGATAAAGGACATTAACTATCCTTAGAATGCATAAGGCGTTACAGAAGACACCAGCATTTACTCTGTCTCTGTCGAGTCCCTGCTTCAGGAGGTAGCGGGGTGTGTGTGTGTGTGTGTGTGTGTGTGTGTGTGTGTGTGTGTGTGTGTCTGTCTGTCTGTCTGTGTGCTTTGGAACCGCCTCTGACCCCTTTGTTCTATCTGCTGACATTCCTGTGTTAGTAGGGACAGGAAAATGGAGAAACAAACCAACATCACTGGAGGATGCAGCTGCTAGAATGGAATTTTTCTTTCATCAGAACAAACCAAGAATCCATATAAAGACTAGTGTGATCTGCTTTATGAACAGGCTATTTCCCTTAAAAAGGAATTTACGAATGTACCCAAGTTAACCCTTAGCTCCAGGGTGTGCCAAATATCTCTAACTTCAAAAAAATAAAAGTACTTGGTTCAGCAACTTATGCTGCATAACCTGTTTATTCTGGTATTTTTTAAAGATTCAGTTATTTGTTTAATGAGCGGGGGTTGGGCCGGCATAAGTAGGGTGTTAGATTTCCTGAAACTGGAGTCACAGGACATTGTGAATGACTTGCTGTGGGAGCTGGGAACAGAACAGAGGCCCTTGGTAAGAAAGGAAAGTACTCATAACCACTGAACCATTTCTCCTGTCCCTGTTTATTCTGTATTTTCAAAATACAGATTAAGGGGATGGAGAGATGGCTCAGTGGTTAAGAGCACTGGCTGCTCTTCCAGAGGTCCTGAGTCCAATTCCCAGCAACCACATGGCGGCTCACAACCATCTGTAATGGGATCCGATGCCCTCTTCTGGTGTGTCTGCAGACAGCTACAGTGTATTCACATACATAAAATAAATCATTTTTATAAAATACAAATTAATCTCTCTCTTTAGATATATTTATATTTTCTGCAATGCAGTTAAGCTGGAAGTTGGGTAAGAACGGAGCCTTCTCTGGTAAAAGACTCTGGTAAACTTAGTCTTCTCAGGCAAAGCCTGATGCATGAGAGAGTAACAGTGAGTATGGAGTAGGCTTCCCACAAGGTTGGGGGACATGGGTAGTGGGGGTAAGTATGGAGCCAATGCAGATCTCAGCTACAGCATGCACGTATGGATATCTGACGTCACTAACAGCAAATATCCGTGAGGGCCAGACGGCAAGCATTCTTAATCAACTGATAAGTATTATGAATTCCTGTCATAATAGCACAACCCAGTCCCTGTTAAAGCATCAGACTGCCATTTAAATAAGCAAACAAACAAACAAAAGCAAACAGTAGCTGACCAATAAAATGTTGTTCATATAAACAAATGGGAGAACAGACTTGACCCACAGCTTATGACTTGCTGAGCCCTAGAGAGAAAAGGGAGAAAAGACCCCAGGAACCAAAGAGCACGTGGATGACTGCTCTCAGGCAAGACCTTCTACAAGTCAAAGTCTTAGGAAAAGGGTTCATCTCTACGCAATAAGGAATGAATGGCTGCCTGGCGAGACAGTTCAGCAGATAAAGGCAAGCACCACCAAGCCTGACGACCTGAATTCAGTCTCAGGCTACACGTGGGCAAACAGGAAAGCCAGCTCCCACGAAGAACTTGACAAGCATGTGTGTGTGTGTGTGTGTGTGTGTGTGTGTGTGTGTGTGTGAGAGAGAGAGAGAGAGAGAGAGAGAGAGAGAGAGAGAGAAAGCATGCACACGCACTACACAAATTAATAGTTTTTAAAATAATAAAAGCCGGGCTGGAGTAGCACACAGCTTTAATCCCAGCACTCAGGAGGCAGAGGTGGGCAGATCTCAGTTTGAAGCCGGCCTGTTCTACAGAGTTCCAGGACAGACAGAGCTACACAGAGAAACCCTGTCTGGAAAATAAGTGCTGTGGATTAAAGGCTTTTGAAAAACTTCCTTCTGTGTCTGGAGAGATGGCTCAGTGGTTAATGCACGCGATGCTCTTCCAGAGGACACAGGTTTGGTTCCTAGCATCCACTTGGCAGCTCATAACCATCTGTAACTCCAGTTCCAGGGGATCTAATACCCTCTTTCTGGCCCCCACGGGCAGCAGTGCATGACCATGGCACATATATGTACATGAAGGTCTAATATTTATATGCATAAAATTAGAATAAACCTTAGAAATTACTTCTATCAAGAGCACACTGGAAGCTGAGATATGAGGGTCACAAGTTTGAGGCTAGCCTGGGCTACATAGTGAAAAACAGTCTTAAAATACAATAGTCGTTCTTGTCTTAATAATTCTCTTTTATGAATCAGGCCTACAAAAATAACCATATAGTCACATAGTACTTTGGTGTATTGTAAGCCTAATTTACACCAATCTAAATGTATCTGAAAAACTATAGTGATACATCGTAACAATGGACATATGATGTATATATCTAATCAGGTTTTAACAGATGTTAAAACCCCGAACGTAATGCGTTGTTTCTAATAAAGGAGAAGTGAAGAGGACGTCAGAGACGTCGAGGATATTACCCCACTTTTAATATTTGCGCATGCAGAGAAAATCATTACCTAGCAATATCCCGCATACTAAGTGGTGATGACTTCCAGCCTGCTGGGTTATGGGTAGTTTGTTTCTCTTTAATCTCGGAGTTTCCCACAATAATTACATGGTCTCTCTATAAAAACAACAAATGTCCCTCTGAAAAAGCCAGAAAGCCAGAGCTGCTCTCTAAGGCCACAGGAGCGATGTGATCACCCGCCTTGCAGAAGGGCAAGGGTGGAGGAGAGCACTAGCTGCCACACTCATGTGGTGACACTAGAGGAGTGTGACCTTGTGTCTGCTGCGCTCTCCATCTGCATGTCCAAGAAACATCTATCCCAGCCCTAAAAGGGTGAGGACCTCCCGGAACACATTCCATACTCTCGATGGAACATTTCAGAATTCTCCCAGGACGTGGAAGAATGCTAATACTTCCAGAGGCAGTGCCTAAGCCAAGGCTGATGTTACTCCCCAAAGCACACGGAGATCCAAGTCTCTGCAGTCTGTTTAACAGAGAACCCCATCAGCAGGTTAACGGAGGACGGAACTGAAGGCTGCCCTTCCCAAGGGGAGAACACAAACTTGCTTGCCTTGAAAAACATCTTTAAACATGTTATTATAGGGGGGCAGGGACAGGGGCACATGCCACAGACAGATGTGGAAGTCAGAAGATATGATGAGTCAATTATCAACTTCCACCATGTAGGTCCCAGGATTGAACTAAGGTCATCAGGTTTGGTGGCAAGCACCTTTGCCTGCTGAGCCATCTCACCAGCCCTTGATTTGAATGTTTTAAACTCCTTATTTTCTGTCGAACAATCCACAATATATGCCAAGATCCTTTAAAAGTAAGTATTCCCTGACCTAACTATTCCAGGTCTAGAAGCAAGACCAGCTCTACTCCGCCCTACAAAAGCAATCTGACCAGCATTTAAAACACACATGCAAGGATGCTTACCATAATCAGGGGGTGAAAAAAGCAATCATGATTACAGGTTAAATAAAACGTTCCAGGGTTGAAGAGATGGCACTGGCTGCTTCTCCAGAGGACCCAGGTTCCATGTTCAGTACCCACGAGGCAGCTCAGAACTGCCTGTAACTCGTGATCTGGCGCCCTCACACAGACATACATGCAGGCAAAACACCAATGCACAAAATATAAAGATAAATATTTTCCCAGTACTTGGGAAGCAGAGGCAGGAGGATTCCTGTAAGTTACAAGGTCAGTCTGGTCTACAGAGCTAGTTCCCGGACAGTCAGGCTACACAAAGAAACCTTGTCTCAAAAAACATGAATGAATGAATGAATGAATGAATGAATGAATGAATGAGTAAATAAACACAAAACGTTGCATACATAAGGCGAAACACCACTAAGAATGAGGTGTAGACCCAAATGCCCGTCCTGGTCCCACTGACCCCTGACATGGCTGGAAGAAAGACATCCAGGCACCTGTCGCCTGTCGCCTAGGGCCATGTGTGGTGGTGCTTTTGCAGCTGGGGTCTGTGTTGATGTCTGCAGCCCATGTGACCACCAAAAGCCAAGCGGCTATCTGGCCTGGGCTACCACTAGAGACTATGTGGACATCTGAGGACCATGCTGCTGCGAGGATGGGGGTTAAGGGTAGGGCAAGTCTAGGTCCAAGGTCCTATGGTAGCTGACGTCTGTGCTGATGTCCCAGGACCAAAGCCCAAGCAGATGCTCTTGGTCTGGAAGGCTGCCTGAGGTACTGTGCTGAGCTGGCCTTGCCCCTTGCCTGGATGATACAGTAGAGCTGACCCTGACCGCAGGGGAGCAGGTAAGCTGGCCAGAGGGTGTAAGTGCAGGAAAGCCTCTCATCTGCTGTAGGGTGTGGGGTGGGGGGAGGGCGGGGAAGAAATGCCCTCCCTACAACTCACCCTTCAACGCAGCCCCCAAGGTCATGAGAGCCTGAGAAGTGACCCTGTTCCTTACTAGCTTCAATACTCAGGTGAGGGAGCCCTGCCCCTTGTCAGGACAACATAGTAGAGCTGGCTTTGGCAAAGGCACAGAACAGGCATATGAATCTGGTGGGGCAGAGGAAGACACAATTGAGCCCCTACTAACATCAGTGCATTTTTATGAGCATATCTGTGATGGACACGGATGATATCTTGAAATATTTTGCCTTGAGATATTTAAACCAATCATTTTCTCAGTACAGTGGACATAAGGCGGCTCAATTTCCACAATCAGTGTTTACTGCCTGTT
The DNA here is from genome assembly GCF_011064425.1 of Rattus rattus. NCBI lineage: Eukaryota > Metazoa > Chordata > Mammalia > Rodentia > Muridae > Rattus > Rattus rattus. The sequence goes on along the minus strand of NC_046165.1, from coordinate 3,155,660 downwards.
ATAGTTTAATAAATGCTAAAATAAACCCCACTGTTAAGTAAAATGGTGAAGGCTGACAAAGCCTTGTGGACAGGTCTCCCACTGCAGTAGACAGGCCCCGCCCCTCTTCCTCTGCAGTTGATAGGTCCCTCCCACTCCTCCTCTGCAGTAGCAGGCCCCGCCCCTCTTCCTCTGCAGTTGATAGGTCCCTCCTCCTCTGCAGTTGACAGGCCCCACCCCCTCCTCTGCAGTTGATAGGTCCCTCCTCCTCTGCAGTTGACAGGCCCCGCCCCTCTTCCTCTGCAGTTGATAGGTCCCTCCCACTCCTCCTCTGCAGCAGAGAGGTTCTGACCCCTCTTTCTCTGCTGGATGCAAGCTGCACTGCCAAGCAGCAGCAGCTACACAGCAGGGTACCCTCAGCTATGATGCAGGCGAAAACTCAGACTAAGAGCCAACTGCTCCTTGAAATGGTCAGCCCAGCTCACTGCAACAATCTAAAGAGAACAGAACCCACTGAGCATCATGAGGAAGAGCACTGAAGAAATACAGAAAACAGACCAGCCAAGGTCCTGCAACCAGCGTTGGTGTGGCAACACTGGGGAGCCAGCAGCCCCCCCCCCATGGAGGGAAGGAGATGGAGGGCATTATTACAGAACAGTTGCAACAGTCAAAGCTCAGCCTTTACTTTCCCCAAATGCCTCAAGCTTGTTAACACACCACCACTTTGCATTTACACCTTCTGCCTGCCCCCCCCATTTCCTTGTACCTCGATCCCAATGATACACACAGACATACATCAGAAAGACTGGGGGTTCTTAGTGGCCGAAGAGAAGGGTGTCTTCAATTTCATGCTCTTTAAACAGTATCTAATGTCGAGTGGCTGTTAAATTAGCATACAAGTCAAAAGACCTTCACAGCCAATGTTTCTGTAACAACTACAAAGGGCCATTTAATTTGACGGAGGCTAAAATATTCCAAAAAATCCAGATGCTAGAAAGGCTAAATTCTATACTAATTCAACCACGAAAAACTAGAAAAGCTAAATTCTATACTAATTTAACCACAAAAAAACTACAGTCTTACGGTAGTAGGGCCAGAAAAAAAAGTTTCAAATCTACAATGGGCAAATAAAGAGTTGCAGTATTCCAGTATGATAAAGGGATATAAATACCATAATAATAAATGATACAAATAATGAAAGAAATTCAAGGGTCTGCAGAGATGGTTCAGTCAGCAAAGGCCCTTCAAGTAGGACCTAAGTTCAATCCCTAGGAATCACGCAAAAATGGCAGGTGCACTTGTAATTAGCACTGAGGGGTTACAGATAGGGGCTCACTGGCCAGTCTGGTTTTACTGGTGAGCTTTAGGCCAACCTGTCTCAAACCAAGTGTGCAGTGGTCCTAAGAATGGTACCAAAGTTTTCCTCCCGCCTCCGTGTGTGCAGCAGAAGAAGTCCATGCACACACAGGAACACACACACGTGTGTGTGTATGCACAAGTCCATGTACACACGGGAACACACACGTGTGTGTGCAGCAGAAGTCCATGCACACTCACGTGTGTGTGTGCAGAAGTCCATGCACACACAGGAACACTCACGTGTGTGTGTGCAGAAGTCCATGCACACACGGGAACACACACGTGTGTGTGTGCAGAAGTCCTTGCACACACGGGAACACACACGTGTGTGTGTGCAGAAGTCCATGCACACACGGGAACACACACGTGTGTGTGTGTGCAGAAGTCCAAGTCCATGCACACACGGGAACACACACGTGTGTGTGTGCAGAAGTCCATGCACACACGGGAACACACAGGAGTACTGTGCATCAAGAAAAACTGAGGGCTAGTCAGCTTTTCCTCCCTTTGTGCCCTTGCTCCCTCCTATGCAGCAGCGATCAAGGTTCTAACTGACCAACCTCTTTTTCCTCAGCTATGATCACCAGAAACACAATATATCACAGTAACACAAGAGGTTTTCAGTTCTCCCACAATTACAGAAAGGAAGTAAAATATGATCGCGCTGACCATGAGCAAATGGGACTTTCTCCGACGAAGAAAGTGAAAATGAGACGATGTCGTGCTACAGCTTTCCCAGCTGTGGAAGGTTTAGACTGATTGGCCTCCTGGCCAGACAACCAATATGCAGTCCTCACATCGGCTACGACCAGCAGTCTGGGTGTGAGCATCTCCAGAGCTGCTTCTTGTCCAGACCAAACAAGCAGTCAAGGTAAACTCCCAGTGTAGTGAGCTAATACATTCAATTACTTTGTAAAGCAAAACCCTGAGGAAAAATCTATACTCAAGAATGAGATCCCAGCTCAATCTTCCACATCAATTGTGCTAGAATTGGCAGTCAGTATTTAAATGGGATAAGACTAGGGAGAGGTCTCGGGTGGGAGCAGAGGAACCTGGAAGCAGAGTCATACCCAGAACACACACATACATGCACACACACACACTCACACACACTCACAAGAGCACACACACACACACACACACACACACTCACACACACACATTCACATTCACACACACACACACACACACACACACACACACACACACACACACACAGTGACATGCACTTGTAGTTCCACAGCTGGAAAGTAGAGACAGGCATACTCCTGAGAGTTGCCAACTAGTCTTGGCTACTCTGCAAATTCCAGGCTGGTGTGAGACACTGTCTCAAAAAACAAACCACAACGTAGACAGAGCCTAAGGAAAGCATCTCAAGGCTATTCTCAGGTCTCCACACATACATGCAGGCACTCCAGGACACACGTGCACAGCCACACACATGAGTAGGTGGGTAGGTAGGTAGGCAGGTAAATAGATATACTTGAACTTCAATCATTCACTTACCAGATTAAGTTCATTTTCCGGGGTACCACCCACCATGAAGAGGATTCCTCATTGTTTAAATATAAACAGAACCTTCTTGCAGACACTGGACATTCCCAACCTTACAAAGCTGGATGAACTCAGAACATCTGTGCTTCACTTCAGAGCTCTTTCTCCTGATGACCACATAGAGGCTTCTCTCCACCATATAGTCCTCCACTTGCTAATTTACATGCTGCCTTATTCCAAAAGTGACTCACACACATAAGATCAAAATAAGCAGATGGGACAAGGCGTCCTGTCACAATTGGCGACCATGAAATAAGGAGCGAGACTTAATCATTTAAAAGTCCTTCTGCACCTATGAGTAGAGAAGGTCTCCCAGAAGTCTGAAACCCTATCAACTTCAAAAAAGGTAGGCAGATGTGGTGGTGCATGCCTTTAATCCCAGACCTCAGAAGGCAAAGGCAAATGGGTCTCTGTGGATTTGAGCCTGGCCTGGTCTACATAGAGAGTTCAGGTTAACCAGAGCTCCATAGTGAAACTCTGAATGAGAGAGAGAGAGGGAGAGAGAGAGAAAGGGAAAGAGAGAGAGGGAGAGAGAGAGAGAGGTGCGGGGGGAGGGATGGAGGGAGGGAGGGAGGAAGGCAGGCAAAGCAAGGATACCAAAAATCAGAAAAACAACAGCAATCATGCAGTCAGTCACTCACAATCAGCGCAACAGCACCCACCCTGAGACCTTTGATAAGTGCTGCTCTACCTGAACTCAGCAGATAAGAAGCAGATGACAATAGATGACAATGAGGAGCGGAGAGAGGAAGCCCACAGTCACACAGCCGGGAAGTAATGGATGTGGGGTTAAACCCCGAAAGCTGGCTCAGAACAGCACTCTTTAAAGAAATGATTCATTAGCATGTATGTACGCATGTGCATCTGTGTGCAAGAATACACACGTGGACGTGGGTGTTTAAGGAGGCTGAAGAGAGCCTCCTGGGGTGAGTGGTGAGAACCAGACTCTGGTCCTCTGCAAGAGCAGCAAGCACTTTTAACTACTGAGCCATCTCTCCAGAATCACACATGGACCTCACTGCCTCTCACTGAGACCCCTCCCCCAAGACACGCCAGCCTGGGGTTATCCCATCCTCACAGCGAGAGTCCCTTCACAGGAGGCTTTTCCCATGGCGGGCCTCAGTATAGATCGGGAGAAAATTGCAAAACTGGTTCAGAAGAAACTTCACAGTCCAGAATGTGGCTGTGAGGGCATGTGGCTCTCTGGGTGGGCAGATTTTGGAGATTTCTGGTCTCTACGGTTAGGGGTGCTCACGTGTTCAGCCTATCCCACCTTGGGCAACACAGATCCTCCAACAAGGTTTAGTGTGCACTGAGTGGTTAGACTGCAAAGCAGTGGTCCTCACCTCCCTAAGGCTGCAACCCTTTAATACAGCTCCTCGCCTTGCGGTGACCCCCAACCAAGACTATTTCTGTTGCTACTCATTACTGTAATTTTTGTTATGAATTGTAATGTAAGTTCTGTGTTTGCCGACGGTCTTAGGTGACCCCTATAAAAGGGTTGTTTGATCCCCTCGCAAGGTGTCAAGACCCACAGATTGAGAGCTGGGGCTGTAAGGGTAGATGAAGTTCAGCTGTCACCTGTTGACACTTCAGGCAGAGTCACAAGTTGGAGGCATTGCCAGGGCTACAGATAAGACAGACACCTTCCTAAACAAAGTTGGGGACCCTAGCAAGGACCCACATGTATCTGAAGGTTGGGTCAGGGTGCTTTTGCATGGAGATGACCCAAGGTAGTGACAACGAGTAGGTCTTGCTGGGTGCTCTGAAGTAACACTGGGCATCTGTAGGCGCCTCACTGAGAAGGACAAACCTGAACAGAGGCCTGGGAGAGCCCAGGCCAGAGCCATGCAAAGTCTAGAGGGCAATGTCCCAGGAAGCCTTGGTGGCCAGAGTGAAGTGAACACTAAGAAGGACCTCAGGGAAGGCAAGAGGTGGAGAGACAGTATGGAGTGGGTGGTCCCAATATGGACACCTCTGTATGATTCTGCAGCAGAGGAGTTCATTCCCAAAGACAAACTCTGCCTAATGTGCACAAAGAGGATCAGGGAGCACAGACAGAGCCGGAAGTCCAGGGGGGTCTTCCACCCAGCAGCATGCTGACGGGCAATGGTGGACCACATGGTATATAGGGACAGTGTGTTAGAACCCCAGGCCCTGAGGTCTGACAAAGCCAGAAACTAACTATTGCCTTGGGCAATCAAAAATGAAGAAGAGGAAGAGGAAGAAGAAGAAGAGGAAGAGGAGGAAGAGGAAGAAGTGGAGGAGAAGGAAGAGGAAGAAGAGGAGAAAGAAAAAAAAGGAAAGGCACAGGGCGTGAGAGCTGTCATCAAGTCAGGTTAACCAAAGACAAGTCAGTCTGGCTGTAAAGAGCAAAAGCCTATAGCTCTGGGTGGGAGCACTCCGGCTCAGGGTGGGAGCACTCCGGCTCAGGGTGGGAGCACTCCGGCTCTGGGTGGGAGCACTCCAGCTGAGGGGTGGGAGCACTCCGGCTCAGGGTGGGAGCACTCCGGCTGAGGGGTGGGAGCACTTCGGCTCAGGGTGGGAGCACTCCGGCTGAGGGGTGGGAGCACTCCGGCTCAGGGTGGGAGCACTCCGGCTGAGGGGGGGGCTGGGGGTGGGAGCACTCCGGCTCAGGGTGGGAGCACTCCGGCTCAGGGTGGGAGCACTCCGGCTCAGGGTGGGAGCACTCCGGCTGAGGGGTGGGAGCACTCCAGCTGAGGGGTGGGAGCACTCCGGCTCAGGGTGGGAGCACTCCGGCTGAGGGGTGGGAGCACTCCGGCTCAGGGGTGGGAGCACTCCGGCTCAGGGTGGGAGCACTCCGGCTCAGGGTGGGAGCACTCCGGCTGAGGGGTGGGAGCACTCCGGCTCAGGGTGGGAGCACTCCGGCTCAGGGTGGGAGCACTCCGGCTGAGGGGTGGGAGCACTCCGGCTCAGGGTGGGAGCACTCCGGCTCAGGGTGGGAGCACTCCGGCTGAGGGGTGGGAGCACTCCGGCTGAGGGTGGGGAGCCACTCCGGCTCAGGGTGGGAGCACTCCGGCTCAGGGTGGGAGCACTCCGGCTCAGGGGGGGGGCACTCCGGCTGAGGGGTGGGAGCACTGGGGGGTGGGAGCACTCCGGCTGAGGGGTGGGAGCACTCAGGCTCAGGGGTGGGAGCACTCCGGCTGAGGGGTGGGAGCACTTCGGCTCAGGGTGGGAGCACTCCGGCTGAGGGGTGGGAGCACTCCGGCTGAGGGGTGGGAGCACTCCGGCTGAGGGGTGGGAGCACTCCGGCTGAGGGGGGGGAGCACTCCGGCTGAGGGGTGGGAGCACCCGGGTGAGGGGGGGGAGCACTCCGGCTGAGGGGGGGGGGCCCTCCGGCTCAGGGGGGGAGCACTCCGGCTCAGGGTGGGAGCACTCCGGCTGAGGGGTGGGAGCACTCCGGCTCCGGCTGAGGGGTGGGAGCACTCAGGCTCAGGGTGGGAGCACTCCGGCTGAGGGGTGGGAGCACTACGGCTGAGGGGTGGGAGCACTCCGGCACAGAGTGGGAACACTGACCTGACTAGCCCAATTCAGGTCCTAAGCTTGGCTGGCTATGGGTAGGTGATGGGCCAGCACACAGTAATGGGCTCTAGTCCTTCTACTCTGACAGCAGTTATTCTCCAATGATATTTCAAAACGTGGCAGAGCTTAAAATATTCAACAGTTAATATAGCTCCACTTACATTCCATACCAAATATAACACTGACTCCTAAGCCGCATCTGACATCTCATATGATGCTCTCCCTTCCTCCTCTACAGCCTGAGTGCTAATCACATAAGCCCCTCGACAAAACCCACATCCCTCCCTGGGCTCCTGCAGAGCCAATCCCAGGGTACACATGGGGCACCGACACCCCCTCCTCGGGCGGCATTCCTGCCTATCTGTGTGCCTCACCCTACTGAGCAGCTGCCTTCCAGGCTCACACGCAAACTCGCACATGTCCTCGTCCCCACTCATTCTGACAAAAACCGCAGTTAGAACAGAAGGGAAAATGGCAAGGCATCCTGAGGGAGGAGGAGACCAATATGTGCTTCCTTGCAGCCTGGTATGGAGAGGAGGTCACCGAGAGGCACACCCATCTGTGACTTGACGCCTCTTCATGCACGGGCAGAACACAGAAGCACCGGGTCAAATTCAGCTTTTTCTCATGACCCATACACATTAGAGTCCAGTTTTCAGAAAATAAAACTATAAATATTTGTCTCGTGACCAGTACAGCTTTCTTTCACGATCCCTGAATGACAGGACTCACCACAAGCCATCAGTAAGACAAGCCTAGCCAAGGAAGAGGCTGAGAGATAAAAAGGAGGCTGGAGAACTCAGCATCACTGGGAAAGGGTGTCACATGTAGATGTCTGAACACGCACTCTGCTACAGATCACTGCTAAAGCTATGCCAAGAACCCAGAAGCCTGAAATTGCCTTAGAGAACTGGTCTAACAGGACACAGCTCTCCGTCTCCTGACTGCACCTACCTTGCATTTATGCACTGCATCCTCACACATGCAAATCTTAAATGTAAGATTACTGGTCACTCATTTACACAGGCGATATATGCATATTTACATACACACACATAGGCATATAGAAACAGATGAGAGCTGCTTCACAACCAAAGACTAGCTTTATTCTAACACCATTAAGCTACTACTTGTTAATTAAACGAGACGGCATTTTACCAGGCAGAAGGAGATCGATAGTTCTGAGTCTTCTTTCGACCAGTTGTATGCTGTGTATTCAAGGGCATTACTCTCTCCTTGCTGCTTGCACATGTAAGCACAGTTTCTCTCAAAAACGGTGCGGATGCCTTTGAAGAGGATCACACTGGTAGTGCAGCCCATCCCCGAGGTGTGCACGTTCAGACTTCTAGCGATCTCTACACCATCCCCACATCAGCTTCCTTGGCTCTTCAGACACAGGCTCCCACTGTACCATCTTCATGACAAGCAGTTACCAGCACCGGAACAGAAGGGGAGCGCCAGGCTGTTACACTAGAATCCGTTCCTGCCCAACAGCCTGACCAAAAAAAAAAAAAAAAAAAAAAAAAGGATCCAGGCTCCCGTAAAACAGGAAGGGTGGGTGGGTGGTGCAAAATCGAGATGACACACCTCAGAGGCACCAAGACTGTGAAAGTGTCTTTCTTTTCCCAGTGAGCTGCTTCACTGCTAACACAGAACGCAAACGTGCAGGAGATTAACATGGGTTGGTGGGAAATGCTGGCACCTTGGATTTGCCGGGGACTGCTCCTAGTCTCAGAACCTGCCCAAAACGGAAAAGGCAGTGCCAGACAGCCACCCTGCTGCAGATGCCGCCGCTGCTGCTGCTGCTGAAGGCACAAAGGATTCTCGTCTGCTGCAAGAAATCAGTCTCCCGGAAGGCTTCGCCTCGCATCTCTATTAGCAAACATCTCTTTCCTTGACCTAAATATGCTGCTTGTCTAATCTTGCATCAGTGAGAAAACAGAGAAGCCAGGGAAGGAGGAAATGGTCTAAAAACGGGGAGAATGCTGAGATGCCTGCTGCCATGGAAACACGTGTAAGCAACTTCAGACAACCTTTTACACGTATGCTGGCAGCAAAGCACAGGAGAACGGGCGTGGCGTGTGGTCTTGACTTCTGCACACCTCTCCTTGTCACTAGAGTGCTAACCAGGTGGGTGCTGCTCGAACTGAACGAATGTGGGCAGAGCTCCCCGTCTGGCCAGCCGTGTGTCTCTAAAGCAGCACTCTGTAGTCTGCAAAGGCAGGTATGTGCTGCAGTCGCATTCACAACCAACATTAGTATTTCTGATCCACAGCAAATTCAGGTCCTTCCACCACAGACTCAGTGACACCACAGTGAATCACATGACTCTTGGGGAAGGGATGACAGGGGAGGTCTTCGTTGACAGAATACCAAGTTGACTCCTGTCATTTCCCTGTTTGCATGTAGGGAACACCCTCCCACTTACAGCACACACTTAGAAAAAGGTTGCCATGCTAAGATACACCAGTCCTGAACGATTACACTTGAGTACCCAGGAAAGTAACAGAAAGCCATACATGGAGTAAGGGGAACTATAGCACACTGTCCTGTCATATGATCCCCAAATGACTAGATGTCTTGTTTATTCATATTCCTCCCTCTCTCCTTTCCTCCCTCCTTCCTCCCTCTCCCTCTCCCTCCCTCCTTCTCCCAACCCCCTCCCCTTCCCTCTCCCCCCTCTCTCCCCCTCCCTCCCTCCCTCCCTCCCTTCCTCCCTCCCTCTCCCTCTCCCTCTCTCCCTTCCTCCTCCTTCTCTCTCATTCTTTGAAAATGCATCTAAACAGCCACATAAACCAAAGCAGTGCATTGCAGCCGCACAGGAAGGACAGTGGCTCTGTGGGATCTGGACTAACATGCACCCCAAGCAGTGATTCCACAAGAAAGTCAGGAGCCTAGGGGATGCTCCCTTAGGCAGAGGGCTTTGCCACTAATGCATAAGGACAGGAGTTCAGAACCCCAGAGCCTACGTAAAAGCTGGATAGTGGCCACCTGTATCCTACACTTAGGAAGCAGACAGGGGACCCAAGGAGCAGGCTGGCTGGCTGGACTAGCCAGGATCAATATGTTCTGCATTCAATTGTTCTTCAACAAACACAGTGGAGAGTGATGGTGGATCCTTAACATTAATCTCTGATCTCTGCACTTACCTCTGTTACCCACACACTGAACCAGGCTTGAGTGCATGCACATATACACAAACACACAGCATAACACACACATACAGAGTACACACATACAACACATATAGCACAACACAGCACATGCACATGGCACAACATACTTACACAGCACAAACAGCACACACAAGCACATACATACACATCCAACCAGGCACATGTGTATACACAGCACAACACTGCACACACCCACACATAGCACATACAGCATAATACACAGCACACACACGTGCACAGCATACACACCCACAGGACAGTATACACATACATATAAACATGCAGGACAGTACAAACATACACATACACAGCACAAATACAGCACAGCACAAGCAGGCTCGCACAGCAAACACACACACACACATACACAGACGCACACACACAGACACACACACAGACACAGACACACACACAGACACAGACACACACACACAGACACACACACAGACACAGCACAGGCAGGTACACACAGACACACACACACAGGCACACACACACACACACACACAGACACACACACACACACTGTAAGACTCCAGACACCGTATGACTTCCTGACATCAGAAGATCTAAGCATCCATGAGACACTGCAACAGAGACAGGCAAACAACATGGAAGTCATCAACACAAACTTAATACTGGAGACTCTGAAACACCAAACACGTAAATTGTCTTGAGAATTTAGGGGGGGAATCTACTTAGTTTTCCTTATACTACACATTACACAAAAACAGAAATGGTACCAGTAAGCTTTAGTTTATTGTTTTCATCAATTTTAGCTCTCTCAGACACAGAAACAAGAGATCCCTGAAGACACAAAGATTATGATTGGAAATACAAAGACTACATTAAACTTCACAATGGATCATAAATTGTGAGCAGTTGTAAGCCATTAGTACACTTTGTCCTACTGAGTCTCCTTTCTAACCCTACGTTAATAGTCAGGCATGATGGACATCTTTATCCCAGGACTCGGGAGGATCTGGATTTGAGACCACCCTGATCTTCATAGTGAGTTCCAGGCTGGCGTGGGTCACACAGCAAGAACGTGTATCGATGACAACTGACACCTGTTTTAGGAGCTAGAAAGATGGCTCCGTGTAAGCACACTGGCTGCTCTTTAAGAGGACCCAGGTTCACTTCCCAACATCTACGTGACTGCTCCATGGGATCTGATGCCCTCTTCTGCACTTCTGGCTTCCATAGCACTGCACACACACGGCACGCACACATACATAGAGGCACTCACACATAGATACTCCAAATATAAGAAGAAAGTATCAATGCATGCCGTGTGCGTGAGTGCATGCCATGTGTGTGCATGCCATGTGTGTGAATGCCATGTGTGTGAATGCCATGTGTGTGCATGCCATGTGTGTGAATGCCATGTGTGTGAATGCCATGTATGTACATGCCATGTGTGTGAATGCCATGTGCGTGAATGGATCTGAGAACACTGGGCTAAGTAAGGGAGGCTGGTCATAAGAGAACTCATACGGCACAACTCCATTCAAATGAAATGGCTAAAGATGAACATATCCGCAGAGACAGAAAACATAGTTGAGTGTGGTAACCCACCCCGCGAAGACCACTTACGCCAGTACTCTGGGCCTGAGGCAGGAGAAACATGAATTTGTTTCCACCCTGAGCTACACATGAGCTAGAAGAGAGGGTGGGGAGAGAGGAGACTAGTGCTTACCTACCTAGGGTAATGAAAATGCCCCCAAACTAGAGCATTCCTAATATATAAACTGTCTATACATGGCTCACAGCCTATGTCTACCCTAGTAATGTGACTCATGCCAAGAAGGACTTCTGCTCTGAGCTCAAAAGCATCTGAACTCCATTTCTGTCCAATGCCGACAGCTCATCCCTCTGCCCCATCTGGGCAAAACGAGAGGAAAATCCAGGTAAATCCTTCTTTTGACACCAGTAAGGAATTAAACAACGTAAGGAACCCTGGCTCCCAGATGGCCTTCTCTGCCCACTCCGTAAGCTGCCAGATTTGTTCAAACCGGTAACAGGAGCAGTCACAAGAAGTCTTTGGAGCACAGTTGTGCCTCTTGTTCTACAGGCCGTGAGGATCTGCTTGATGCAGTGACCGTCCCTGGAGAGCTGAACGGCGTTTGGAAGCTGCTCAGGATAAGGGGTTTGTGGCCAATAGGCCACCAGAAAACTCTATGGACTGCCTGTTCAGGCTGAGCCCTGCTGGCCTCTTGAGTGGTCACAGGAGGCGCTGTGGTACAGCTGGGGCCACAGCAGGCATGATGTCCGAGCTCAGAGTCCCCTCAAAGCTGATCAGTCTGCAGCGCTCCCTTAGTGTCTGATTTAAATGTCTTCAAAAGTCAAATCATCGGCTTGCAAGATTTCCCTATTGCTCTCCCAGGAAAGCTAGATAAAGAACCTGGGGGGGGGGGGACATCTGAAAGTATAAACTGAAGCTAACATGTTATCAACCGAGCCATCCTCTGCTAGACTGACCTCTGGTCTATTTTGGAGATGAGAGAGAGGCGGATCCCCTCCTGGTTTACAGTGACTGGAATAAAGAAGCTTCTCTCACAGGACGGCAGGCCAGTCACAAAACCTCCAGAGGGAGCCTGGAATCCAACCCCATATGCACTCGCTTCACTGAAATACCTCCCAACAGTCAGCAGTAACAGTCAGCACGGGAAGACGGCTTCCCCTCTGACTGACGATATTCTCAGGAACAGCCATGAACCCTGTAGACCAAGGCAACCTTATATAAGCTGACCTTTTCATGTCCTGTTCACTCGATCGACCACACGACACTGTGCCTACCACATGCTAACAAGTTGGGTCATCCTTTCCTTTTATACCAATTTCTTTTCCAGTCATGGGGATCAAATGCAGGGCCTCATGCATACCAGGCAAGTGCATCAGCAAGAAGAAAACACTGGATCCCTAGGGACCGGAGTTACAGATGGTTGCGTGCCACATGTAGGTGCTGGGAGTTGAACCTGGGTCCTCTGGAAGAGCAGCCAGTGTGTTTAACCTCAGTGCCATCTCTCCAGTCCCTATATAAAGGGTTTCTTTTAAATAAAGGAAATAAAGGTGAGGCACTGACTGCATTCCTAGTACCTGAGAGGCAGAGGCAGGAGGACCACTACAAGTTCCAGCTCATCATGACCTATATAGCAAGCACCATGCCAGCCCAGACTACAGAGTGACTATTTCAGAAAGAATGAGCAAACTCTCTTAGCATTGTGTTTTAGGAACACAGGCCTCAAAGATTTAGGCTTACTGCATATTTAATATTTCGTGTATTTATAATGTATTGTTGTGCTTAAAAATGGGAAGGTCATACCTGAAACACTGTCTTCTAAACAGATATAATTTTTAAATGAAAACCTGTCAACAGGGTCCAACACCCATCAAACTTGAGGACGCTGTGCTATGTAAAATAAGCCAGGCACAGGAGATCACATGGTTCTGCTTCCATGAGGGGCCGGATCAGTGAAGTTCATGGCTAAGATGAGCCTGTTTTATGTTACACTGAAGAAAACCAAGCAAAGGCTGAGTGGTTATTGCTTTCCTATCTCTCTGGAACAAGTACCCTGTAAGAACAACTACCAAGGAGGGTAACCAGTCTTCTCCAGCCCTCTCTCCCATGGTGCCTCCACCCTCACTAAGGGCAGAGAATCTGGAGAAACAAGCTTCATGATGTTCATTTCCCATTGCCCCTAGGTCCTGGACTCCTGGAATAGCCCTTTGAACATGCATCACTGCAGAGAAAGGGTAGCCGAGACTCCAAATTCTGACTCGCACACGACTTCAGGCCCTTTCACTGAGTTAGAAAGAATGAGGCAACAGAGTCCCATGGATCGTTAATCCCTCAGCTTAGGGAGACCCAGAGCAGCCATGCTTCAATTACTGTTATGAGAGGTCGCAGAGCAAAACTCGTAGCTACTGAGGGAGCGCAGATCTTTACAGGGAAACCAATAAGTCCAGAAATGGTGGCTGTGTGTTAACTGTAAGTGAGATGCTACTGAAGGGGCTATCGTGTGTTAACTGTAAGTACGATGCTACAGAAACGGTGGCCGTGTGTTAACTTTAAGATGCTACTGAAGGGGCTATCGTGTGTTAACTGTAAGTACGATGCTACAGAAATGGTGGCTGTGTGTTAACTTTAAGATGCTACTGAAGGGGCTATAGTGTGTTAACTGTGAGTGAGATGCTACAGAAACGGTGGCCGTGTGTTAACTTTAAGATGCTACTGAAGGAGCTCACCCATTGGCCTCGGTGCCTCTCTGAACAACTAGAAGCAAGGGGCCAGAGGAAGGAGACTGACTACATAAAGGATTGAAGCCAGGCAGGAAGCACCAAGAGTACAGCACTAAGAGGGTGGAGGAAAGATAGAGAAGCAGGGAAATTCAAAGGGCCAAAAGGCAATCAGCACCACCAGCAACTGCACCGCCAGTCGCCACGTCCTGGCCTCCACCGGCCTCTCTAGAAGATTCTCTTTTTGGCAGGCATCTGAAAAGACACAGGTGCAGCTAAGCACCCTGAACATGAATAACAGATATGGCAAAGCGAGCACATGCAATGCACCATCCTAACAGTGCGTGTTCACGTACAGAGTCATGGCCGCTGAAGGCCCTGACATGGAGACACAGAACGACATCCGGATCCTACACACTCCAGCTACTCTTAGAAGCTGGGTCTCTCCCTGTTGCTGCCATACATACATACATACATACATACATACACACACACATACATACTTATATACATACAAACATACATGCATACATACATATACACATACATATACATAATACATACAAACATACATGCACACATACATACATATACATACATACATACACACATACATATACATAATACATACAAGCATACATATATACACATACATATACATAATACATACAAACATACATGCACACATACATTCATATACACACATACATATATACATAATACATACAAGCATACGTACATACACATACATACTATATATATATGCATACATAAATACATACATATGCATACATATATCTTTTTAAAAATTGTAAAGGCTGACACCATTTTTGAAAAAAAGTTAACAGCTTAATCAGGTTTCCGTAGATTCACCAAGATAGGAACAAGAAGGGTAACAGTTACCTCTCTGAAACATAGGGGAGAGAAAAAGTAACTTTTTTTTAAAACAGTCAAAAGACAAAATACGCGTTCTTCTATTTGGGCCTCTAGTGAAGTCAAAAAGAACTAGCCTAGTCTGTACCTTTGCTGATGGATACTCAGAACCTCATCTTTCCTGGGTGAGAGAGCAATCCCTGAGAGGCTGAGGCCTGGGCTATGTACAAAGGCTCTGCCCACCCCTACCAGTCCCTTCCCACCCCCCAAAAAAGAAAAGGCAAAAAAAATTAGATTATTTCTCTAACTCCTTCAAAATTTTATTTTCAAAAAGACAAAACAGTTCAGAGCTTTGAAAACTCACATTCTCTCTTTGTCTCTCTGCCCATCTTTTTCTGCCCCCTTCCCTCTCCCTCCTTGGTGTTTCGTTATAGAGTTTCATGTAGTCCAGTCTGAGGCTACCCCTGAAACCCTGATCCTCCTGTCTCTGCCTCCCAGGGGAATTTTTAAATAGTTTCTATAAAAGCCAGTTGAAAACCAAGGCTTTGTGCTTTGTGCTTTTGTTTTTAGCATGACTTCACTCAAACATTCCCTGACACGTAAGTGGATATAACTGGGTCAGAGAAGTGGAGTAATTTTAGGAGAAACCACCCTGCACAAAAGAGTAGACAAATTGTAGATCATACTATCCAAGCCAATTAAAACCAGAAAGGACCAAAAAGAGATATCCGGTGTGCAGGTGAGAAGTCCCTGGGGAAATGCAAATCAAGGCCACAATGAGATGATTTCAGCATCAACTGACAGGTAAGTTTTAAATAGAAATACAGTAAGTATTGCTGAGGATGTAAAAAACGGCTTGGAGCTTTGCATACTGCTAATGGAAACATAAACGGCATGATTTCTTCAGAACCAATGTAGCAGCTCGTTAAGTAGACTTACCATTTGATCCAGCAAGGCCACTCCTGATTAAACATCCACCTTGAGCAGAGCACCACGTCCACACTGAAACCTGAACATGATGGTTCTTAGCAACAAGCCAAATGCTCATCCACTGATCACCAGACAAATAAGGTGGTAGGCAAACGGAATATTCCTCAGACACGGAAGGACATAAAATACTGACAAACGGCCTTTGAAAACATGCCCAGTAGAAGAAGCCAGTCACAAAGGTCTGCACGTTTCATCAGTTCATTTCATCAGACAAGCACACACGGAAAGAAAGTAGGCCGGGGGCTGGAGAGATATACCCGTGGTTATGTATGTGCTGCTCAATCATGAGGACTAGAGCTTGGATCCCAGCATCTACCTCCAGGGGCTCACAATCTCCTGGCACTTTGGTTCCAAGGGATCAGATGCCCTCTTCTGCCTCTACCAGCCGTAGTACACACATGAGCACATAAATTCACATAGGCCCATAAAGTAACTCTTTACATCTTTTTGAAAAGAAAGTAGATGGGTGGTTATCGTAGAACTAGGTTGGAGGTAATAGCCAAGAGGTTGAGAGCTTCACTGGAGGAGGACGCATGAATACACTGAAAACCAGTGAACAGGGCCTTTAACAAGTGAGTTACATGGTACGAGAATCACAGCTGACAAAGGTGTTAACAAAGATGAATTTCCCTTAAGGGTGCCCTGTGCCCCTCTAACACAGAAGACACCCCAAGCCTGAAACTGTACGTGTGGGGCAAGGACAGTGTAGAAGACAGCAGGATTGTTTCTTGATCAAGGGCCAGTTAAAGCTACTGTCCACTTAACAGAAACCTCTCGTGTGGTCAATAACTCTGCCTCATTCATTATGCAAGGCGAAGTTCAGACCGAAGTTCCTGGCCATCTATCCCAATTTGTTCAAAGAAATTTCTTTTACAGACATTTTCCCGCAAGATATTCATCTTGGCTTTGACCACAAGGCTCTCGTGATCCAAGACAAAAATACCATTTGGAGAAAAAGTCAGGGGATGGAAAGAGATTAATAAAGATTTTTTTTTCATAATTACTCATGTCAGAAAGCCAGCTATATTTAGGCTGGCCTAGTCATCTGGCCAGTTAGGAAAGGAAATGTTAAAGGTAATGTTAAAAGTAAATGTTAAAGGTAATGTTAAAGGTAATGTTAAAAGTAAATGTTAAAGGTAATGTTAAAAGTAAATGTTAAAGGTAATGTTAAAAGTAAATGTTAAAGGTAATGTTAAGGGTAATGTTAAAGGTAATGTTAAGGAGGCACTGATAAAAGCCACTCTGTGTACCAGTGTGGCACACGGGAACCGAGTCCTGCTATGTCAGGCCCTGAGCTCGGATTAAGTCTCATTGTCTCAATTCTACCAACTCAGAAGATTAAGTCGTATAGGTGCTGCCCTCCATGGTAGCCAGCCTTTCACTTCCACAGAAATCCATCCTCATGCTCAGACCCACTGAAGGGGCGTGGCCATCCGCATACTGACACCATGTGTGGAATCAGACTGAGAAGCCAACCCTGGTGAAGCCAAGCCCCCCACAAGTTCAAGCATCTCTTTAGACCAGTGGCTTGTCAAGTATTGTCCATCATGGATCACACTGAGATACGCATCCTAGATTATGACCTAGTAAGCGTCTATTAAGATATTTACTTCATAACACGTGCCTCACGGCGACTTACCATTCTGATTACTCGACTTTATTATAATTCCCTAGTAGGTAGCAAGGGGGGTGGTCACAGCCCACCGAACTGTTTTCAGAACCACTCACGGACTGCAATTTAAAACCCACTAGATGCCCCAACTGTTAAGGGCATCTCCAGCAATCAGATACACAGCTGTAGCAGCTGGCTCCGTAGAAGGGAACTGAACACAATGATGAAAAAGTATTCTGGAAGGAAGAGTTCTACCTCACATGACGCTGTATTTGCTTTGAATCAGCTGTCTCAGCAAACTCAAAGACACTGGTGGGAATACCCTGAATTGCTGTAACGGCCCACTCAAAGAAGTGTTGCTTCCTATCCC
Organism: Rattus rattus; assembly: GCF_011064425.1. NCBI lineage: Eukaryota > Metazoa > Chordata > Mammalia > Rodentia > Muridae > Rattus > Rattus rattus. Next base: position 3,137,965 of record NC_046165.1, on the reverse strand, counting down.
TGCTACCCAGAGGTCCTGGTTTAGAAGAATCCTCCCATCAAAGGGAAACAATGTTTACAGTGAATTAAAGGTGGGACAATCCCTTGGTCATTTGGGACTCAAGTCTTTAACCAAGCAGAAAGGACACTCTGCAGCCTGGAGTAAGTGCTCAGTGCTAGCCCCAGGCACCAGGCAGACCATGGCTTCCTTCCTCGGGGCTTCTGTTTCCAAGGCCCATCAAGGTAACTGGGAACTCCTGTCAGGCAAACCTATGAATCAGACCTTCAGAAGAACCGTGATCAGGGGAGGCCCTGGGTGAGACACTGGAAACATGCAAAGAATAAGAAAAGGACTCAAATACCTACTCCCAGTGGTGGACCACTACCTCCTGTTGGTGAGGTGGAAACACATACTGACCTCTCCTTCCTCCTCATGGTGCTATGAACAGGAACGGCCCCATAGGCTCACACAGTGAATGCTCAGTCATCGGGAAGTGAGCTCTCTGAGAAGGATCCCATGGGGGGGGGGGTGTTGAGATTTCAAAAGCCCAAGCCAGGCCCACCGTCTGTCTGTCTGTCTGTGTCTCTCTCCCTGCTGCCTGTGGATGTGGATGTAGAACTCTCAGCTGCTATTCCAGCACCATGTCTGCCTGAATGCCACCATGCTCTCCACCATGACAATGGACTAAAACTGTACGCAAGCCTCAATCAAATGTTTCCCTTTATAAGGGTTGCTGTGGGGGGCTGGAGAGGTGACTCAGCAGTTAAGATCACTGACTGCTCTTCCAGAGGTCCTGAGTTCAACTCCCAGCAACCACATGGTGGTTCACAACCCTCTGTGATGGGATCCGATGCTCCCTTCTGAAGTGTCTGAAGACAGCTACAGTGTGCCTATACAAATTAAATAAATAAATCTTTTTTAAGAAGAATATTTAAAAAAGGGTTGCTGTGGTTATGGTGTCTCTTCACAGCAACGGAACACTGAGACACTCTCATTCTATGTAAGCACCTTGGACACTACACTCTACAAATTAGACTTTGTGCAGCACAATACAGAAGGGAAACGGAAAGTAAAAAACTAATTAACAAAGCCCAAAATGATAACAGGCTCTCCTGGAGACACACACCATGAGCAGAGGGCTGGTGACAGGGGTGGCTGGGGTGACTGGGCATCAGGAGGAGTTCACTCCCAGGATAGACAGTTACATTCTGTTAGGGTCGAGACACAAATGTCTTTTGTTATACGGAAGGATGGGCAAAATCCTGAGATTTCAAAGGAGCTGCTGCCTGGGCTCTGGCCCCACCCTCTGCTTAGCTTGGGGATGCTGGGCTGGGACTTGGAAACCCACATCTTAGCTTCACCAGTTGGCCGTAGGAGACTCCAGAAACTCCTTCCCTTGTGGTTCTGCTGGTCTCGGTCTTGCAAGGTCACCCCAATGTGGCAGTTCCTTTCCGCACAGCAGCTGAAGCAGGTTTGTAGGTTACAAGCAACCTCCTTACACCCCATGAACACCCACCATCACCAGCCGCCGGGCACCCTTATCCAGGTCTAATTCTAGATTAATGGGACCTCTGCTGTGAGCTTCAAGGGTTTGGTGACGCTGCCTCATTTGTGCACCACAGGACCCTGTCAGCTGCTTCCCTCAGCAGCTGCTCCAGTCTCTCCGTCTTCACCGTTGTGGGTGGCAACACTTCTGTGTGATAGTGCGGTTTACTATACTGGGTTGTGAATATAGATCCACAAGATGGATCACCAGGGGGCTCACAAGAACAGCCGGAAAAGCACATGAGAAGATACTGAACATCAGACGTAAGGAACAAAATGCAAATCAAAACTATAATGGCGTCTCACTACACACGTATCAGGATGCACCAAATTTAAGACTGGCCAAATTGATGGGCCAGCAAAATGGCTCAGCAGGTTAAAGCACTCACTGACAGTCTGAGTTTGATCTCTAGAACCCGCAAAGTGCAAGGAGAAAAGCAATTCCAGAATGTTGACCTATGACCTCTACATGTGTACCATAGTGCGTGCACACACACACACACACACACACACACACACACAGCAAAAAAATGGTTAAAAAAATATTGCCAAATTGAGTCTTGCAAAGGATTTATAACCAGTAGAACATGTGCACACTGCTGCTGGATCCACTTCCAGGAAGTCTGCCAACTCCCAAAAACAGTTCCCAGATGAACCAGCTACTCAACTCTTCGGTGCTAACTCAGGAAAAAGAAACACACAAGTCCATACCATTGGCTTCTCTCTTGGGAATAATAGAAACGTCTTAAAAGTGGGCATAGTGATGACTGCAGACACCCGCAGATCTACTAAGACTCAATGAATCGTACAGTTAAACTCCACACATCACACTTCAGTATCACGGTGAGAAAAAACACTCTGGGTTAAATAAGCAAGAACCACGCATGATGTGAGACACGATGTGCCTGTGAGAACTACGTGACAGAGGCAGTGCCTCAGGACTAAACCATCACATCACAGTGGTACTCCCACTCCCAGGCTGAACTTAGGCATGATGGATTAGAGAAATGGACACACAGAACGGTTTTAATTGCTTCAAAACGAACTGAAGAGTTCCAGCATTAGTGAGAGAGATACCATTACGAAGCTGGGAAAATTCGGTCTCGTATGGGAGACACTTTCCATTTTCTTCAGGGAAGTGTTTTGATATGCAGGTGATATGCACCACACACAGCCAGGGCTGACTGGCTGGTGTCCCGCACATCTAAACCTCTCACTATAAACAAACCTGAGTGTGACCAAGCACACACTCGGTGTAAGAGACCCTGACAATCCAGCCATTCAACGACAAGCGGTATCCTTTATAAACCAACGACCTGAATCGTGAATCCATTTGTCCAGTCCTCGACGACGAAAGGAGTCTATACTTACCACAGTGAGTTTATCAGAAGAAAAGCTAAATTTAACCAAAGGTTCAAGACATCATATTTTAAAAAGAGTTCTCAAAAATCCACATAAAAGTTTCTTCAAAATGAGTATTACTATTGTATACATATATTTACACACACACACACACACAAATATAAAATGAACATCCTGCTTTCTGTAGTTAATGTTTTTAAAGTATTAATTTTTAAAATTATTTTACTGCATTTATGATTTAAAATTATTTTCTTAAACATCCCAGTATATAACTTTGTATGTAAAGAGAAAGTAAATTTAAGAGGCGCCATTTCAACACTACCCAGAAAGCAACTAAGCCACAAAACACAGGTTGCTTTACCGCTGTCCAACTCTAGGACTCAGCAAAGACGAAAACGAATTTAACCCAAGTCACACAGCCTACGTGTGCCCTGTGAACAAGAACCCTCTGCCTCCTAGGTCTCCACTCTTTCTGAACTGTCACCTAAGTCACAGGAGAGATGACGATGATCAGGCTCTTACTCTGGACGGATTCTGAAGGGAAACATGAAACTGCAGTTCTTATCTAATCACATTAGCTCTCTGAGTTAGGTCTGCCCTTCTAACTGGGTGACCAAGAGGACATCCACAACACTGCCCGGCAAGCATCCGGGCCTAGCTCCTCCCATCCCAGGCTCCCTAGGAGCCCCACTAAGACAGCTAAGGCAGTTCATGAACAGCCAAGGTACGCATGTGCCCTAAGGATCTGCTTCATGCTCTACTCAGAACGGACATGGGAGCCGAGGCATTGGTCCTCTTGTTCTGAATGAGAACCACAGTAAATTCAATGGCAGGCTCTTCCAACTTCCGAAAGTAAACAAAATCAAGGCCATTTCTGGGAGAACACGTGACTTAACTTCATGATAAAGAGATTGAACAAACTCATTATGAACCAAAGAAATGTCTTGACATGAGTGCATTTCCTTCTTTTAACTCATTGGAGACACTAGAGCAGATCACCGCCTAGAAGGCACCAGGAAGACGATTAAGTGTTGTGCTAAGTAGATGGAGTGCAGGACATGCCAATGAGATCATGTGCTGTTAAAACTGATTCTAAGTGGGGGCTGGAGAGATGGCTCAGTGGCTAAGTGCCCTGGTTGCTCTTCCAGAGGACCCAGGTTCAATTCCCAGCACCCACGTGGCAGCTCACAACTGTCTCTAACTCCAGTTCCAGGGGATCCGATGCCCTCACACCAATAGGTATAAAAAAAAGTTAAATGATTGTAAATCCAGATACCAAATTCCCTAAATCCCTCTTATTTGCATAAGACCAAAGCTAAGACTTTTTCTTCAACAGAGACAAGAACTACAAATAACTAGTTTATATGCTACAAATTAAAGGGGTTTGGCCTTCTGCTGCTTTTTCACTGCAAATGCCAAAAATCTTCATAATCCAGCAGGATTTCTGAAAAACCTGTCTTCAAATATGAAACCATTTTTACTTAGGGTAACCCAAGTCTGTCAACAAGTGTTACAAAATCTTCAATTTAGCAGATGTTTCCTTAATTTAAAAAAAAAAATCTAGAAATGGTTATTACCTATAGGATTTTCTCATAGAGAGATTGAAACTACCTAAAAATAGAAGTTTTCATTTCATGCCATTAAATGTTTAGTAGCAGATCCTGACAGTGTAAAATGCCAGGACTCTGAGGGACAAATGAGCTCTCAGCTGCTAAGCTGACCGCTCCTCCACATGAGCTTAAATGCACGAGGGTCCAGGGTGCTTTGCTGAATCTGAGACAGAAAACAGACATGCATCTACACCCGAGCTTTCTCCACTGACGGAGAACTAAACCTGGAAAGGCTCACATCATGCGCTCTGCTCCCCGCAGATCAGAACACCCAGTGACAGTGCTCCCTGCAGATCAGAGTCTGAAGGTGAAGACCATGCTGAGGCCCGAACTCCTCCACATAGGCCAAGCCCAGCACGTGAAGACATTCACCACAGCCCATGTTGTCCTCAAGTCGGAAGGTACCCGGCATGCTCTGGTCCTCAAAGCAAAGGAGTCTCCTCTGTGAGCACTGGCTGTGACTGTGATTTCCTCTGGGTAAAAGCAGGACCGTTGTGCCATTGTTCGTCGATAGTGGCCTGACAGGATGGCACAGAAGATGTGTAAAGCACATCTCGTCCATTGCACAGTGTAACCGAGTCACAAATGAGGGCTGCAAGGTTCAAGACGTGGCTGGGCCGCTGAGTGTCTGCGCTAGGATGTGGCTGAGTGTCTGCACTGGGATGTGGTTGAGTGTCTGCTCTAACGTCGGTCATGTAGCCACAAGCATGCAGATTAGGCTTCTTCCCACATAATACTTCGGTCAGGCATCCTACATTAACACGCTAAGTAGAAGGAATGTTTTATAATACAGGGGGTGAAAGATCAAATGCCTGGCCAACTTCAAGGGTCCTCAATATGGCTCCAATGCAGGGATTCTTTTTCTCCCATCCTCTAATCACAAAATATATTCAAGATGCTCCATCTAGTGGATTGTTTGAGGATCCTCAGGCTAAGGGAAATGCACGTTGTTTTTTTTTTAACAGTTCAGTACATCCAACGTGTCCACACCCACAGCCAAACCACATCCCTGGAAGCCAAGAAGCTATAAGACGTTCTGCAACTCAAGCCCAGAAGGACAGTGGAGGGAGGGGCAGGAGGAGGGGTCATGGCTTCCCTGCTTCCTTGGATCAGGAAGTCACCATGACTAGTCAGACACAACTACACCCTAAATCACTTCCCCAGATTTCCCCAGTTTTCTCTGACATAGTAGGAACTCGCACGGAAATCGTTTCTGAGGCAACAGTAAAACCACGGCAAATGAGATGTGGCAGCGGCGGTGGCTTGTGACACAGGATGGTGGGTCTCCCGTATAGATCCAAATAGAACTTGGTCCACAGCTATTCATAGGCAACTCTATCTGTAGTAACCAACAACCTGAAATGTGATTAATAAGGATGGGTCGATCAATAAAAGGAAACAAACTTCAGATAGAAACAATATGGGCGTCCTCAGGATCAGTATTTGAAGTGAGAGACGCAAGACAAGGCAGAATTCATACTACCTCTTCCCATGTTTATAAGAACTCAGTAAACAGAGTAGACCTGAGATTTCTTAGAGACGACAGATGGTGGCAGACGCTGGCCCAGGGTTTTCGACGTGCCCGTTACTTTTAACGGGATGGCCATTTACATACGTGGGTGTCCAACTTATTTTAAGTATGCACAGCTTCGAGTATTCTATTGTTCTCGGTGAAGCTGGTTGGTGGGCAATGGCCATTCTGGGTGCATTCCACCAGCAGACTCTCAGGCTAACGTGCACTTGTTTTACCTTAAATCTGCTCAACCCGAAATATTCTCGTCTTTATGGGGAAACAGACTAATTATTAAGCCGAAAACACTGTCTTCCCACCACTTTTATGTCAGCACAAAGCTGGCTTCTGAGAAGGGAGGACACACTCACGTTCCAGTGTTCCTTGGAAAACCAGAGGGCCCTTCACACAGGAAAGCACACGCACCGTCAGCCATGCACTCGTTTATGATGTGAAGAGAGATGCAGGGAGGAAGGCCAAGCTCACAGAGAAATCCCTGCAGCCCAGGACTCCAAGTTCTTCCACTTGTCAGCGCCAGGAAAAGCCTGACCTCTGGAATGAACATGGCGCACATCTGCAGCACAGCAGAAGTTACTGTGGCTCTCTGAACGGCTGCAGGGTGAGGGGGTGGCCTGGCTCTACTCCAGTCACCCACTTTTCGAGAGAGGTCCCAAATCAAATCTGTAACCATGCATCTTACTACGCATCCAGCATGGAGAAGGACCTTCAGGAAAATAATTTCATTTCCTTATTGGGGAGTATGTCACGGTGTGTGTGGGGCAATCAGAGGACAAGGGGTCATAATCATTTCTCTCCTTTTGTGTGGATCACGGGGATCGAACTCAGGTCCTCAAGTTCAGCAGCAAGTCCCTTTACCCACTGTCTTACCGGCCTAGGAAACATCTTTTACAAATTAATTTTCATATATAAAAACAGCATGCATTTGGGAAATAGATTCAGTAAAACTGTTTTCTTCCTCGAGTTAGATGTTGTTTTTGTACATACAGTAATTATGTTGAAGTCTCCATATAACACGGTGCAGAGGTATTCGATCACCCTGTGAACCCCAAAACTGTGTCATTTACTGAAAGAACTGTTGCTAGCTGTGGTGTGGGTCGGCCTTACTGCCAACCTTTAATCCCTCTGGCTGAAATATAGACCCTTAGGACACACCTTTTATCCCAAACAATGGATGTAAAGTGGAGAAAGTGATGAATCGGAGAAAGCTTTGACAGAATAGGATATGCCCAACTCTCACAGGAAGAGAGGAAAGAGAAGCTACTTAAGAGAGCACAGACAGAGAGAAAAAAAGAAGGCAGTTTACCAGGAGAGTTGTACAGAGACAGGTTGCAGAGAGATAACAAGCCAGACACAGGTAAAGACAGAGCAACTCAGAGAATGAGAAGGAACCAGATTAGAACAGATTGCCAAGGTTAGTATGAGGCCAAGCAGAGCACTTCAGGGGAGACTGAGAAAGAGAAGCCAGATTGAGTCAGTCATCTTAGAGAGAAGTTTGAGCCAGAAACGCTGAGTTGAACCAGCCAACCAGAGATCCGAAAGAATAAGAAAGGGTGAGCTTATTCAGCAGTAAATCTCAAGGGGCTGGAAACATTCTAGGCCTTAATAAGATTGTGTGTAGGCTAGAAGCTTCCAGAACTAGGCCAAGGCTAGCAGACAGGGGCAGTAAGGTTCAGAGGTGACAATACAGGAGAGTAAAAGTTACTGATACAAAGACAGAATCCTTAAAGTCTTTATCCTATAGTTTACAAGATAACCCCTGTCACTTGTGGGTACTAAATGACATTATTGATAACCACAACTCACAGCAATAAGAAAATATTTTTCATGTCTTAATACTTAGAAAGTCTGTCTTCTTTTTAACTACAACTTTTTAACAAACTAAAACTTTGGGAAAGTATGGGGGGTGGACTGTACAGGTAACACTTTAGCTGATTGGTACTACTAATAAGCAGAGTCTATTCTCTACAAAACGATGTCCTGGGGTTTACTATCCATTCACCACGTGCTGTGACCAACACTGTTAAGCCTCTGTGAAGCCTTCATCAAATAGAGAAGGTTTCTACAAAGCAGGACACAGGAGCCCACTCTTGGCAATAGACTCAAATCTTCTCTTCACTCAGACTTCCCCGTTACAACACCTTCCAGGGCACTATTCTAGTGTGATGGCCAACTGCTGCTAGACCAACCATGGAGAGTTTTAAATTTTGGGCACTGGGATGCTTTGGAGTCAGAATGTTCTTGCTTGAGCAGTCCCTGATCACCTTCTAATGGCATGAGGCCCTTAAGAGGTGACACAGGGACCATGGAAACGTCTGCCTCTAGAACAGGAAGTCTAACAACAAAACAGTCATATTTGGGTCAGCTCAAAAATCCATGTATTGAATCCTAGCCCCTGATGTCATGGGGCTTGGATGGAGATTTGGCCTAAGAACAAGGCCAAACATGGTGCATGCCTATAATTCTAGCACTTAGAAGGTGGAAGCAGGAGGAACTAGAATTCCAGTCTCCTCAGCAGCATGAGCTCCTATACAAAGGGGGGAGGGATGAGGAAGAGAGGTGGGGGGGGAGTGAGGGAAATGTTCATGCATGTGTTCTCTTCCCCGCCCTCTTCTAAGCTAAGGGTGGAAGCACCCTTTCTTCCCACTCCTGTCCCACCACATGAGGCTGCCATGATGAGAGGTAGCTATATAACCAGGACGTCAGCCTTTACAGACACTGACCTACAGGTACTTTGATCTTAGACTTCTGGCCAGCATAATTATGATACGCATGCATGTGATTGAAAAGTAAGTAGATATTTGTTTAATCTCTCAGGCAATGGTATTATAGCAACCTAAATCAAGCTATGGTCAGAAATAATAGGATGGCACACAGCTGTTATTCTAGCACTGGGAGGTCAAAGCCCAACCTAGGCTACCCCACTCCCTACAACCTCCCTTCCCACAAAATAGAACAACACAAACCTACCAATATTGTTGAGATTTGAGTGGAAATAAAAACAAACATTTAGGAAAATTTGCACATGGAGATTGTGGTGGTTGGAATAAAAATGCCCTTCATAGGCCCATAGGTCTGAATGCTTGGTCCCCAGTTGGTGGAAATGTTTGGGAAGGACTAGGAGGGTGTGGTCTTGTTGGAGAAGTGTCTCATTGCAGATGGACTTTGAGGTTTCAAAAGCCCACCCATTCTTCCCAGTTAGTTATCCCCTCTCTGTCCCCCACTGTCTGCCCCATCTCCTTCATCTACCCCATCCATCTATCCCCCTGTCTGTCTGTCTCTCTGTGTCTCTCTCTGCCTCATGCCTATGGGTTGGGATATAAGCTCTGAACCACTGTTCCAGCACCATGCCTAACTATCTGCTGTCATGTTCCCTGCCTTGATGGCCATAGACTCTAGACCCTCTGGGACTTAAGGCCCCATAAACTCTTTCTCCTTGTTATGGTTTGTATTTGTTCAGCCCAGGAAGTTACACCATTAGAAGGTGTGGCCCTGTTGGAATGGGCGTGTCACTGTGGGTGTGAGGCTTTAAGACCCTCATCCTAGATGCCTGGAAGCCAGTCTTCTGCTGGCTTCCTTCAGATGAAGATGTAGAACTCTCAGCTCCTCCTGCAACAGGCCTGCCTGGATGCTGCCATGTTCCTGCCTTGATGATAATGGACTGAACCTCTGAACCTGAAAGCCAGCCCCAATTACATGCTGTCCTTATAAGAGTTGCCTTGGTCATGGTGTCTGTTCCTAGCAGTAAAACCCTAACTAAGACACTCCTCTAAGTTACTTTGGTCATAGTGTCTCCTCATAGCCAACAGGAAAGTAACTAAGATGTAGATTATGTGAGTAAAGCAATTCCTCCTCAAAATTCAACCTAAATATTACACCAGAGACCTGGGGACAGCATAAATCACTCATGAATCCCACAAAATTTACACAGCCCTTCAAACATTTCCAACCTCTGTTCTAAAGGAAAATGAGGAGACACAGAGGCAAGGCAGAAGTGGTGGGTGATCAGAGGAGAAAGGAAAGATACAAAACCGAAAACATCCTGCTCCTGCTCTATTCAGGATGCCCAAAACTGTCTAAGTGAACAACAAAACCAAAGATCTCTTTATCCCTCTATGCAAACAAGATGAATCTGTTCAGTTTCCCACACAAAAATTGAAAGTTGATTTTTCTGAATGCTGATCATTCTATGAATGCCCAGGGTGGGCCCTGCAGAACCTTTTATCCACAGGTGTCTGACTCATCAGCTAACAAAGTGCAGCCATGTAGTGGAGGAGCTCTGTGCATGCATGTGGCCAGAGCTGAAATGGAAACTTAAGGGTTCTTTGGAATGTCCGTTTGTTACATGGGACAAATACCTGTTTCACTGAAGCAGACACAGATGAAAGGGTGTTTGGCTAAAGCAAGCTTGTGAAAGGATACAACATAATGAAGGATTCTTCACTAACAACACACATGTATTGGTCTGCCTTATACCGCATAGTTACGCTCCTTTTGTTGGAACTCCATAGAGAGAAATAACCAAAAATCTTATGGTGGTGTGCTGTAGGTTCTTACCACTTTGGCAGACTTGGGCTGACTGGCAGAGTGATGTCAGCTGAGACAGACTCATGCTAAGACAGACACGCGGAGGACATGTGATGTTTGGTGGGAGTATAAACAGGATTCAATGGGCTGGAAGAGGAGCTTGGCTTGCTGGTAGAGCTAGGTGTGCAATGCTTGTTGGTCTGGAGTCTTTGCTGATCTTTGCCTAGCTGAGAGACACAGCCAAGAACTTCTATCATCCCTGCTGGTCCAAATCCCTCCTGCTGAGTTCTGCAGATTGAGCTGAGGCCTGGTTCTCTCTGCTAGGTCGTGCCACTGCTGCTGATTCATGTTTGCTATTCTGACTCTACTGAACTGGACTGCTGGTATATCCGTGAAGGGTTTGTGAGTGGATTGAGCTGCTGCTGCTGACCTGTGAACTGAACTGCTGGTTTCCTAACAGCCTACATGGTATTTGCTACAAAGAACAACTTCTAAACAGTTCCACTTCCCCATATCCTTTCTTTTCCACTACCCTTGGTGGGTGGTTGTTGTGGTTTGCCCTGAAGTTACTATATTTTGATGTTAATTCCACCGCCCCAAGGACAGCTGCCTAGTCAAGGAGTCAGAACTCAGGTGACTTCACCAGAACCACCTCTCCATTGAATTTGTAAAGTACTGGTGAGGGGCAGGTACAGGATAGAAGGAGGCCTGTCATTGGAGGAGAAGGAAGGATGGGCAGGAGAGAAGTTTGAAGGAAGAGGAGGAGACTAAGAGAGAGGTAGAGACAGGAGGGAGAAAGGGAGAAGCGGTGGCAGGACAAGATGGCAGGTGATGTTAAGATTCTGCTCTGTGTATTTACAGGTTGTTCTCAAGGGATGGATGGTACCGGGCTTTGTATGTTTAAGTGGGCAATTATATCTTACCAATTGGATCTAAGATTATTGTGTTGTGTGTTCTTTTATGTGAGGGTTTGAGTGTAGGAAAGTGTGCGGCTGGGATGTGTTTCCGCCTAGATATCTAGCAGATATCTTGGGACACCAGGGTACAGGACCTAGTGGGTAAAAGACCACAATACATTTTTATTTTTTTATTTTTACAACAACAGGTGGTGGGCCAGAAGGGAGGTTAAAGCATTTAAGAACCATCATTAAAAGTAGGCTTTGAAAAAACTAAAGCTACAAAGAGCACCTCCAAAAGGAGTAGAGGAGACACCCAGGAGAGCAGCAGACTGTCAGCTCCCATTCCAAGAGAAGACACATGGTAGGCAGCTGCACTCCTCAATCCGATTCCTCTATGGTCCCCCCACCCGACCCCTGTACTTTTGTTTACGGGTTTTCTGATTATTAGTGTGTGTGTGTGTGTGTGTGTGTGTGTGTGTGTGTGTGTGTGTGTGTTGCCTGCATGTATATGTGTGAGCCATAGAGGTCAGAAGAGACAACAGTTAGGTCCCCTGAAGTTATAATGGTGTGGCTTTGGTTTATGGCTGCATCATTCGAATCCCTGTGCCTGTTTTAGCCAATAATCCTAACAAACCGGGTATTATCCGCATCCTACACAAGCACAAGAATTAACTCACGACATCGGGCCGGAAGACGTGCTGTGGTAGCATTTCCTGACACTCCTCCAAATGGTGTCTTTTTCCTATACTTAAACACAAGTGAAGGCCAAGGCCCCTGTCCCTCCTTTACCTTCCACAGATAGTAGCTTGCCTCTCCTTGGTCCCCCTGGACAGCTGTCCCTCTAAGTACTAAATGGCAACCATGAGTCCCAGTGGACCTCAGTGTCTATGAAAATGGCCCCAATACCAACAGAGGCAAGGCAGGCTTAAGGGGAGTGACTGAGCTCAGGACAGCTGGTAACATTTCCTTCCCTGTGTCCTACCCCTGGACCATCCACTATAGCTTGTGTGTTACCGCCTCTCACGGTCACATCCTTTCCCTTGTACGTCTAGCGAGGAGTGAGGGCAGTGACCCCATCAAAGAGGAAGGAACTGGAAAATATTTTTAAACATGACTGAAATACATTCACAAAATGAGTTCCTACTCCCCAGGCATTTACAGTTTTAGGTGTTTTACTTTCAACTATTAGGAAAAAAGAGAGAGAGAGAGATGTTCCTGTTTAAATGGGCTAAAGATAGTTTATGAGCCTCGGTATTTCTTCCCCGCCAACTGACACAGTTATCTCAAATGCCACTGACATCAGATGCAAAGCTTTGTTTATTCAACCACATCCAAAATGGACTAATGAGCTTATTTAGACCCACCTAGCCGCCACCTTCACATAACCCTGTGGAAACTTCAAACTGATAGCTGTTACCATTGATAAGACCTCGAGGAACCATGGCCTTCTGTGTCCTCCAACCAAGACTCATCAGTTAGGCATGGGATGGACCCCTTATGTGTCAACCCTTCATTGGTCTCAGACAGTGAGAGACATCTTCTCCCGGGCCACCTCATGCCAGCACTGTCCAACAAAGCTTGCATGGCACTGTCTCTTCCCTTCATCGTCCCCAAACCCTTGAACCTCCCATAGTCACCTAAGAGCCCTTTAGGCAAAGGAAGAAAAGGGGGATGAAATTATCATGGGTATTTTCCTGTGGAAACTACAGCCAGGGGCTCTGTCCACACCCCTGACGCCCTCGTTGGACCCTGCTTCAGGCCAGCAGGCCCAGGCAGGCACTCTCCTCCCCATACACAGAAGGGCATTCTGGGATATTTCCCCAGTCTTGCCCTCTGGGATGTGAACCCTGCTGGCTTTTCATCATTTAGCATGCAGAGTCCAGGAGCAAAGAGTGCAAGGTAAGGAAGAAAAGGGGCAGGTGTACTGAGGGGACCCAAAAGAGAACAAAATAAGGCTGACTGGCACACCTGAAACTCCAGCCCTCTGGAGCGGGAGGCTGGAGGATCAGAAGCTCAAGCCTAGCCTGGCCTACATAACGAGTTCCAGGCTAGCCTGGGCTACATAAGATCCTGTCTCAAGAAGACAAACAAAAAGAGTTAACATAGTACACTATGATTGTCTATATTCTTACCCAACACCGATGGTAAGGAAAGGGGGCAAAAAGCATCCCAAAGTATTATGGGGTTAAAGAGTATGATGATAGAAGAGGAAGCCGACTCCTTCACTGTGAATCATCTTGGCCACAAGCCTTTCCAAGCAGCACCTCCCTCTTGTCCTCCCCTTTGAACCCCTCTATGACACCATGCAGGTGGCGCCATATTAGTTCATCCTGGCCCTGTTGCCTTCTACCTACGCCATTATTACAGCTGAGACAATACTAGTGTGATCATCCTTCCCCTCAGGCCTTAAAAGAGCACCTCACGCACTGCCTGGCGCCAGAGGCCTCCAATAAACTTTGGCTGAATGAATGACTGTGAACTCACTTACCACTTACATTTAATTACTATGTAAGCCAATTGTGATTCTTACTTATAGGACAGATTACCGAGGCCATAAAGTCATCTGCTAACAATAGCTTGGGAGACTAAGGTGTAACAAAGCACAAGGCTCAACTGCTCTTTCAGCATTGCTCAGCTTTATAACTGGAGAGTCAGGCCAACCCTGAGCTTTGATAAACAAACCAAGCTTACACACAATGACACTGAGCAGAGCCTCAGCCATGGAGCTGCTCTCAAGTCTGACCAAGCCAAGAACCCTGCAGGCCATTGGCAGCAGCCAGCTGATATTGTTCATGTTTGATCTCAGAGCAGCCAGCAGGATGTCTGAATTGCAGTAGGCCCTCCCTAGAGCAGAGCTATCTTGTTGCCTAGCAACCACAAATGCTGTCCCACTGGCTACCATTTTCGGCTGGGCTTGATCCATTTAGGACCACTGAACGAACGATGTCACCTAGAAAACCAGCACTTGATTCCTGGCTGTGTGTGGTTTCACATGTCTGTAAACCCAGCAGACAGGAGGATCAGGTGTTCAAGGTCACAGCTATAAAGCCAAGTTCAGCGCCAGAGTAAAGCTACTTGAGACCTTTCTAGGGAGGGTGGAGAGGGAGGAAATAAGAGGGGAAGGAAGGGGTTAGAGGGCAGGGAGGTATTGGATAAGGAAGGAGGTTTTTGTTTTGTTTTGCTTTTTTAAGATTTGTTTCCTAGCGCTTATATTATAGTGTTAGTTGCTTTTTCTCTAACATCTTATAAAAGTTTAATCACAAAAAAAATGAACAAAACAACCCCCCCACCAGTTTAGACTTCCTTAGGCAGCTGCCGGTAGACTGAAAGTAGACCATTATCCCTCCCAAATACAATAAATGCAACACAGGCCCTGCCCAACCAGGATCTGAGGAACAGGATCCACCCACCAGCAGGAAGGCCAAGAGCAGAGAGCCCTGCTGTGCTCCTAGCTTGTGAGTAACCCTCTTCCCAGTGTGACCACACTGGATAAATCCCACTCTCCTGCCTTCCACATTCAGTTCAGCTATTCTAACTGTTTGGTTGGGGACGGGTAGCAGGGGTTAATCTGGGGCACAGGTCGATGTCACGCAGGCCATAATGTTCCCAAGTAGACAGACCTTCTCAGTAGATAGATGCCTGGTAACTACAAGGGTACGGAGAAACAGGAAGTACTGGTGGAAGTTTAAATTAATACCACCAACATGGAAGACAGCTTAGCCTTCAAAAACGTATAGGTGAACAAGCTAAGGTGCCTCACGTTACTCCCATCCCTCAGCAGGCTGAGGAAGCGGGGAATCATGAGTTCAAGACCAGTGTAAGCTATAAAGCAAGGGCCTGTTCCAACAGAGTGGTTTTCTGACACAACTACCACACGAATCAGTTATCCTATTAAGGGATTTATTTCCAAAGGAGAAGTTGGCACGTGTCTGTCTGATTCTTCTACTACTGTGATAAAAACAGTGAGCACGGCAAGTCAGAGAAGGAAGGGCTGGTTTGGCTTATGGTTCCACAGGTCCTGGGGCCTGTCATGGTGTGGGAGGGAGTGTGGCAGCAAGCATGGTGGCTGGAACTGGAAGCTGGGAAGTTACACCTGGAAACACAGAGCAGGAAGCAGCAGTGGAAGAGAACAGCATTTTAAACGCCAAAGTCCACCCCCAGTGACACACTTCCTCCAGCGAGGCCACACCCCGTACGTCTATCCAAACAACACTCACCCACTGAGCTAAGAATTCAAATGCAGGAGACTATGTGAGGCACTTCTCATTCCGGCCATCACAACAGTTCCTGCTTATGACAGCCCTATTCACAGAGGTAGCAGGGATACACAAATGGATACTACTAAGGTTCAAACACCAGAGAAATCCTGGTGTTTCCAACAGCATAGACAAAGGTAGGGGGCACTATGACACGTGGATATTTACATGAGATTGTCAGATATGGGGCAAGCATTATATGTGTCATGGGTATGTATGTAGATTCTAGGGAGAAAATTAGACTTTACGAAGTAGAGTGGAAGGGCAGAGGCTGGGGAGATGCTGGCTACAAGCTACAGAGCAGAACACTTAACTAGGAAGTAAATTTAAGAGATCCAGTAGACAATGCAGTGACACAAGCACATTAGCTGCTCCCAGTCAATCATGAATATTCCAAACACTACGAGATGCCTCGGTGTGTGTGCCACGTTTTCAGGACATCTTCATGTCTCTGTCACTAATAAAACAACCAGGGAACAGGTAAAGCAAAACAGGTAAGGCCTGACCCCAACACAGGGCCTCTCCAGGCTCAGCCGATGGCTACAGATAGAAGCCAGTGCAGGAGTGATCTGTCTGGCCAGGCAGTTCCTTGCTCCTGAGGTGGGGGCCACCAACAGGTTCTACTGGACTCTTGAGTCAGAGGAACCTGACCTCTGGGTCACCACAGTGCCTCACGTAACTAAAGGCAGGTCTTGGCTTAGTCACCCACTCCTCTGAGATTAACACAGGAAGTCATCTATTGGCTTTGAGGTTTTCCAATGGAGGAAGGAGTTCACACCCATTATGCCTTTAGATTCTCAGCCACACTGCAGGAAGCAGCAATTAAAGGTTGCCAAATTTTTGGGACTTGTTTCAGCAGCAAACATCCCATAGAACCTGCCTGGTTACTAAGAGGCACACCTGACAGAGAAGCCCTTGCTTCCCAGAAGAGGTGGTCCTCAAAATATCAAATATGCAAATCCCCCCAAAACAGGGCGGGGAATGGTATTTTCATCCTTGTATCCAGTTGGAACCCTCAGCCTTCCAATGATTATCACCAGAAATATCACAAGTGTAACTTTATGTGTGAGTTGAGCCTACAACCTGAAACAATGGGCATGCTCTTGGAAGTCTTCGGATTTCCAAGGAAAAAATCCACTGTAAAACGTCTTTCTATCCCATAAGAATGAGTATGAAGAGAGCAAAGGTTCTATCTACCCATGTAAAATACGCATTTAACTCAAGAGCACACAGCCAATGACGGTGCTCCGAGGGAGAGCAAGCATGGGCAGGCTTCACTGCTCAGATGGGACCTCCTCTAGAGGCAAGATAGCCTGATCCAAGTTTCTTCTAGACACAGCCCTCCTCACCTCCTCGTCACCACTTCCAAGCATTTGCTATCAGGCTGACTACGGTAGAAGAAACAGCTCACAGGCAACCCTTGTATCCTCAACGTTAAGTTCCCCATAGTTCTCGTAGGCTTAAGTAATACGCTTTGCCTTCTTATTCCATTGCTGGCCATTTCTCTTGATTCCCTACCTTTTTGGGTAAAATTGTCAGTGAAATCAGAAGCCCCAAAACAGCTTGCTACCTAACAGCAGCTGACAAATGGTATGGCTGAAAATGGGAAGAAAATGAATACTTTAAGATTACAAGATTACGTTTTGTTGGGGCTAGAGAGATAGCCTACTGTGGCCAGGTGTGGTAGCATAGGGCCTTTAACCCCAACACTCAGGAGGTAGAGGTAGCCGGATTCTGTCACATGTGAGGCCAGCCTGCTCTACATAGCTATTTCTAGGCCAGCTATACAGTGAGACCCATTTTAAGAAGAAAAAAAAATCAAATAAACAAGAATGCCTACTGCCCCTGCAGAGGAACTGAGTTCAGTTCCCAGCACCTACCTCTGGCAGCTCACAAGCTCCAGGGGGTTTGATGCCTACCCTTCTGACCTCAGACCTCCACAGGCACTGCACTGTGCAAATACCCAAAGACCACGTATACACATTACAAGTAAAAATCTTTAAACACATATGTGTATGTGTTCGTGTGTTCTGAACTCAGGCCCTCATACACATACATGTATACACATATATGTATATATGATGTAAGCACACAATGCGAATGTATCTTTGTGGCCAGGTATACTGTTGCATGTCTGTAATCCCAGCATTCAGGTGGCTAAGGCAGTGGGATTGTCAACTCAAGGCCAGCCTGTGTGCCCACCCACTATACAGATGTCAATCCATCACAGTGGTCTCTGTGTGAACCAGCAGTCTCACCCACGGTCGTCCTCACTCAGTCCTCTCATTAAGAGTTTTGGAGATGAGACAGTGTTGTGAATAGCATGTGTGCTTAAATGGTACCCTAAATTCATGTAATTACGGTCACAGCACCTCAGAACTCGTGAGCCCTCCTACTGCCTCAATTTTCTGCCTCAGAATATAAATTATGGAGTAAAGAATGAAACATCATCTGTGGGATACAGGGAAGATGGCGGGTAGCTGCCTAGCACACATCAGTCCCAGATTTAATCTCTAGCACCACAGAAGACTGGGCGTGGTGGTTAAGATCCATACTGCAGCAGGGGGAGCACAGGCAGGACATCAGCAGCCCAGTCATCTGGGGCTGCATAAGATCCTGCCTCAAAAAAATAGTGTCACGGGGGCTCACAGAGACTGAACCACCAACCAGAGAACATGCAGGGAATGGACCTAGGTCCCCTACACATATGTAACAGATGTGCAGCTTGGTCTTCATGTCAGACCCGTAACAAGTGGAGCAGAGGCTGTCTCTGACTCTGCTACCTGCCTTTGGGTCCCTTTCCCCTAACTGCGCCTAGTCCTGCTGCAACTTGACTTACCAAGGCCAGCTCCTGGGAGTCCTTCCCTTCTCTGAGGGAGAGGGGAGATGGGAGAGAGGAGGTGGGAGGGAGGGAGGGACCAGGATGGGAGGAGGGGAAGTTCTGATCAGAATGTAAAGTAAATAAACTAATGAAAAAATAAAAATAAATAAACAGAGTGGAAGAGAAAATGAGGGAAGTTTCTTCCCTTCTGCCATGTGATCTGGGAAGTGAACCCCAATCAGGCTGAGCCAATGTTAAAGCCACTCCCCCCACACACACACCAAAGACAATAATATATGTGTGTGTGAAGTATGTGTGACAGGGACAGAGGCAGAGAGAAGAGGGAGAGAGGTGGGGACGCACACAAGCCGGAGGATAACGTTATGGAGCCGCTGCTCTGTTTCAACCTTCGAAGGGACGCGGAGGATCAAATTCAGGTTACCAGGCTTGTCCAGCAAACTCCTGGGCCGTGCATCTCGCTGGCCCTCGATGCATTTCATAAAAATAAAAAACAAAACAAAACAAAAAACTGTTTTATCAAGTAAGGTTCCCTAACACATAAAAGTAAATGTCACTATGAAGTGACTGCTCAGAGTCCAGAGAGAACACTTCAGCATGTCTAAAACTGCAGGGAAAGAGTAACCACAGATTTATAGATTCAGGTTATTTATGCCTACTCAAGTACAGACAGGGAGCATGCACAGTAACCTGTGACATTTTCAAAGTTTACAGAGAGGTTTAGGTTTTAAAATGTAAACGGAGCCAGGCGCGGTGCCCGCACACCTTTGATCTCAGCACTCAAGAGGCAGAGGCGGGCGGGTCTCAGTGACTCAGCAGCCAACATGGTATACACAGTGGGACCTTGTCAAAAGAGGTGAAGGAAACAGAAACAAGATGACATCTGCTTATGTTGGATCTTCTAAAAAATTTCAACCAGTAGATTTCAAACAAAGATGTGAAAGACACATACAATGTGCAGTTTAGTTTGTCTTAAAAAAAAAAAAAAACCACTTCCTGAGGAGGGGGCCCAGCCCAGTAGGGAAATGTAAGGACTGGAGTTTGGATCCTAAGAGTCCACATAAATGCTGGGCAGCCCACTTTTTATCTCAGCCCGCCTCACTTCTGTTCAACGTGAGGTCTGCAGAAAATATCACCTAAGCAGAAAAGTCAACCTCAAGAAGTGCAAGCCAGCTGACGCTCTGACAAGCTGGTCGCCAGTAGACACAGAAAAGCCCCAAGCAAACCAAAGAAAGCAGAAACGTATGAAGACTTAATCTCAGCATGACCCTGCTGTGGGTCATGGCTCTCCACATGGTCAAACACACTCACCCTTCCAGCCTCAGTCACCCCAGTGCACGTGTGTGTGTGTGTGTGTGCACACCACACACACACACACACACACACACACACACACACACATACGCACACATGCACACACACACACACACTCATACACACATGCAGACGCACAGCTGCCCAGAGCACTCCTCGGAATTCAAACTCTCCATTTCCAGCTTTTCAAGCCAGGGGTGGTGGGGAGAGACCTTCACATTGAGTTTCTTTCATTATAAAACTGCCCACAAGATCATTAGGAAAGGAAATATCTCACAGGAAAGAGAAGTGAGCTGGTTTCTTAGAAATGGAGATGAAATTGAAGAAACAGCAAAGGCCACACTGACCTCCGCCAAGTACTATTGCCACTTCAAGACTCAAAACAGCCCTAATGACCTGAGGTCATGAGCATTAGGTGTGAACATTTCTCTTGGTGTAAGTGCTTGACCAATCTCATTTGCTTCTCTGTTGCCAGGGTAACACCATAACAAAAACCAGCTTGTGGAGGAAAGTGTGTATATGGCTATCACGATCCACCTTTGAGGGAAGTCAGGGTAGGAACTCAAGAACTCAAGCAGGAGCAGAAGCAGGAACCATGGGGGCAGGGGGAGGGCTGCTTACTGGCTTGCTCTCCATGTCTTGTTCATCCTACTTTCTAGTACTACCTAGGACCACCTAGCCTAGGAGTGGCACCACCCACGGTGGGCAGTGTCCTGTTATATCAATCACCAATAAAGGAATGTCCCCATAGACATGCCCACAAGCCAAGCTGATGAAGAGAATTCCTCAAGTGAACTTCCCTCTTCCCAGATATGTCCAGATCTGTGTTAAAAGCTGACAGAAACTTTTACCCACTTTTATAAGCACCCAGGGTACTTAGTAAGGCTTCGAATAGAGATGACAATCACACATACAGCCTGAAGAAGGACCCACGGAAGGCCCTGTGGAGATGCGGGTGTGACAGGAACCACAGTTAGTGGCGGCACCTTCATTTGGAAGACGTCCCCCGGACCTGGGCCATCGCCCACTGCCTGAGCATGAAGAAGCACAAGGAGGCTCACGGTAATCATACCAGCCCTACCCATGGCCTCCAAGCCTTCCAGGTTCTTAAAGAACTGACATTTACACACGAAATATTTCGTTCACCTACAATTTCAGGGTCTTTTATTTCTTCGTTCATAGTCTGACTACCCCTCCCTAAGAAAGACTACATTGTTTATTCTAAGATTTACCAAGAAACCTTCGCCCTTCGTTGTAAAAGACTACTAGATGTAATCGTATTAAGCTATTGATATTATTTCCAAAGATATTCTTGGTATGCTACAGGAACCAAGAAGGCATCTGGTTTTATTTAAGGCAAACAAGAACTTTCTGAGACAGGAGAAACCTGGGACTCAGACACTTGTAGTAGAAATAAAGACGTGAAGAGGGCTCCAGGTAACCCCTGCAGCGCTCAGCCTCCTGCCATGGGGTAAGGATCAGTTACTGTAACTAAGAAACCTCAGACTGTTACCTGGTCCCCAGTGATAGTACAACATGGGCCTGGGCCCATCAGATAGCAGAGACACAGGTTATTACAGAGGAGAGCAAATAGGATACCCTCCAACTCCACCCCCACATCAGGCAGCTTTTAGGACAAGATTAATTCTACAGTAAAACAGCACAAAGCCCAAGGAGTAAGACTGCCCAAATACATCTCCAAGCTTGCATGGCTAACACACGAATCGAGAGAGGAAATGAGGGGCGGGCAGGAGGGATTCCTTACAGATAGATCAGTTTGGACCTTCTCTGCTTTCCACAGAAAGAGACCCTATGATGCTGGGTCTCAAATGACGCCACTTGTCCACAAATCTATTTCAGGGGGTGATTCAGGTCTTTTATGAACCCCAGACATCAGTGGTCTCACCTAGAAAAAGACTGTTGATAGGATTCATAAGTAATGTCACCCTCTGCTCTCTCAGACCTTACAGGGACAGTAATTCTTGGCCTGGTTGAAAATTTGAGAGGTGAGTCCACTGTCCCTTGTTGCTCTAGGGCAAGATAACTTCACTCCAAATCATGGTCAACTCCCCCATCCCCAAACCAGGCATAGCCTCTGGGTTCATGATAACAGAAAAGACAGCCAAGGTTTACAGAACAGTGTGGGAAACCACACAAGCCCACAAATATAATTAAGTTCCTAACTGGAGAAGCCTGACACCAGGGCTTCTTCGTGCTGACTGATAGGAGGACAGGTGGGAGCACAGGGGAGGGTCAGAGCTCATTTTGATTATTACTGTAGTTTTGTCTCCGGTGGAAGGGACAGGGTTTAGTGAGACTTGCATCTCCGTTTGCCGTGTGTGCTCTCTGCTCTGCTGGAAGATTCTTAACTACCTCAGTATCACTACCAAAGAAGCCTCATCTTGGCTGAAGAGGAGGGGAAGGGAGGAGAAGGCGTATCTTATCACCTTTCATCTGAGCTTGCCTTTAACTACATATGAGCCACTTTTAAAACCTCTGTCCAAGGACCAGGAGCAAAGACTATTGGGCCCTCTGATGTCTCCTCTATTTACTTTCCTATCTCAAGAGACTCACATGGTTCACAAACCAACACACAAATCAGCCATGACTTCCTTTAGCACACAAGAAGCAGGAGAGAGCTCCCATACAGGGTTCTGCTATGAAATCAGTTGAATGACTATGGATCTATGGATGGGTGGATGCATGCATGCATGCATGGGTGGATGCATGGGTGAGTGAATGGATGAATGGATGGATAGATGGATGGATGGATGCATTAGATGCATGGATGCATGGATGGATGATGGATGGATGGATGCATTAGATGCATGGATGCATGGATGTATAGTCTAAATGTTACCACATATAGGCTATCACAATAACAATGAGTGGATGGATGGATAGATGAATGGATGGAAGAGTGGATGGATGGGGGGTTGGGGATTTGGCTCAGTGGTAGAGCACTTGCCTAGCAAGCGCAAGGCCCTGGGTTCGGTCCCCAGCTCTGAAAAAAAGAAAAAAAAAAGAGAGGATGGATGGATGGATGGATGGATGGGTGGATGAGTGGACGGATGGATGAATGGATGAGTGGACGGATGAATAAATGAATACATGCATGCCCTGTTCCACTAGTAGGGAAATTCAATGACTAATTGACTTACTTAACTTACACAAACTCACAGAAAACTTGGAGGAACAATTCCAATACCAGGTATATACATACCCCAGAGTTATAGGAAGAGGGTTTAGAATAGACACTGTACAGCAACATTCAATGCATCACTATCCACAAACTGAAAGATGAACCATCAGTATCTGTGACTAAATGGATCCACAAAATGAAGCAGCTGCATACAGCGGGGTGTTATCCAGACTTTGAAAGGGGAGACGCCCTGACACATGGACGACCCTGCCA
This sequence comes from Rattus rattus, assembly GCF_011064425.1. Classification (NCBI taxonomy): domain Eukaryota; kingdom Metazoa; phylum Chordata; class Mammalia; order Rodentia; family Muridae; genus Rattus; species Rattus rattus. Next base: position 3,114,691 of record NC_046165.1, on the reverse strand, counting down.
AGAATGAAATAGGCAAACACCGTAAAACTCTACTTCTGTGAAGCTCTCAGAGTGGCTAACCTCACAGAGACAGAAGGCAGAATGGTGGCTGTCCACAGAAGACCCACAGAGGGTGGGTGTTTAGTTACTTCTAGAGGAAACAAGAGTCCTGGAGAGGAGAGGTGATAGCCACAGTGATGTGAGCATCGCAGTGCCCATGAGCTGTGCACTTACAGTAAGATGTGCTGGGTTTGCTGGCACACAGCTTTAAGCCCAGCACTGAGGAGGTTGAGGTAGGGGGATCTCTGTGAGTTCAAGGCCAGCCTGGAATACACGGTGAGATACAGGGCAGCCAGAAATATGTGGTGAGATCCTATCTCAAAAAAGGGGGGACAGTGGATAAGATGGTAAATTTTTGTATGTATTTCACCACAATTTCAAAATAAAAATTGATTAAAATGGTAACATTTAGCCTATATATACCTCATCACAATAACAACTAATGATAACGAAACACTGAACTGTAGCTTTAGAGAGTAGACTCTGTGTGCGTGCGTGCGTGTGTGTGTGTGTGTGTGTGTGTGTGTGTGTGTGTGTGTCAGCAGCACTCCTGGCTACCTGACAGGACGGCCCAGCTTCAGAGCTCGATGACAGTCCATGACATCACTCCAGCACTCCTGGGCCCATTTCCTGCTTCCTCCTGCCAAACCCTAAAAACCACCATGGACCTGCCTTCTCCCACACTCTCTTAAATTATGCTGCAGCCCGGCACACAGGACGCAGAAGAGCCAGGGTGGGAGTGCATGACTGGAAGAATGTGAATTTCACAAGAAAACCCCCATTATACCACTCACTGAGGCTCTTACCATCTCTGCACTGGGGGTTTCAAAGGATGGAAGATAACTACTACTTGGCCTAAGCTCACAAATAAAGCACCAGATAAAATTATACAGAAAAAGGAAAGAAAGGCCTCCATGACTGGGCAGATGGAACACTTTAGAGCAGAAATTAGATCCAGTTCATGCCATTGGGGGGGGGGGCAGTGATCTGTAAAGTGCCCTAACATAGACAACTGAGGTAGCTGTGCAAAGGGCTATTTGGACTATTCCAGAGAGAGACAGTGACAGACAGACAGACAGACAGACACACACAGAGAGAGAGAGAGAGAGAGAGAGAGAGAGAGAGAGAGAGAGAGAGAGAGAGAGAAACTAAAATTTAAAAAAGATAGTTGGGGGGTTTAAAACATGTCCTCGAGTAGGATTCCATCGGAGATCCACGCTGTGGGAATGCTCTAGAAACCTCCAGAGAGAAAATCTGTGTCCCTGGGTAGAAGCTGGTAAGGGGGAACTGTGTGAGGAACCGGAAAGGCAAGAGGCAAGCAGGAAACAGCAGCGTGTGTGCTGGCCAGGGGTCTCCAGCCTGCACCTGACAAGGGAAGACTGGGCTAATGGGGGAAGGGAAAGGCGAGTGGGAGCGCAGAGGCAGGGGGCTTGTCAGGCAGCGTGCATGTCTGCTGCCAGAGCCAGGACAATAGCAACAGGCCAGGAATCTGGGTTTTGATGGGAAGCCTCCCGCAGCTACACATGACACTGACTACATGTAATTAATTACATGGGCACGACGATGCCTGCTTCCTGATTCTTCCTCCAGGCTGACATTACGGACTAGCAAGCCTGCACAGTGTCTCTCCATTCCTGAGGGAAGACAGACCCCAGACTGGAAGCCCGCATTCGAGAGCAGATCCAGTCGGTTGTAAACCCCCGGCCCAGGGCAGCTGGGCTCTCTCTGAACTGAGGCACGCTTTCCAAATTCAGGGACAGAGGCAAAGCCAGCTGTACTGAGCACCACAGGGCACAGTCTCCGTAATAAAGGTGTCATTGTAGCCGAGTGAGACAGAGCCCAGTCTGCTTACTGTATTCTATGCCAAATGCTTTGAAGATGACAAATTCAAATTCCACAGGCTCTTCTTCCAAGCCAGAGAACACAAAGTTGTTTCCTGCTGCAAGTATTTATTTCTATAGGAAGCACCAGATATATTTATGGGTCATTTAGAATGGATGTGTAGAAATTATTTTTGAAAGTCCGACTGTGAAGGCAGGAATTGAGCACATGTGGGAGGTGGAGGCAGAAGGCTCCAGAGTTCGAAGTCATCCTTGGCTACATAGTGAGTTTAGGGCCAGCCTGGGCTACATAAAACCCTCCTCAAAGAACGAGAATAATTTTAACATGTTTTCGGCCTACAGACATAACTGATAGCGATGACAGGCGACCTAGTGCCCCGAGTGTCCAGTTACTCTTTCTGACGTTGTATGTGTGAGACATGGTGCTGAGAAGCCGAGCACGGTGGCTCAGGCTTGGGAGGCTCAGGCAGGAGGATGGCCATGAGCTGAGGCCTGTATAAAGTGAGAGTCTGCACAAAAGAAGAAGAGTCAGGAGGGGTCAGGAGGGGTCAGGAGGGGCCAGAGGGGTGGGGAAGACAGCTCAATCAGTAAAGCGCCTGCAACATTACCATGAGGATCCGAGTTCAAATTCCAAATACTGCCCAGGGTTAAAAAAAAATAAAAATCACAGGACAGTAAGTCCTGTGATCCCAGCATTGGGGAGGCATAGGCGAGAGGGTCCCTGAGCTGGCACTGGCAGCTCCAGGTTCACTGAGAGATCCTCTTTCAAAATAAAAAGTGATACCCATAGTCTTGAATTACTAGACTTTGTGTGTGTGTGTATGTGTGTGTGTGTGTGTGTGTGAGAGAGAGAGAGAGAGAGAGAGAGAGAGAGAGAGAGCAGGCACATGAGTGAGTGGGTAGAGGTCAGAGGGCAGCTTGCAGGAGCTGGTTTTCTCCTCCCACCACGTGGGTCTCCCAGGTATGGTGCAGGCCGCAGGGCCTGGTGGCAGGTGCCTATCTGCTGGGCTGCCTTCCAGACCCCAGGGACAGTCTTTTAAACAGATCTTCACAGAAAGCACCAAGAGTCAAAACTACTATTATGCAGGTGATGTCTTTATAAAGGGCAACCGGCGTCCTATTTAACTCTGAGAGGGAAACGCTATGTCTGTAATGAGTCATCTGGACGTGGCCCAGGCTTTCCTGAGCAAAAACCAACTCTCAGCTAACCAGACAAAGACACGTGAATCCAAAAGTCATTACGGGTTGTGGCAACAACTTGACTCCCACTCTAGTTTTTAAAGAAAAGAAAAAGCTTCACAGAGGCTATTGGTTGGCACCACCCCCGCCCCAGGTTTGGCATCCCTACCCCGTCCATGCAAGGGGGTTCATTCGAGAATAGCCTGCCCCATAGGCCTTCCTTCAGGCCAACCAACAGCATCTGGCTTTGAGGAAGGGCTGGAACCGTAGGAGAGCAGTGAGGGTCCTGGGAGCCACGGTCTCCTAATGACCACAGAACACGGGGTAGACACATGGAGAGTTCTAAGACCCAGTTCCCTCACTGACAGGCTAGCGCTGAGTCTGAGAGAGGGAGACCTGTTGCTCACTGAGTAGCTGGTCTCTCCGCGTCATTGTCCACCAAAGACAGAGCATGTGTGGAGGTCACATGACCTTTAAGCTAGGACCCATCTTGACTTCCCCAGGAAAGATGTACAAATGAAAGCCCTAAATACACTCAGCTAGCCCCTGACCAAAAAGGAACTCTGAGAGACACTGCAGCTTTAAAACACACATGTTCAGGGCTAGATAGGGTTAGAAGTCATGGCTCATCTTGCAGAGACCAAGTTCAGTTCCTAGCACATAGCCGCTCACAACTGCCTGACTCCAGCTCCAGGAGCTCTGGCGCCGTCTTCTGGCCTCCATAGGTACTACATGCTCACATGCAACCATGCATAAAAGATACACACAAATCGCAAAAATAAAACCTTAACACAAGTGTTTTTACGCTTAAACTGATTGGGTTTCTGTCACTTGCAACTGAGAATAATGTTGTTATTAATAATAATAACAATAACAACTACACCATGATAGACAATCCTTTAGCATACACATGAGAAAAAGTTTCAAAATATCAGGAGGCAAAGCACCAGGACTGCGATCTAACAGCACGAAATAGATGAACATAAAATAAGAAAAGAACAATAATGCTAAATCTTAATTCCCAAACAGTTATCTTACTGTTCAGGTAGGAAAACCCCAGCTGCACTGGTGGGTTAATGTATTTCATTTGAATCCTGATGTAATTCAGGGGACTTTGCATACACGGAATTTCCGCATCATTGCAGTTGCATAATATTCCCCAAATAAAATAATATTTGTTAGTACTTAAAAGTTCCTCTGACAATAACGTGACACCTTAAATAAGGAGAAAGTGAATGCAGTTTGTTTTGTGAAGGTCGAGAGGGGAAGAGGTTCCCTGTAAATCCAACAACTTCAAAGCTCTTAGAAGCAGTGACTTCCCTCTCCTGGGAGAGGAGCAATTTTGAAAACCCAGATAAGAGTCTTGGACTGGTTTCTGACACACTCAACAATCAGCAGGCACTCCACTTAGGACAGTAAACTAATTGTCAGGCTCTAACTATGCTGGAAGATACTGCCGCCCGTGCAGATTTCCCTTACAATGATAGCACGTAAACGCTGTTATACTGAAAACTGATAAGTCCTAGGCTTCTAAGAGAATCCTACAGCTTCTACCAGACAGTATTTCAATAGGCAAAAAGACGGAAACAGGAAGGGCCGGGAGACTGCATTTGTATAATCTCACTTTCAACACCTAACATGACCAACAAACCAGGAGAACGAATTCCTCAATTTCAAAAGCCTGGTCTTAAGGGGTTCAGACCCTAACACAACGATAGTCCTGGATGCCTTACAGACCATCCTTTCACAGACCATCCCACAGTCTGCCGGGCAGTGGAAGAGGCAGAGAGGTACGGGGAGGCGCTTCAGTGGTTAAGAGCAAGCACCCCTCACTCGGAGGACCCACATTTATATCTGGCACTCGCTTGGGCTTGCACGAATGCCTAAAGCTCCAGCTCCAAGGGGCTTGATGCCCCTGCAGGCACCCACTCAGGCGCCTTCCCAAACTCTTCATCTCTACCCCAGGAGCCAAAAGAATCGGCTGCTGTGCTTAGTTTGGCTCAGGACCCTCACAGTCAGGATAGACCAGCTCTGCGTGCCTCCTGGGACAGGGCACTCACCAACCCCCCAACAGGCAGACGGATGGACGGATGGACAGGTGGACAGATGGATGGACAAGTGGACAGACAGACAGACATGGACAGACAGGTGGACAGACAGACAGACACACACATTCTCTCTTCCTCCCTCCAAGAAGTCCTAGTGAAGCCCCTTAAGGAATGGGGCAGAGCCCAGACAGACAGGTAAGGAAGTACTTGGCCACCTCTTGAAGGACCTGTGGGTGTTCTGTGGCAGCCCGCACTGGCTGCAGCCAGCCTCTGCAGACTTAGTCAGCAGTGCAATGCACACCGCATCCCTCACTCAATGGCCCAGGAGCTAAGGGTACCCCAGGACTACAGCTTGCTTCCGTAGCATATCTTTCCTCCCTGGTTTCGGCCCATAGTCTCTCTGTTACCTGAACACTTGTAAAAGGTCCACATACCCTCTTGTAACCTCTTCTGGCTTCAAGGAACACCCACAGCAGGCCTCAAATGTTAGGTGGATAAACTTTATTCCTAAGTTCGTACCTCAGGGAACTCTTGGAAAACCTCAAAAGCCTGCATTATTAAGAAAACCCGTGGAATGACATGGTGCACCTGCATAGGAACCGGCACATCTCATACTCATAAATAAATGTAAGTGGCTGATCACACAGAACCATTCGTGAGGCTCTGTTCCGTTTCTCGCCCTACGCCCCTATCACACCGTAGCCTTGAGTTAAGTGTTAAGTCTTGATGTCGGGGAGCTGTTCCTCTTCCAGTCTGGTCGGTTCGTTCTTGATCCTATTTTTGCTGTCCTAGGTACCTTGCAATTCCATACAACACCTGTTAAGCCCACACTGGCTCCCGCAGGTATCCGCGTGCACAGGGCAAAGGCAATGTATACTCCCCCAGGGAGAACGGCTATATTAACAACATCAAGGGGTAATTGGGGACGGAGGATGCGGTACAGTTGGTAGAATACTTATCTAGCGGGCGCAGGCCCCACGTTCAGTTCTAGCACAAGCCTATGTTGTTTTCATTCCCAGTGCTGGGGGTGGAAGACAGAGCCTTACGCACGCTACACTACCCTACCTACTTCAGATTTTCATGTTCTCACACGTAAATCACACATTTCTCTTGTTAAATCCATCCCCAGGTGTTTCGTTCTCCACGCCATAAATGTCTGTCTTCTTTCGACTTCATCTCTGGTGTGTGCTGGCTACTCTGTGGAAATACAGTTGAGATCTGTATTCCCATGCCTTGCATGACTGCCCAGCTCCTGCACTTAAAAAAAAAAAAAAAAAAAGTTTTTCAAAACAGGGTTTTCTGTGTAGCCCTGGCTGTCCTAGAACTCACTCTGTAGAGCAGACTGGCCTCCAACTCAGAGTTTCCAACTCTGCCTGCAACTGACTTTAGGAAGGAGCTGGGGTCACAGGCGGTGGGTGGCCTGGCCTTTCTAAGCACTTTTTAATGTCCTGCAGGGTGTTTTACACTGGCTCCTGTCACCTGTCTGGAGCTCACTCCGAACTGGTCACTCCTCCTGGAGCCACAGGCTGGATCTATTGATCCGCTTTCAGGTCCTATTTCACGCCGTATTTTGTCTTGCTTCCAGGCCTTTGTGCTGTTTCCTGTGGCTAGAGTGTAATAACACCTTATCTTTCCAGTCCTGGCCTGTCAGCCTGTCACTGCGGCCTTTCCCAGACCACCACAAGATACTCCCAATGTCTCCTTTTGAAGTTTCTGTCTCTCTTTAAAGGGAACTGATAATCAATCTACTTACATCCTGACCAAAGCTGCGTCTCCTCAGCTGATGGTAAAATAACAACAGTCAGTAAATATTTTGTTAAATGGGTCCAAACCCACACTTCTCATCTGAAATGTTAATCCTACAATCCTTAAAATAAAACCATTAGTCAATTTGTTGGCAAATGTACTTTCGCAGACAAAAAAAGTCCAAGACGTTAACCCCACGCCATACGAGGGTCTGCCTTGTAAAGTAAACTGCCTGGAAGTTCACGCTGCTGACAGGAGCTCTGTAAATATTTACTGAGGTAAAACAGTGGAGCCTACACTTCAGTGCCTACAACACCCAAGTACTTGTCAACATGGCAGGACTCTGGGAGAACAGGAAGGGTATGGACAAGAGGGTTGGGGAGGCTGTAGGCTGACTCTAGCTTTTCTGTGTCCCTGTGTCTGTCCTTTCTGTGTCCCTGTGTCTGTCCTTTCTGTGTCCCTGTGTCTGTCCCTTTTTTTTCTTCATTCCTTCTGCCACAGATAATTCAAACCCTGGAGCCCTGTAAGGACAGGCAATGATCTAAGTCTAAGGCAGACCAGGAGAGAGGCAGGGCAACGTCAAAGGGTCATCAAGCTCCAGCAGGAAGTGTGACATCAGGACCAGGGTCCTGCTCAGGGTCCCAGGTAGGCCTCCCCATCATCCCTGCTCTGGAAGGCCTGCTCTTCCACGGTTCTCACTGTTGAGATGCCAATGTTTCCTGATTCTTCCTTTAACATGCGCTCCTCTTGTGGTGAGGGAAGATACCAAGGAATGGCTCTGACAGCATGTGACAGTCTAATGCAGCAAGAATTCTGGCTTCTTGGAGACTCTGCGATTTGACGTAGGACTTTAACATAAAGTTTACATTTGTTTTACAGTTCATTGCCCCTTCCCAGGCAAACTTAAAATGACCTCATGAGGAGCAAAGAAGGGAGGGGGGAATCTGTCTGGCTTTTCTAATCTGTCAGGTTTATAGCTTGGTGACCGCTTTTTAAATCGCAAAGCATACATTTATAACACTCTCATTAAACACCATAAATAAAGGGAAAACCACGTGGAGCTGGCCTGCTGAGCCTCCCCAGCTCCCCAAAGACGCAGAAAGAATGAGGTGCATTCGTCTGCATCTGCAGGGCGGCCGGCCTGCTGGACAGGATGTCTCTGTCCCTGCCTGCTTTTCTGCCCTTTGTTCGCTGTGGAGCAGGAAAACCCGCCTTCCTGCTTTCTCAATACTAAATGGGTTGGTCCTTCAAGGGAAAACATCCCCTCGGAATACACCCCAGGCTGCACCGAAGGCAGCAGAAACAACAGCTGGTCCTCAATATGCCCTTAGCAGCCAGCTGAGGGCTGCCCCCGGGCCGTAGCTCTTTATCCCTTCACCCGGCAGAAGAGAGGCCCAGACGTGATCCTGCTGGTCTGAGTCCACTGGTCACCCCTCAGGACTCAAACTGGCCACTGCTGGATAAAAGATGGGATTAGGAAAAGGCATTGTGCAGAAAACAGGTCCACAGGGGACTCACTCTCCACACCAGGACTGCAAGGTCCAGGGAGCAAAGAGGAAGCGGCTATCGTGTGTGCACATCAAGCTATCTTCCAGATATCTTCTTGTCTCCAGAGTCAAGGTATGGAAGATCAGGGGCAGAACGATGAAACATGAGCTTGGGTACCTCAAAGGCATAGTTCCCTACTCACAGCTTGTGAGCCAAACAGCATGGCTGGTGATGGCCCAACAGGTCCCACTCAGACTGTGGGAAACCCTTTTCCACATCCAACCACACACTGGAGCTGGGCCTGACCAGCTGATGTCAGTGCCTGGGTATCCACATAGCTCTTCCCCTCTGTAACTCCCAGAGACCGTGTCATGAGGAGTCCCACCACAGAGGTTAAGGAGAATACCCATCGGCCTCCCAACTTCTGCATGCACTCCTGCTGCCCAAACTGACTGCTTCAAATACGATACCCCAGCCGGCTTCCCAAAACCCTGCCCTGCACTGTGCACACCAAGTGTGAGGAAGGGCCACTGTCTCCTCCAGTCCCCTGGGGACCAATACTTTCATAAAATGCAAACGGTGATTAAGGGAAACAAAGACATATGACATATAAACCCAAACTCTTTATCGGTTTCAACAGGTTATTAAGTATCTAAACATTTATTCTCCCTTGCTTTTGTCTGTTTTGTTTTTGAGACAGGGTGTCTCCACACAGTCCTGGCAGGCCTACAACTTACTGTGTAGACCAGGCTGGCCTAGAACTCACAGAGATCTGCCTGCCTTCAGAGTGCTTGGGATTAAAGGTAGGTACCACCACACTCAACGTGTAGATATTCTTAATTTCTATACATATCTCACCACCAGTCAGTTACAAACAACTCCCAGTCCAACATATACAACCCCTACATATACAGTGAGCAGGATGACTGTTAACAGGAAATGGAAAACACCTTCCTCACTCCCTTCTCCTAAGACCCATGAATCTCCTTCCATTAGGGATAAATGTTCACGGTTCTTCTTCCAAACAAAATCTCCCCTCAGCTGCTTTTCTTCCAGACTTCACAAATGTCTTGGTAGAAAGAGAATGTTGAGTAAGGAAGTAATAGGAGGGAAGGACGTAGCTCTGAAAGGAGACAGGACAGGAAGTGCCTGCTCTTCTAGGGAAAGGAAGATATGAACGGCAGCTGCCACGACCGCCACACTAACGAGGAGGCACATAGCAATATGGAAGATGGTGTCTTGAAGAGACGAGACCCACAGTCATAAGAGGCAAGGGGATTCAAGAGGAAGCTGAGAACAGCCACTCATCTATAATTCATCGTCGACATGATGACGTTGCTTGTACTCGAAAACACTGAAGAAGTTCGCATCCAAATAGAGCCGGCCGCTGTGCACGAGGCAGTCACATTTCTTCTCATTTACCTAGAGCGAGTCAACTATGGGACAGTGTAGTTGACTACACAGAAATGGGGACCGAGTCATGGGGTGTGCACCCTTTCTCTGAGTGACTGGACATGAGTCCACTGTTTCTAAGGTTTCCTTTCATTTTTCCTTTAAGAACAGAATGGAAGCCAGACATGGTGGCCCATAGTTTGTAGTGCCATATTGGATTTGGGCCTGGCCACTTTGTAACTGCATGGCCACAGTTAAGTCATGGGATTGTTGGACAGAGGCCTCTCCCATGTATTTACGGCACAGGAAGAAAAGACCAAGTAGTAAACACCCGGTGTCTCCACTGCATGACCTCTGCTGAGCATGACCTCGGCGGATGCACGTGGAACTGACACACCTGGACCACACCTGGGTGGTGGTCAACTTACTTCTGTCTTTTACTTCCCCAGCCTTTATCCTGGAGATTTAGGCTGGTCTTCTCGGATTTCTCCCTAATTAATTCAGATCTCGAAGTTGGTCTTTTGTTACCGAAGTCACGAGCCAGGTAGTCACGAGCCAGGTAGTCACGAGCCAGGGTTTCCCATTGTGCTTCCCAGATATTTCCTGGGGAACTTGGGTATATAAGTGGTGAATAAAGCTACAGGAGTGTCTCTCTCTTCCTCTCCTGGCTTGACACGATAACCTGTGTGTGTGTGTGTGTGTTTCTTTCATCCCGTAGGCTTTCGCCCGATTCTCGGTACCAGGTCGGTGCTGGCGCCGACAAATGGAGGTCCCACCCGAGATCGGAGAAGAAAGGGTACCTCTGGGGCGTCCAAAACCCGGCCGGCATAGGAGAAGGGCGGATTGGGCGTAGATGGAGCAGAAAAGGCCTGGATGATTTGGGCTAGCCTGAGTAAAACTTGTCATAAAAAAGGGACAAGGTAACGGTAAAGTGTTTTTTTGCATATCGTTCTGTTAGAGTTATATTTTAGTCTTTGGACCCTGACTAGAGATAGTTTACACCCCTAGACATGAGAGAGAACGGTTTGGGCAAAACAGTCCTCCGGACTCTCCGCTTTGGAAAAAGAAAAACCTTTCAGAGCTCTCCCCAGGAACAGAGGGAAAGCAGGAGACGTCCTGCCTCTCTGCTGGCTCCTATTGGAGAAATGTTTATTTCTGGTTCTGGGTTCCATAGGTAGGATATGTGGGTCCCTTCGGTGGGACACCATCTAGTTTTTTCCCTCTATGTCTATTGTCTGTCCTTGGTGCACCAAGCTGTCCATGTCTGTCAGTTTATGTCTGTGGTTTTTGTTTCTCGTTGTTTAAATGTTTTGTGTTTCATGTTTAAAAGAAAAGGTTAAAATTTAAAATGCTGGTTGATTCACCCATTGATGTAGTTTTAACTCCTTTCAAAAAAGGTACAAATAAATAAAAGGTTTCAATTGGCTTTTGGAGCCTACATCTGTAGCTAGAAGCCTAAGTCTGCTGGGCAAGCTCCCCAGGGGGCTGGCTAAATGTTTACACGAGCCGATCCTAAAGGCGCCAGCAGCCCCTCAGCTTCTTTGGTACAGGAGCTGATGGCTGTTTCTCTTAGAAAAATCCCTGACTTACAAGGTGCTTCTCTTAAAATCATAGCTAGAAAAGTAAAAAATGGTGCTTGGTCTAAATATTAAAGATAGGTGTAGCCACTTCAATTTTGTTTCTGATTGGTTTTAAATGTATAAATATGCTCTACATGCCTTGGTTATGGACTATTGGCTTTTAAGTTATTGGATATGGTTAAAAAGGTATAATATTGGTAACAGAAAAGTTGACATAAAGCTGGTAATTTATGGAGTCATTCTAGACAACATGCTTGGCATGAGCCAACCTAGGGAAATAGGTCTAAATTGAGATAATATTTTATGGGACTCTTATTGTAGAAAACCAGGCTTCTAAAAAAATTTAGGGCAATGTCTCTTTCTTGAGGTATTGGAGACCGCACCATCGTATGCGTTCATATGTAGGAATTGGCAGTCAAACTTAGTAGCATGAAGGATAGACTCGGTGATTTGGAGACTAGTTTGTTGGAGGTTGAGTTTTGCTTTCCAAAGTCGTAGTTTGCCCTGAAGTTATGTGTATTTTAATGCTAATTCCACTGCCCCAAGGACAGCCGCCTAGTCACTTACTCAGGACTCAGGTGACCTTGTGGTGGTGGTCTGGTGTTACAAGGAGAACTTGAGGGTTTGATTACGGATTGCCAGTGTTACATTGACTAACTCAAATTTATTTATAATTGAGGAAAAATCAAACAGGTAAAGATTGCTACAGGATTTACAAAGGATTGATGAGGTTTTAGAACTTGTGAGAGCATTATTGCCTGTTTGCTTACTCCAACTGCCATTTCAAGATAGATTTAGAGGATTGTTTTTATGCAGTTTGTTTACATCCTGGTGATTGTGAGTTTTTATTTTGTGAGCTTGCTTATAATTTTAGAGAGCCCATGAAGTGATATCATTAAAATTTTTACAAAAGAGTGGCTAACAGCCTTATATTATATAATTTTGTTACTTCTTCAATGTAAAAAGTTAGAACCTTAAATCTTTCAGTGTATATAAAAATTTTTACTACAAACTTTTGCTCTCAAAATGAGCTTTAATATTTGGGGAGTAGCTGTTACACTACTCCAGAAAAGAATATTTGAAGCTAATTTCAAGCTTCTAAGGATATGTTAATTGGCTAAGTACCTCACCTTACCAGAGGACTTAGGTCTTTGTTATGAACATTGGAGATAAAACTTCAGCTGTGTTAATACAGAATTGTAGGCTAGAGTCATGGAAGTATTTTAAAAAGAAACCTGGTGAAACATACCTTGGTCCAAACAGCAATTTAATTGGTTATTACAAAATACTGATATTTGGCCTATTACATATACAAATTTCAGGCAAAATTGATAATTTTACTCCTTGCATGCTTTTGTATTTACTGTAAATTTGTGCATGCAACCCATAGAAAATGAGCTTACTGTATTTATAGGTGGTTCATCTAATGAAAAGGCTACATGTATGATTGGATCACTTGTTTATTCTCTTGAGTTTCCCCTGCTTCAGCACAGATTATTAAATTACGTGCTGTAGCCACTGTTTTTAAAATTAAAAAAAAAAATCAAGCTTTCAATTCATATACTGATAGCCAATGTATGGCTTATGGTTTACAGTTGATTAAAAAGTTTCCTTTTTTATATACTACTAGCCCTCAAATTATACAATTGCTTGGTGCTGTGTTGGAGGCAGGTTTTCTACTTGAAATCAGTGAATGATGATTTCAGTGTGAATGTCTGACAACTCACTGTCCTTTCAGTGCTCTGGCTCAGACAACTAAATAAAACCCAGCTCTTTGAAAATGGTAATGGAGTTGATAACACACCCTCACGAAAAGAGGAAGACTCCATTTGCTTACTTTCAACTCCCAGCCTCACCCTGCCGGCTCAGGGATTTCTAGTACGACTGAATCTGGATGCTTATGTTTAGGTAAATAAAGCTGGTGAGGGGCTGGAGAGATGGCTTAGTGGTTAAGAGCACTAAGTACTGTTCCTTTATAGATCATTTAAAAACTCAAACTGGATTGCCTGGACCCCTAGCAAGGGAGGACAATAATACCAGGCAGATTATAGGCCTTACATAGGAACAACTAGTCAAAAAAAAAAAAAATCTCATTCTTTATATCACCAAAACAATAATGCTGGAGACAATAATTTGGTATACAAGTCAAATTATAAATACAAGTGCTCAGTGTCCTCAATTTAATCCTCGAGGACTTATCTTAAGAAATAATATTTTAATAATTTTAATAAATAAAAGGGGGAGATATCCCTGAATGCTAATAATGCTCCTTTTATTTCAATTTTAAAATTTGGATGCCAAGGTTTATGGCACCATACAACTAGGCATACTTCTGCCTAGGTGAAATAGAAAGATCCATATATTGGCATGATCCTGTCCAGGTATTTTATATGGGGAAGAGGGAATGTTTGTGTTTTTTCTACAGGAGGCTACAGGAGTGTGCCAGCTGCCTGAGTGTCTGGTGAGCCATGCTGATCCTGGGAGCATGAAGATTCAGCTCTCCTGGTTCGGGTCCCTGGAGTCATTCCTGTGCCCTTAGAGGAAGATGGAGGATTCCCCCTCATCTTTTGTCATCACAGAAATTCTGGCGTTGCTGCAGTCATTGTGTCCTGTCCCTCCGCGGCCTGCGCTCCGACCCTCTGTGCACCACTGCCTGCGTGAAGCTGCTGTGGACTGGGGAACTCTGCCCTGGCTCTGCAGATCTCAGAAATGGTTCCATTGCCTGCTGGTTGTTCCAGAGAATGACTGATCCTGAACTGTCCTGGGAAAGACCTTGGCATTTTTGCTGCTATTGTAGCAGCCATTACTGCTGCAGCCATTGTGTCTGCAGTGTCTGAAGTTACCCTCCCCCAATCTATTGTTAGGCAAGCACAGTGGGTGAACTTTCTGGAGTAGTTGCTAACAATTGGGAATTCTAAATTTTATTATAGGAGTGGCTTGACTACGGCCCTTGGTGGTAGCAGCTGAGGAGAACCAGATGAGGTGCCCACTACTTATCGGGAGAGGCTCAACTTCCACAATCTCTTAAATTAATGCCATCTGGCCCCTGCTCCTTCGCCCCTGGGCTCAAGTAAGAGGAATGAGAAGATGACCTGATGTAGCTATTCTCAGTGACGGGCAACTTCCTCTGACCCTTGACTAATCTAGACATGGAGCCTTGAGGGCGACAAGGTGGTCCTATGACAGAGAGGCTGGGGTTCGAGAGGTCGATCCTAAGACAGAGGTGGCTACACCCCGTTTAAACGTGCGGGCCGGTCAAATGCTCCTCTGCCCAGTTTCTCCCCCAATAAACACACACGTATAGCCCAGAACGGTGTGTTACAGCATAAGTTCATTCATAGCCATTGGGGTGCAGTCCTAACTGCAAGAGTGGCTCGCCATGGCCGAGCTGGGCACTCTGTGAGGCATGTCTGATCTCTCTCAGACCACTACTTCCACCTAATGGTTTTTAATAAAAGAATAACGGGGGAGATGTAGTGCCATATTGGATTTGGGCCTGGCCACTTTGTAACTGCATGGCCACAGTTAAGTCATGGGACAATAGTTGTAATTCCAGGACTGAAGGCTGAGGAGTTCCTGGCCAGCCTGAGCTACATAGTGAGTTCCGGGTTAACCTGAGGGAAAGGGGAAGGAAGGGAGGGAAAGCGAAAGGGAAGGAAGAGAGGAGAAGGAGAGAGAGAGAAACTGAGATTCCCCAAGCTCCATCAACTTCGGAACATTGGTATGAATTCAGAATGTCAGCCTTGAAGATCTATCTATGGGTGGAAAAGCAGCCGGGTGTGGGGGGTGCCTGTGGCTGAGGCGCCACTGACGGTGACTGGGTACTTGGTGGATTAGCTAAAATGGTTTATTAAAACATTAATAAATGGGGGCCCCTAATGGCTCACTGCTAATTCTTTTTTTTGGTGATGGTTTATAGTGGGAGATAAGAGTCTCATCTGTCTGCCACAGTTTATCTGGTAGCATCTGGAAGTGAGGAAACAGATAATTCTACTCTCTCCCCGGGCCTGTGAAACAGAGGTAGGTGTTCTCGGATTTCTACCTCACAGCCCTCCTGGTTCTGGTCATGCATGGCTGGAATCTAAGGCTATATTTAATACCTCCTACTTAATACCTTTCACCTAGCCAGAGAGCACCAAACTTACCACAGCCTGGTGGCACATAGGGCTCTTAAGTAGTTACCTGCACATGCACACACATGCATACATGCATACATGCATACACACCACCTATTCAGATTATTCCAGCAAGTTCACAAGGATTCATAAAATTATGTATTTTACTCTTCCACTTCCCAGAAAGGTGAGTTCAGTCTCCTACGATCTGCCCAGGTTGGTCACGACCTCCATCCGTTCGTCCAGAGTGTTAAGACTGCCAAGAAGACATGTGAAAGGAGCCACCAACACAAACAGTGCTCTCCGCTCCTCTCCCCGTCTACATTCACGCTCTCTGAAGGCCAGGCCAGTGTCTGAACCCTGAGTTTTCCTGTCAGTGTTTGGTAAGTGAGCTAGTGGCTACCAGGGAACTGCAATGTTTGCCAGCACCAGGCTTTAAAAAAAAAAAAAAAAAAAAAAATACTAGAGTGGCCAGGTGTGGTGGCGAACACCTTTAGTCCCAGACACAGAGAGAGGCAGACAGACAGATACAGACACACAGAGAGATACACACACGGGGAGACGCATACATACACAGAGAGACAGACAGATACAGAGACAGACAGAGACAGAGACAGAGAGAAATATGTTACCTAAAATCCTAATCACTCTCTTCTTTGGTTTTTTTCACAGAATCAACTCTAAGGAATTCTGGGAATTCTAAGGGATTCTGCCATACACAATCTTCAGATTCATAAGAAATAAAATCATGTGGGAGAAATTTCCTAGAAAAAAGTCAACATTCATTTATCCCATTAATGGAGACCTCTTTGAACAAGAAAGAGGGAAACACACACAGTAAAAGCCTAAGAGAAAATGAGCCCGAGAGACTGGCCCAGGAGTCGATAAAGCAGACTCTGGTTTTGCCTCTAACACAACTAGCTATGACCATAGACTGCCTCTTACCCGAGATAGACCCCGCCTGCCTCTAAAATTAGGAAGCTAGACCAGATGACCTCTCTAAGTGACCTCCCTTCTACAAAAAGTAAGCTCCTATCTCCATACTACACATTTCTCTCAGAGACTTCAAGGTACTTTCCAGAAGATTCACGTTCAGCAGTGAAGAACTCACAAAAGTCTGATCTAGAATTGGCATCTTGGCCAGGCCGGCGGGTCATATCTATAATTTTAGAACCGAGAAGCCTGAGGCTGGGGACTACCTCCACGTTGAGACTCATCTCAGCTATACAGTGAGTTCAAAGCCAGCTGAGCGATGGTTAGATCATCTCAGAAAAAAAGAAGGAAAAAACACATATAAAAAATACAGATACAGACCATCTAACCATTCTGCTAGAAGAAAAAAAAACCCATAAAATTTAGCTGTTACCTTGCTCTTCAATTTCCCCACTTAAAATAAAAAAAAATAATTTTAAAAGAACAGATAATTAATCCATATATTCCAGAGGTTCAGACAAGAGGAGTTTGGGTTTTGATTTGACTATCAAACACAAAACTTCATGGTTTCACGAGAGCCTCTTTTATAAGTAGTGAATGCTAGGTTCTTAGTTGGTTGTCAGGATGTATGTGTGCGTGTGCGTGTGTGTGCACATGTGTGCACACGTGTGCACACGTGTGCATGTGTTGTCAAGGTGTACAGGTGCTTGTGGAAGACAAAAGACAACTTCAATGTCACTCCTTAGGATCCATCTGCCTTCTGTTCTGAGGAGCGCCTCTCACTGGGACATGAAACTCACCAGTTAGTACTCTGTCTGGCCCATGAGCCACAGAGATCCTGTCTCCACCTCCTCAGGGAAGGGACCGCGAGCAGACACAAACGCACACCACCAACAGGTCCTCAAGTTTGCATGGCAAACACTTTACCAGATGAGCAGTTTCCCCAGGCAGGGCTGACAATACTTCGATACCAAAATACACCTGTGACCTCACCTCAGGAACGCATTACCATGCACGCCAGTATAGGCACCAAGATACACACCCTTGATGGATTATTAACTCACGAAAGCAGAACAATGAGAATCTTCAAACACGCAAAGAACCACAGTCCTGCCTTTTCCTGGGTTTCCTTTCTCGCAGCCGACAGCCCACACGGCTACATGTCCTCCCGCTTCACCCTTGCTCAGTACTGTAAATGTGCACCAGGAACTACTCTCCACAAGGAGTGTGCTTAAGGGCTATATGGTTTTCCTCTATCTTGTCCTCGGGACCAACGGCAGCAAGCACTGAGTGGGCACTTACGTGTGCCAAGCCCCACTCGAGTGCTTATGTGCTAAGTGCTTGATCTGCAGCTGCTCGACCCTTCACAAAGATCTCTTGGATAAGTGCTATTAGGGTGGCCATTCCCTGGATGAAGAAACAAGAAAGGAAATGGAAGAGGTAGTTGGAGCCTCCTGAGCCCAAGTCCTACCATCCAGCCACTGCCATCCAGGACAAGAACACTGCCCTGGAAACAGGAAACGGTGCTGTACCACCTACACTCTCGTGTTGTGGAGTGCGGGGGACATGCACCTGACATTTAATTTAGTCCTGCGGCAAAGACAACTGCACTGCATCTGTGAGCTCCTCAAGGGCTGTCATGGACAAGACGCTGCCTATTCTTTTTTTGAGTAAGTCGTTTTGTACACAGACTGCCATAACCTGTTTTTAACACGGTAAACATCCTTCCTTAGAACATTTCTATATCCACAAGACTGAACATGCATCCTCTGGCAAGACAAAATTTCTAGGGGTTTGAAAGATGGCTCAGTGGCTAAGGGTGCTTACTTGCAGAGGCCCAAATCCAATTCCCAACACAGACGTAGTGACTCACAACCTACTGTATCTTTAGTTCCAGGAGATCTGATGCATTCTTCTGACCTGCATAGGCATCAGGTATTCACATGGGACACTTACATGCATGCATACTTACATACATGCACACTTACATGCATGTACCCTTACATACATGCACACTTACATACATGTACACTTACATACATGCACTTACTCACATGCATGTATACTTACACACATGCACACTTACATGCATGTATACTTACATGTATGCTTACATACATGCACACTTACATACATGCACACTTACATACATGCACACTTACATATGTGTACACTTACATATATACAGACAAACATACAAATAAAATAAGACAAACTTTTGTTTTATTTTTTTAAAATATAGTATATCAAACTAAGCACAGAGTGTTAGGATATACCCCGGGGGACTCAAAGGAGACCCCAAGAAGCCCATGCCTTCACCCTGACCTCCACTCTCAGATTAGCAGTCAGTAAATGAGGAAGCAGCCTTGGCCCATCTGTTATCCAGATTGTGTTTATTCCTGTCAACAAAAAAGGGAGGGAAAAGCCTGCACTGTGACAATTCGAATCTGATCAGATCAGGCGCGCCCTTAATGTGGGATGATTCAAGCTACAAACAGGGACAAAAACAAAAAAACAAAATCCAGGAAAGGTGAAAAGCATATAACGTAAACCAAATCAGAAAAGAGAAGCAGCTGCCATCTTTGTTCAAAGAGAGAGCAGCACTGCCGATGGTTAATCGGACCCTGACCTTCGGCAATCCTCGTGCCTCAGCGTTCTCACAGCTTGGATCACAGGCATGTCCCGTCATGCCTGGCTGTGATTTTAACTGGTGGTGTTTGAGCTTTGTTCTGTTTTCAGACAAATGAGTCCCTAAGCACCTGGTCCAGCAGTCACATTTGGGTGCTCGAAGATCCTAGCCGGTAAGAGGTCAAAACCTGCATTCCCTAAACTACAGCAGACAGCATCGCTCTTATGGTATATATCAGGCACTGTGGCCACAAGAAACCAGCATGAACTGGAGACACAGGCCTGACACAGCTAAGGCACAATGAGGCCAACAGAAAGGGCACAAGGAGGAAACGCAGAGGACTCGGGGACCAAGGGGGAAATGAGACCTGGGAGGTGTGTTCATCTTTAGTGAATTTGTTGTTTCACTGAGGGACATGGTAGCTCACACCCATAATCCCAATGCTCAGAAGGCTGAGACAGGAGCATGGCCTTTGAGCTTGAGGCCAGCCTAGACTACAGTGGATACCAGGCCAAGCCTAGCCTAGAGAAGATCTTGTCTCAAAAAAAATTTACACACACACCACACACACACATACACATACACACACACCACACACACACATACACATACATACACACCACACACACCCATACATAATCATGTGTACATGCACACAGACACATACACATACCCACACAGACACACACATACTCATACATACTCACATACAGACACACACACACACACATACACGCATACACACATACATACATACACACACACACACAGTTTGCCATGTATGCAAGCCTGTACACAGGTACTAGGGAAACACAGTAATCCAACAGCCAGTGGGACAAACAGGTTATTAAATTCAGACACAAGTAAGCATAAAGTCATGCTGACCAATCATTTCCAAAACATTAAAATAATCACATAAATTCTAGGACTCGGGAGAGGACATGGGGGGATAAAAAAATAAAACATGAACTTGCCAAAACCCCGTATCTAAAAGACTTGGACTGCTACCACAGTGCAGTCTAGTTCATGTTGAAGGCTGCAACAGGCACCATACATGTAGATTTGCGCTAAAGAAAATGATACTGCCACAGAACATCCCCCCTTCCATCTCATTCTTATGGAACTACATCTCCTAACGCACTGAATGGGGTATGCCCAAAACCGCATGCTTTATTTTTTAATCTGAGTTTCTTTGGCACGAACACACAGTATAGCTAAAAGGTTTTCCGTCCTATTCCCCCCAGTGTTCTTTATTACGCTGCATAGACTTCATAAAATCACATCTTGGTTCTCATAATGTAAATATTCCAACGTGGATTTTACTTCCTTTTATAGTGACTTTTAGCTCCAACCTGCCACAATTACTAAATCTTAACCATGTATCAGAGAGTATTCTGGGAACTTTGACAGAAGTAACTCATTTAATCCAGATTCTATTCTGTGAACCACTACCATGTGCACACTACTATGTGCATACTACAATGTGCACACGCAACACTATGTGCACACTGCTATGTGCACACACACTATGTGCACACTACTATGTGCACACCCACTTTTCACACATGAAATGCTGGCCCTCAGAAGGTCAGTACTCTTCTTCATGTTGAGTATGGGTCAGTAACAAAACAAGGGTGTTACAGAACAGCATTGAGAGGCCGGTCCAAAGCCTCAAACCCAAATCCACCATCACCCTCCATGCTACTATGTAAAAACATTCTCAAGTCGTTCTTCAAACACAAAGCTATGGCGGTTTTACAAATGGCCCTTATTTTATTGAGACCACTGTATGAACTTTACCCAGCATGCACCTGGTCAGCATTTCACAGTTTCGGCCCTAGATGAGCAACACTGCCCCCCAGGCACATTCAGGCCAGAAGTGTCTGTGAAATTTACATACTGGGCGCTGAGATGGGAGCATGGGACAATGTTCTTCGGTGATGTATCAAGTTCAGAGAGCCTACGCCAGCCTTCATGCTATGCAATTCTCATAAGTACCGTGTGAGCAGGGACCTGAGGCTGTGTGATGCATTGGGAACCAAGAGTGTGCTTCACACCGTCCTCCATCCTCACAAGTTCATCTTCCTTCTTACCAAATCTGTCAGGCAGAAACGGCATCTCGCTCTGCCTAATGCTTTTTTATTAGCAAGAACAAATGTCTTGTTTTGTTTTGCTATAAATTGGCTGACTATAGTCTCTTTGAGAAATTGCCTATTAATTAATGACTTTTCATGTTTTTCTTTTAAAACCCTGCTTAAGATTCAAAAGATTGTTTTAATTAAAGTATAATTACATCGTTTTCCTTTCCTCCCTCCAAACTCCTCCATGCTCACCCCTACTCGCTTCTCAAATTCAAGACTTCTTTGTATCATCACACACACACACACACACACACACACACACACACACACACACATGCACGCACGCATGCACGCACCTCTATATATAGTAAACTGCTCGGTTCACTGGGTGTCTCTTGTATGTATATAATTTCAGGACTGTCCAAATGGTATTGTCCAACTGGACAATTGTCCAACCAATCAGGGCCCCATTCCTGGGGAAGCCTCTCTCTCAGCCTTTATGTGGTTCTGTTCTGTTTTTAACTTAACACTACAGCCGAGATTGACCTACAGATATGACAGAGGACAGCACTGTTGAGTTTACTGACTGCTAACTGCATGGCCCTTATGATGCAGAAAAGACGTTTCACAGTAAAATGGGGGAGGCAGCAAGCAGAGTAGGTAAGAGCTAAAGGTAAAAACTTTCAGTGCCTGGGTTCAAGACCCAGCCCTTCCACTTACTGGGATGACCTAAGAGGACTTGACCGTCCCACTAAGGAAGTTCTCACACACGTCTGGGAACATCATATGTGCTACATAAATGCTGTTTCCAGATTTACGTTATCAAGACAGCCAGTCTGTTCTGCACTAAGATAATAGGGCTCACATTTGTAAAGAACTCTGCATGCCTTGTTTGGGGAGCTTTTGGTTGGTTTTTATGGGTCTTACTGCATGACCCAGGCTACCTGGAACTTACAGATCTGCCAGCCTCAGCCTCACCAGTGCTGGAATTAAAGGTGTGCACAACTGTGCCCAACCTGCATAACCTGCATGCGGTTTCTTAAAACCTTTAGGTGTGTGATTTTTGCAACAGGCTCCGGAACCCCGGGCTAGCCTCAAACTCTTGGTGCTTCTCCTGCCTCAGTGTTCTGAACGCTGAGGTAACAGGCGAGGCAACCTTGACTCTTTTTAGAAAGTGTTCCTTTGCATAGTCATCCGGTTTACCGTAGGTGACTGCAGTGTCTGCCTCTGGAGAACGCACACCCTAACAAGACAAAGAACTGCTGCTGCGGCCTCTTCCGGCAGTCAGCAGTCCCCATGCTCAGAGTACACGTCTTGGATGTGGGTAATAGTTCCACAAATTCTCTCCTCCCCGTTCAACCAGATTCGGGACATTACTCATGCCCACACTGCCCTTCAAGTTCTAGAGCGCTAGGAACCTGCTGTTGATTATCTAGCTGGAGATGGGCCTCCACCCTGCTTCCTGTATTTTGGGACATTTCTGTTTGTTAGGACTCCACCAGAGGGTGGAGAGAGACAGCAAGGGGGAGCCCAGGACAGTCTAGTTGTCAGTGTGCTAACATATCTGATTTAAAGTTATAGCCAAAAGGAGGTTTACCTTATCTGAGGATTTCAAAAAACACCCCTAGCTCAGGGCTCAGGTTACCTCAGATAACACAGGGAAGCCTCCTCCACAGAGCTCAGGATATTATCTCCCCACTCCTCTGGCCTGCTTCCTTCTCTAGTAACACAAAGGAAAAGCCAGGGATAGCCTGACCTGGGTCACTTCACATCTCCTTGTGATATGTCAAGGGGTGTGGAGTGGTATCCTTGGCAAGGGCTTGACATCCAAGGAGAGTTTGAAGCAGAACATATGGAGATAAGGTCAGTAAGAACACAGGGGCAGGCAGTCAGATGACTTGTGTGTCGATACTCAAGTGTGGGACCAGCTGCAAACCCAGCCAAGGCTCCACGAGCTCACACAGATCTCGTGAAGAAAGGCATTCTTTCCGCAGTGTATTTCCTCAGACCTGGGAAACGTTACGATGCTGTCTTTTACACAGCTGACAGCCCCGGGTTAAAATGTCTTCAGGAATTCCAAAGGCAGTCATAATCCCTGAGCAGGAGCTTGGTTCTGGGATTCCTCCGAGGCCCTCTGGACTATTCTAAATCATGAAAAGCAAACTCTGCATTTGTGAAGATTCTCGGTCATAACCAAAAATCACGGAGTACTTTTCCTCCAGCATGAGATACTGCCAGTAGTATTTCTACTGCTCATGGAGTCGTTCAGAATCAAAGCCTGCTGAGCTCAGGTAAAAGTCTCTAAAAAAAAAAAGAAAATCTAGTCTAACCCCTCACCTACCAGAGCAAGAGCCCCCAAGGGCCAGAGAAATAAGCGACAAGCTAACGGAGTGAAAGGAGTTTGAGTACATGCTTACACTGAGAGCTCTAACTGTACTGTTCATTTACTCTTCCCAGCAGCTCTAAATATGCCCATTCTGCAGATGAAGAAACTGAGGCCTGTGAAGGTTAAATTACACCCTCAGGAGGTCTTTCTCTGATGTAAATATTCTAAAGCTCATGAATAAGTGAAACGTAAAGCAAACAACCAAATGGGCTTTTCTAATCAAAGAAATTTGAATAACACATTATATTATTAGGGTCGTTAAAAAAAAATTACAGCCGTGTGAGAAAACTATCCCTAGTTTCTAAAAACAAAAACTAGGTCTGTATCGGTAAAATGTGTCAAAAGGTCTGAGACTCACAAACACCAGTAAGGAAGGGAGACAGAGAGAAAGGAAGAGAGAGGGAAGGAAGAGAGGGAGCAAGGAAAGGGAAAGAGAGGAAGAGAGAGAGGGAGGGCATTTAGTTCGGATGATGAAACAAAGTCCCGCCGAGGCAGAATCAATTCCGTACACTTATCCTTAAGCTCCTCAAATTAAGACAACGTGATTTAAAAGGGCCCACAGGTCTGAGCCCATGAAAAAGAGGGGGATCTATTCAACAATGAAATCCGTATAAGCACATGGTAAATCCTGACATCTTGGGCCGTCTTCGGGGCTGCTTGGAATCATCTGGTGAAAACAGAGCATTTAGGGCGCTGTGGATATCAGGCTAGGGCGCTGTGGATATCAGGCTGGCACACTCGGTCAGGTGATCCAAGTAGAGAAGACCAAGACTTTCACCTAAGCATGCACCGAGGGACCAAGGCATGGTTGCCTCCCGAGAGAATCAAGATTACCTTCTCAGATGCTCACAGGACAGAGATGGGCCAGAATTTATGTGACAGGTGCACCTGCTGTTACTTCCTGGCAGACACAGGAGCGGCAAGAGGAAGAGGGTGGAAGGTGAGATTCATGGGTAATTTTTAGTGTCTTGAAACCTCTCCCAGACTCCTCCCCTGGGCTGCATTCCCCCATCCGGGCCAGGAGCCTTCCCTGCACCTAAGCTGTCATCAGCTTCTTCGTATTTTGTAATAATTCATCATAGATTATATCAGACAAATGGCCACAGACAGACTGACAGACAAGATTAAGAGTTGGGACACCAGCAAAATGTCTGGCTATATTTAAGAGTATCCAAGGAAAATGCATACTACTAAAGTGCCATTAGACCAAAACAGCAGAAGCATGTTACACGTGGGACAGATAGTAATCTGTCAACGGGCCACCCTCAAACAGGAATCAGATATTCAAGGGCTGCAGCTCATGGATTAGTGGGGCACAGTGGAAATCACAGCAGGATAAAATGTTTCATTATTTCCACTTTTTCCTAACATCCCTGATGATCACTGCACCCCAATTAAGAAGGAGTCCCAGCTGAGAGGAGAGAGGGGCCACAGAGGTCGAGACCACTCTCTCCTGCAGCTTCAGAAAGCAATGATGCTTCAGCAACAGAAATTAGCAGAGTTATCCCAGACATGGCCAGCCAGATTCTGGTCCATTCTTCAACTGACCAAGTTCTGTAAAAATGAAAACTGAAAACCCTGTTTACCACAGATCAAACTCAGGTCTGAGAGAGGTAGGGCGGGTTGGCAGGGCTGACAAATGACAGAAAACTCAAACTGAGCAGACTAGATATGGAGATCAACACAGATCTCCACCAGCATCGTTCATGCAATCCTGTCTGCCCAGGAAAGACATCGATCTGCCACTAAAGCCAAGCATCTGCCCTGTGTTCATAAACAAATCTCCTTGGCAATCCCACACACACAGCACCACAGAGGCCACAGACAGTACTCTCAAGACTCATCTCCTCACATGTTCCAACGAACACACCCACAAACAAGTCCCCTTCGAGAAAACAAACTCAAAGAGCCACTAAGCCTTTCCAGCTGCCCTGAGGAGCTCCCTCCAGCACAGACTGCTCCTCTCGCGGCACCAGCCCAGCATCTGACCGTGCCCTCTTTTCCAAAGACAGCAGGGCAGTCCCTGGATGTGGAAAAGTTGATTTTTAAAACTTCACCTTCCTCACACCCAGAGGCCTGTTCCCAGGGGTCACGGATACGACTGGGTTCATCTTGGTTTGCCTTGCTCTGCTTGCCTCAAGTCCCCAGACTCCAGAGTAATATGTACCAAGGATGAAATGAGCAAGCTCACCCCTTGCCACTCATAAGAAGCCTCCCGACACCAGCTCACCACACTGAGCAGAGATCTGTCCACCCAAAACATCCGCGGGGCCATCTCCACGCTGGACCGCTGGCTAGGTGGGAAAGACCCCATCTCCTCTACACGCTCTGGGCCCAGGCACTTGCCAAGCCCGCCCCCCCCCACCCAGCCCCCAGAACACCGAGGATGCGTTGAGGACCGAGAAACTTCCCAGTTAGCAGAGGACAGGTAACGTGGGGGGAGGGGGGCAGGGAAGTGGACAGAGGGCGGAAATTTCCCAGGAGGAGAGGAACAGCCCTAGGAGGGCAAGCTCTGGACTCTGGAAGTTGCAGCTCCCTGAGAGCTCTCCCCGCTGAACGCCAGCTCCCTTTCCCTGTCGGCTCCGGATTTACCAGAGCGCTGGCCAGGCCCGCCCGCCACCTGCGCGCCTCGCTCACCAGAAGCACCGAGCCGCGCACCACCTCCGACACACTCTGCCGCAGCTCCGCCGCCGTGCCGGGCTTGCTCAACGCCCGGGTGAACTTCCGAGTCTCCGTCGACACAGGGAGTTGCTGCTGCGCCATCCTCCGGCCGCCGCTGCGGGCTTCGGACCGCGCGGTCCGGCCCGGTCGCGCCGCCGCCAGGTGCGCCCCGGGCACGGGAACCCCGGGTCCCTGCCGGGTCGTCAGGCACTGCAGCCCGGGCCACGCCCTCTGTGCCGCGTCACGCCCCGAGGTGTCTTCCCCGGATCCGTATGCCTGCGGCGGCGCCTGGCCTCGCTCGGGACGATCCTCCGCGTAGCACCCGCCGCGGCTCCCCCATGCCCCCGACCTCCGTGCTCGGCCGCCTCCTAGGGGCGGGGCGTCCGGCGGGGCGGGGCCGGCGGGCGGGGCAGGGCGCCCTGTGGGGCGGGGCAGGCGGTGGGGGTGGAGCCTTGGTAGGGGTGGAGCCGGCGGGCTGGAAAGGAGTGGAATCCGGCGATACCTCCGCCCCAGAGGGCACAGACCCTACATCCCGAGCCTCTTCCTGCGGGTCCCTGAAGAGACTGTGAAGGCCCCACGGAGCCTTGAGGGTGCGGACTCGCTGGCACCCTAAAGCCCTGGACGGGGAACCTGGCAAAGTACTGTTTATTTATGTGACACCGAGAAGACATAAGCCCTCGAGACCGGTCGGGCGGATCTGGGTCCACTTTACTGTCCCCAGACATGTGACTCTCGGTGGAACTGGACAGCGTCGATCCGAATGAGCCTAGGGCCCAACGCAGACACTGGGCTGTGTGCTGCGTCACCTAGGACGCCAGCGTGACTCCAGGACCTCGATTATCTCGGCAGCAGCCTAAGGACAGCCGACTGATGTGACTCAGCGGCACTACCAGCCGTCTGCACCGCGGGTGCCGAACCCGGGACCTCCGGGATCGCCGCTGCTGACGGCGTGCCTCCGAAAAGACCGTGCCCTGCAGCCTCTCCTGCCTTCCCCTAAATCTCCCTTCTCCCTCCTAAGCACTAGTGCACAGCCCTAGCCCGGCACGGGCTGGGGAGCTTTGCTCTCCGCCTACGCGCATGCTCTGTGGCTTCCATCGGGAAGGGTTCTGCCCAGTCTGACTTCAGGAAGGCTCCACTGATTGGTCCAGCTACTCAAACCACACCCATCACTCCTGATGGACAGCTTCTTACCTGCCTGGTCAGCTTCCGAGGCTTGGTGGCCTTGAAAACCAGAGGCAGGCTGGGGAGTTTCTCAGGATGCCTCCTGATCAAGTATCTGGAGACTTTTTGGAAAAACTTGGAACTGCGTCCCACCTCTCCAAAAATCCAAATCCCTGGCCTAAAGCTAATCTTAGAGCTGAAGGGAGAAAATACCTAGTTTAGAGAGCAAAACACCACCATTCTGGGCTTAATGAGCAGGCCCAGATTTAGAGCTCGGGTATGCAGCTGGCACTCAATAAATGCTTGCTGAACTGAATTTTTTTTTTTACCCTATTGAGTCCACAAAGTGTAACACTGAACAGCATGACAGGTTAAAAGATTTTTAAATTCCTTATTTTTAGTTTTAGTTTTAGTTACTTTGTGTGTCTGTGTACTGGTATGTCCATGGAGACTAGAGCCTTTGAACTTTTTTTAATTACATACCCGATTTGTTTCTCCTCTGTGTAAACCTGGAACGTCCTAGACTTTTCTCGAAGTATGTGATAATAAAACAGAGGTAGGCCAACCACACCCTGCTTTGGGTGGAAAAACTAACACGTTTTGTCTGACTGTCCAGGGCTTGTGTTTTTATGCCTCTGAGCTACCCTAGGGACCTCTGCCCTGTTAAATGAACTGAGAGACAAGTCTGAATCATAAAGCTCTCTGAACTCAATCTCTAAAAATGCTACATATATGGAAGACGCCTGATCTTTTCCAAAACCAAAAGAAATTTTCCTTTGTGTGGGTGATGATTCTAGGTAAGTACTGAAAAGATAATCAGGTTTGAGATTTTGCATACAAATTACTACTGCAGACAAACATTTTCAATTCAAGCATTCACTCATCTTTCAACGACCTTACTGGATGACGTCTTATTTGATTGAAGATATGCACGTGTTCTAATGACATGTTAGTTTTGTTTTTCCAAGTGTCTCTTCTAGTTAAGGCTGGTCTTGATTCATGATGCACCTGCCTCTGGCTCCCAGTGCAGGGATTACAAGCAAACATTCACTACACACCTGAAAATATAACCCTCTTTAAATATCAGACACATCCTGAAAGAGAATGTCTATTTTCAGAAGAAAAAAAATAAGTAACCTGTTTGGAGTAGGTACCCCTGGGACCCGGAGACATGACTCAGAGTTAAGAAGACTGGCTGCTCTTCCAAAGGACTGGGGTTTTAATTTACAGCACCCCTTGGAGCAACTGCTGCAACTCCGCCAATTGCTGGGACAGTCACAACTGCCTGTAACTCCAGCTCCAGTGGAATCCAACACCCTCTTTAGCCTCCAAAGACACACACTCATACATACGCATTCATACCAGCAAACATATATACATACACATAAATAAAACTGAAAGTTAAATCTTGAAAATAAAAACCTACTATTCAAGAGAAGGGACAAATTATAAATGGCCAAAATGATATCCAGAATAGTAAAAAATCAGATACATTACAAAACCCATGGTGTTCTATCTAAAACACCCTAAGGAAGGCACACACACATACAAAAACCTACTAAAAATAATAAACCAGGTTTGCAGCATTGTACAATACAAGATTTATGTTCAAAAGGCATTTTATTTTATCTGCTAGCAATTGAACAATCCAGGTTAGGGAAACGACTCAATTTACCGTACCATCAAAAAGAATAAAACATTTATGCCTAAAGCAAACACAAGACCCATACATTAAAAACTAGAAGATGGGGTTGGGGATTTAGCTCAGTGGTAGAGCGCTTGCCTAGGAAGGGCAAGGCCCTGGGTTCGGTCCCCAGCTCCGAAAAAACAAACCAAAAAAAAAAAAAAAAAAAAAAAAAAAACTAGAAGATGTAATTGGAAGACAGTATGGAGAGACTTGCCATGACACTGAATTACAAGATAGAATATTATTAAAAGGAAAACAGAACACAGTGGGATGTGCCTACAATCCAGTATACAGGAGGCTGAGGCAGGAGGATTATTCATTTGAGACCAGCATGAGATGGTTGCTATGTTCTAGGCCAGTCAAAGCAACAGGGAGACTTTGCTTCAAACAATAAATTGTTAAAATGAAAATAGTCCCCACATTAAGGAACACACAATCCCTATCAAAATCCCAGTTGGGTGTTGACAGTTGTAAAGCTGGTCATAAACGTCACATGGCAGTGCAAAGAGCTTAGAATATCCAACACAGCCGTAAGAATAAAGACTGACCTACCTAGTATTGGCGTAAGGACGGAAATCCAAACCAGTGACATACAATTAACTGGTTCCAAAATAAACAAATCCACTAACGCACAGAAGTGCCATGACCACTGACTGGCTGAGCAAAGGATGCTCTAACAACTGCTGCTGACACAACTTAATATTCAAAAGAATAAATTCACACCTGCATGCCCAATAATATCTAATTATGTCTTATTGTATAGCACACCAAAGATGTGAAATAAGCTAAAACCATAAACACTTAGTGTGGTGGCATACATTTTTATGAACTTGAATGACACAGCAGCTTCGAGCAGAAAAAGCCAAAAATAAATAAATTGGAGTTCATGTAAATTGAAAACATGTTTCAAAGGACACCTTGGGCAGGACTAGCCTCCAAACCAGACTGCTGCCATCTTCCAGAGTTTGGGTGTGCCTGCTTACCAAAGAGCAGCAGAGGTGGGCTTGCTAACTGCCGATGCTCTCTCTTGGAAGGAGCGGGTACAGCAGCGTCACGGGACTTGCACCTGAGTATTCGGCCGCCCCTTCCAAATGGATGTATGCAATTCTGCCGTGATTACACATAGTCTCAGGGGTCTCTGGGAAGGGATAAAGGGGTCAAGGAGGCTTAAGGGAGAGGCCTCCATCTACACAGCTACAGGAGAGCGATCATCCATGCAGGATGCTGACCTTCAGTGTGGCTGCGTTGAAATCATCCTCACACCTGCTGAGAGACTCCCACCCACTGCCCTCTAAGGAAACCTTATAAACTCACTGTTTCCTCAGTGAACTCGGTCACTGGGACAGCTGCCCAAGGGAAAGATCTGTAGCACCGGGACACTCTCAAGAAAGTGAAAAGAACTCTCTCCTCCAGCCGAGCAAGACATTTCCCAAAGGAAAGAAGGCCAAAGGGAAGAAGGTAGCCCCAGTCCCCGCCATCACCAAGAAACAGGAGGCCAAAAAGGTGGTCAATCGTTTGTTTGAGAAAAGGCCTAAGAACTTCGGCATTGGCCAGGACATCCAGACCAAAAGAGATCTCACACGCTTCGTCAAATGGCCCCGCTACATCAGGCTGCAGCAGCAAAGAGCCATCCTCTATAAGAGGCTCAAAGTACCTCCTGCCATCAACCAGTTCACCCAGGTCCTGGACAGGCAAACAGTGACTCAGCTGCTTAAGCTCGCCCACAAGTACAGGCCAGAGACAAAGCAGGAGAAGAAGCAAAGGCTGCTGGCCCGTGCTGAGAAGAAAGCTGCTGGCAAAGGGGACGTCCCATCTGAGAGACCACCTGTACTCCTAGCAGGGGTCAATACAGTCACCACCTTGGTGGAGAAGGCAGCTCAGCTGGTGGTGACTGCCCATGATGTAGACCCCATTGAGCTGGTGGTTTTCCTGCCTGCCGTGTGTCAAAAGATGGGGGTGCCCTACTGCATCATCAAGGGAAAGGCCAGGCTGGGGCGCCTGGTCCACAGGAAGACATGCACCACTGTTGCCTTCACACAGGTTAACTCGGAAGACAAGGGAGCTCTGGCTAAGCTGGTGGAAGCTATTAGGACCAATTATAATGACAGATGTGAGATACGCTGCCACTGGGGAGGCAACGTCCTGGGTCCTAAGTTTGTGGCTCGCATTGCCAAGCTGGAAAAGGCAAAGGCTAAAGAACCCGCCACTAAGCTGGGTTAAATGTACACTAAGTTTTCTGTACATAAATATAATTAAAAAATTTTATAAAGTGAAAAGAATACTTGTAAATCACATACAATGAACTAGCCTCCCAATTTTGTAGAGAACACGTAACTCCCTGATATAGGGAAATTCAATCTCAAAAGCAGACACAATGATACAATAGCATGTTTCATATATTTCTCTAGGTATACAAATGTCTCAGAGCTCATGAAAAGACTCCCCCAAACACTACTCATTTGTAAAATGCAACAAGAAAAGCACAATAGGACGCCCTTTTGTACACTCTATAGTGGCAGTAAGTGAAAAAGAAAGCTGGCTGAAGCCTGCAGATGAGGGTTAGAGAAATCAGAATCTTCATAGATGTGAAAGAAAATAGCTGTTTGGAAAACAGTTTGGGGATTCTTCAGGTTTTTAAACATGCAATTATCACACGGCTAAACAAGTCTACCCTCTAAGCAGACACGCAGGAGAACTGAAGATAAATGGCCACACACAAAATAATGCGCCGAATGTTTACAGAAGTAGGATTGTTCATTCTAGCCAAAGATTGGAATCAACCCGAATTCCATCACTGACGAATGGGTAAACAAAATGTGGTGTATCCAAACATGAAGATGCTATCCAACCATAAATATGGACATATACTGCTTCGTGTTATGATGTATATGAGCCTTTAAAACATAATACTGAGTATAAGCAGACACAAAGGCACTTCACATGTGACATTACATATACGAAGTTGTCAATGAGAAAGGTGCTAGCTATCCCCTCAAAGGGAATAAAAGATAGTTGATCCTGAAGCCAAATTTGAGTGACCGTGGCCTCAAATTTAGATTACCCCAAATTCCATGTTCCAACCTGAAAGCAGTCTCATTTGGTTATGTCACTTTACTAAACTAAGAAAGTCAAAAATCAGGGCAAGTGTAAAATACGTTGGTGGGTGTCTTCACTCTATGTGTAGTGGAACCTGGGAGAGAGGAGCGTAAAAATGAGGTGGACTATAAAACTCACGCAATAGCCGACTTTATTCAGGGCATTTGACTATTTATTCTTTGAGAGTTACGAAGAGTCACCCGAGAGAAGTGTCCAACCACAAGGACAACTTACACACCCCCCGAACCATGTTTTTCCACAGAGGCACATAAATGACTGACAATAGCAATCATGATGAATAATCTGAAGGGAACTCACTCCTACCTGCTACACCTGGGAGGAACACGGAAACAGGTCCAAGAACGATACTGTGTTTTGAAAAAAATCTGAGGTCACATGACTCTGGTCTTGTTTTCTTGGAGTTTTCTCACATACACTCAGAATTCCCCTCACACAACTCCATTCTTGGACCTTGTTCTGACAGGTGGGCCCATGGGAGAGGCGGTCACAGCAAGATGGGGGACGTTTTTCCACAGGCCTCAGATGC
This sequence comes from Rattus rattus, assembly GCF_011064425.1. Classification (NCBI taxonomy): domain Eukaryota; kingdom Metazoa; phylum Chordata; class Mammalia; order Rodentia; family Muridae; genus Rattus; species Rattus rattus. The sequence goes on along the minus strand of NC_046165.1, from coordinate 3,082,082 downwards.
CATCTGATGACATCATCAGCTTTGAGATTGGTGGAAGCTAATGATCTGCTAAGGTTCTGAAAGGTTTTTAATCTATTAGTCATGGGATGCTAGTTCTGACACAGAGGCGGGCAGGGGATGGCTACTCATAGGCTAAAGCTAGCTGAGCCAGGGTAATTAGCTCTGGACCTACAACATGCCCACCTCTCCGAATCAGTGCAGTTTTAACTGTCTTTGCAGACACAGACTTTTCATTCACAAAATGTTCAGAAGCAGAACAAGCAAATCCACAGAAACAGAAACTGAGTTTGTGGTTTCCAGAGGCTGAGGTGAGCCTAGAGTTTCTTCTCAGGGAAAGGAGAATGGCCTGGAACTACATATGCCTTGAGCCATAAAACGCAGACTGGGAACATCGTAGAGGGCAAGGTGGTGACTTTGAACCCAACTCTGTGTGAGTTGGGAACCCACTGTTGGGTCTAAAGCCTGGGAAATAAGTCAGTAGATCTGCAATGTCCCCATTTCTCTTCCTGGATGAACAGACAGAAGACTGCATTTTCTAACCTCCCTCATTGTGGGCTAGGATTGTGTAACAAGATCTAGTTAACAGAAGTAGTTGGGGTGTTGTGTGAAATTTTTATGCCTGGCCATAAAACTCCCCTCAAACTCTCTCTTCCCTTTGCCACAGTAACCATGGGAACCAGATGTGAAGGTGGCTGGACCTCTGAGTCATCCCAGACAGAAAAGCAACTGCTTCCTAATGAGTGGGGTTCGTCTTGGACTGGTATGATCAAAAATGGAACTTTGTGTCAAGCCACAAGGTTAGGTAGGGGTGGCTACAGCTCTGTTAAGAATAGGCTGAGGCAGGGGAGAGTAGGATGCATTCCAGAAAGTCAGATAGAAGACATCAGTCCAAAACAAATGGGGACTACTTCTTTAGTTAGGGTTTTACTGCTGCGAACAGACACCATGACCAAGGCAACTCTTTTTGGTGTTTTTTTTGTTTGTTTGTTTGTTTTTTTTTTTTTCCGGAGCTGGGGACCGAACCCAGGACCTTGCGCTTGCTAGGCAAGCGCTCTACCACTGAGCCAAATCCCCAACCCCCCAAGACAACTCTTATAAAGGGAACATTTAATTGGGGATGGCTTACAGGTTCAGAGGTTCAGTCCATTGTCATCAAGGCAGGAGCATGGCAACATCCAGGCAGGCAAGGAGCAGGAGGAGCTAAGAGTTCTACATCTTTATCTGAAGGCTGCTAGCAGAATACTGGCTTCCAGGCATCTAGGATGAGGAGGGTCTTAAATCCCACACCCACAGTGTCACGCCTGTTCCAACAGAGCCACACCTTCTAAAAGTCCCACTCCCTGGGCTGAGCATATACAAACTACAATGTCTATTTATTAATTGATTTGTAAAATTAACATTCCAAGCTAGTTATGGTTTAAACACTGTAATCTGAGTACTTAATAGGTTGAGGCAGGAGGATAGTGAGTTAACTATAAGCCTGAGCTACAACGAGACCCTGTTTCTAGTAACAGAAATAATTTCCACACTTCTGCAAATCTGCTCATAGACTACTGTGGGAGACAGACATACAATCTGACCCTGATAGGTTGGGGTGGAAGATAGCATAGAGGAGTAATGACTGACTTTACAGAGATGACCCATGAGTGGCCAGCTTCACCGAGAGGACAGGCCTTTCCCTGAACACAGCCCTACACCCAGTATCCACAAAGGTACAGCACAGAGGACCGGGGGTGTAACAGGTTTACAAGATGATATATAGAAAACACCATCAGAGCCGGGCATGGTGGTGCACACCCTTAATCCCAGCACTGGGGAGGCAGAGGCAGGAGGAACTCTGTTAGTTAGAGGTTAGCCTGGTCTACAAAGCAAGTTCAGGACAGCTAGGGCTACATTAGCCAACAGTACATTATCAAAAGTTACTAGCCACCGGCGTTGGGGAGACAGATCTGAAGTTAAGAGCATTTACTACTCTTGCAAAGGACCCAAGTTGGGTTCCTGACACTGGTGTGGTAGCTCACAACCATCTGTGATTCCAGCACACGGGGTTCTAAAGCCCCCCTGTGACCCTAACAGGCACTGCACATGTATGACACACCTATACATGCAGGCAAAACACTCACGCACATAAGATAATAAGTAAGTTACCTGGAGAGATGACCCAGCGTCAAGAGGACTGGCTGTCCTTACAGAAGACCTGGGTTTGATCCTAACACCTACATGTGACTCACGACCACCCATGGTAACTCCAGTTCCAGGTCAGCTAAGGCCCTCCTTTGACCTCTGCAGGCACCATGTGCACACACAATGCACATGTACATACACGCAGGCAAAGCACTTATCCATACAAGCCATTAAAGCAATTTAATGGAGCTGTTTAAGGAATTTTCAGTAAAACAAGGATTTTATCATCCAAAGTCCGTTTCCTTGCTCAGCTAACAGTCCTGTTACTTGAAACAAAATTGGAGTCCTAAGCCATGCCACAGTAAAGAATTACAAAATTAAAGGAGGGCTTTAAATGATTGGATTTTGCTCTCTTTTTTTTTTTAAAGTCTCAGGTTCTATAAAACACTAATTTGTTTTTCTATTTTATTGAGGTTTTATAGTTTTGTTGTTTTAAATAGAATAATCTAAGTCTAGTATTTTAAAACAACTTTTAATAAAGAAACCTTTAAACAAAAGAGAGATGTTTTCAGGGCTACTTTTTTTTTTTTTTTTTTTTTTTTTTTTTTTTTTTGGGGCTGGGGATCGAACCCAGGACCTTGCGCTTCCTCGGCAAGCGCTCTACCACTGAGCCAAATCCCCAACCCCTCAGGGCTACTTTTGACAGAGAAAAGAAAACACCAGCATATCTGTCCTAAGATAGATGATCAAAATTATCAGCTCTTAGATCCTTGTCGAGGGCTTCCAGGGAGGATTGGTAAAGCTGCTGTTCACAAAGAACATCCAGACTCCTCGGGCATGACTAAGGAGGCAGTTTCACCACAACGTCTCCTTCTCCTTCTCCTTCTCCTTCTCCTTCTCCTTCTCCTTCTCCTTCTCCTTCTCCTTCTCCTTCTCCTTCTCCTTCTCCTCTCCTTCTCCTTCTCCTCTCTCCTTCTCCTCCTCTCCTCCTCTTCCTCCTCTTCCTCCTCTCTTCTCCTCCTCTTTCTTCTTCTCCTCCTCCTCCTCCTCCTTCCTCCTCCTCTTCCTTCTTCTTCTTCTTCATCTTCTTCTTCTTCAGGGGTGATAGTGCTCTCATTTTTTTAATGAATTTTTATCAGTTATTTTATTTATTTACATTTCAAATATCCCCTTTCCAGTTTCCCCTCCAAAAACCCGCCATCCCATCTCCCTCTCCCCTACTTCTATGAGGGTGCTCCCCCACCAACCCACTCCTGCCTCAGAGGCTAGCATTCCCCTACACTGGCACATTGAACCTCCATAGGACTAAACACCTCCCCTCCCACTGATGTCTAACAAGGCCATCCTCTGCTACATGTGCAGCTAAAGCCATGGGTCTGTCCATGTGTACTCTTTGGTTGGTGGTTTAGTCCCTGGGAGCTCTGTAGGGTCTGGTTGGTTGATATTGTTGTTCTTCCTATGGGGTTGCAAACTCCTTCAGCTCCTGCAGTCCTTCCCCTAACTCCTCCACTGGGGTCCAAGTCACCAAGACTTGTTTCCCTTTGCATATGATTTTGCTCTCCTCACCTCTGTCACAAGCAGTGTTGGTCTTGTTTTTAAACCGTGTTCCTTTGTATATAGATTGGGCAACCACCAAGCATCAGATTGTATTTGTTTGCAAAGCCAGAGCTGACCTGTCGGCGTGGCAGATGGGTTAGTGAAGGATGAGTGGCATTGTCCTTGATGCCATTAAATGTTAACAAGATGTTACCACCACTGCTGTACTCTATCTGACTACCTAAGCATCATACATAAGACAGTGAATATATAGTCATCGTAATGATTATAACATGCTGTTGTGTAAACCATAAGGGTGTTTACCTCATCAGACAAATTCCCACATTACTCTTATAAGTGTTAAAGTTGAGGTTGGGGATTTAGCTCAGTGGTAGAGCGCTTGCCTAGCAAGCGCAAGGCCCTGGGTTCGGTCCCCAGCTCCGAAAAAAAGAAAAAAAAAATTAGTGTTAAAGTTTGTGAAACTGTGCAAACAGCACAAAGCAAGGTATATTCCTAACTAACTCAGTATTTCTTAGATAAGCTAAAAGGGGATTTGGATGGTGTACTTGGGTTTGCCTAAGGAACAAAAATGTTACCAGGGGGTGGTAGCACACACCTTTTATCCCAGTACTGGGTAAGCAGAGGCAGGCAGGTCTACAGCGGGAGTTCCAGAATAGCCAGGGTTACACAAAGAGACTCTGTCTCAAAACGACATTAAACAAACAAAACCCAAAATAAAAACAGATAAACATAGGTGGTGCTAATAGAATGATATATATGAATAAATGAAAAATTATAAAATAAATAGATATAATAAAAGTTATCTTAGTTCTGTGACACAGAATCTCCTGTAACCCAGAATGGCTGCGAACTCTGTAAGAAGCTGAGGATGGTCTTGAACTCCTGACCCTCTTGCCTCCACCTCCCAAATGCTGGGGTAACAGGTGTGCATCAGTCATGAGGTCAAGATGGAGAATTATCATATGGAACAGAGAGTGGAACCGGCCCGATGTATGGAGACAGAAATTCTGGAATCTGCCAGCTACAGGCGTGGGGACCTGCATGCAAAGCTGACGGTGCCATTCTAGAACCCAGAGTCTACGAACAGGTGATCCATGTTCTGCCAAGACGAAGTGTCAGAGTCACTGGGGACAGAGACAAATGCCCCTGCCTGAGCAGAGAGCCTCCCCCTTCCTCAGCTTCTTACATCTAGTCACAGCCGAGACACAATAGGTGACCTACTCTTGGGAAGGCCAGCTGCTATATTCAGTCAGCTACTCACACCTTACCTTCCTCCAAATACACTTTCACAGATTTGCCTAAAGCAATGTTTAACCAGCTACCGAGGCAACGTATGACCCAGTCAGGTTGGTACATACAATATCCATAGGGATGTCAGAGGAAGCTGCTGGGATTCAGACCCGGCACAAATAGCTGAGGTGCATAGATTCATACCAAAGCGGACCTGGCTTCCAGGTTCTCCCAGCATCCCTCGGTCCCCATCTGCAACAGGACGTGGCCGGCTTATCCTAGTCTCTGTCCTGAACTTTCCAGCCCAGGGGCTGGGCTTCCCTTCCCCAAGAAGCTCTTCTTTATATAATCCAGACATGTTGGTCTCTCCTCTCTCTGGATTTTCTCTCTCCTTTTGTATTCTCTCTCTCTCTCTCTCTCTCTCTCTCTCTCTTCTCTCTCTCTCTCTCTCTCTCTCTCTTCCCCACCCCCTCTGTGTTTCTTCCCCATGGCAATTTCCCTGGCTTTGTTCTTTAGGACCAGTGAACCCACAGGGGAGTGGCTTTCCAGTAAACCTTCATATACTTTAGCTTGGCTTGGATTGGCTCGTTTCATTAGTGGAGAATAACGTATCAGAAGCAACTAAAGCTTTCTCCTCAATGATTCCCCTTGTTGGCAAGGATTTCAAGGAAGCTACTGCAGCAGATATTCCACAGCAGTTTTGAACGACTTTAAACTAAACAGTGTCTGATTGAAACAGCCCCAACCTAGTTTCCTATGGATAAAACAGACCTAGTAAACCTTGCATAGCTTTTCTAGAGAATGCAGTAAAAAGAAAAAAAAAAATACTGAGTTAATGAATGAGAATGGGGGGGTTTTGACAAAACCCCTTTAAAACATATTATTCTCATTGCAGAACAATACTAATCTCAAAGCCTTTTTCCAAGCTTGAGCCCTGGAAGAATGTTAGAATAAATCCAGAGAGGTGCGGCCAAGGAGAGTCCTCATGAGTACAGCTGGCCTGGCTCCCCTCAGAGAGGAAACAGTTTTCTTCCGGGAAACAGTTCCAAAGTCTGAAAGGGCAGTGATTCAAGAATGCCTAGTCACTTGCAGAGATCCCTGGGAAAGGAAAAAAAAAACTTTTCAGAAAGCATTAAGAATGTCAAGAGCAAGGGATCCATTTTAAGTCATAAGCCCCTTCCTCCATTAACCACTAACCCTATGCACACTGAATCTGGACAGGTCCTGAGAGAGCAATCCCTAAGTGTCAGGGAGGCCGTGAGAGTTCTAAGGAATAACTATTTACCAGCCAGTGAGGATGCAGTCTAATGATCAGTGGACGGGACCTACAGAACCAGCTTTAACATAGCCAGATACAGAAGTGGCATCACCAAGGAGTGTCGATGAGAAGAGTTCTTTTTTTCAGACAAATAGGAAAATAAACAAGTATGCGGGACAGACCTTGCCAGAATAGGAATGGTCGTATAGACCGTAAGCTCTAAGATAGATGTGACTAATGAAGCCTCAGAGCTGGGGTCTGGGATGTCACCCAGGCACAAACATGGACAAGCTGATTACCAAGGGGCGGGGTGGGGGAGGGGGGAACGAATGGAGAATCGACAAATAGCCAAATCGAAGGGCTTTGTTTCCATGTTCTAACCATGACCACACAGGAAGGAGAACAGATGGGAGGAAGCCAGAGGCACTGTGTGTTCGGCAAAACCACATCAGTGGTGGTGGTGGTGGTGGTGGTGGTGGTGGTTGGTGGACCTAATTTTAATGACAGTTCTTAAACACTTAAACCTCTCTAGTGAGGGTGGTGGAAGAGAAAGGATATGAGTGGACCTGTTTGAGACAGGGTCTTCTATGGTTGTTTGGAAATTGTTCTTCAATTCCTCCATCCTCCTCCCTTCCTTCTCTCTCTCTCTCTCTCTCTCTCTCTCTCTCTTCTCTCTCCCCCCCTTGTTTTCAGTGGTGGTGGTCCATGTTTGTGACAGGGACATCCCATGGTTGACCCCAGCTTCTTCTTCCTCAGCCTCTCAAGTGCTAGGTTACAGGAGTGAACCCCACCCCTAGCTAAATTATATGCGTTCTATTTGAGGATCGAATTCGCCTCACACATTCCAGGCGTAGTAAACCCATTTCGAAAGTGTGCAGCAGATTCAGATCTGCCCTCTTTCTTGTGTTAACTCGCAGCTGGTGCAGGATGTGTATGTTGTGTAGGTCAGAACCCTGTCTGTGTGTCTTGGACGTAAACCTAGGAGTTGATGAACTTCCCCAAGGTGCTTTTTTTCCCTGCGCATTTGGGGGTGTGCAAGCCTGTGTGATTTTTGCATTTTTGCACAGGTGTGCAAACCTGTGTGTTTGTGTTGTTGGCTGGCTTTCTGTTTAGGAAGCTGGAGCATTAGCTGCCGTGATCTCTTGTATACTTCTCAGAACCTTGCCCATGAGCTTGAGGTCACAGCTTGGGAGAAAGGCCCCTTTCCTCGGGGTGTCAGACACCTACCAGCTCCTGCTATCGTTAGGGTTGGAATGACACAGGGGCTGAAACTCCAGGGAATGGAGAGATGGAGAAAAAGACATAAAGAAAGAGGCCAGGTGGCACATGCCTTTAATTCAGGAGGTAGAGGCAGGAGGATCTCTGTGAGTTCGAGGCTATCCTGATCTACAGAGTGAGTTCCAGGACAGCCAAGGCTACACAGAGAACCCTTGTTTCAACACCACCACCACTACCAAAAAAGAAGAAGAAGAAGAAGAAGAAGAAGAAGAAGAAGAAGAAGAAGGAGGAGGAGGAGAAGAGGAGGAGGAGGAGGAGGAGGAGGAGGAGGAGGGAGGAGGAGGAGGAGGAGGAGGAGGAGGAGGAAAGAAAAGAGGATTTTTTGCTTTCTAGATGCTAGGGACAGCATCTAGAACTAAAGAGCTCTTTCGGGGATCTGTGAGCAGGGCTACATCTGAATTTAGGGCTACCATAAGTTCTCTCTGGGGGAAAGAGGTTATATGTGGATTTAGGGCTACCACATGTTGTCATCTGCTTTTAAAAAGTTCATGTCGGGGTTGGGAATTTAGCTCAGTGGTAGAGCGTTTGCCTAGCAAGCGCAAGGCCCTGGGTTCGGTCCCCAGCTCTGAAAAAAAGAAAAGAAAAGGGCTGGAGAGATGGCTCAGTGGTTAAGAACACCCGAGTACTCTTCCAGAGGTCCTGAGTTCAATTCTCAGCAACCACATGGTGGCTCACAACCATCTGTAATGGGATCCGATGCCCTCTTCTGGTGTGTCTGATGACAGCTACAGTGTACTTATATATAATAAATAAATAAGTCTTTAAAAATAAAAAAAAAAGAAGTTCATGTCTGGAAAGAAAAGGCAAAAACCAGAAAAGGTATCTGTTTGTTGGTAGGAATTCAAATTCTGGCCTTTGTCCCCAAACTACCCACTACCATTTACTTTACAGAGCTCCCAGGTGGCTGATCCATGCAACGTGGGGAGGACAGGAGTCACACGTTCTCCATCCCACGTAGGTTCAGAACCTCCAAAACCAGGGCATCGTTGACTTTGAGTGCATACTAAGTAGTAAAATCTGGGGACGATGACTTGATTTTGCTTGAAACTTATAAAAATATCTTTAGTGTTATTTTTATGGATTTATTTTACTTGTATACATGTGTGTCTGCTGGTAAACACACATGTGTACAGATGCCCACAGAGGCCAGAAGATGGTGTTGGATCCCCTGGAATTAGAGTTACAGGTGTTTGTGAGCCACCGGTGTGGTGCTGAGATCCAAGCTCAGGTCCTCTGAAAGGACAGGCGCTCTTAACCACAGAACCATCTCCCCAGCCGCCAGAACTGCCCTAACATAGTAAAGAGGAACTTTCCTTGGTGACTGAATCACAAGCATCTCATACAACCACATATATGAGCCTAACCTTATATTTTTGTATTGCCCTGTGATTTTTAAGTGCAGTCATGGTCTATTAACTTAATGTCTATTAACTCTGTGCTGAGATGCTGGTACATTGAAAACACAGTTTTATTAGAAATTGTTCACCTTTTCTGTTCCTTCGTGTTATAGTTGGACATCATCTTGATGTTTTAAATACGACTTTTGATCTTTTAATGCTTTTTAGTGAGACGCACTCAAGGGTCTGGCCAGACATTTCAGGGCCCCTCCAAGTGTGATCTTCTGTGTGATGCTTGGGGGGTGGTTGGACTTCTTATATGTCAGCGTGGGGCTCCACGGGTATTCCTAGAGCTCCAGAAAGCTGCTCCAAGAAGCACTGGACTCAGGCTTGAGAGATGGCTCAGTGGTTAAGAGCACTGACTGCTCTTCCAGAGGTCCTGAGTTCAAATTCCATCACCCACATGGTGGCTCACAACCATCTGTAATGGGATCTGATGCCCTCTTCTGGTGTGTCTGAAGATAGCTACAGTGTACGTATATAGAATAAGTAAATATATCTTTAAAAAAGAAAAAGCACTGGACTCTCAAACCATCCCCCAGGGGCCTGTCTTATGGGGAGAGCTACTCAGAGCTGTGCCAGGGTGTGCATAAGATGCCCTGGAGGCACATGTGTCTGTCTGCACATCTGAGTACAATACCCACAGGGTCCAAAAGAGAGCACTGGATTCTCTAGCACTAGAGTCCCAGTGGCTGGAACCTCCTGGGTCCTCTACAACAACAGTATATGGTCTTAGCCACTAAGCTATCTCTCTAGCACTTGGCACCACTATCTGATAACTCAGAACAGAGAGGAATCTTCCTTGCGTTGGGGGAATCTGTGCACATTGTGCTTGTGCTTGTCATGCTTCTTGTCCTAGATCAGCCGTCAAGGATATCCTCTGAATGCCTATAAAATGTAGTTTTTAATAGACATTGCAGTATTAAATTGTAGGTAATAGAATCGACATCTGGCTTTTGTCATCTGAGGTAAGTTACAGTGATGTAAGAACAAGTATCCAGGGTTTTTCCCAGCACTCAAATGCCACAGTGTCCATTATAGCGCCCTCTTCTGGCCTCTTCAAGCACCAGCACAAACATGCACAAACAAATCTGTAGGCACACAAAAAAAAAAACAACAAAAAAAGAGAGACCGGGCTGGAGAGATGGCTCTGTTAAGGCACTGAACTGCTCTTCCACAGTTCAAATCCCAAAAAAAACCATTTTTTTTTGCCCCTTCTGGTGCAAAAAGACAGACCAGATCATATAATAAATGAATAAAAAAAAAAAAAAAAAAAAAAGAGACATCATGAGACATCTTTTTTTGCTCTCCTACCTACAATGAAGAATCAGAAACTAACTTTTCAAACTTCATGCTGCGGCTGGGGTTCCACTTAGTCAGTAGGCTCCTTGCTCAGCACGCGCAGAGCCCCGGGCTCATCCCCAGAACTCCAGGCTTCCTTATTAGACCATCTCTACTGTTCCTGTGTCATCAAGGGACTTTTTCTTCTCTCTTTGGCCATGTGTAAATGCACTCTAGTTTGCTCTGTATTTTTTATTTTCTAAGGGCCTCTTCTTTCTTTCTGTTGTGAGCTTCACTTTAGTTTTGAAACATACAAACCCACATCTTTCTCCCCTGCAAGAGATAAGGTCATGTACATATGTGGACAATTTCAGCTTTGCTAGTGCCGGTGTTTCAGAACAGAGAGAAGGATGCGTTTCACCGCTGTCCCTGATATGAGTTCCTAATGCAGCCCTTTTCTAGAAGTAGAGCATAACCTACTTCTGTGTCCATTTCTTAAAGATTTAAAGAAGGGGGAAAATACTCCTAACCTAATTTTTAAAATAGCTCCTGTATTTAGCAGCGTGGGAGTTTGTGGAAGTAGAGTTCTCAATAAAATGAAAATAAAAAGTCCTCACATATAAACAAAGTAATAAGTACACTTTAGTCAGATTCAAGGGCAATCATAAAGAAAAACGTCGAGAAAAAGGTGTTTTTTTATCAAAATTGATATAATGGAGGGTGTGTGTGTCTATGTATGTGTGTGAGTGTTGTGTGAGTCTGTGTATGTGTTGTGTGAGTGTGTGTATGTGCGAGTATGTGTGAGTGTGTATGTGTATATATGAGTGTGTGTATGGAGTGTGTGTATGAGTGTGTATATGTGTGTGAGTGTGTGTATGTGTCTGTGAGTGTGTCTGTGTGTATCTGTGTATATGTGTGTATGTATATGTGAGTATGTGTGTATGAGTGTATGTATGTGTATATGAGTGTATGTACGTGTGTATGTGTCTGTAAGTGTGTAAATATATGTGTATATGTCTGTGTATGTGTGAATATGAGTATGTGTGAATGTATGTATGTGTATGAGTGTTGTGTGACTGTATTGTGAGTATGTGTATGTGTGTGTATATGTGTATATGTGTGTGTGTGTGTTTATGAGTATGTATGGTGTGTGTGTGTGTGTGTGTATGTGTATGTGTGTATGAGTGTTGTGTGACTGTATTGTGAGTATGTGTATGTGTGTGTATATGTGTATATGTGTGTGATGTGTGTGTATGTATGTGATGTATGTGTGTGTATGTATGTGTATGTGTATGATGTGTATGTGTGTGTGTGAGTGTGTGTGAGTGTGTGTATGTGTGTGTGAGTGTGTGTGTATGAGTATGTGTGAGTGTGTGTGTAAGAGTGTGTGACGGTGTGTGATTGTGCGTATGTGTATATGTGTATATAAGTATGTGTGTGAGTGTGCATGGGTGTGTGTGTATGAGTGTGTATGAGTGTGTGTGAGTGTGTATGAGTGTGTGTGTGTGTGTGTGTGTGTGTGTGTGCATAGATACATATGCATGTGGAGGCCAGAGGACCACCTTGGTTGTGTTAAGACAGGATCTCTCACTGGCCTGAATTTACCAAGGAGTCTCTGTAGATGGGCTGCCATGGAGGCCCACCTTTCCCTCTCCAGTGACATTGTCAAGCTATATTGTTGGTGGCAACGCTGACGAGTCACTGCTGGACGTCTGACATTATTCACTAACCCTAACTCTTGAACATGAATGCCAGCAGCAGCCGTAGGGAAAGCTCCCATTTTTTACATCTTGACTTCGGGTGGGAGGAAAAGTAGCCCTGTCCCTTTCCTCTGGCTTCTTCTTGTGGAATTTCCTTTTCTTGCTCTTTTTCTCTGTCTCTGGTGTAGCCGATTCTTTCTCTCCCTTTGCTGTGGGTGCCTGCTGTAGCAAGAACACACAATTTTTAATTTCCCCGTAACCTATAAACATGCAATTAAAACGAGATCGAAAATGTTCAGAAGACACGCAGTTCTTCCTCCCGCCCCATCTGGCTTCTGGATGGCTGAGGTTGCTTCCTGCCGGTGTCTCTCTGAATGGGAGATGGTAGGGGTTAGGGGAGGGGGGGAGAGAGGGAGGGAGATGGGGGAGGGAGGTGGGGGGTATGGGGAATACTGCAGAGCACCAGGAGCAAGAGAAGGCTTTCTTCCCTTTTTAAAAGAAGGTAAGAGTATTGTTTGCCAAGGCCTGGCCCTCATATGCCTCAGGGCCCACATACCTCACGTATGCCTCACATGCATTCATGAGGACCTATGGGAAGTCGCGGAGGGCGTGGACAATGGTGGCTTTTGGCTTCTTATCCTTTGGGTTTGGACGAGATGGCAGCACTTCTCTTTAACGTGCTTCGTTACACCAAACATTCTCGGAGCATGTCGGTCTAAAATTCAGTATGTTGTACGTCTCAGATAACATAAAATGAATTATGCCGTTAACTCAGGCTGGCCCACTGAAGGTGACCTTGAGGGTAATCCTCTGCCTACACCTCCCAAGTGCTGAGATTACAGGTGGGTATCGCCACACCCAGGGCCTGGTGCACGTTAGCAAACAAGCCACATCCCAGCCCCAGATACATGTTCAGCCTTCACGTATCATTTCAACAGCTTCACGGAATGACAAAGTACTTTCGTTTCAATTTAAGTCCTAAGCAAATGTTGAGAAGGCCCTCCCAGCAGTGGGAACTCCCAGCAGGGGGAACTCCCAGCAGCAGAGGCCAGGAAAGCACCTGAACAAGACCCAGTACAGTGCACAGTGAGTCTGAAAGGGAAGTGTGAGGTCAGAAGTAAGGTCAGAGGTGAGGTCAAAGGGGACATCCTTGACAGGAAAGATCTCCAGCCACCACCCTGGCTCACCACAGCCTCGCCTTCCTGGAAACACAGGGATGAACTTATCTGAAAGCAGGGAGGGGACATTAGTCACAACCTTCCTAATATCCCAGGACACCCCGAAGAGAACTGAAGGGACTCCAGCCAGCCCAAGCATCAAACATGGCTCTGGCAGGCCCTGCCCCCAGCCCCATTCCCTCTGCCTTGCTAAAAAAAAAAACCATTAAATTCCATTCCTAAAGCCAGCCCCCAGGGTCTATTTCCTTATTGGGCCACTTCCTCCTCCTGAGGCTGATCACCAAGGTCCAGTCATCAAAGTATTGAAGTCTAGCAATCAAAACAGTCAAAAGGCCCCCTTGGTTCACCAAGTTAATATTAAACGCCTCATCCTAACAGGCTTTCCCCTTTTTCCTTTATAAACCGCCATTTTCCCATGGGCCGTGTCTGTCCCCTCTCTATCCAGAGGCAGGCCTTTGACCCTCCCCCCCTCCCTCAGGACAGAGACTCATTCCCCTTCTCCCTTGTTCCCTTTTCCTCTCTCCTGTCCTCTATCTCCTGTCATCTTCGTCTCTTCATCCTGTCTCTCCCTCTGGGGCAAATACATCTCCCTTGTGCGGAGAACTTGGAGCTCCTGAGCCAAAGAATGGAACCGTCACTGTGTTATAGACAGGAACTTTCTGGGGACAGATGGAGAAATCGTAAAGAGGCAGCAGTAAGTCCAAGGAGAGGTTCAAGGGATATGGAGAACACCCTAAAGTCCAGAGAACACCCTAAAGCCAGGACCCCCCACCCCAAATAAAACCCTTTTTGGGGAAAAGTCAACTCCACCTGTTACTGAGATGCAGGTCCTCTAAATTGTGGTATTCTCTCCGAGGAGGAGTGGCCTCAGAAGGTAAGCTAAGGGTGGTGAGTAGGGACGAAAGGGGAAGGGGTAAATTATGAGGACCCCTCCCCATCAGTAAAACATGAAAGTAGACAGTTGCTGGGGGGCGGAGACTGACCAGCTAAAGTGCGGAGAGAGAAGTTTGGACTCAGGGTGATCTGCCAGCAAGAAGCAAACAAGGGCTCTTAGAATGCAGTTTTCCAGGGTTTTCACCTGAGTTGCGCTTTCTGCTGATGCAGCTGCTTTGGAGTCATTCCTGCTCCCTGTAACCAACTCCCCTCTCCTAGTGTGAGTTGACACATGACTGTGTGTGTGTGTGTGTGTGTGTGTGTGTGTGTGTGTGTGTGCGTGTGCGCGCGCGCGCACGCGCACTGCACCACCCCAAGAAGTCTGTCCCACACCTGCCCGAGCACCCAGCAGCGAACACCCTAAACGTCCCGTCCCGTTCTCCACAGTTCAGCCTTGACTGCTCTCAGGGCCAGATCAGTCGGCTGGATCTTAGCTACCCCTCCCTGCAGCTGCCGGGAGTAGGCCAGTCTTGGCATCCCTTGCACTGGCCTGAGTCACACTGCCTCATCGGAGAACACACTTCTAGGGGAGCCCGGAATGCTTCGCCTGACCCGAGTCTGTTGTGCCCTCTGACCCTCCCACCAGGCTCCCTTTGCTCATTTTCAGCGAGCCTTCCCTCTCAGAGGAGCAGGTGGAAGTCCCCGCCACCAGCTTAAGGTTTAACCTGGTACAAGGGTTTTCTCTCTGGGGACCGGCTAAATACTTCAGGCAGCCAGCCTCAGAAGGCGGGAGTTTCCTGTCCACTCCCAGCAGGCACATGTGTCGATTGGTGAGTAGCCAAAGCCGGGTGCTGCAGACCTGCTGCGCATGTGCACCCCAGTGTACCACATTTTGCGCCCCGTCACTTCTATTAGAACGAGATTTTGCCATTCTGGCTTGTACTCTTGCCCACTCCAAAAGCTTCTGAGACAAATGGATGGAAGGGTGTCTCTGTGGGCTTCCTCCAGCTAGAGGTAGCCGTAGAGGCTTGATTCTTGTCTTCCTACACAAGTGCCTTCTGTGCCCGGCTCCCAAGTCCTATGGCATCTACTTCAACATACAGCTGATCTGAAAACACCACTTGAAAGCTTTTGTGTGTCTTTGGAACACACTGTGCCTGTGTATGGGGAATTCAGACTCACTGGGAAGGTCATTCTCGTAGGAGCGCCTTGAACCTCCGAAGGATGAGGATTGGCAGGCGAATACTCACCCGTTCAATTCCCTGGCCTTGGCTTTGCTAACGCTCAGACGTGGTGCTCAGAGTTCTCTTAGTGGGATTGAGTTGATTGATTGATGATTGATTGATCGATCGATCGATCGATTGTGCTTTGAGACAGGGCTTCATAATTCTCCGGCTAACCCCAAACTCTCCTGCCTCCACCTGGGATTACACTAGGATTACACTCGCAGCTTATGAAGTGCTGGAGTTGGGCCCAGAGGCTCAAACATGCTAGGCACATCCTTAGCCCCTTCGTATTGGCATTGGGTGCCCTTTACCCATAGCAGCTGGCCCGCGGCTACAACTACCTTTAGTGGATCCTCCTGTTCACTCACAGGCTTCCCCGAGACTCTCAAATAAACAACTTTCACTTTGCCTCAGTGTCCATTTCTGTGAGCCTCAACGTTCGGTGCACATCAGGCCCCGGAGGCACTCAGCTAATCTGCTGATGATCTCTTGCCGGATTTCTGCGTTACAGGGTGTGACTCTTGACTGCGAAGGCTTCTCTCAGGAACAGTCATCTTCCTGTGGAGGGGAAAAGGCCTTCCAGCCACACGTCCTGAAAAAGGATCTAAGAGGCGAAACGTGAAAGGAAGAAAAAGAGGAATTCTCTCCCTTCTGTGCCAGTGTGCTCTCAGATGTGGAGTAGACACTCAGCTCACAGGTTGGTTGTGAGATCACTCACCGTCCCTGAGCCAGCGTGCTGCCTTTTATGGATGCTGTAGCTCAGACTGTGGTGCTGGGAGTATTTTTCCATCGCGTTCTCCACAGAGTTCACAGAAAAGCCAAAAATAATATAAAATGTTCAAACCGACCCTAGACAGGAGCGCAGTTCCATAAACACTCCTGATCAAAACCATCCGTGAAATAAAACTAATAGCCCCATGACCAGAATTCTCACCCTGCCCCCCCCCTTTCCGGCAGGTTGGCACCAGAGTGGTGTTTTTGTGTTACACATGAGGAAGTGAGTCACAGAAAGGACGTGCTGAAGACTCTAGGGCTGCTACTGTCAGGAGATAGCTAGAAGACAATGTTCTCCACGCGGGCTGAGCCTGACAGGATTTATAACACAGCTTCAAGTCCTCCTGATATACCGTGTGGTGAATGAGAAGGGTAATAGGGAGACTAATAGAGTTTTATATGGTTTAGGTTAAGTGGTGAAAATCAAGTTTTTTTTAATATAATTACTGGGAAGCTGGGTGGTGGCAGTGCACACCTTTAATTCCAGCACCGGGAAACAGAATCAGGCAGATCTCTGTGAGTTCAGGACCAGCCTGGTCTACAGAGTGAGTTCCAGGATAGCTAGGGCTACACAGAGAGAACCTATCTCAAAAAACAAAAACAAAACAAAAAAATTAATGGATATTTATTTTTTGCATCGCTATGAATATTTTTAGTATAATTAAAGCAAGAGATGTCTACCTCCCAGGGTTTGTCCCCTGAGAAGTCTCTGGACTCTACATCCTTCCTAACCAAACAAGAGCCCATGGATGTAACAGGACAAGACAGCCTGCCTCGTGCAGCCTGAGTCTGTGCAGACCAACGGGACGAGGATGACTGTCCGGGGAAGGAAGGGTCACGGTACAGGCAGTACGTTGCCCCAGGAGAGCAGCGTTTCTGAGAATGCTGATAAAGAGGGGAGATGTGGGCTGGGCACGGCAGCAGAAAGTATGGGACAAGCAATGATGACTGGCAGCCCTAGGACCAGGTAAAGGGACAGTCATGTGTCAGAAAACAACGGTGAGCTCAGAGGTCAAGGAACAGGTGAACTCAGCAGTATGCGAGGAAAAGTGGCTCACTCACCAAGTTTTAAAATCCAGTGGGCATGGCCGGCGTGGTGAGGGCTCACTGGTCTCCAGTACCTGAGGACAGAGGAGGAACCAGAGGAGAGGTGAGAAGTTATCTCTCTAAATATGTGTGTGCCTGTGTGTGTGTGTGTGTGTGTGTGTGTGTGTGTATGTGTACCTGCCTGCATATGCCTGTGTGTGCATGTGTGTACAAATGTCTCTGTTCACATGTGAAGGTGAGAGGCTAATACTACATCTGTTACTCTCATCTGTCTATCTATCTATCTATCTATCTATCTATCTATCTATCATCTATCTATCTATCATCTATCTATCATCTATCTATTATCATCCATCTATCATCTATCTATCTATCTATCTATCATCTATCTATCACCCATCTATCTATCTATCATCCATCTATCATCTATCTATCTATCTATCTATCTATCTATCTATCTATATCTATATCTATATCTATATCTCTTTATTTATTTATGACAGGGTCTCTCATTGAACCTGAAGCTCACCAACTGACTGGACTGACTGGCCAGCAACCTCCCTTGTACCCACCCTCCTGTCCCCACACCTGAGGCTGGTATGACTGGTGTGAGCTGCGAAGTCTGGCTTTTTAGCTAGTTGCTGTGACTCCAACTCACGTCCTCCTGCTCGAATAGCAAGCACTGTGCACAGGGGGCCACCTCCCCAGCCCCTAGAGTTATTCTCTGAGTTTACCGTGGGAACATCTACATCCATCAGGAGATGGGAAGAGGGGCACAGAGGCAAACGACTGACAGCAATCCCTAGGAAGGGACACCAATGTTTACAAGTAAAGGGGAAGAGATGGAAGGATAGGGTCACCACGTTTCTAGGTAACAGTCAAGGACAGAGTCATCTTCTGTTTCTGAATGAAGGATTTAGATTTAATTGGGTTCTGAGGAAAGCTTCTGGATGAATCCTTGGTTCTTGTTGATCTGATGCTTTCCTCAGTATTTGGGTGAAAACACCAAGGACATGGAGATCAGAGAACGATAGAACTCAGTTTTCGAAACTGTACAAAAAATTGGACACTCGAAGACTGCTGAGGAGTTTGGATTTTAAAACGAAGCGCCATTTGCATTAGCATATAAAAAAGCTTATGTATACATCTCTCGTCTTAAAAGGATGCACAAAACCGATTAAAGGTGCCAAGAAAGAGGGATGGAGAGATGGCTCAGAGGTTAAGAGCACTGTCTGCTCTCCCAGAGGTCCTGAGTTCAACTCCCGACAGCCCCATGGTGGCTTGTAACCGTCTATAGTGAGATCTGGTGCACTCTTCTGGCCTGCAGACACACATGCAGGCAGAATGCTGTATGCAAAATAAATAAGTCCTAAAAAAAAAGATATCAAGGAGAAACTCAACATATGGAGAGATTTTCCATGTTCATGGATAGGAAGGCTCAATCATGTTAAGAAGTCAGCTCTTGCCAAGTGGGTCTTTAGATTCAATGTAATCTAAACTTTGATACTGGCCAATTATTTGAAGTTGTTGATAGGGCAAGCAGTAGACCCAGAATAGCACCAACACAATACCGAGGGAAAAGAACAAACTTGGAGGATGAACACCACTCGACTTCAAGACTCACTATAAAACTACAGCATCCAAGACAATGAATAATAGAGAGGGGGGAATAAAAGGAAAAAGAGCTTGTTAGATTAGTGAAGCAGAGGCCTCCTGTACATAAACCAAGTGACCTTTGACCAAAAGGAGGCCGTGGTGGAACAGACCTGGCCAAAGCAGGAAATATTGCAGGAGAAAGTTCTCCCTGCACCACAGAGTGAGTGAAAGTCCAGCCTGGGCAACTTCACAGCTCACACCTGTAATCCCATCATAGATTTAAAAACGGGCCAAAGACCTTTTCTAAAACTCTTTCTAGGGAGTTCATTTTAGCCTACCCTGACCTTGAACTTGCTTTGTACCAGAGAATGACCCTGAACTCCAGATCCACCTCCCGGATGCTGGTGCTGGGATTACAGGTGTGACCATGCCTGGTTGAAAGACCTTATTAGACCTTCCCTAAAGAAAATGGACATACAGACAGCAAATAAGCATGTGGAAGGATGCTTCCCACCTTCTATTAGGATGCTTCACACCTATCAGGATGCTTCATAACTTCCGTCAGAAGGGAAATTATTAACGACACAACTGAGATCTCACTGCTGTCACTGCTTTCTTGTCAGCACTGCTTGAATCCACAACACTGAGGCTACCAAATGCTGACATGAAGCAGCGGGCAGTTCCACTCTCTCCCGACAGGAATGTAAAACAGTCTGCGTAGGGTTTAAAGGAGATATTTCTCACAGTCTGGGGCATTTGAGCCCTTGGTCTTCAGGCGGCACAGCTTGGGGACGTTTATGAGGCGTGGCCTTGATGGAGGATGGGGTGGGGGCTCAGCACCATTTCCAGGTCACTCTGCCTGCCACTTAAGGTGTGAGCTCTCAGCGTGCGGTTCCAGCGGTGGGACTTGCCTGCGTAGTACTTCCCTAGTGAGACAGTGATAGGCTCAGCCCTCCGGAGCTATAAGCCCAAAATAAACACTTCCTTCTGTACGCTGCCTTGGTCTTGGTGCTTTATTGCAGGAACAGAAAATTAACTGATAAAGTCTGGCTCCTCTACGTGACATCTTGGCAGTTTATATTTTATTCTTCAGATACGTGTGTGTGCACGTGTGTGCCCTCGTTAATGCGGGGGTGTCCATGTTGGGGGTGCGGATGTGCCTGTGTGCACAGTTATGGGAATGAAAAGCTAACCTTGGGTGTTGTCCTCAGAAACACGTTCTATCTCCTTTGAGGCGAGGTCTCTCACTGATTTGGAGTTCACCATTGGAATCGACTGGCTGGCCAGCAGGCCCCAGGGATCATCTCGTCTCTACTTACCCAGCACAGACAAACCAAGCGTGCACAGACATGTGGGGCATTTTCACCATAGCACTGGGATTCCAAGTGGACACTTGGCACATTTTCACATGGGTTCTGGGGACCAAACCGAGTCCTCATGTTTATGGGACACAAACTGAGTGAGTTAGCTCCTCGACCTCCATTTTGGCAGTTTCCTGCAGAATTAGATATATATGAATTATATGACCCAGTACTTCAAACTTTGTTCACATAACAAGCTCCACATGGGTAGTTCTGTCCATATTGTCGAAACTTTAACACCACCAAGAGGTGATAGATGAGTTGTGGTACATCTCTGAAATGGACTATTACTCTGCAATAAAGATGAATAGGCTGTGGAATAAGGGAAAGATATGGGGCAAAGTGCATATTATTAAATAAATTAAGTGAACCTTAGGCTATACACACTAAGAACATAACCAGATGGCATTCTGGGAGTTCTAGGCCAGCTTGGGCTACAGAGTGAGGCCAGCCTGGGCTACAGAGTGAGTGAGACCCTTTCCCAAAAAACAACTTGAAAAAGAATCTGAAGAAATACAGCAAGCATTCAAAGAGACTGAAATCATGGGAGAAAGCTGAGTTGGAAGACATAGCCAGAAGCGATAACACAAACAGCATGATCTGGAAGAACAAGGAGACGGCTTTGCTGGACAATAGGCTCAGGTCTCAGATCTCGTATGTTCACACGGTTAAGGGTTCACTCAGAGAGTGGACTACCTGTTCACAGAAAGAGCAGAAGCGAAGCCTCCGGGGTGCATCCAGACACGTAATATCAAGTACTGCAGTTTAGACAGCTTCGCAGAAGCAGAATGAAAAATCCATTTTAGTTGTCCCTCCCTCCCTCCCTCCTTCTCTCCCTTTCTCTCTCTCTCTCTCTCTCTCTCTCTCTCTCTCTCTCTCTCTCTCTCTCTCTCTCTCTCGTGGGGTTTTCCTGTATTCACCTGGCTGGGCTTGAACTGAGAGATCCTCCTGCCTCTGCCTCCCAAGTGCCCAGCATTAAAGGTGTGCACCACCACTGCCAGGTAGTCTTCTTTTCTGGAACATTCTCAAAGGAAGCTGGAATAAGTTTGGTCACACTATAACTCTCTCTCTCTCTCTCTCTCTCTCTCTCTCTCTCTCTCTCTCTCTCTCTCTCAAAATTTGTTGATGCACTTTTTTTTCCTAGGATTTAATGAGCTATGAAGTTCAAGAATGATAGCTTCTCCATCTAAAAGCAGAGGCGACTCATAGTGGAGTGTGCATCATGGTGACTGAAGAGGACAGCCCACTCCTGCCTTCCCTCACTCCCCGCTAACAACTCAGGAAACAGAGCTAGCACGCAAGAACCTCACAATCATGTGAGAGCCCAGAAGTCAAAGCCTTAGCGACCAACATACAGGGAGGGTTTCTCAGCAAGGCAGAAAGGGAGAAAAGAGGGAGGGGGCATGCTGCTTGATGAGAGAGTAGAGCTGTTAAGTACACTCCGTTGTCTAATTGTAGCTCTCCCCTTTGACCTCAAAACCAAAACGGCTAAGTGGAAGTTGGGGTGAGGTGAGGGGAAGATAGACACGGTGGGAGCAGGGGAGCATGGCGTTCAGTCAAGGAGACTCTCACTAAGATCCTAATTCACCAGTTTCCTTGAGAGGAAGACACAAAGCCTAGGTGAGAACAATGTGTGTGTGGGTCCTCCAGAAAACCGTCAGCTCCAATTCTCATCAAGGGTCAAGGTGAGCACATAATTTTCATATGTTAGAACATGCTGGGCACCGCAGGCTCCTGAGTGTAGAGCGTGGGCAGCAGCAATGAGCTAGCTGTAGGGAGGCAAAAAGAGGGTAGGAGACAATGCCTAGTCCGGGCCAAGGAGGAGAAGGTAATTCCGGCTCACTTCCACCAGAATACCTGGTGGGAAACCAAGGGAAACATGAAGGTGTATGGAAAAAGAGAACGGGTGTGCAAAACCTCCTCCGTGCCTGCATGTGCATGTGTGCGCTTGTGTGTATCCGTGCGCGTCTGTCAATACATAAGCTTTGCACTGAGGTCAAAAGCAGGTTCGGCCATAGCTGAAGTCGTCAAAGCTCTGTGGATTTTTAAAGGTTGTTTTGCTCTGTTGTTGATTTACTCAACCTTTCTTTTTCTTTCTGGTTCTGGGGTCAAACCCAGCATCATACGAGGTAGGTGCAATGGGTTGAGTAAAAATGGTCCCATAGGCTCATAGGGAGTGGCACTATTAGGAGGTACATACTTGGGGGAAGTGTGTCACAGGGACAGGCTTTGAGGTTGCAAATGCTCCAGCCGGGCCAAGTGTCTTTCTTCCCTCTGCCTGCAGATCCTGGATGTAGAGCTCTCAGCTACCTCTCCAACACTGTGTCTGTCTGCTCCCAGCCATGCTTCCTGTCATGAGGATAATGGACTAAACCTCTGAATCTGGGAGCCAGCCCCACTGAAGTGCTTTCCTTTATATTGTGGAACACGTGCTCTGATAACAATGTTTAAAAGCCAGGCCTTGAAGGAAACCCAGGACGTGTGGCTGCTGTATTCCTAACATTTTCTGACCTTGGTACGACAGGAACGTTGGTACGGGCAGCTGTGTGATCCTGTGCACTGGAGCGTGTTTCTCTTGGCCACTTTTCTCTTCGTCGCCTTCTCTTTTCCATCTTCCCCAGGTAGGTGGAGTCAACTGCATCTTCCCTTTCCTCTCCTCTGTCCACCCCTTTGTTCCACCTCCTGTTCTCCTCTCTGGCTTAATCTGATCCCATAATGGTTGCCTTAAAGCCCCTAATTCCCAAGGTGAAGTTCAAGTGAATCGCCTCCTGGAACGGTACAGCCCCTGGCTGTTGTCCTTGGAGCTACAGAACCAGATCAATATCCATCTCACAAATCAGTCTCTGTGCTCTGGAATTCTCCTCCTAACTTCAAATACTCTGGGACATCATTTTTCCTTCCCTCCCACATGGTTACTTGGTTCTCCACTTTGGATGTGTCTTTCTGTGGTGAGTGAGTGTGGCTGTGCCTCTCTGGGCTCCCAGGCCCTCCTTTCTACCCATCACAGTCCTCAGGTCTTCCTGCCTTGATGCCTTCTTTCCAGCCACCTGTGTTTCTACTAATTCCCACCTTTCCTCCATCTCCGTGTCAGTCCTCCCCATTCTGGTCTTCAACACATCTTCGGTGATTCTAAGAGGAAGTCCAAACTCGTTACTTTGGTCTACTGTCTTCACTGTGACCTTGAGTGGCATGTGTGTTTAACTCCTGTATGCTCCCTCCCACAATGTGGAGAGAACCTTCGACTTCCTGTGGGTCAGGTTGTAAAGCTCTCAGCTACTGCTCCAGCACCATGCCTGTCTGCATCCTACCATGATGGTCACAGACCAACCCTCAGAAACTGTAAGCACGTCCCCACTCCAAGTGTTTTCTCTTATAGGTTTCCTGGTCATGGTGTCTCTTCGCAACAGCAGAACAATGACTAAGACAGCCAGCAGGAAGGATAGGATTTGTACCTGCAGAAGCAGGTCTGTATAGGGAGATGTATAAGGCAGCCAAGCCTCAGATCCCTCTGCCTTGTTGGCCAGCATCTGAACTGTGGCCTGGTAGGATTGTAGGCAAGGACCAGTTAAGCCATGCCCACATTCTAGTCCACAGAAGCTATGCCATGACAGACCTAGGTGTTGTGGGTTTGGTCTAATGATGCATATATTATGTTTGGTTCCCAAAACTGCAATCTACATGTAAAAAACTGAGGAAACCCTGCCCCCAGTTGGTTATGATTGGTAGATAAAGTTGATGGCAGCCAATGGCTGGGCAGGGAGACAGAGGCGGGACTTTTAGGGTTCCCAGACAAGGGACAGAGAAGGAGGAGAGATTGCCATGCTGGGGAAGGAAGACAGACACTAGGCCGGAGAGTTACAGAAAGATAGTCATCACGTAGGTGCCGGGTAGTGCAGCCGAGGGGGCTGCAGGTCTGGGTCTGGGGCAGCAAGGATGGAATATAGACTTTAATAAGTAATAACTCGAGACTTTCGGAGGAGGGCATATCAGCAACATGGATGTTAGGGAATGGCCCAGCCATTGAGCTGTTCAAGGCATATCCAAATATAAAGGCTATGTGTGTGTGTGTCTGTGTGTGTGTCTGTGTGTGTGTCTCTGTGTGTGTGTGTCTGTGTGTGTCTTTTTGTGTATCTGTGTATGTGAGTCTGTGTGTGTCTTTTTGTGTCTGTGTATGTGTGCCTGTGTGTTTGTGCGCACATGCACATGTATGTGTCTGTATTTCTGTGTGTGTGTCTCTCTGTGTGTGTGTGTGTCTCTGTGTGTTTCTGTGTTTGTGTATCTGTGTGTGTGTCTGTGTGTATCTCTGTGTGTGTGTGTGTGTGTGTGTGTGTGTGTGTCTCTTTGTGTATCTCTGTGTATTTCTGTGTATGTCTGTGTGTCTGTGTGTGTGTTTGTGTGTCTCTGTGTGTGTGTGTGTGTGTCTCTCTGTGTGTGTGTGTGTCTCTATGTGTGTGTCTGTGTGTGTGTATGTGTGTCTCTCTCTATGTGTGTGTCTCTGTGTATGTGTCTGTGTGTGTGTGTCTGTGTGTGTGTCCGTGTGTCTGTGTATGTGTGTCTGTGAGCATGTCCGTGTGTCTGTGTATGTGTGTCTGTGTGTCTCTGTGTGTGTGTCTCTGTGTGTGTGTCTCTCTGTGTGTGTCTCTCTCTGTGTGTATTTGTCTCTATGTGTGTGTCTCTGTGTGTCTGTGTGTATACATGTGTCTGTTTGTGTGTCTGTGTGTGTTTTGTGTGTCTGTGTGTGTGTGTGTCTGTGTATGACTCTATGTGTGTGTGTATCTGTGTGTATCTCTGTGTGTGTGTCTGTGTGTCTGCGTGTGTGTCTGTGTGTGTGTCTGTGTATACCTGTGTGTGTGTCTCTGTGTGTGTGTGTCTGTGTACATGTGTGTCAGTGTCTATGTGTCTGTGTGTGTCTTTGTGTCTGTGTGTGTGTTTCTGTGTGTGTGTGTGTCTTTCATTCAAGAACCCAGAATGTTGGTGTGGGTAATGAGGAACATGCACCACCTCCAGAATCCACTCCAGTAACCTCAGTTGGGTTCAGCCACACCTAGGCTGTTTCAAGGTTTGCTTTGTGGCGACGTGTGACTCAGCAATGTGAAACTAAACTGGCCCTGGTACAAATGGTAACCAAAGCAGGTAGAGGCAGGAGGATTAGAAGATCAAGGCCAGCCTCAGCTACATTAGAGAGTTCAAGGCTAGCCTGGGTTCCTTAAGACCCTATCAAAATAAGAAAGAATAGAAGGAAGGAAGGAAAGGGAGAGGGAGGTGGAAGTGAGGGAATGAGGGTCGGAGGGAAGAGACTAATATAGACCTCCATTTCTGGGTTCCTTAGGTTATGTGAAGTGGAAAAAAGTAAATGGGTGAATTAAAATGTCCTGGGCAAAATGTCCTGGGCTTGGTGCTCTGTTTCAGACACTGTGGGATGAACACGTTATTGGAGGGCACCAGAGAAAGGAAGCGTCTCAGGTCTGGGGATGAGTGCAGAGGCTGTTGCCTGGGGAAGCCCATCCCAGTTGACTATCACGCACATCACATTTCCTGGAAGGAATGTCAAGCTTGGAAGGGAGGCCTTGAAGTTGCTACACAGCTCACCAGGGTCAGCAAACCAGCCTGAGCCAGATCCATAACGAAGGCACAACGTGCGCTAAAGGAAGACGCGGGAGAAAGGTGCGTCCTGAGGTCGGAAGGATGGGGCCTCACGAGCGTCACAGACAGAGAGGAAGAGAGAGGAACTACGTTGTCGAGGAGCCCACCACCGGCAGAGCTCTTCGGGCACCACAGTGACAGACCTGCATCTCCTCATTGCTTGGTTTCACAGCCAGCCAGAGACACTTGCTAAGCACTCTGTGCCCGGGGAGTGCCACTCATTCCGGTGCTAGGGATATAAGATGTACCGGAAGTGCTGTTTGGAGCTCAGTCGCAGGTTCTAAAGTCTTAATTGCCAGCACTGCATTATGGGAGAGGACTGGCAACGCCTGAGAAGGATAATCTAGCAAGTAGCTTACTCGAGAGATGCCCGTTCTGTCTTCAAGTTCTAGACTTACGGACCGGCCTCCACACACATACTCATCACCACTGTCTACATGGGCTCCGGAGATCTAAAGTCCACCCCTCCTCACTGCTCAGCCATCTCCCCTGCTCTCGTGATTACATGAAAAGCCTCGAAGCAGGCGGAGGATCTAGATTGACCTCTTCACCAGAGGCACGTAAGCCGCTAGTATTCTTCTCAGTCACTACAGAAACAGTAATGAATGAATTTCAAGGATGTAGTGTATGCTACTCAGCGGGTCCCTTATAATTAAAGTGCTGGTAAACTAGGCACGGTGGTGCTCATAATCCCAGCCATTGAAAGACATTGGCAGGAGGAGAGCAAGGTGACCCAGCTTAGGCTACAGAGTAAGACAGTCCCTAAATAAATACATAAATAAAATAAAATTTTTTTTAAAGATTTATTTATTTTATTTATATGAGTACACTGTAGCTGTCTTCAGACACACCAGACAAGGGCATTGGATCCCATTACAGATGGTTGTGAGCCACCATGTGGTTGCTGGACCACATTTGAACTCAGGACCTCTGGAAGTGCAGTCAGTGCTCTTAACCGCTGAGCCATCTCTCCAGCCCTTTTTTTTTTTTTTCCGGAGCTGGGGACCGAACCCAGGGCCTTGCGCTTCCTAGGCAAGCGCTCTACCACTGAGCTAAATCCCCAACCCCAAAATTAAATTTAAAATAAATAAGGAAACATATTTTTGTGCACAGAGCAACTCCAAAGTCCATTCAAACTACCAGGAAGAAAGAAATCTTCCCCCCAATGCCAGTTACACATTAGTCTAAGTAGGTCTTTGGCTGTCATTACACACTCCCTCCTGTGTCATCTGTGGATCTCAGTGTGCTCTGAGAACAGTACCAATCGGACAGCCATCTCAGGTCGGTTCCAGCCTCATTAATGTCTCAGAAAACTATGTCTGACGTAAGCACTCAGCCAAAGCTACTCACTGCAGGGAAAGTTGAAACATTGTAGAAAGTGCAGGTTGGTGGATGGGGGATGTTAGGAAGTTAAAGCAGGCAAGCCTGGCTGACGTATTAAATACGTTCATGGCTATAGAGGTGACTAAGACTTGAGGTGGGGAACGGCCACTGACAGGCAAGATTTTAGGAGGATTGGATCTCTAACGTGCTTGGAAACATGCTTCCACATGTCCCACTTCACAATCTGATTCATGTTCAAGCCCTGTTCATCATCTCCAGAGACCCCTCCCATCAGTGAGGAGGGTAGAGTCACACAAAGGCTTTGGCTGGCCTCAGGTTTCATGGTTTGCTCAGCGACGACTTGGAGCTAGCATGACACCTGCCCTGTGTGCCTTCACCTCATGTCTGCTTCTGATCCCTTCTGGGAACACCAGCACCTTCTGAGTAATAAATAGGGACACCCTTTGTGGGACTGATTTAAATTAATTTGTTAGTTTCCCCTAAATTCATCGGCGTTTTAACTGACAAGCCAAGTCAGTGTAGCAACCAGCCTGGTAAACATATAGAAGAAAACAACAACAACAACAACAACAGGATGAATTGGCTTATTCGTGTACACAGAGCCGTGATCTTTTAGTTCCACTGCGGACGTAGAGATGATTTCTGACAGACCAAAATAAAAATTCCACGTGGGTGATCAGTTCTCGTATGTAGCACGACAGGTGCTGTCACAATGGGAAGGCGATTTTATTGAATGAGAAGAAACACTGAGCTTATGAAATGATCTCTTCTGGGGACTTAAGCCTATTTCATGAGAGTATCTGTTTTAATCCCTACTGTTTTCATGCATCCCTTTGACAGTAAATTCAACATATAACATTAGTACACCATGCCTGAGGCTGACTGCAAACTGCCAATTTGGTTCAATGGGGAGGTAGACTGTCAACTGTTTGCTATGCTTTCATGGGGTCCCTTGTTCTCTGGAGGTCCATTTTATATCCTGATAAAGGATTTGAGCCCTCTGCCTATGTTGAGTTCATGTCTAGGGATTCAACCAACTGCAGACCCCGAGTCATTTTTGAGATATTTATTTTATTTTTTTATGGGTACTCATGTTTACCTGCCTGTCTGTATGTGCACCCGGTGCATGCAGGAGCCTTCCGAGGTCACGAGAAGGCTCCCAGGAACTACAGTTACAGATATTGTAAATTGTCGGAGCCTGCACCGACACGGTACCGGGAATCCGGCGAAAGCCTATGGGATAAAAGAGACACACACACACACACACACACACACACACACACACACACACACACACACACAGGTTATCGTGTCAAGCCAGGAAAGAGGAAAGAGAGAGAGAGAGAGAGAGAGAGAGAGAGAGAGAGAGAACAAAGTGTCTCCTGTAGCTTTATTCACCACTTATATACCCAAGTCTCCAGGTAGAAAATATCTGGGAAGCACAGTGGGAAACCCTGGCTCGTGACTTCGGTAAGGAAAGACCGACTACTACGAGGCCTGAATTAATTAGGGAGAGATCCGAGAAGACCAGCCTAAATCTCAAGGATAAAGGCTGAGGAAGCAAAAGGCAGAAGTAAATTGACCACCACCCAGGTGTGGTCCAGGTGTGTCAGTTCCACATGCATCAGCCGGGCTCAGCAGAGGTCATGCAGTGGAGACACCGGGTGTTTACTAGAGAGATACTTGGTCTTTTCTTCCTGTGACGTAAATTCATGGGAGAGGCTTTTGTCCAACAGTCTCTTGACTTTATGGCGGTAATCTTAACTGTGGCCATACAGTCACAAAGTGGCCAGGCCCAAATCCAATACGGTTCCCTACAGTAAGTTACCTTGTGGTTGTGGAAATTGAACCGAGGGCTTCTGCAAGAGCAGTAAGGGCTCTTAACTGCTGAGCCAACTCTCAACCCCACATTTTTTTGAATTGCATGCATACAGAGCACGTGCAGAACCTTTTCTTATTGTCTTCATAACACAGCGATGAGACACGTAACGTGTACACTGCATTGTGAGTCACCTGGAAGGTATTTAAAGTATACAGAATGAAGTGCACCGGGGAAATGTTTTTCTTTACACACACAGCAAGTTAAGACCACGCTCAGGGCTGCAGAGATGACTCAGCAGTTTGGAGCACTCGCTCTTGCAGAGAGCGTGGGCTCTGTTTCCAGCACCTACAAGGCAGCTCATAACTATCTGTAACTTCAGTTCCACGGGACTTAATGCCTTTTTCTGGCCTCTGCAGGCACCAAGCATATACAGGGTGCACATACATACATACATACATACATACATATATACATACATACATTCATACACACATGAAAATACTCATACACATAAAATAAAAGTGAATACATCTTTAAAAAAGAATAAGAAGACAATGACCGTTTAGTCACATATCCACATCAAATGATTGACTAGAACTGACATTCATCTGATGAGAACTAAGGCTCCTTAAGAGACACAATGTAGCATGTTCGGGTGAACGGGCACCTGGAGTAGTAAGAGCCTTATGTCTTTTGGGTTTATTTTATACCCATCCGTATTTTGCCTTCATGTACTTATGTACACCGTGTGCCTGGTACTTATAAAGGCCATCTGAACCCTGGAACCAGAGTTACTATGGATTACTGTGAACCAGCATGTGTGTGCTGGGAACCACACTTGGGCCCTCTGGGAGAGCAGCAAGTGGTCTTGGGTACTGAGCCATCTTTCCAGCCTTCTCTGTCCACCACAGTAACCTTGAAACTAAAAGTGCACAGGGACATTTTGGTGACCGTTCTCCAGCACTGGTTGATGAAGAAACAGGTGAGTTGGGTCTGGGGAGTCAGTGTTCACAGAGAGGCAGAGAATGCAAGGCACTCTCTGCACTGTTCCTTGCGTTCCAAGCTTCCTCCCTGCGACCTGCATCCAGAAGCAGTCTCCTCGTATTGGGGAAAGTCAGCAAAGCAACGGCTGCAGTGACAGTTTCTGGGGAAGAGAGTAGAAACGAAATAACATCAGCCGAGAAAAATGTTAGCACATCATCTCTGAGAAAAAAAAATTAGCGGTGATCTTTATAGTTATTTTGAGAATGAGATAAAATAGTGAAAGAGGAAAGCAACTTTGTAGACAGGCTTTCTCACTCGCTGCATTTCTAGAAACTCTCAGCGTTTCACTCTGTTTTCTTTCTTCTGTTTCCTATGGCTTTAAAAAGGCAGGCCTGAGCCGGCAGTGGTGGAACGCACCTTTAATCCCAGCACTCCGGAGGCAGAGGCAGGTGAATCTCTGTAAGCTAGAGGCCAGCTCATCTACAGAGAGAGTTCCAGGACAGCCAGAGGTACACGGAGAAACCCTGCCTCAAGAAAAAAAAAAAAAAAAAAAAAAAAAAAAAAACAAAAAAAAAAACAAAACAAAAAAAAAAAAAAGTAGGCCTGTCCTACACTTCTTCATCCCTCATTTTGACTGATGTTTGCTTGTTCTCTTAATTGGGTCCAGGATATTTAAGACTTTCTTTCTTTCTTTCTTTCTTTCTTTCTTTCTTTCTTTCTTTCTTTCTTTCTCTTCCTTCCTTCCTGCCTTCCTTTCTTTTTCTTTCTTTCTTTCTTTCTTTCTTTCTTCCTTTCCTTGATGGTTGTTTGATTTTTGAGATTGGAATCTCACCATATATCCCTGCTTCATCTGGAACTCACTGGAATTAAAGGTGTGTGCCACCATGCCTGACCTGTTTTTAAATTTTTAAGATTTAGATAGAATCTATGTTTATCAGCATTTGCACACACACATGTGCATGCCTGGTGCCTGAGCAAGTCAGAAGATGCCGGGTCCATCCCACTCAGTACAAGAATCAGGCTGTCTGCTCGGTCTGCAGTGACTGGCAATGGACGGGGTAGCTTGGAGAGGGTCCCCTGGACTGGCTGGTTGTGGTGAGGCTGGGAAAAGTCTGCAAGGAGCCCCTGCAGGAGCTCATCCTGAGAGAACATGGCCAGAGGCAGTTTCAGGAAGCCTGGTCTCCAAACACTGCTTACACTGCACGTAAACGAACTGTGGCTTACACATGACAGTGGCTAACTCTCATCTCACTAATCAAGATGGCTCCTTGCCATAGACCAGAACTAACCCTTTAAAGTTCAGTGCCCTATACACCTCAGCACGTTTCGAAGAATTCTGTCACTATTAAGCATCTTATTGATTGTACAAGAGGTAGAGGACTTGAAAACCAGTGGTATCCTCTTTAAAAAAAAATTGGTATATGGGTTCCTTGAACTGTGGGTTAAAGGTGGTCGCAATTAACCATTTAAGACACTTTTTAAAGATTTGTCTATTTTAATGTATGAATGAGTGAGTTTATGTGCACCACATGTGTGCAGGTGCCCCCCCCCCAAAAAAAAAGCAGAGAGCATTGGCTCCTCTGGGACTGGGCTATATGGGTGGTGTAACTGAACATGGATTCTCTACAAGAGCATTAAGCACTCTGAACCACAAGGCCATCGCTCTAGTCCCACAGATACCATTTGATTTTACACATGCCTTCATATTAGCACTTGAAAAATATTAACTTACATCTTTATTATTTTAAAAGTCCTTGCAGGAGGTGCTGCCACAGATGATGTTCCGTGACAGTCAGGCCTGGGAAGTCTGTCACTTGCTCAGCATCTGGCTTTCTAGAGCCCAAGCGTATAGGACCCAGTGGTACCTACTTGGAACTTGGAGATCTGATCAGTGCTTTCAGAGTAGAAGGACCTGGGAAAGCAGACACCAGTGAGAAAGAATTCAATCTCTAAAACCCACATTAAAAACATTATGGGAAGCCAGTAGCCAGGCGCTGGTGGCACAGGTCTTTAATCACAACACTCAGGAGGCAGAGAAGTCAGATCTTCGTGAGTTCAAGGCCACCGTGAGTTCTAAGATAGCTGGAGCTGCACCAAGAAACCCCATCTCAAAGAACTCAAACCAACACCCATTATGGATTGGTTCTAATGCTATTTGTGCTTATTCGGCTCCCAGAATTATGTGGGAACCCACACATCTGCCTGTAAAACACTGAGGAGCCCTGCCCCCAGTTGGCTTTGATTGGAGAGTAAAGTTGCCTGTGGCCAATAGCTGGGCAGGGAGACCGAGGTGGGGCTTTAGATTTCCTGGACAAGGGAATCACAGCGAGAAGAAACAGGAAGATCAAAGAGGAGAGTTGCAGAAGACAGAGTAACAATCATGTAAGAACTGGGGAAGAGCAGGCCCCAAGGGGCCCCTTCCTGACTGGGGTGGGGGTGGTGCAGACCCTTGTATGGGTGGGAGGGGGGCCTTGGTTACCTTTAAATGCTGTGACAAAGTATCGTAACCTAGGCAAGTTATAGAAGAAAGGATTTAGGTTAGATGGTGGTGGTACACACTTGAATTCCAGCACTTGGGAGGCAGAAGCAGAAGGTGGATGTCTGAGTTCGAAGCCAACTTGGTCTATAAAGTGAGTTCTAGGACAGCCAAGGTTACAGAGAAACCCTAAATGGGAAGGAAACAAACAAACAAAAATAAAGAACCAAATAAAGGAAGGAATGAAGGAAGGAAGGAAGGAATGAAGGAAGAAAGGAAGGATGGAAGAAAGGAAGGAAGGAAGGAAGAAGCAAGCAAACATGTAATTTAGGGTTCACAATTCCAAGGGGTGGTAGAGTCCATGACCGTCATGGGAAGGAGCTTGGCAACAGACAGGCGCATATGGCATTGCAGCAGTAGCTGAAAGCTCACGTCTGGTCCTTGAGTGGGAGGAAGAGAGAAAGCTAGCTGGGAATGGAGTGGGATTGAAACCTCAAAGTCCATTTCCCCAGCACCATACCTCCTCCAACAAGGCCACACCTCCTGATCCTTCCCAAACAGTTCCACCAACTGGGGAGCAGGTACTCAAACATCTCATTCAAACACCACAAAAGGGTGTTTTGTCCCTGATTCCTTCCAGATCTGTTCCCTGTTGTTCCCTGTTTCTGATGTCATGATACTCTGTCCTTGTGTGTGCTATTAAGTATTGCCTACTAAGCCCTCTGAAGCCATGATCCAAAATAAAACTTTCTCTTATGTCAACATCAATGAAAAGCTGTGATGGTTTGAATGAGGATGCCCCCCCCCATGGGGGACTTGATCATCAGGGAGTAGAACTGTTTGAAAATAAAAGATTTCAAGGATTAGGGGTGTGGCCTTGTTGGAGTAGGCATGGCCTTGTTGGAGGAAGTGTCACTGGTGTGGGCTTTGAGGTCTCAAATGCCCATGCCAGACCCAGCATCTCTCTCCTCCCCCTCCAATTACATGCCTTTTTCCATAAGAATTGCCTTGGTCATGGGTGCCTCTTCACATCAATAGAATGGTGGCTAAGACAATAGCTAATGAATACAATTCCCACCGACCGACACCGCTTTGTGGCTCTTGCCATATCACATGCTGGGTGATACACTTCTGGCAAAACTGCGCCATACTGCTTAGAGAGTCTAATGATATCGCTCGTCACACTGTTGGTGCCCTGTGCCTGAACTACAAGTCCCTAGCCCACCGGGTACAACCGCATCTCTTGTATTTATCTCAGGCTACTGCTACTCTTCCTCCATGGGGTCAGACGCACACCCCCTGTCCCCCGCCTCCATTCCAGCTGGTATTTCACTGTTGATCCACAGAGAATGGCTGTGAGAAAAACATTAAGAGGCCTCTGCTTTACTGGTTTGTACAGTTCAATCTCTTCAGGTGATGGTCACACACTGACTAACTCACGGAGCTGAGAATGAGAGCAATAGGTTTACAGTTAATGATAATAATAATAATAATAGTGATAATAATAATAATAATAATAATAATAATAATAATAAAAATTAAGAATCCTCCAAGGAAGATGCTGCTGTTCACAAAGGGGGGAAATTCACCCCTCTGCAGCCTGTGACAGGCTCCGTGCTTCACCACATCTTGGGAAGTATCTTGGATCTTTTCTACCATTTCTTTGATGTGTGCTTTGAGATTGAGAACTATCAGCACACAGAAGAGCACAGCACCGGAACTTTCCACAACATTAGCAGCCTCCCAGAGGGCCACAAATCTCCTTCATACCTCTCAGGTCCTGGTCTCACGTCCTCAGGGAGATGTGTGCAGGCTTCATTCTGTTTGCATAAGAAATGAGTCAGAGTACAAAGCACTCATCCGAACATGGTGACTAAACTCTCAGGCAGTCAGTCAGCTCAAGCACCCTCAGAAGACGCTGTGAGTGAATGAGTTCCTCAGCAGCTCACATGTAGCGGACATGTGCTTTCATCCGCCTAGCTGCATAGAGGTTCCTGGCTTAGCAATAAAGTAGGGTGATATTGGTCTGAGGATTGTCCTTTCGGTGTCTCCTCAAGGGCCAGGAGCAAAGGCCATGTCTGCCCCACGTGTGTGTCAGTGACAGCTGTGATTCGAGTGTTGTGTAGTATTTTGCTCCAAGCAGAAATGTCTATGGAGTCTTCAAGATCAATGTGTCCCCAAGGACATCAAGATCAATGGATCCCCAAGGGCAAGCATTTTTATGGGAAAACAACTGCAAATTGCTTATCTCTTTAGCCTGGGATGTCCTGAGAGTCTAATAGTCACATGCCTTTGTTCATGCAAGAGTCTGAAATACCTGTCACTTTATCAGCACATACTATGCAAAACATTGATTGGCAGATAATGATGGAGCATAAGATTCTCTAGGAGACATTATAATTCCTTCTCCCCAGATGGCAGCCACATATCTAATAATGCATAGAACTGAGAATAATCCCAGGGACCTGAGTCACAATTTTCAAGAGACCCCCCGAAGGTGACATTATCTTTCCAATAGTCAGAGGAAAGATTCACTCCCCTGCAAATTAAATTGGTGCTAAAATAAATATAACCATAAAAGGCCCCGTGAGCTCTGAATCATTGCACTAATGTCTGCCACTGCTTTGGTACAAATGCTTATTGAACTTATATAGTGTGCCAGGTACTGCTCTTACACATTTATTCTCATCAGCAGGCAGTCCAAAATCTATACAGCTTATATTCTAGTATTTGCAAGATACTATGTTTTTCTTCAAAGATTAGTTTTAAAAATATTTAGTTTTTTTTCCGTGTGTGGACTCATGCACACATGTGTTGAGCTCCCCAAAACTGGAGTTAGAGGCAGTCGTGAGCCTCCGCATGGGTGCTGGGAATTGAACTCAAGTCCTCTAATGAGCAGTCAGTGCTCTTCACCTTGAGCCGTCTCTCCAGCCCCCTGGATTTTTAATAGAAGGACAGAAGGTAAAATTTGAAACTTCAATGTAAAATGAAGCAGAGTTAATGACTTAGTTAGGGTTTTGCTGCTGTGAAGAGAAACTATGACCAAGGCAACTCTTATGAGAGAAAATATTTACTGGCTTACATTTTAGAGATTTAGTTCATTATCATCAAGGCAGAAAGCATGGCACCATGAGGGCAGATGTGGTGCTGGAAAAGGAGCTGAGAGTTCTACATCTCGATCTACAGGCAGCAAGGAGGAGACTGGATTCCATACTAGGTGGGCTTGAGCACCAGAGACCTCAAAGTCTGCCCTGACAATGACATGATTCCTCCAACAAGGCCAAACCTACATTAGCAAGGCCATACTTTCTAATAGTTCACTCCCTGTGGGCCAAACATTCACACACACACACACACACACACACACACACACACACGAGTCTATTGGGCCAAACCTACTCAGACTATCACAGTTAATGGCAGAAAGCGATTGGTGATGTTTACATAATGAGGTTAGAGGAGACCTCGTCCAGAAGGTGCATTTGATCAGAGGCCTGAGAGATGGGAAAGAGTGAGCTGTGGGATGACAGGAACAAGAGGGTGAGACAGCCTATGTGGAAAGTACAGCACGCAGGTGTCACGTGTAGCCATTGACCCAAATGAGGGATAATCTAGAGAGCTGATACTGTGAGCATCTGATATACAAGAAAGGAGGGGGGTTCTGTTAACCCCACCAGGCAAGAATAAGACCACCACTACAAATTTTGAGCCAAATTTGAAGCAAGCTTTATTAAATACCAGCCAGGACAATGGACGTTGGCCAGGCCAATCCCCCCAGATTACCAGAGAATGGCCATGAATTATGTTAGTCAGGTGCTCACAAAGGCAGAACCCATAAGGTTACTTCCTGACTTCATCCAGTTGGGGCAAGGATATATCCTGATATACTTACACACCTCCTGCCTCTGTATGATTAAAGACATCCTGGGCAGTTGAAGCGACCAACCCTGTTTACAGAAGTGAGAACACATGGCTTGTCGTCTTACATAAACAATGGCCCCCAGAACTCCAGGAAGTGATCTGCCTTGGACGAGTGGGGCTTACAAGGTAGAGGCATTTTTGTCTCACAGCTCTCTTAGGCACAGCTACTCAAACTTAAAATGTAACATTATCTATCACAGCTCCTAGGGAACTCTGTCACGTAAGAGGTACAGAGAGTGAAACACCATCATCAGAAGCCAAAAAGAAGCGAAGGGTCAGAAGGAAGGAAGCCCAAACACAAGATGTTCCTGAAGTGTGGAGAGCCTTAAGCAACTGTGCTCATACATAAACATTACTAGATACCCACCTTCCCTGACATGTGCAAACGGGCCTTACTTGGATGAAGCATCTACCTGTGAAGGGAACATTTACGTAAGTGTTTTCAAGGAACTGTAGGCAAACACATTTATGACATTCATGTGTCCTCAGTGAACGACGATATCTCTCCAAGGTTGTCATTTACCACACTACATTAATCATTTTCCAAACCCTAAAAGTCACTATCGAAAGGTATAGACAGAGCACATGCCTTTGATCTTGCAACTCAAGGGGCAAAAGCAGGCAGATCTCTGTGAGTTCACAGCCAACCTGGTCTACGTTGGAACTTTCCTTGACAGCCAGAACTAGAGTGAGGCCCTGTCTCAAAAAACAGAACGAAACAAAAGACAAAAGTAAACAACAACAAAAATGATAGAAAACCAAAAGGATAGGAAGGGGCTAGCAAGATGGCTCAGCAGGTAAAGGCATCTACCACTGAAACTGACCAACTTAGTTGAATCCTGGGACCCACTTAGTGGAAGGAGAGAACTCCCACAAGTTGGCCTTTGACCTCCATCCAAATGCACTGTGTGTGATCCACTCAGTCTGATGCACTTAGACACCC
The DNA here is from genome assembly GCF_011064425.1 of Rattus rattus. Lineage (NCBI taxonomy): Eukaryota > Metazoa > Chordata > Mammalia > Rodentia > Muridae > Rattus > Rattus rattus. The sequence goes on along the minus strand of NC_046165.1, from coordinate 3,045,069 downwards.
ACCCACAACACACACAGTGCACTGCGATCTACTCACTCTGATGCACTTAGACACTGACACACACACACACACACACACACACATGCATACACACATGCACACACAAGATAAATATTAAAAATGGTTTTATAAAAGACTATCTGAAAGCACAAATGGGAGAGGTTTCCGAATGATGCAGAATACATAAAGAATGTGTACGAGCGAGTGAGAGAAAGGCATATACGCCGTGAGTAGAAGAGGCCTGCATAGGAGGCATTTTCCTTTAGTGGAAACGCGAATGAGCATTAACATATGAGACGATGCTCAACCTCATTAGTAACTTGGAAAAATGCAAATTTAATCTTCAAAGGAGAACATTTTGCACCCACCAGATTGGCATAAATTTTAAAAACCTGATAATACCACATACTGACGAAGGATAGAAAAGGCAGAAAATATCATTTGCTGACTCTGGAAGTATAAAAATGGTGGTCTGGCCTAGGGCTAGAGAGATGGATCAGCAGTTAAGGGCTCTTACTGCTTGGCTTGGTCAATGGTCTATTGCTGAGAAGAGACCCACGACCATGACAGCTCTTATAAAGGAAAGCATTTAACTGGAGTTTGCTCACAGCTTCAGATGGTAGTCCACTGTCTTCACGGCAGCGAGCACGGTGCTGGAGCAGTAGCTGAAAGTTCTATATATGGACCTTCAGGCAGCAGGAAGAGAGAGCTACTGGGCCTGGCTTGGGCCCTTGAAGCCCACCCCCAGTGACACACTTCCTCCACCAAGGCCACACCCACCCTCACAAGGCCACACCTCCTAATCCTTTCAAATACTGTCACTCCCAGGTGACCAAGCATTCAAATCTACAAGCCTCTATGGACATTTTCTTCCCACCACTGTTCTTGTTTATGTCTGTGGTTTTGTTTCTCAAATGAATTATCATTATCTCATTTTAAATGCAAAGTCACAACTACCTGTAACTCCCAAAAAAGGTACACACACACACACACACACACACACACACTAACAATTAAAAAGTAAGCTGTTCAAATTAATATAGTAGTTTGGGAAATAATTTTGATGCTATCCATTGAATCTGAAGATGCACATCTTTGGTACTCAGCAGTCTCCCTCTGGAGAAATGCTTGCCCGATTGCACCAGGTAAGCCAAGAAAGGTGGTCACAGAAACATTGCTCGGGATAACAGAAAGGACACAACAGAAATGGCACCCAGAGAATAGATAAACCGCCAACAAGAGATTCCAAGGCAGCCAGGCACTGTGGTTATACTCCCGCCTCTCCAGACACGGAGGCAGGAGGATTGGGTTCATAGACTGAGCTGTGGTAAGTTCCGGATCACTTTGGGCTAAACAGCAAGAGCTTGCCTCAAACGAAACTAAACAAGAAGGTTTGCTTTAACCCCAAGCATTTAAAACAGTTCTCTTTCAGGTGGCCCCATTCCTTCATGTGCATTGTTGCTCGGAGTAAGGTCATTGGGCTCCATATGTAGCATTGGCTCAACTATGCTTCTCAAACCCATGACACGCATGGGAGTCTTTTTCTGAGGATGTAACACACATATAAACAAAATGTCTTAGTGGACACCCCCCCCACTCCCCAAAATAATCACTACTTGATATAAAAACTTGGGGTTGGGGATTTAGCTCAGTGGTAGAGCGCTTGCCTAGCAAGCGCAAGGCCCTGGTTGGTCCTCAGCTCCGAAAAAACAAAAAACAAAAAAAAAAAAAAACAAAACAAAACAAAACAAAACAAAAAAATTTCTACATTCAAGTTGGACTGTGGTGACTCACACCTTTAATCCCAGTGCTTGGGAGGCAGAAGCAGGTGAACCTCTGAGTTCGAGGCAAGCCTGGTCTCGAGAGTGAGTTCCCGGACTGCCAGGGGTACACAGCAGAGAAACCCCATCTTGAAACGAACAAACAAACAAACAAACAAACAAACAAACCCAAAAGACAACAATAAAAAGGAAACTCCCTCAGGATGAAGACGTGTCCTTGTCTCCTCCGTCTCTTCTTGATTCTAACATGGGGGTTCCAGGTACAGAGATCTGTTCTCTTTCCCCTCTTATTTTCCTACATTGGCTCAGAAGCACCAATGTTTTCTGCCTCTGCACCAGACAGAAGAAAGGAATCCGTGAAGCCTACCATAGCTGTGTCCCAGAAAGGAAGGGGTTGTTTCTTGACCTCAGTGTGTCTCTGGTTGTATCCCTTCAAAGTGCCCTCTTACTTTTGTGAAGTATGGAGAGAGTGATGGGCAGGGGGTGAGGGTGGTAATGATGTCCCACGGCCCAGGAGAAAGGTGTGGACACAGAACTCAAGCAGGATACCTAGGCTAGCCACCCTTGCTGGGCTGTGGACAGCAATGCAGACACACTTCTAGGAGAATTCAGGTTAATTGCTGCTAAAATTATCCTGAGGAGTTTTTTTTTTTCCACTCTTTGTTGTCTTAAGAAAGATGTAGGAAACTCTGCAATTAATTGCTTAGTGAAGACAAAGTCAAGAAGCCCTAGAAAGTAAGTTGTCTTTGCCGGCAGCTCTGCCTTGCTGGAAGTCATTATCCACAACGCTGAGAGGATATTTTCGTATTACCTCCTCACTTGCAATACCGTCACTACCAGTTTGGGGCAGGAATGTGTTGTGCGGGTGAAGGATTGACGTGTCTTGCATGAAGTATGGGTTTTCATGGGCCTACTTGTGTCTCTTTATAATTTGCATGTTGATATTCTAAGTCTTGGTCTTTAAGAATATGTCTGTTTTAAAATATAACGCTGTTAAAGGTGCAGCTAAGGTTAAACTTAGACAGAGACTCCTGGTTCAGCATGACTGGTCTCCTCATGGGAAGAGACCACCTAGGAGGAGGATCCTGAGAAGACACAGTGAGAAGGTGGAGTACACAAGCCAAACAGCAAGGCACCGAGAGACACGCCCTTTCTTCACCTCAGATTTCTACAATGGGAATCACAAGCTTTTAGTATCCGAACACCCAGTCTGTGATGCTTGCTATACCCTCCCTCCCAAGCTAATCCAGACCAAGCTGTCATTCCCACCATGCCCCAGAGATTTCCCGCTCTGCCTTTTTAACAAGAGCATTAGATTGGGTTCTGTTAGGATAGTCGCAGTACTAACCCAACCCTTAGACTAGAGGTCAACACTTTTTACTGTAAAAAGCCTTTCAGTAAGTACTTTAGGCTACAAACAAAGAAATAAAGCTCACATAGCCCAGGCTGACCTCAACCTCAATAGATAGCTGAGAATGACCTCGAACTTCTGACCTTCCAGGCCCCAGTACTGGGCTCCAGTGTGCATCGCCATGTCCTGTTGGTATTTTGAAGCTCTGAAGGCCAACAGGTAAAAAGGAGGTGTGTGGTGTAGGTCTTTGTGTAATGACTTAAAAGAATCAACTGGTTATGCCTGCATATGAAGTACATATGAAGAAGCGAAAAGAGAGTTCAAGGGTCAATCAACAAAGACATCTGTAAGGAAAACGTGGTGTGTTTTCCTTGAAAGAGAAACACAATCTGATACAAGCTACAACATGAAGGAACCTTAAAGACAGGTTAAGGGAGAGAAGCCAGACAGAGAAGAGTCCCTGTCTACGAGGTTTGTAGACTATATAACATTTTAGAGGTAGAAAGCAGATCAAGGTGGGCTGGGCATGGGTGGAGGGGAGGGTTGGGAACTCAGGTTACATGGATAAGAGTCTCAGCATGGGATGATTAAAAAGGTTTGGAAACGCTGGAGGCTGTTGCCCAACATCATGAATGAACTTAATGTTGTAGAACTGCACACATATACTCATTAAGATAGCAAGTTGTATGCACAGTTTGTGGTGATTCCCAAAAAATTAAAGAAATGAAAACAACCAAGGGAGAGAGCTGTGGATGTAGCCCGGTTTGCTAGAGCCTTTGCCTGTGAAGCCTGAAGCCCTGGGTTTAATTCCCAGAAACTAGGTGTGGTGGTTCTTGCCTGTAATTCCAGCTCCCAATAGGTGGAGGCAAGAAGGTCAGGGTTCAAGTTTACCATTCCGGTTTGCTTTCTGTGGCTGTGATAAAACACTGAGGCCAAAAACAACTTGGGGAGGAAAGTGTTTGTTTGGGGAGGCTATAACCCATCTTCGAGGCAGGAACTTGAAGCACAGACCATGGAGAAGCACTGCTTACTGGCTTGCTTCCCATGAGCGCTCAGTTATCCCCAGGCTTACCTGCCCAGGGATGGCACTGCCCATAGTGGGCTGGGTCCTCCTACACCAATGAGTAATAAGGAAAATGCCCCCACATGCCTTTGACAATCTGACGGAGGCAATGCTTCAACTGAGGGTCCCTTTTCCCCGTTATGTCACGTTGACAAAATTACCCTTCACAGCTACATGGGAGCTGGAGGCAAATATGGAATACAAGAGAACCTGTCTCAAAAAGAAAAGCCTGGAAAAAACCGCACCAGGGCAGGGCCAGATGGGTGATGGGGAGGGGGCAAGTGTGTCCCAGTAGTTTGCCTATTCTGTGTTACATGGTTGTTTAGGTCTTCCTTCCTCCCCCTATTACTCTAGCAACCAAGGGGTCTGCTGTAGAGCAGACAGGACACTGTAACTAGTGTCACCTATTACCAGTGCTCTACCGAGTGTCTGAAATGTCCCCTTTGTCCAGCCTGAGTGCATCTGAGTGTCTGTCTGACCTGCAGATGTGCTGCCCACTCTTAAAGTGTGTCACTAGGGTTGGGGATTTAGCTCAGTGGTAGAGCTTGCCTAGGAAGCAAAGGCCCTGGGTTCGGTCCCCAGCTCCGAAAAAAAAAAACCAAAAAAAAAAAAAAAAAAAAGTGTGTCACTAAGGCAAGATGTCCCAGAACGATTGAATAGATGTAGAACTGGTTCTGGCAGCCTCTTCCCTTTGTATGGTTTATATAGGACCCTAGTTATCAGATTCGATCTGTGAAGAGTGTCCCTCTAGCTGTTAAATACACACAAATAAACAAACACACACGAAACTTCCCGTCTTCCTTTCGTGATGTTATAAGGGCAATTGCCCATTCCGAGGTGACTGTGGGACGTCTCCATCCCATCAGACTGTCGCTCATTCATGGAAACAGACAAGAAACCAAAACCTCAGGCTCTTCATGAGATTCATATGGCTACGGAAACCACTGCTCATGTCTGGGTGAAGAAAGGGAAAGTTGTGGGAAAAAGCGGATACTAATACCCCTGTATTGCCTGAGGCCTCAAAGTGTCCCAAGACAACATGTCTGCCAACCTGCCATCAGAAACCTAGGACAGGGCTGGAGAGATGGCTCAGCAGTTAAGAGCACTGATTGCTCTTCCAGAGGTCCTGAGTTCAAATCCCAGCAACCACATGATGGCTCATAACAATCTGTAATGGGATCCGATGCCTTCTTCTGGTGTGTCTGAAGACAGCAACAGTGTACTCCTATAAATTAAATAAATTAAAAAAAAAAAAAAGGAAACCTAGGACAGAGTACTCAAGATTTAGCACCTTGTTACTGCACCTCCCACAACATGACATGTTTGAATTGCTCTAAAGTCATAGCAGACCAAGAATATAAAGAAACTGCAGAATAGGTTAAGTTCATGCCTACATACAAAGAAAACAACCCGGATACAAGTTTCTGGGAGTGTCTGTCTCTGAGCCCCGTCCACTGAAACAAAGTTTCCATAAGAACAAGAGTTTAAGATTAAACAACTTTAGTACCAAAGGAAGGCAGAGAACCCAGCCAGCTGTCCAGTGTATCTGGCAAAAGATCAGATCAAGGGGGAAACCCGGAGAGCTGTTTACTCCAAAAGTACCAAGGATGGATAAATCCAGGATTTTCTTGACCACTGCAAGGAGCTCTACCGGAGAGAAATATTGGAAACCCCTTCCACTCATCAGGGATATAATCAACACACCAAGATGCTGCTGGAATTCTGAGGCTATCAGAGATACTCCTGGACAGAATCCTGGACAGCTCACTAGGTGTGCCGAGAAAACATGTGTACCAGGATGAAAGAAGAAAGCACAAGGAGGAATAGACTTGGTTGTGAAATTACTTCTTTGGGGGCGAGGTGGGGGTCGGAGAGGAAGGAGGCTGGGGATGTATGTATCTATGGGTATCCAGGACAGATAATCTGGGAGTTTGTTGATCACTCTAAGGAGCTCTGCTGGAGACAGACAATGCTAGATCAGGGGTCCCACTAGGGGGCAATAGAGTCCTATAGCTAAGGGCAGGGGTTCCGTCTACCTCAGCTGGTTTCAACCTCAGTTTGTCCAGTTTACAAAGGTGACCTCAAAACCTTTCTTTCTCAGGCTCTAACTTTTTGGGGCTCTAAGTTCTTCATCTGTAAATGGAAAAATTATAGTAGTATGGATAATATATTGATCGTAGATAATAATAGTTGTGGACATGTGTGTAAATAGTATTATTTGGTGATCAAACTTACCATTTATGTGACTAAGGGAAGGGATGGCCTTGCACATGTGCACTGGACGGCTGCAGGGCCAAGGGTAACTGGCACATAGGAAATCACTGAGGGAAGCTTGACCAGTGTTACTCACCAAGGTAAGGAGATAGGACTCATGACGGGTGTGAGGACCAGGGGTGGGGGGGAGGATCAGGGGTAGAGGAGGGAGGAATCACCTGTTTCTCTAGTTTTTTTTTATCTAGTCCATTTACAAAATATTTAAATGTGGTAAATAAAATTTGCTACCCAAGCATTTTAAGTGTAGGGCTGGGCAGCTTTAATTACATTCTTATCATTGAAACCTGAGGCTGGAAACAGGGCCAAGTTAAAATCTTTGGTGGCTCTCCCCTAGTTACCCATCTCTGCCAGCCATATCTCCCATTTCAGAGATTCTGAAACCCCACAAAACAGTGCCCCATGCTAGGGGCCAAGTACTCAAGGCCTGTGGGGGGACGTCTGTCTCACACTCAAATCATGACAAGCACGGACACACAATACACGCCCAGCCCCATTGCTCCTACAGCTTTAAGGATGGCTGTTACCTTATCAATATTGCTAAAAATCCCAACAGACCAGTTTTCTCTCTGTGCCTCCAAGAGTAGTAAAAGGTAAAATCAATGACCTAGAAGAGAGCATGTTTTGTTATATAAGTGCAGACTTACAGTGCAATGAAAAGGTGTGTGTGTGTGTGTGTGTGTGTGTGTGTGTGTGTGTGTTTTTCTCACCAGTTTGCTCCCCTCATTGACAGTGCCTGCAGACATGAGTGAACCTTGCCCCACTGAGACCTCAGGCTGGTGAGTAATGTCACAAACATAAACGGATGTACGGATGTATCTTGGAGGTAAAGGAGGTCGGAGAATGCGGCTCTGCTTTCTCTGTTATTACATTCTGAGAACATCTCGGGGAGAGCCGCTTGACTCCCCCAGAAAAAGAGCCATAACGCTATGCTGTCGGCTCCTTCTTCAAATGGCAGGTTCTCTCTGTTCTAGGTGCTCATTTCTAATTGCGACTTTAGGAGCGAGCTGTCCCTCGAGAGTTCCTGGAGAAACGGACTTGATTCGTGTTCGGCTTCCTTGATCCTTAACTGCTGGTAATAGCTGCAGAAAGCACGTGTGTGAAGGCCGTTACCAGTGTGTGCTCTTAAATGTTTGTTAATGTAGTTAATGCTTAGAAAAGTCCCTAGAGGCAAGTAGTGTTAACATCACTCCCCTCATACAAGCGAGGACATGAGGGTCCAAAGACCCGCCCCTCTGTGAGGAGCTAATGGAACCTGAGGTCTGCGAGGGAAGGGCACTTTTCTTTGGGGGCGTGGCCATTGGCGGAGTGCCTGTGGGTGGTGCCCCATTGGGTGTCCCCACCCTCCTGAGCAAGCGGGGGCGGCACCAATGAGACCCAGGGATTGTTATTGAACAAGTAGAGAAAATGCCATGAAATGGGAGGGGGACATAGGGCGGGGATGCTAGAAGAAGCTGAAGAGAGTAAGCTGGAGATGGATGCAATCAAAATACACCATATTTACAAGGGAGAGATAACAACAGGGGCTGAAGAGACAGCTCGCCCGTTAAGAGCAGTTGCTGATCTTGGAGAGGGTCCAGTTTAAAAATAAATGCATCTTAAAAAATTTTAAGAAGAGATGTCACTTTGAAAAATAAAGAGCAAGTGAAGAAACAGGGATGGAGGGGTTCAGAAACTACTGGAGTGTCTGGCTAGGGAGCACTAGGGAGGTCTGGCTAGGGAGCACTGAGGGTCTGGCTAGGGAGCAATGGGGGGTCACTGGGAGCACTGGGTCTGGCTAGGGAGCACTGGGGATCTGGCTAGGGAGCACTGGAGGGTCTGGCTAGGGAGCACTGGGGGTCTGGCTAGGGAGCACTGAGGGGTCTGGCTAGGGGGCACTGGGGGGGTCTAGCTAGGGAGCACTGGAAGGTCTGGCTAGGGAGCACTGGAAGGTCTGGCTAGGGAGCATGGGGCTTGGGCTAGAAGCCGGGCCATAAGCATGACACCTTCATCACTGCACACATGACTTTGCTCTCCAGGAGGAGAGCGTTCTGACAGTATGGCAAGGTGCAAGAACAATATACATGACATAATTATTTGTTTATATCTTATGTGTGTAACACCCATCTTTTAAGACAATTAAAATACACGTTTCTATATATGAAAATGGTTTCTTTTAAATATCACTATCGAGGCACTGACTTTCTCAGATTTTGGTGTGATGGGGTCTTAGCTAGAATTCCTGCCCTCCCCTTTTTCTGTCTTTTTGTTTTGTTTTGAGATAGGATTATGTGCAGCCCAGGCTGGCCTTGAACTTCTAACCCTTTTGCATCTGCCTGCTGAGTGCTCTGATCACAGGTGAGTGTCAGGGATGAAATCAAAGGCTTGCTAGCAAACACTCTTCCCACTTAGCATCATGCCCTGTCCTGGGCCGGAAATGATATAAACACATAGAAAAGATAATGTGTGTTTGCCTGGACTCATTTTTCCAGGGTCTTACTATGTAGCCCAAGCTTACCTTGAACTCTTTTTGTTTGGTTTGGGACAGGGTATCTGTGTCTATGTTTCCCTGGCTAGCCTAGAACTTGCTATGTAGACTATGTAGACGAGGCTGGTCTTAAACTCATCATCTTACCTCTCTCCCTCTCCCTGAGGTGCTGGAAGTTCAGCTATTCCTGGCCTGACCTGCTTTGTTCTCCCAGAGTTCTCGGGATTATTAACAAGCACAATCATGCCCGCCTTGAAATAACTTTAAAAAATAATACCTTTTCTCTTAAAAAATCAGGTAGATTGTTGTCCTTGCCAACCCAACCTTTGGATTTCTTAGCAGATGGAGGTGGAGCCCCCTTTTCCTTCCTCTAGAAGTCGAGAGTCAAGGATTAGCTAGAGTCCATCAGTTACCATCATGAATGTATTTGGACCAATGGCTGTTATACCTCTAGGTAAACTCACACAGCATTTAAACTCCCCATCGTCACAGTAATAAGGAAAAGCTGGGGCGGATTCAAAATAACATGAGCATGTGATCAAAAGGTTGGGAAAGTTACAGAAATATTTAGTCTGCAGAAGAGAAGGCTGTAAGGTGTTCGGAAAATCAAGTCATCGAACAGAGGAGAGAAAGGAAACCGCACGGATACCCGAGTCACGGTGAGCGGTGGATTGGCTTTGCTGGAGGCCACTGCGTGGAACAAGAGCAAAGGAGCAAAGTCAAGGAGACTGAGTGCCAGGGGCGTAGCGATCACCAACAATAGGAGGTATCATTATTCACTATTCACTATTCACTATTCACTATTCACTATTCATTGTTCACTATTCACTATTTCACTATTCACTGTTCACTGTTCACTATTTACTGTTTGCTATTCACTATTCGATATTTCACTCAGAGGGCTGGTCACGGCACAGAGGCCAGGTGGGCACATAGGCGACCAGAGAAGGTCTGTCGGTGTCAGATCCCACAATCTTATGCATACACTCTGTCCTTGGACCCCACACAGGGTCCTTTTGAGTCCTTCTCAGGCTGCCCAGAGGAAAATCTAACTTACAAAGGTGGGTGCCCGCTCTGTGGGAGAGCATTCCTTAGCATTCCCAGAACCACAAAACAACACACAAACATCTGCTGGTTCACTTTGTCACTCTTTTGTTTCTTCTCTGCTGTTGGCTGGGTTCTCACTGAGTGACCACTCCTTTAAAGGTCCTGCACCCCAACGGAATAAGGAGTGTTTGACAAATCCAAGAATCATCTGGCTCTCAGGTTTTAATCAGTTCCACATTTTACACACACATGACATCATTGTTATATAAAGGAGACTCTCACAGAAGGCTAGCCAAGACTCTCCTGGAACACAATTCATCTCTCAACACTTCTATACATCGACAGGCCACAGGAATCGAGGGGTCCAGGATCCACACCAGAGGAGAGTTTGAGCTAGTACTGTAGAAAGCTGAGGGCAGTCTTGTCCAGCTGCACACACAATTTGAAGAGGGCTGTGACTGGCTGGTGTCACCAGTCAGAGCACACAGTGACGTGTGCGTGGGACCGTCACAGAGTGCCAGAGGATTGTTAAAAGCACCCTCTATTTGGAGAGCCAAGTACATAGGCACCAACTGTTGGGAAGGAAGTCAGAAAGACTGGCATTCTAACGCAGGGTACTAATAAACAAAAGGAAATGAGATTGTGTATAAGAGTTTTACAGAGAAGCAGAATGAATGGCCTGTGTGTGTGTGGTTGTGTGTGTGTGTGTGTGTGTGTGTGTGTGTGAGAGAGAGAGAGAGAGAGAGAGAGAGAGAGAGAGAGAGAGAGAATTTGAAGAATTGGCTTCAAATTCTGTGGGTTTGAGAGGTTGAGTCTGAGGCATGAGAGTTGCTGTGAGTTTGAGGCCAGCCTGGGCTGCATAGCAAGACCCTGTCTTAAATAAGTGAATAAAAAAAAACCCAAACAACATAAACAAGCCAGGGCTGGAGTAATGGTCCAGTGGTAAAAAGCACTTGCTACTTTTGCATAGGACCAGCGTCCATATATGGAAGCTCCCAACTGAAACACCAGTTCTGACGGGAACTGATACCTTCTTCTGATCTTCCCTGGTGAATTTCAGAGCGAAGGTTCACCAGGTTCACACATGATGCGTGTACATGCACATACCTGGTGCACATTCAGGCAAAACAATTGTACATATAAAAAGAAAATTAATTAATCTAAAAATAATTAAAGAAACAACCAAGGAGGGTCTGGTGGCACACGCCTGTTATCTTAGCTCGTGCGAGGTAGACAGGAGGATCGGGAGAACAAAGTCATCCTCAGCTATTCACTGATTTTTGGATGTAGCCTGGGCTTCATGAAACCCCCGGGTGGATAACGTCACAGAAACAACCCAACCGGATGTACTTGAGCAAACACCCGACTGCTGTGGCGTCAGTGAGTGGCTCTGAAATTCACCATCCTGGTCGCGGCTAGCGGCAGCACCGTGTCAGTTGTTGCCTGGGAAGAAGGACCATAAGTTGAAGAACTGCTTCCATCAGACTGGTCAATGGGCATGCGTAGGGGACATTTTTTAAATTACTAATTGGTGGAGGAGTGCCAAGCCCACCCACTGCCATCTTTGGGCAGGTAGGTCTGGGATGCATAAGAAAGATGAGCAAGCCAGGGGGAGCCAGAGAGTAAGAAGCCTTTGTCCATGGCTTCGGTTTCAAGCCCCTGCATTGAACTACTGCCCAGGCTTCCCCCACCCCCGCCCCACCCCGCCTTCCCCTCATCCCCCACCCTCACCCCATCCCCCATTCCCGCCCGCAAAGATCGGCTGTAACATGTAAGCCAAATAGTCCCTTTCCTCTGCAAGCTGCTTTGGTCAGAGTGTTTCATCATGAACACAGAGAGGCAGACTTAGACAAACATCAAGACTAAGAAGTCTGGGGGTGCCACTCACTCGCTGGGGGTCCAGAAGATGCTGAACCTCCAGGAAAGCAGAAGCCCAGCGGTCATAACTGGGTGATGCCATCGTGTGACTGAACGTTGTGCACCCTCATTCTGTGTGTCGATCGCTGTGCTAAGCCTTGGGGAGTAGAGACGCAAAGCACTCTTGCTCACGGCTGAGCCGAGGACATGAAGGATAGCAGGGTGACCACTTCATAGCCTGCACTAACTGCTCCAGGGCCGTCCAAGGACCACAGGCGCTTAAGGAAGTGAAGTCCAGCAGATGTCGAAGTGAGCAGGGATCTCTAACTTTTTCCTTCCTAACTGGCCTAGGCCCTGGACTGCAGCCTCACAAAGAGAGAGCTTAGGGTGACTATAGAAAGTCAGAGCTATGGTGACTGATGCCACGTTAAGGAATGTAGACGCAGGAGTACTTTGACCGACAGGGAGCTCAAGTTTGAATTCTACTCTTCCCTCCCTGTATTTTCCGTCTGTCCCTAACTAAGGCTTTGCTCAGTGTTCATTGCATAGTACAGGAAGGCATGGCATGAAGGAGCTAAGGGTCTTACAGAAATCGTTACAGGGTTAAACAGGTTACATCTCCGCTTCTAGCTGAACCACCTGCAAACAGGCTCTCTCAACTTACCTCTACTTGATCCTTACAACCCTGAAAGGTATTTGTTGTTTAAAGTCACTGCTTTAAACAGACCATTGGCTGCTTTCAGCAAGTGATTACCAGGACATACGCCTACACATGTGCATCACTCTGGGTCAGAGGCACAGGAGGGTATATAATTTAAGGTTAAAGCATGCATAAACTTCGGTCGTAAACGCTACATGAGAGATCCAAGGCAGTAAGGTCGACTCCCTTGTTTTCTTAAAGGCAGGTTAAATTTAAACAGGCTGAGTTCACGGTTGGACAGAAAGTTAAGTCCACAGTCTTAAGTGCTCATTCGTTCACATTGCTGTGAAAACAGAAAAAAAGATTCAGTCTTTTGGGGGGTCGAGAAATATTTTAATAAAAAACGTATTACTGTGCAGATCAGGAAGCCACAGCTGTAACTTACAGCAATCCTAGATTTCACTGACATTCCTGCAGAAAGAGTTCTACCTGTGCACAGACTCACCTCTGGAATGACGGAGTTTCTGCAGAAGAGCAGGGAAGACTGGATCCTGGGGGAAAGTCTCAGTTTAGTGTTTACCTGCTAGAAATTAAGGGAGAAGAAAGGCGAGATATCCAAGTGCAAACAGACCTAGACACTCAAAAATCAGAGGAAAAGACGGCTGTGCTAGACTTTCCGAGTCGTCGTAACGTGTCATAAACAGGGTGGGTTGACAATGGAGAATTGTTCTTTGATGGTTATGGAGACAGAAATTCAAATCGAAGGTGCTGACAGGGTGGCACTGCCTCTGGGACCTGGTGGAGGAGATAATTCCCTTGTGTCTTCTTAGCTTCAGGTATGGCTTTCAACTCCTCATTCCGGTCCTGCCGTTGCTCAGGTCTCTCTGCCTCTGCCACCACATGGCTTTCTCGAACTTTGTGGGCCTGTGACCAGCCACCCTGGTTGAAGTTCTGATCTCATCTAAACTACCTGTACCTGCCGTGGCCCCAGTTCCATAGTGGGCTACTTTCCGAGGCATTGGGACATGTCTTGCAGGTTTAAAATGTCACACTGCAGGGACACAAGATGTAGATACGCGTCATTCCAGTGCGTGGGAGCCTGGGGCAGGAGGGGCAGACGTTTGAAAGCAGTCTAGGCTACATAGTGAGGATCCACTTCGAAATCAAGCACGTAGGCAAGCCAAGCAACCAAACGCTCTGGCTCTAATCACCGACACTCTGTAGTTCTGCTTTCAACATCCGAAGTGAAACTCAGGATTTCTGTAATTTTTTTTTAATTTTGTAATTATATTTATGTACAGAAAACTTAAGTGTCCATTTAACCCAGCTTAGTGGCGAGTTCTTTAGCCTTTGCCCCTTCCAGCTTGGCAATTTGAGCCACAGACTTAGGACCCAGGACGCTGCCTCCCCAGTGGCAGCGGATCTCGTCATATCTGTCATTGTAATTGGTCCTAACAGCTTCCACCAGCTTAGCCAGAGCACCCTTGTCTTCCGAGTTAACCTGTGTGAAGACAACAGTGGTGCACGTCTTCCTGTGGACCAGGCGCCCCAGCCTGGCCGTTCCCTTGATGATGCAGTAGGGCACCCCCATCTTTCGACAAAGGGCAGTCAGGAAAACCACCAGCTCAATGGGGTCTACATCATGGGCAGTCACCACCAGCTGAGCCTTCTTGTTCTCCACCAAGGTGGTGACTGTATTGACCCCTGCTAGGAGGACAGGTGGTCTCTTAGTTGGGATGTCCCCTTTGCCAGCAGCTTTCTTCTCAGAACGGACCAGCAATCTTTGCTGCTTCTGCTTTGTCTCTGGCCTGTACTTGTGGGCGAGCTTAAGCAGCTGAGTCACTGTTTGCCTGTCCAGGGCCTGGGTGAACTGGTTGATGGCAGGAGGTACTTTGAGCCGCTTATAGAGGATGGCTCTTTGCCACTGCAGCCTGATGTAGCAGGACCATTTGACGAAGCATGTGAGATCTCTTTTGGGCTGGATGTCCTGGCCAATGCCGAAGTTCTTGGGCCTTTTCTCAAACAAACGATTGACCACCTTTTTGGCCTCTTGTTTCTTGACCACGGTGGGGGCTGGGGCCACCTTCTTCCCCTTGGCCTTCTTTCCTTTGGGCATTTTGCTCGGCTGGAGGAGAGAAAAAGGATTTCTGTAATTTTTTTTTTTCAGAGTCCCCCCCTCTACCCCCCCCCCATCTTCGATTTCTGTAATTTTAATAACCGTTGCAATGCCCTTATTTTGGTATGAAGGAGGAACAAAGAGAAGACACAGTAAAATGGCACACCTTTTGATCTGTAGATATTTGGGTGTGAAGAGAGTAGGCAACAATGCCTGGATCCACTTACAGACAAACTAGTTTGTATATGAGATTCGAGATGAGAAGCCTTGACAGCCACAATATAAAAATGAAAGAGTCAATGATGATGCAAAATAAAAGCCAGTAACCAGATGGGTGTGGATACATCCGGTACCGACAGGTTGGATAAGCTTGCATGTAATGTTGAGAACGGGAGACGACAAACTTAGCTTCCAGACAGTGAGGAACACGCAGGAATGTGGCAGCCCCACAGATATGATGGGCTCTGTCTGGGCAGCTTCAAATCCTGCTCTGTGCTTTGAAGAACATAGTGATGAAGTTACACAGCAAACTTAGTTTCCTGTTCTGAAACTGAGATGGAGTTGACAAATAGATTTGTGTTGCTGTAAAATTATTAAGAAAAAAATGCTATCTTTTATCCCGCACTAGGTCCGGCACCATAGTGCCCCAAGATATCTAGTAGAGATCTTCGTCATGGTCAGCAAAGCCTCTTACCTGCTCTGCTCCATCCCATATTACACTGCCGATGGCTTCTCTCTGGGCCTGGCAACAGACCCTCTACCCATCTTGTTCCCAAGGCAGGCTGCCATCATTCCAGGCATACACATCCCAATTCCGTGGCGGCTTAGTGTCTCTGGCCGCCACATACTCTCTTAAACTTAAATCGCCACATGAAAGAACGCACAACACAATAACCTCTGCAATTGATAAGATATAATTGCTTACCTAGACATGCAAAGCCCTGTACACAACCATCCCTTAAGAATATTCATAACAACCTCATAAGCTCTTTCCCTATAAGGTCCAGATGTTTGTTCTCTCTGTATCTTTGTCTCTTTCTCTCATCTGCCTCTCTCTCTCTCTCTCTCTCTCTCTCTCTCTCTCTCTCTCTCTCCCTCCCTCCCTCCCTCTGCCTTGCCCCCCCCCGCCCCCATTCTGAATTTCACCCCGCATGGGGATGCTTCCCCTTCCTTCCCCCAACTTCCTATCTGCTTGATTTCTCTGGCCCTACTCCTTGGGAGAGGTGAACCTGCCCAAGAACTGCCCCTAAATAAACCTGACCCTTTTAACTTTCAATTTGGTATGAATTGTCTTATTTTGTTGACAGAGAAAAATCTATTATCTTGGTGCCAAAGACTCAGGAGAAGTTGATCACTTAGCCTGGTGGGCTAAGCCAAGCTGGCCATTTGGAGCCACTCCTCTACCCCTGTATTTCTCTGCCTGATGCAATTGTCTTTTGACTTGGTAAGCCTCTCCCTACTACTTTCCCAGTCATTGCCTTAAAAAGTGCCAATCTTTCTCCCAGGTCCAGGACCCCAGAATCCCCTGCCAAGACACAAGTTCTTTGTTGAACAAGACAAAGGCAGTCTTTGTTCTGGAGAGCCTTTGGATTTGAAGCCGTCCTTTCTGAGGCTACCTCATCCCCGTTGTTCTACCCCCAGCTATCTAGTAGGGTGCCACCCAGTACCTCTCTAGTCTCTCTGCTCTGTAGCTGATATTCTACCGCTCAGAGTTCTATTAGCAGGGACTTGGGTTCCAAATTTTTTATCTGGTGCCAACTGTACACACTCCTGCTCCTGTCCAAGCTGCTGATTGGACGCTCCTACGCTGTTGCTGAGGTATGTACGAATCATCTGTCTGTAAATGGTGCTGGCGCTTGCAGCCTGTCCACGTGGACCACTCCATTGGCTTTCTGCAGCCAGCCTGTGCTACGTTCAGCGTGCTCTCTCTCTTCCTTCATGGACTCAGATTTTATTACAACAGCTTGGCTTCTTCCAATGGCCAGAAATTGGCACACCTGATTTCCAAATTCCTGCCGTCACTCAGTGACAAACGATTCGCAAATATCTTATATCTAAACTCGCTCTGCTCTGTGCTCCCAAAGCCTCTCCAACTCTTAAAAATTTTTAATTTCTGATTTCTTTTCACAACAACGACAACAACAACAACAACAAAATACTTGAGGATTGTGCTGTAAACTTTTAACTAAGGATTTGTAAGTTGCTCATTGGGTATGGTTTAAAATCTATATAATCTGCAACAAAATTTGGCTTTAAACTTTTAACAAAAGGCTTATAATTAAAAATCTATACATGGTTAACTGTGTATGAGAGTCAACTCTTGTTTAGTGTATGTGTACATGTAAGTTGGATCCAACTCTTGATTTAAAAATATAGATAGATTCACTAGGAAAGAAATGCTTTTAAATATCAACTATGTTGGCCAACATGGCTTACAACCTGCCATGTAATGGACTCTGTTTATCTCTGTATCTCCTTTCAGATTAAGAAAGCAGCAAATCCCAAATATTTTACATTGGTATGGATTTTTCTGTGGTGATGATAGAAATTTAAGGTTATACTTGCCACAACATACTGTATATGAGATTCGATTCTAGTTTCAAATATTCTGTATGTGATGATGTAATTATAAGATAACAAAGGCCTAATTAGATTAGGAAAAGCTAATTTAATATCTGTCTAGCTACCTACATGTTTGCTAATTGTTCAACACAAGTTACTAAAAAATTTAGATACGCAGCAGCATATGTTTAATGAATAAGGTATATTTGATAATCAAGACCTATAAACTCTTAGGGTCTGGTGAAGTTCACAGTGGTGTTTGTCTAGCTTCTTTGCCTTTTTTTTTTTTTTTTTTTTGGTTCTTTTTTTCGGAGCTGGGGATCGAACCCAGGGCCTTGCGCTTCCTAGGCAAGCGCTCTACCACTGAGCTAAATCCCCAACCCTGCTTCTTTGTCTTTTAAGCCTTAGCTGTTTGGGTAAACTAAACCACACCAAAACACACCTGCAATATTCATATTCTATAATGGTGTGTCTGGTCCCTAAGAAAAGTCCTTTTCCCAAGGTCAGACATTGAGACAAAAGCCCCCATTCCTTCAGGGGTTTGAAGAAACTTCCTGCTACCTAAAATTGGAGTCATTCTCCTTATTTCTAGCAGGGGGCAATTGTGATCCTTCCATTAGCATATAACTGTGGTACATATTAACCAGTCAAGGTCAATGCTGGCCACAAGGTTCCCAAAGTCCCTGTTCAAAAGCCTTATCCCAGTTCACAATTCCCCTTTCTCCTAGACAGCCTTGACAATTAGGAATAATTTTTGTTTCCTTTTACACCCACAGAAAAAGCTACTTTGGTTTCTTTACTGTGCACATTTTCAGGATCAGTAAAGTTGTTAGTCTCCCTATGGACTTTATGTATGATTAAAAGTTAAATTGTTGGCCAGGTGTGGTGGCACATGCCTTTAGTCCCAGCAATCCACAGGCAGAGGCAGGCTGATCTCTGAGTTCAGACCAAGCTTGTCCCACCTACAGAGCAAGTTTCAGGACAGCCAGGACTGTTACCACAGAGAAGCCCTGTCTTGAAAAAATAAAACAAAAAAGTTTGATTTTGATACTAAAAGATCTTCAATTCAAAATCATGATATTTAAGGCTCAAACCTCACAGGCCTAAACCTAAATTCCTAGCCATATGATAGCTACTAAATTATTATAAACTGTTAGTGATAATTAAGAAATAGAAACTAATAGTCACCTTATAAATTATCAAATCCTTTATTATGTCTAAAACTATATTTGTAGTCATGCTAAGTACTGATATAATTACAGGAATAAACCTTACTTACCCTCCTGTACATGTTTTCGAGATTAAGCCTAGGATGAAAACTAGAATCAAGCAAAATGTGTCCATTCAAATAAACTTTAGATAGATAGATTGTGCTTAAACACTTCAGAGGTCTATAGAATATGCTATTTAAAAATGTTTAATAAAAACTTTTTTTTGTGATAGACATGCTAGCTCCTGATAGTACCCCTAATCTCCTCAAAAGAAGAATGGGCACCTGAAACTTGCTTTACATGAGGCAAATCTGACCACTGGGCTGTAAACTTGCTTCAACTGCTGACAGCACACTGTCCAAACTGTGAACAGGTAGGACATTGGGAAGTGGATTGTTCCACTTTACCTAGACGAAGGTGGGATAGCTTCCCTCCCCAAGATTCTTGCTTCATAGAAAAGTCCGTCAGATCTTCTGGGCCTGGTGGCCAAAGATGGATGTCCCACCCACTACAGAGGAACCTTTGGTGACAGATTGTCCAGGTAGTGGTAAGTCTCTGCCATTTTTATAGACTCAGAAGCAGGTTGGTCTGCACTTCTTGCTTACTCAGGTGAAATTTATCCTTCTCAGGTCTCTGATGTGTGGGAAGTCTAAACTCACAAAAGACTGATTAGTTTAACAGCAGAAGTCCAAGGTTTCAGTTGCTTTTTCTTCATATGTAAAAATCAGGCCACAGGCCTCATTCTCCTATAGCTGCCACCACTATGTCTAGACACAGTTTACCAGACTCAGAAAACAGGTTCCAAAGTAACTTTTTATTATTCCCTTATCTAAAGGAGCTCTCTTTACAGTGACTGCTCCCAGTAATCAACCACCCGTGTCTTGTGAATAACTGGATAGGAAAAGTGTAAAGTTTATGTAAGTTCTGAGGATGGGAAAGTTTCTGATGTGAAGAGCTAAGAAAGTGTTTCAAGGTTGGCAAACGCAAGTTGCCTAGTTTGGAGGGGGTGGAAAGCTTAAATGGTGATACATTTCCCAAGCTTCTACTCTGATACAAAGTTGTGACTGTGTGGTTTTCAGTACAAATTATAAACAATGGGAATGCTAACATGTCTAAAGCTTATCTTGTTTTGTACATTTAAAAGACTTTTGCAAGCTTCAGGCAACAGATTTAGATCAGCGGCTCACAGGTCAAATGGACTCCAGATAAACACTGTGCATCAAAACCTGTTTCCCCTCCAGCCTTTTCTAGAGGGTGGGATCCCTTTCCCTCTAACTGCCAAGACCATGGGTCTAAAAGTTTCAAGTAGGGGTTGGGGATTTAGCTCAGTGGTAGAGCGCTTGCCTAGCAAGCACAAGGCCCTGGGTTTGGGTCCTCAGCTCCAAAAAAAAAAAAAAAAAAAAAAAAAAAAAAAAGACAAAATAAAAGTTTCATGTATACACCTAAGAAAAAAACTTTCTACCAAACTCCTTAACTTTATCTCCTATCTCTAACATATATCTGTTACAGAAGATTTTTCTAATCAATCAAAGACTGCAAACTGCTCCAACTGCTCCAACTGCTCCCTTCACATCTCTAGCCCCAGATGTTTCTGCAGAGCCTGGACAAGTGAAACAGTCTGCTCTTCCTGGACTTGGCCAACATTCTAGTTTTTTGGCCCTCAATACTGATGCCCCAGTGTCAGCAGGAAGTAATCATAGATGAATATAGGTCATCCTATATTCATTTTTAATCAACATGTAGCAAGGAGGTTGGGTTTCAGAACCGGGACAAGTAGCTGAGATGCCTGTGGAACATATCAAAACAGACCTGGCCTCAAGGCTCTCCCAGCATTCTTCAGTCCCTACCTGTTACAGGGTATGACTGGCATACCCGCCCTCTACCCTGAACTCTCCAGCCCAGGGGCTGGGCTCCCCCCCCCCAGGCTCTTCCCTATATAATTCAGACAATTTGCTCGCTGTCTCTCTATCTCTTTTTCTGTCTCTCTTCCCCCCCTGTCTGTCTCTCTGTCTCTGTCTCTGTCTCTCTCTTGGCATTTCTCTCTCGCTGCATGGGCTTGCTCTCTCTCTCTCTCCCTTCTCTCCTCTGTCTCCCAGTCTGCATGGTCCTGCTTTTAGGGACCAGTGAATTCACCCAAGGGCAAATAAACTTGCCCTATTTTACTCTCAAAAAAAATACTCATAACAACCTGTAAATGTGCAGAGAGGAATCTTAACATCTGCCTCCATGTTCTCTCCTCTCTTTTCCTTTCCTCCTCTCTCTAAAACTTTTCTCCCACCCATCCTTCCTTCTCGTTCAATGACAGGTCTCGTTCTATCTTGTACCTGCCTTCACTTGTATGACATCCCACAGATATGAGTAAGGTACCTAAGGGAAACTGTCCCTGCTGCTAGGCAGCTGTGTCACCGATGGCCAGAATGTCCCTGTATGGTGCATCTAATAACTATATCAAAAATCAAGGTTGGGGTCAGAGAGATGGCTCAGCAGATAAGAGCACTTGTTCCTGGTTTGACTCCCAGCACTCACATGGTGGCTCACAATTGTCTGTAACTCTGGTTCAGGGGATCTGATGCCACCTTCTGACCTGTACAGGCAGCAGACACACAAGATGCACAAAGAGATACACAGGCAGAACATGCATGCATATAAAATAAAAATAAATCTAAGTAAAAAAAAAATAAAGTGCCACACCGGTATACTAACATTCCCACTGTTAGACAAATGACCTTGTCTTCATTATAAAATTATTTTCAGTACAGTGTTGATCTTCCCACCCAGCCTCTTTTGGGCTTTTTGTGATGATCATGAGAAGAAATAGCCTAAACAGGAGATCTGGTTCATCGTGATGTGGAGGAAGAGTCACCTGACCTCATCAGTATGCCACTTGCCTGGTAAGTGTAATAACGTTTTAAAAAGTCTACAATACAGACCCCAGGGTGCTGTCTCCCTCTTTTTTTCGGATTAGCCCATGCTATTCTTTCAAGTGTGTGATTTTTCTATAATAAATTGCTAAGAAGATGAGACCCGAGGTGACACCTTCACACCTTCACCGGTACAGAAGCCCACTATATGTGTGCGCGTGGGTTCCATTTCTAGAACTTAAAAAGGACCCTGGAGACCACATCCTTGCAGTGTGGTGGGAAACAGGTGAAATGGAAAGTAAAGGGGGCTCCAGGAAAGTGGTGTGGGGGAAAAGGTCAGATTACACTCATGTTCCCTTAAACACACCCACACCATAGCATCCGCATGTAATTCTTTCGACTCATAATTGTGTTGTTCCTTTACAGAATCCTAAAAGGCGTGTTCAGGGTGCTACAACAGATGGTCTTGTCCTCTGTTGGGTCTTAGCATTTTTCCTGATTAAGACTCATAGCCTTGGGCTTGCCCTGACCCAGAGCCTCATATGCCTTGAAAGTTGTAGGGAACGGCCACAGTATGGAACTCAGACCTCAAACTATGGGAGTCAGTGGATAAATACTCCTACCCTCTTGCTTTGTGACAGACTTGCCCCCAAAGCCCTGGGGCTCAGTGAGATTATGCTCTGGTTTCCCACAGGGCTAGTTTGTTATGATAATTCATCTCAGTGAACTCCCTGTCCTTCCATTGCTGAAGTCTCCTAGGACCACTTCCCAGACAAAAGTGGTCTCAAGAGTCTTTGGGAGATCCAGACTGAAACAGAAGGCAAAAATAGGTGAAACTTAATGAGGCCTAACTCTGTAGAGAGGGATACCAAATTGCATTTTATTATTTTTTGCAGTAATCGTTCTACTGCCCAAAAACCCTTTCCCCCTAAACCTTTCCGTATGTGCACTGGAAATAACCTAATACATTTTGTGTTTGTCTCATTGTGTGGTCTGGGTAGCCTCAAACTGGATTTGTAGAACAGGATGGCCTTAACCTCACAGGGTCACTGCTGATCCCAAGCCTGTGACAGTCTGACTTTCTTGAGACAGGGTTCCTGTGTGTAATAGTCCTGGTTTTCCTGGAACTTGCTTTGTAGACCAGGCTGGCCTTGAACTCTCAGAGATCCACCTGCTTCTGTGCCCCACGTGGGAGTGCTGGGACTAAAGGTGTGTGCCACCAAAGATAGGTGCATGGCCTGTGACAGGTATTTCAAAAAAAGGTCTAATGAAGATTTTTAGCTAAGTCCACTTTTTTTTTTTTTTTTTTTTAGATTAAAACATAACCCAGAAACATAAGCTAACTTGTCAAATCCTTTGCGAGCAGATCATCCAGCCTGCTATTATAAATACATTTTTAGGTCTAGATTGCATTACTTTTTAAGGAAGCCTTAAGATTAACCATGTATACCACTGGAGAGATGACTGAGCCTTGAAGAACACTGCCTGTTGTTTCTGAAGTCCTAGCATCTACATGGTCGCTCACAACTACCTGTAATTCCAGTTCCAGAGGATGTTGTCCTCTGCTTGTCTCCTTTGGCACCAGACACACACATGGTGCCCATACATACATACATACATACATACATACATACATACAGGCCCTCATACACTTAAATAAAAATGAGCCTTTTAAAATAATACTGTTCCTTGGGGCTGGAGAGGTGGCTCAGCGGTTAAGAGCACCAACTGCGCTTCCAGAGGTCCTGAGTTCAATTCCCCGCAACCACATGGTGGCTCACAACCATCTATGGGATCTGGTGTGTCTGAAGACAGCTACACTGTACTTGTATACATAAATTAAATACATAAATCTTTAAAAAAATACTACTACTGTTCCAAGCTGCTGTTCTCAGAACTAGCCTTATCTACTACAGATAAGAGCTGCGAAGAAATCTCTCAGAATGATTAAACTTGTTGAAAATGTTAAAAGTGTTCAATAATATTTACCCTACTTGCAACTTAATCTCTTCACCTAACACTTCTGACATAGGTAAAATATATGTCTAATTATCCCATATTTTGGTATCACTATTTATACTTTTTTATTCTAAAAACAAAATTATGCACAAGTGTCACAGAGTAGTTATTTTAAAACAACAGGATTGGAAATGCTTTATTTCTGGTGTAGAACAAGACAATGAAACCTCTTTTCACAAAATAGTCTTTAATTCAGGAGCTTGTCTTGTTAAAGGCACTGAAAACATTCAATGCCATGTGGGTTCTCAGTGAGACTTTTGGTGACTTGCACACTGGCAGCTGCTGCTACTTTTCTGTGTTTACAAATCCACGTGGTGACCAGAACTGCTGCCCTGATGTTGCACAATGATACTGGAAGAGGAAAAAAGTGATTTCTGTGGAATAATTTTCAAGAGTTTCAAGTTTTGACAACTCCATTCTTGGTATATTTCCACTCAATGTTTTGATTCCCCATGAGACATACATTTGTGACGATCAAATTTTCATGATACCAGTCACTGTGTGCACTACCACAAAACTTCTGGCTGCAGCTCATCTCATAGCTGACTTTCTTCAGACTACTTCACACCTCCCAAACATACCAGTGTTCAACAGAATGAGGAATTTACTTCATTTCCTCTTATTAGATAATAATCTTTTATAGTTGACATTAGTTTACCATAAATGGTTATTATCTATAACATATAGGACTTAAGTAGACTAGATTAAATTTCAAAACAATAACTTAAGAGACAATGACTTTGAAGCTTCCCCTAAATCTATATAGACTAACTATCCCTGTCACCTCCATGTATTTTAGGGTAATTTCTTAAGATGAATCAGGAAAAAATTGTCAAATTCAACCATTCAGCTTTGACAGCAGGGACTTTCCTAGGCAAACCATTTTAAGGAAGAATGTTTTTATCGTCTGGCCCAATAGCCTGTGGGGATTCCCTGTGCACTTCTCCTTTTAGTTTGTTGTGATATATTTTGGATGAAGTATATGATGAAAAGCTCACCCAGAGCAGGTCTGGAACTGGAAAGCAAGCATTTAGATTAAATAGGCATTTCTCCACCATCAAATGTCAAAGTTTAAATGGTAGCTTCTAGATTAGTTGCAACTAGGGATCTGCCTTAACATGTACTTGTTTGCCTTGCAGTTCCAGCCGTTTTTCCTTTTCTTTTCTTTTCTTTTTTTTTTTCAGAGCTGGGGACCGAACCCAGGGCCTTGTGCTTGCTAGGCAAGCACTCTACCACTGAGCTAAATCCCCAACCCCAGTTCCAGCCGTTTTATCAGGTGCTGGTTAACTGGAAAACCTTACTACTCAAGGGTGAAAAAGAATGGGAAAAGAAAATGTTTCAGCATTACTACAAAAATCTTCCGGGTCTTCTGAACACCCTTCTGTGCTCCTAGGGACCCCATAGAGAACCAGTCTTATGTGGGCTACAGATTTTGTGGGAATCAGCTCCTGCGAACAACACAAGGCCTCGGAAAATAATTTTCCTGCGAAATTGAACTCAACTGGATGAACATAAAGTTAAATGTATTTTGTGTTTTTGAACCAGCTTTTAAAAAGGCTAAATTGCATAAAAACCGCTCACACCTTTACGTTTTGGAATAACGTGAATACTCTAACCTACTGTAAAGACATGTTGTATTTTACTAGTCTAAACCCAGATTTAGAATGCCGGCCAAACCTTACAAACTCTCAATATTTCCTGAAAGCATTCCGTCCATACTTGGCATACGTGGCATGTTCTTTCAGTTTGCCTATAAACGTATTCTTAAACTTTTTTTCTACTAGCCATCTTTTCCACCCTCACCCCTGCGACCTCCTGAGCTTGGTGGGTCACCGGAAGCACAGACAGTTCACTGAGCTCCGAAGTCCGCTCAGAAGTACCAAGCATGCGTGGAAATCGCGGCCGCCTCGCCCCGTGAAAGGTCAGAGGTCTCGAGAAAGGCCTGGTATTCCACTGCGGAAGAACTGGCTCTCCTCGCGGCGCTCCAAGCCGTGAGGTTCTGCACTGAGAGTTCTGGCACCTACCAACCTCGTTCCCAAACCCTCCCCGAACTACTGGAAGAAGCGGACGTCCGGCTCTCCCGCACCAACGCACTTCCTCTCCCGGCAGGAAGAGGCGGGCTCTGGCCGAGCGTGCTCGCCTCACAGGCCGCGCATGCGCCTTCTTCCTGGCGGCTCCGGAGCGCCTCGCCGGCGGACTTCGCTCGCTGGTTGACAGTGCGCCTGCGCGGTCGCTGGGGGCTCTCCACCTCCGCCTCCCCTCCCCCTGACGCCCCGCGGGGGCTCCGGGCCCGGCGGGACCATGTTCACCAGCACCGGCTCCAGTGGGCTTTGTGAGTACCGGTTCCCTCATCCTCGGGGCGTCCTTCGCTCCATTCTGAACACTTCCCGGACCCGGCTTGGGGCAGCGGGGACTCGGTTTTGCAGGAGGCTGGGGGCCCTTGCCTTCCGCGCCCGAGCCTTGTCAGTTCTTGCTCTGGGGGCAGCGGTCGCCGCCCCCTTCGCAGCCCTGAGGGCGGAGGAGGGCGCCACGTCCATTCCTTGCCGGGCGCCTCCCGTACCGTGCGCAGCAGCTCCTGCCCTGCTGCAGGTGGGCTGGGCAGTTAGGGTCGGGCCGGGTGCCCCGCTCATCTCGTGGCCCGGGCCCACGCACGCACTTGACGGCTCGAGTGCTGGGCTGGAAGATGTCCCCGTGGGGAGGACGCTGGAATCCTGCCCAGTTCCCTGTCCCCCTTCATTCATACAGCCTTTTTGGGACCCACCTGATTCCTGGAACGTGTGAATTTCATCCTCCGCTCCAGAATCTGCCCCCTCAATTTTGAGTTCCACGTACTTCTTAACCGTTGTCCCTGAAGAGTTTTTGCGAGCTGAAAAACTAAGCGCTTTCAAGCGAAGTTAGGAAGTCATTTGGCAAGAATATGCAAGCTTTGCTTCTGGATGCCGCTGCACTCTACAGGAGTGTGGGCGGTGGTCAGCAGGTAGAGGGCGGAGAAGTTTATTCAGTCTCCAAGCAACTTTTTCCCACGGCGTTATGTTGAGTTGCCTTTAGAGAGTGGACTCTTCACTAAACAGTGTTGAGATTAGGCACTGATATACCAATAGCAAACTGTTTAAACAAGCTGCAATTCGCAGTTTCTTACCACTTGTCGGTATTTCCCTTCTCTGCTTGTGAAGTTGATGTTGCTAGAGCACAGAAGTGTCTGGCGTCTCCAGATGGTACGTTGTGTTGTGAACGTCATGAGCCTTACAGAGAACACTCCTGTTACATAGTCTGAGAGTGAATAACTGTTAGAGCCAGCGACGTAATTTTAAATCATCCGCACCTCTCACCACCTCAGGCTTTGAAGTATGTTTAATGTTGTTTATGCTCTCCATGTTTAGTAGCTAATTCAGGTTATGGAGTCTTTGACGCATTGGCCCCAGAATCCATCAGAGCTACTAGTGAGTTGGTCTTCAAACTACTGTTTGGATGAAAAGCGTAGTGTGTCTTTCTTAGGGCTACAGTATGTGGGTGGATCTGACTAACAGTAGATTTCTTCGATTTTAGTTGTTCTCAGCATATTGAGGCATCCTTTTACCTCAAAAATAAATGTAAAAGCTAAAAAGCAAGAGTCTGGGAACATGGCTTGACCTGCAGGCATGAATATCTGAGTTCTAATTCCCAGTAACCATGTAAAAAGTCAAGGCATTGCAGTGTGTGTCTGTAACTCACCAATGAGAGGTTTCGGAAGCAGGAGATTCCCCAGGGCCTTGCCGGCCAGCCAGTTTTCTGTGTCAAAAAAAGAAAAATGGAGTGACTGAGAGATACATCCCAATATCATCGTACACACAGGTATACACATGCACAGTGAGGGAGAGACTTGGCTGTTGAGATGATTTGCTGGTGCAAGCATTAGTATTTGAGCTGGTTGTTTGAGAGGCGAGGGGTTGTTAGGCCTAATGGGCTGAGCATGGGAGGGCAAAGCTGGACAAGGAGCCAGAGCTAAATAAAGAACTAGGGTCTTGTTGATGGCCAGAGTGAACAGTCCTGAGGTGAGATCATGAGTGCTGTGGAAGGCTTGACCAGAACTGGGACCTTCTGAGGTCTGCAGAAGGAGAAGCAGAGGAGTTGGGGAAGCAGATTGAAGAGTGGCTGAGGCAGAGTGCATGTGCATGCATGTGTGTGTCTGTGTGTGTGTGTGTTTATGCCTGTATGCTTGTGTATGTGCACACGTGTGAATGTGTGTGCACGATGCCAAGGAAAAAATTGCAGGGTAGGAGCAGTTAGTAGACAAACGCCGCCAAGATTCAAAACAAAGTCTGAAAAGTGACCTTTTTGGGAGGAGGGATCATACCCAGAACCTTTCCAGAACAGTTCTTCCAGTTGTCATAGAGACGGTTATGGTGACCAAGGAGTGAGTGGGATGAGGAAGTGAGGGTGAATTGGAGATGCCATTCAGGAATGTGGATCACCAGGGGCAGACTGGAGAGCTGCACTGTGAGGTGGTCACAGTCACGGGGAGAAGTCAAGTCTGGAGAGATGTCAGTTATTAACACGGTTGGAGGAGACCCAGTGGTGAACGTGAGCTTAGAGAGTTAGGAATAAATGAAACACCAAGTCCTTAGGAGAGGAAGAAATGACAAAGTCTAGGACCTGTGTGAGTGTGCTTCTCACTGCGGGAAGAAGATGGGAGGTGGTTCTCCGCAGTGGAGCACAAGTTTCCAAATGCTGCTCGCCCCAACAGAAAACAACCAGCCAGTATCCCAGATGCCTTTCTGGGTCCCATCTCTAGACTGATCTTCAGAAAGGCTAATTTGGGTACCAGAAATCTGGGCTTTCTTTTCTTCCTTCTGTGTGTTCTGAAATCTGTCTTTTTAAAGGCTCTCCATGAGAGTCAGTGGAACAAACATCAAGGCAGGAGACTGGCCCACAGGAAGGGCCAGAGAACGGCCAGTCTTGTGGGGAGATGCCCAAGGCCTGATTAAGATGGTAACACTGAGAACAGGCAGTGTCCCAGTTTGCTTTGCATTGCTGTGATAAAGATACCAGCTTGGGGAGGAAAGGGTTTATTTCCCTTTTAGTTTACAGTCCATATGGCAGGAGGCTAGGACAAGCACCCAAGTCAGGAACCTATAGCAGAAACTGAAGCAGAGGCCATGGAAAAGTGCTGCTTACTGACTTGCTGCCCATGGCTTGCTCAGCTACCTTTCTTTTACAACTCAGGACTACCACCCACAATGGGATGGGCTCTCCCATGTCAACCATCAGTCATTAATGAGGAAAATGCCCTGCAGAAATGCCCACGAGCAAATCTTTAATTGAGACTCCCTCTTCCTACTTTTGTCTATAATTATATCGAGTTGTCGGAAACTAACCGGTATAAACAGCATAGGGAGGAATTGAAAGGTTTGAGGCAGGCAGCGTGTGTTAGTCAAGCGTTTTATATTGAAGGGAGGTGATGGATTTCTGGCAAGGGCAGCTGGTTATATCATGGTGTTACGGTTCACTAAAGTAGGGAATACAGAGAAAGAGAAGCTCATTCCTTTGGAGTATGAGGTGTCTGCAGAGTCCCGTTGGAGAAATGCAGGGAACATTCAGGGAGTGAGCATGAAGCAGAGGTGAGGACAGGAACAGCAGTGACTGGCAGTAGAGGCCGAGGGTAGAGCTGCTGGCCATTTGTGCAGGGTGGTCAGGAGGGCTCGCAGAACAGGTGGTGGCGGACATCTTACCTCTGGCCCAGTTGGACCTTCTGTCTTCAGTGAAAATGCTTCAGCATCTTCATGCTGTCCCTT
This sequence comes from Rattus rattus, assembly GCF_011064425.1. Taxonomy (NCBI): domain Eukaryota; kingdom Metazoa; phylum Chordata; class Mammalia; order Rodentia; family Muridae; genus Rattus; species Rattus rattus. The sequence continues at coordinate 3,016,052 of NC_046165.1, read as the reverse complement.
CGTAATGAGTTTCCGTCCCCAGACTGGGGTCCTCCTGGTGTATCAGCCCTGTCTGGCACCTCTCTCCTCCATGGCTAGTCTAGACCCCTAGTTAAGTGTGCCATTTGCATTTTCGTCTAGACTCAGCTACTGCTATTCCTGGCTTGCTGTGTGTGTTGATTAAGACTCCAATCATGTGTTAATTTTGGTCTCTGATCCAAGCTGAGCCATAGGCACATGTTTTCTGTTAAGTTTCTTGGATTTGGACATCACTGTGTGCTATTTCTTTTCTTTTTTTTTTTTTTTTTCCTTTTTTTTTTTTTGGAGCTGGGGGCTGAACCCAGGGGCTTTTGCTTTCTTGGCAAGGGCCCTTCCCCCGAGGCAAATCCCCAACCCCCGTGCTATTTCTATTTTATCTCTAGCTTCAAGATTGTTCCACACTCAGACAAACAAAACAAAACAATACAAAAAGGGGCTGGAGAGATGGCTCATGGTTAAGAGCATTCACTGCTTTTCCGAAGGTCCTGAGTTCAAGTTCCAGCACCCACATGGCAGCTCACAACTCTCTGATGCCCTCTTCTGGTGTGCAGATGTACACTCAGACAAAAGTATCTGTATATATTAAATAAGTAAGTATGTAAATAAATCTTAAAGAAAAACAGTACAAAGAATGCAGGCTATTGTCTGGACACTTAGCTGTCTTCCTGCTTCTTTCTGTTTGACCTCCACTGTGCTCTCCCTGGGTGCTCTCTGTGCTCTCCCACTCTGGCCAAGGCTGTCATTGTTACTTTTTTAGCTCTCTTCTGGCAGAGCAAGCCTGGCACTTGGCTGAGCTGATGTTTTGTCCCGTGGATGTGTCAGAGTCTCTTTGGAGACTTCCAGAGCTGGGAGCCTCTTACTTGCCGCTCCCTTGACCTGGGTATGCATCTTTGCATGGTGAAACAAACCATCTGTCCTTCAGATCCCTCACGATAGAGAGGACAATGGGATTGCTGTAGTAAAACTCCCTAGAAGTTTGCCCTGCTAAATGTTTGGTCAACGTGAGTGTTGCCTGGTCTCTACTAAGCTCTTTCTTGCAAATATGGAGGCATATATCTCTATTGACTTATGTTTGCCCGCCCAGCTCTCAGAGCACTCCGTCTCAGGGGCACTTCATGGAAGCCTGTCTTCACGTCTCTCTGCTTTCCACCACCTTGAGCTCTCTGAGGTTGTCTTCTATTTGATGGGACCAGCTGTGATGAGGCTGTTTCACTAGACTGCCAACTCTGTTCTGGACAAAGCAACCAGTGTCATGTGACATCAAATAGTGCGGTGCTGTCCCTTTCCTTTTAGATTTTTTCAGATCCTATTTTTTATGTGTATTTTTTTTTTTTGTTGTTGTTGTTTTGTTTTTTTGGTTTTTTTTTTTTTTTTGGGCTTGTGTATATGTGTCATTTGCATGCCTGGTACCTGTGGAGTTGAGACAAGGGCATTGAATTCCTTGGAGTTATGGAGGGTTATGAACCACTACAGGGGTGCTGGGAACCAAACCATGGTTCTTCTGTAAGAGGAGCAAGTATATTCACCTGCTGAGCCACATCTCCATCACCTCGAATGGTGCTGCTTCTTGTGGTTGTTGCTGTCTTTCCTTTCTTTTTCCTTTTTAGACATCATCTCATTCTGCTCAGGCAGGCTTCAGAATCACGAAGTCTCTGCCCAGCCTCCCCAGTGCTGAGGCTGCAAGTGTGAGTTGCTACACCAGCTCTAGTCCTCTTCTTAGTGGGATAGTCTTGGGTTACACGCACACACACGCACACACACACCATCTCTTCATTCCCCTTGAATACATCTACTTAGTGTCTTTTATATCTACCGAAGGTTTGCGATGTGGAGACTCATACCAGTGAGGCATTAAGGACAAAACCTGCATTCTTTGAGGTAACAAGTTACGTTGGTTGATTTTTGTCAACTCGACACTATCCTGGAGTCATTTGAGAAGAACCTTAACTGAGAATGTGCTTCCCTGAGATCGCCTGTAGGCAAGTCCTTGAGGCATTTTCTTGGCTAGTGATTGATGACAACACACTGGGTGGTGCCACCCCTGGGCAGGTAGTTCTGGGTTCTGTAAGAAAGCTGGCTGAACGAGCCGTGGAGAGCAAACGAGTAAGCAGCACCCCTCCATGATGTTTATATCAGCTCCTACCTCCATGTTCCTGTCCTGACATCCTGGATACCCTCACTGTTGCCTGAGGTCTCAGCTCCTGGCCATCCAGCCTCCCTCCCCCTCTGAGAATCCACTGGTTGTGACCACAGGCTGATCATGCTGTTACAGGAGGAGAAGTGGAGCCTGAGTGGCAATTGCCCGCAGTGGGATGGGCTTTCTTACCTCATTCCTAAGAAAATGCTTCACAAAGCTGGGCATAGGAGCGCACAACTTTATTTTCAGCACTCAGAAGTCAGAGGCAGGTCAGTCTCTGAGTTTCAGGCTAGCTTGGTCTACATAGAGAGTTCCAGGACAGCCAGTGTTACACAGAGAAACCCTGTCTCAAAAACCAAGGAGGGAGATGGGGAGGAAGGGAGGGAGGAGATACCTTACAGATATTCCCAGTGCATACAGGCTAATCCACTGGAGGCAATTCCTCAGCTCACAGCCCCTCTTCCTGGTGTGTCCAGCTAACAACTGAGTATGGCATGAAGTGCCCACTAAGATACCAAAATACAAGGCTGCCTCACAAAAGGGAGAACCACACAAAAATACAGACTATACCTAAGTGCCTACAAGTCCAAACTAGGAAAGGGGAAGAAAAATTTCCCACCTGTGAACAAACACTGAACGTTAGCACTGACCTGGATACTTGTTACTTTAAAAAGAGCCTCTGTGCCATGGCATCTGTTAGCTAAGACTACGAGCACATCAACAAACATACGTTTGGTGTTTTACTGCTACTAAACTAAATTCTGAGAACCCAGAAGAGTGACTGGCCCACAGAAATGTTCTTTAAATATCTACCTGTTTAACTAGTAGACAGAAAAGTGTAGGGGAACCGTAAGCCTAACTGTTGATGACAGGCACAGTGTGCAATCACTTTTCCCTTAGTTAGGATCACTATTACCGTGAGGAAACACCATGACCACAGCAACGTGGGGAGGAAAGGGTTTATTCAGCTCATGCTTCCACATCATGTCCAGGGTTTGGATACTCTTGCTCTGGGTCTGTCCCCACAGCTCCATGGCTCCCTGGCCCCACAGGTGGTGCCATACCATGGAGGTGAGCCTGAACTATACAAAAGATGGCTGCATATGAGCCTGAGAGAAGCCCAGTTACCGGAGTCTCCCCTGTAGTTTCTGCCTGCACTTCCCTCAGTGATAGCTGTAACCGTAACCAGATTAACCCCTATGAGTCCAAGCTGGTTTGGGTTATGTTGTTTATCACAGCAGCAGGAAGTAGATGAGAATAGCTCAGCTCTATCATCTTGATTAGTTGTCTTGTGTGAGCAGTGGATAGTTTGGTTGGCTTTTCAAAGGTGACTTTACACTTGATGCATTTCTGCTTTAATCTAGTCTGGGTGGGTTCTCCATGCTCTGCACAGTTGCTTGGAAAGCCCAGCTCTTGGCTTTGTCCATTTCATAAAAAGTTTAGGATTGAATTTATGAAACACCAAGAAACGTAGCTTATTTATACATTTTAGCTAAGAAGGAAAAAAATTAAACATTAACCAGAGTGGGAGAAACTTAAGGGAAGGATATTTCTTTACATTGAAAAATTGAGTTTAGCCACCTTTTAGAAAGTTTGGAAATTAGAGACATAGCTATAAGATCAGTTCAGTTTACTTATCTACTTTTCCTACACATTTATGTTTTTATTGTTAAGTTACTGATTTAGTTATAAACAACTGCACATTCTTTAAACTTCTAATGTATAGAAAATCACAAGGATAAGTAAATGCCATTTATTGGAGTAAATGGCATTAATGGGAGTTTATTCTATTTTTTTTTAAGTATAACAGGATAATCACTAGATGAATAAAAAGCCAGTTTACCACACTCGAACATTGCTTTGTGTCCAGCAGAGGCTTTCGTGGTGCAGTTGGGATGCGTGTTGTTTGCTTTAGTGGCATTCTGGCTTTCCCTGTAACAGCGTTTGTCTAGTGTGCTCTTCTTGACTAAGAAGCCTCCCCTCCCCCATTTCTTCTCTATTATAATAATGCTGAGAGCACCTTGATTTAAAAATGTTCTAGCAGTGCAAGAAGGTAAAAGACTGAGAATGTGTGGGTTGATAGGATACCACCCTGGTATGCATGAAGACTTGGACTCCATCCCTAGCCCTTCATAAACTCAGACGCGGTTGAGCTGGTCTGTGCAAGTAGAGACTTGAGGGCCACAAGGTTAAGGTCCATTACCTAGGGAGCTTGAGGCCAACTTAGGATCTGCCTTTAAACAAAAATAAGGGTTAAATAAAACATATAATAAGGTGTATTGTCATAACTTTTGGCACAGTGCCCAATTCTAGTCCTTAAGGGTAATACTAAATTAAAACTTGACAAACAGTTTGACAGAAAGAGACTACTTTACTTATAATACTTATTCTTTCCAGCTGCTCTGTGGAGATTATGAAGATAGCTGTTGTTTTCCTTATTGCAGGCCAATGTCCCATCTCATAAGCTGAGATTTGACCCCTGACCCAGATTCATGTCCTCCATAGGTCACATGCTTGACACCCTGGTGTCTCTTCCTGCAGCAGGACCAGATTCATTTGTTTTCAGCAGGATGTGCCTGTCCTAAATAGATCTTCATACTATGTATGCATGTGTGTTTCCTTTCCCTGTGTGTGTGTGTGTGTGTGTGTGTGTGTGTGTCTGTGTGTGTGTGTGTGTGTGTGTGTGTGTGTGTATGTGAGTGAGTGTGAGTGTGTGTGTGTGTGTATGTGTATGTGTGTGATTGTGTGAGTATGACTGGGTGAGTGTGTGTGTGAGTGTGAGGTGTGTGTGTGTGTTTGTAAGTGTGTGTGTGTGTGAATGTGTGTGTGTGTGTGTGTGTGTGTGTGTGTGTGTGTCCCTTTTGTACTCAGCTTGAGCCAGTTTCAGTTTTAGTAACGAAAGTGAAGCCTACCTTTCCTCAGTTGCTTTAAGATGCACCTAAACATAAGTCTGATATGGGGAACTTGATAAGTTATTTACTTCAGCATTTTGGAAATATGTTTTGGAAGTAATGGTACCAAGAGGGCCTGAAGTTTTGACTCTCTTAATAATAAATGAGAATTATAGTTAAATCCTCATTTTATTTATTTTAACTCATTGAAAATTTTGTAAATGTATACAGTGAACCCAGGCGAGTGTGTGTGTGTGTGTGTGTGTGTGTCTGTGTGTGAGTGTATCTGTGTGTGTGTGTGTGTGTGTGCTGTGCAGCCACAGGACAGTGCTGGGTGTCTTCCTCAATTGGTCTCCACTGCATTTTTTGAGGCAAAGTCTTCAAGTGAGCAAAGAGCTCATCCATTTAGCTAGACTGACTGCCCATGAGTGTCAGGAATCTGTCTGTCTCTGCTCCCCACCTCCCCTACCCCCAGCTTGGGGTTACAGATTTTATATGAGCACTGGGCATTGAATCCAGCACACATTCGCACACATACTTCACCAACTGAGTCATCTCCCCAACCTGAGGAGTTACAGTACCATTCTTCTTGACCATTTCTCACAGTGTCTTTAATGTAGCATGACACAGTACAGAGAGTGGACACTAATAATTGGCTGTATTGCTATTTAATGATCAGTATGAAAGTTAATACTTCCAAGACGCTTAGCAACCCTGCAGTAAAAAAGCACTAGGAAGATGGCCCAGCGTATAAAGCTCTTGCTTGGCTAGACAAAGGACTTCTGTACAAGTGATTAGACTGGAGCTCTGATTCTCAGATAATTGTCACCCATGTAAATGTCAGGTGGCATGGTGGGTGAGTGTGGCCGCTATCCTGTAGTTTCAGCTTTGGGAGAAGGAGACAAGGCCTGTGGTTAGTTCTAGGTTTGATGATAGATGCTGTCTCAGAGGGTAATATGGGAAGCAGATGATTCCAACATCAACCCTGTGCTTCCACAAACACCACACAAGTGTGCACTCACCTGCACACAAACATAACACATACACGCTCACCACATATGCATGAAAAAATTCTCCTATGCCGTATGTGTCTTGTGGGACAAGAAACGAGCCATCAGGAGGAGTAGGGTGGGTACAGGAGGGAGATAGGGAAAGGAACAAAGTACGGTGACACACGTGAACTCACAAAAGGCTAATTTAAAAGATGTTTCAACTTACTGAACTTCTAAACCACTTAGAAATGAAAATTCAGATGTAAAGAGAGCAAACTACTGTGCCGGCAGACTGGGCCTCTTTCTCACACTTGCTCCTGTATAGGGTTCATCATGTGAGCGTGTGTTCGTGTGAACATTTCCCTTCTTTTCTTCCACTTTCTTTCCTCCCTCTAACCCCTCCCATGTCCCCTCTCCCTCTCTGATTGATGACTACTTTTTCTTATTACTGTTAAATTATTATTGCTCATTATTAGTTATGTATATTATCTGTCTCTGTCTGTCTGTCTGTCTCACGCACACGCGCGCACACACACACACACCCATTGCTTGGGTGTATATGGCTTAGAGTTGTCCACTAGGTACTGGATAACCATATGGGGCTCATCCCTGGAAGAGGCTAACTCTGTCTCCCTCAGCAGTCATTAGTTGCCTGTTTTGGTCTTTTGAGACAGGGTTTCTCTGTGTAACAGTCCTGGCTGTCTTGGAGCCCACTCTGTAGCCAGGCTGGCCTCGTACTCAGAGGTCAGTTGCTTCTGCTCCTGAGTGCTGCGATCATAGGTGGGCCACACTGCCCTGCTTATTAGTTAGTTGCCTGTTGGTCTTGGTCTAGGTGTGGGGTCCATGAGATGTTCCTCTTCTGAGTTAGCATTTCTATTGCTGTTGTCATTGTTTAGGCATCGTATTGTTGAGGTGTTGTGAGTGTAGCGTTCCTGTCATGTACTGGAGACAGTCTCATAGTAATCCTCTTGGTCATCTAGCTCTTAGAATCTTTCTGTCCTCTTTGGTCTTCCTTGAGCTTTATGTGCAACGTGTTCATGGGCTGGGCTCCCCTGGTCACTTGATCTCTGCATTGTGTCCGGTGGTTTTCTGTAATGGTCTCCATTTGCTGAAAAGAGAGGCTTCTTTGATGAAGGATATGGTCTGTACTCACCCGTGGGTGTAAGGATAGCTTTAGGGTGCAGTTAGTTATGTTGGCCTAGTCGAGCAGGGGTCGTTGGTTCTGGTCTAGGATGCATGAGTCCCAGCCCTGGACAGTTGGCCAGGCTGCTGGTACCAGGTGTGATCTTCCTCCTGTAGAGTGGACCTCGCGTCCAGTTAGACAGCTGCTGGCAAGTGCCAGCATACAAGTGCCACTATTCTGCCATGCTGGTCATAGTTATAGTTAATAGGTGTCACAGATGTATTATTGGTTGGATCAGTAGAGGATTATTTTCTTCCTCTGGTACTATGAGGGAGGGAAGCATTTAGGTTAGATCTAGCTTGAATCACTATCTTCAGCAGTGGGGACTTACATTCAACCTCTGCGAGCCAACCAAGGGCAGCAGCAACAGCCTGCACTGCTTACTACTCTTGTTGGAGCATTGTCAACCACTTCATTGGATGAACACACACACACACACACATACTTTTAGGTAAATACAATAATACAGTTCCTTGAGGTTTTTTGTTTTTTTTTTTTGGTTCTTTTTTTCGGAGCTGGGGACCGAACCCAGGGCCTTGCGCTTCCTAGGTAAGCGCTCTACCACTGAGCTAAATCCCCAGCCCTGTTCCTTGAGGTTTTATCAAACATCTTTGATGTTATTAGTCCTTCCTTCTGCCCTCTCCTGTACATAAACATTTTTGAAATCAGAACTAGGACAAGTGATATATTCAGGACTACACAGGGAGAATTAAGGTTGAAATTTTAACCTTAAATAAACTTAACCACATTAATGCTCTCCAAAGCTGACTTGTGATACATTTGTTTTGTCTTACAAATTTGAAACATGTTTGCTGAAAAAGAAACAGGCAGGCATTTAGTGTCGAAAGGACTAGTCTCTCACGGCCACTTGCCCCACTCTCCCACGTGAGCTGCACTGACATAGGTTCCCACATGTGTGTTCTTTCCTCTTTGGCACACAGGTGTCAGTTTTAAATGTGTCAGTTTTTGGTTTAATACAAAAATGGAGTTTGAATGTACATGTTATGTCTTTTTAACATTGGATATGTGAGATCACAGGTCTGAATGGTTTAGCATTTCTCTTACTAGGATGTTTCTCTCCATTAGTTTCCATTGAGAAACTATTAAGCTGAGCACTTATGACCATTGGGATAACATTGTCCTTCTTCTTTTCTGTTCTCCTTGGCTTAGTTGGTGGTTTTCATTGATTACCAGGCAAACATTCTACTCCTGGAGCTGCACCTTACGCCCATGGTCACATTCCTTTTCATTTTTCTTTTTTTTCTTTTTTTTCGGAGCTGGGGACCGAACCCACGGCCTTGTGCTTGCTAGGCAAGCGCTCTACCATTGAGCTAAATCCCCAGCCCCATTCCTTTTCATTTTTAAAGGACAGCTTTTATTATTTGTTTTTTAAAATGTAATTCTTATTTTTAAAAATTTATGCATATGAGTGTTTTGCTGCATTTATGTCTGTGCAGGTCCTGTGTCTTTGGTGCCTAAGGAGGCCAGAAAGGGGAATTGGATCCCCTGAATTGTAGTTACAGACGAGTGAGCTGCGGTGGGGGTGCTGGGAATCGAACTTGGGTTCTTTAGAAGAGCAGCCAGTGCTCTTACCCATTCACCCACCTCTCCTTTCTACCCAGTGCTCACATTCTTTCTTATTTTATTGACTGACTGATTGCATTTTTGAGATAAAGTCTCACTGTGTAGCCCTTGCTGTCTTAGAACTCTGTGTAGACTAGGCTGGCCTTGACCTCACAAAGACCCTCCTGCCTCTGCTTTCCAAGTGGATGGGATCAAAGCTGTGTGCCTCCAGTGGTCACATTCTTGAAGTCATCCGACAGGAATAATCAGGATCTGAGGATGGGAAATTGTACAGCCAGGCCCAGATGATTGTCACAGTTGAGGGCAGGTCTTCCTCACCACTCATTTGTAATCATTGAACATGATAATTTTAACAGTTTTGTCAACGGAGAGATTAAATGTTCCTTCCTTGTTCTCTTCCTCCAGTTCTTTGTTAGCCTGGGAAAGTGAATATTTCTCACATTTTGTGTGTGACTTAGACATTCACCTTACATTTTTGATTTCTGTATTTCAGTATTATTTCTATAATTTCAAGGAATGCATGTATGTATGCATGCATGTGCATGCGCGCGTGCGCACACACACACACACACACACACACACACACACACACACACACTTTTTTTTTCAAGACAGAGTTTCACTTTGTATCTCTGGCTGTCCTAGAACTCACTCTGTCTGTCTCTGCCTCCTGAGTGCTGGGATTAAAGGCATGTGCTCCCACCACTACTGGCCACAACTATTTTTTAATTGCTGAAATTTTGGCTTAATCAGTAGATTCCACTATGAAAATGAGCAATGAGTCTATCTCTATGAGTTTGAGGCCAGCCAGGACTACATGGTAAGGTCCTATCTCAAAAAGAAACAAGAAATGTACAGTGTATCCTCTGCTCTTTGCTTCCCTAATTATGTGTATGGTGTTGCCAACATGGTTCAGTAGCAAGTCTTCCCTGATTTGTCTGTGGTTAGATTTTTACATGGAAAGTAAAAATCATTAGCTCTTCTAACATTCATTCCTATGCCTGTGTGTTTGTTGTGGAGTCAAGGGCCATGGTTGCACTGAGCAGGAGATCACCCTGTAAGCCAGAGAGCCTGCGTTGTCCGGGGAGTCCAGCAGCCGCTTTCCCTCCCTGGTTCAGGTTGGCTCTCTGCAGCTGCTCTTTGAGTCTTGGATCATATGTCTTGGCATCTTTTGTTTTGTTTCCCTGCTGGAGTAAACTTTATTTGCACATTTATTATCTATGAGCCTGCTTGTCAGTATATGCACCATGTGTGCATAGTGTCTGTGGAGGACAAAAGGGAGAGAGGATCAGATCCCCTGCAACTGGAGCTACAGGCTACAGGTGCCTTGAGCCACGCCATGGGGGCGCTCAGTGGAGCTTTCTTTCCAACTCTCCTCCACATTTTTTTTATTTTTTTATTTTTTTATTTTTTTGAGACGGAGTCTTACATGCCCCAGGCAGATTATCCTGCTTTAAATCCTAAATCACCTCCAGCTTTTGATCCTCCTCCCTCCGCAGTAGTCCTGGGCTTCCAGGCATGGTGTTACCACCCTGACCGATGCGTGATGCATTTCAGAGGAATGGGACCCAGCGCTTCATGTGTGCTAGTCAAGCATTTGGCCAGCTAAGCTGCTTACACCAGGTGCTTGGTTGGGGCAGGAGCTGGCAAATGGCTGTTGAGAATTTGATAGTCACTCCTGTCAGGGGGACTCAGCTCTTCTTGTGAATTTGTCTCTGAGTGAAGTTATTTGTCTGTCTGTCCAACATCCCATCTTCTTCCCTATCACCCTCACACCAAGCTCACTTCTCCTTTGAGACTTCCAGCCCTGCGTGTGCTGCTTCTGTTGTAGAATGTAGGATTTTTTAAAAAGATTTATTTATTTATTTATCTATCTATCTATCTATCTATTTATTTATCTATTTATATTATATATAAGTACACTGTAGCTGCCTTCAGACACACCAGAAGAGGGCATCGGATCTCTTTACAGATGGTTGTGAGCCACCATGTGGTTGCTGGGAATTGAACTCAGGACCTCTGGAAGAGTAGTCGGGTGCTCTTAACCACTGAGCCATCTCTCCAGCCCCAGAATTTTTTTTTTAATGGTGATAAATCATATATTTTATTTTCTTTATATTGTAGGATTTTATTTGCTGGCCAAGCCTTCTTTCTAGCTAGGCTGTCTGCGAGAAAGAATGTGAGAGTAGGCTTGGGAGGGGTGTCATTGCCCAGGTGGCCCACCGATGTGCGCAGTGGCATTGCTACCACTAGAGGTAGCTTTAAAAATTCGGAGCCAACAGTAAAGGCCATCTAGTCTTTCTTAGTCATAGCTCTACTAAAGATAAAAGTCTCAGTTGTTCTCTCTAACAGATCAGTTTCCCATTGTAACAGAACGGGAGGCAGGGCGAAAGTGTTCAGCCAACAATAAAATTAGTAGACCCGAGTGCCTTTGTTTTGTTTAGAAGTGTGGTATCATCTAATTATCAAGGGATACTTTTCTATCGTAGTGACAGAGTTCTCTTTAATTGATGCATGCAGCTTATAGTATGGGGACTTCCAGGATGAGGTGGACACTGCTGCTCCTGTGGTGGAGAGAGGGTGAGGGTGCTCTGCACTGTAACCACTCACGTTCTTTCCCAGAGCGTCCCTGAGCCCTGGCCTCCTGTGAGAGGAAGGATACACTTCTCTGGCATCTTGAGGGTTGTTATCTTAGGACAGCTGGACAGGAGGCCCAGCAGACAAGGCCCCGTCCCTCCGCTCTCTGGGTTCCTTGCTTTGACTTGGCTCTTTACTCTCTTGGACTTCGTTTTAGTGTTTGAGGTTTGAGCGGGGCTTTTCTTTCTTCAGCCCAGTGGCTGGAAGTGTATTAGGCGGTTTCTAGCCTTTGTCTGCTCCCAGACTAGTGAGGCACTAGGACTTAAATGGTTTCTAGCCTGAACCTGGGACTTTTTACCAGAGAGGATGGGCTTTTTAGATCACAAGCTCTGAAGTCAGGCTCTCTACCCTGTAGGTGTGTGCTTCACGTGTAACTTTCAAGTGGGCCAGTCTAGGGATGCATACAGCCCATCTGCTTCTCTCTGATGGCCTAGCGTATGCAGTTATACTGTGTGGTAGCCCTGCTGTCTTTTTACCTGATCTTTCTTTTTGGGTTGAGGAGCTGACTCTCTGAACACCTGAAGTCTTCTGGCTTGTCCCCAGGTTATTACCTGCAGCATTTCCATGGACTTCGGTCTGACGATGTCCATCTGGTCATAAATTGGCATTGCTGATGGATGCCTCCCTCAACCCTGCTTCACAGACTGGGGCTAGGCAGGCCATGTGTCTCTGTAATATGGAGGGTTGTGGGAAGAGGTTAGGAATGTGACTTGTTTGCTGACACTTTACAAAAGTCCAAATTTCTCCTGAAGGCTGTACTGTAAGGCTGAACTGTTGCATGGCAACAAAGTCTCTGGAGTGTGCACTGCTGTTTCTACATGGACTTCCCTGCTTCACTGAGCATGCCTGGGGTCAGATTCTTAAAGCACCACAGATTTCCAAATTTTGAAATTATGTAATCTCTTATAGTTTACTGTACAGGTGGAGAACTTTCCCCAAGCCCCTTGCCTCACTTTTCAGAGCTGTGTGACACTGGTCTCCTCTCACTCTAACATTATTAGATTGTGTCACGTAATGAGTACTGCAACAGTGTCTGTTCTTTGTGACTAATGAGCGGTTAATGTTTACATTAAACCTTCCCAGTAAGTATAAGACCAATTACGCTAACTCCACGTAAGCCTGGGATGCTGATGCCCCTGCATCCGGTCTCAGAAGACAAGGTCGCGGTGCTTTCCTGCGGCCTGGAGCTGCCTGCGTCTTCTGCTGCCTCAGGACTGCTCTCAGCTCATCCCCTCTGCAGGTTTTAGAAAAACATCTTTCGTGTGTGTGTGTGTGTGTGTGTGTGTGTGTGTGTGTGTGTGTGTGTGTGTGTGTGTAGGACAAGTCCTACTTTCTGTGCCCCATCCCAGCCTTCCCCCAGCACCTTCTTAGTACTTTCTTTGGTTCATTTTTCTGAGAGGCTTCACCACCACTAGTTCTTTAACAGGTGCTTATGCCTGACTACCACGGCACTTGCGTGAGGTGCAGTCAGTGAGGCAGGCGCCTGGGGTGCATTAGGGGCAGAAGGTCATTCATCGATGGCTTTTGTTTTTTTTGTATGTGTTTGGTTTTTTTTGTTTTTGTTTTTGTATTTGTTTTTTTTTTTTGTTGTTGTTTTTTTTGTCTTAACCTCTAAGTGTTCTTGGGAGATTGGAGTAGTAGGAATAAACCGCGACCCTCTGACCCCTGGCAGTCTTTGTGGAGATGGTCACCAGAAGCATGCAGTTCTCATACTGCAGTGTGGTTACTGACAACAAGTCCTTAGGATTCGTCCCGAGAAGCTGAGCAGCCTGGGAGCTGAATTGTGGGAGCTGAAGGCTCCGTGCTCTGCTGACTCTGCTTTTGTACTGTACGTTCCACCCTTGTTTTCTGTTTAGTCCCTTTCTCATAAAAAGTTGGTGCAAAGATTAACTTTGTGAGATACTGAGGCATCCCCTAAGCAGTCAGCAATGGGAAGATCAGTGTTGTGGTAGGATATGGTGGCCCTTCCTTGCAAGGGTGTGAACCACACTGGGTTTTTTGACATGTACTTTTGCAGGCCAGACTTGTGGGGGCAGAATAAGTTGCCAGGTTGCTGCTCCCCCTGTGTGTCTGCAGCTAACATCTTGTAATAGCTCACAGGGTTAAGCAAAATTTGTGGTTAATGTCTTCATTGCTCAAAATATCAGGCAAAATTCACATAGCAAGATTCTTGTTCCAGCCCATTAAAGCATTTACTACTGGCGTTACTGAGTGTGTTAGGGCACTCTACATTTTCACTTTTCCTGGGTATATGTCTAAGAGTGGAATTTATGAGTCATATGGTTATTTTTTGTTTGACTCTCTGTGGAGCAAAATTTTACTTTAAGTATAAGAAAGTGTGTTTTCTTTGTAAATAACACACAGAGAGAGTGTGTCTGGCAGAACTGGGTCCAAATAGCAGCCCCTTTATTCTCATGCTGTGCCCTGAAGCAAATTATTTATTCTTCATAGTGTATTTCTTCACCTAATGTTTGTGAGCAGAGGATTCCTGTCTCCAGATAATAAGGACTCAGGAGACATGGGAAGGCCTTTTATCAGGACAGTCCAGTGTGTAAGATAGTCCACCTGAAGTGGAGTCACTGTGGTCATGATTTTATAGTGACAGGGCCTCCTGAGCCAAGTAGTGTTGGCTGCACAGACAACAGTGTGCACTCTTGTCATACCTAAGAGAAGCTGGAGATGAACGACTCCAAGGAAATCTTAACTTTGGTGTTTTATAGCACTTGGCCATCTATGGTTTTTCTTTTACTTTTAGACTAACATGTTGCCTGTTCATTCATATAGCTTTCCTATCTTCAAAGGTAAAGAAAGAGGTCATCAGAGAAACGACTTTTAAAAACTTGCTTGTTTAATGAGTAAGCTCTTATGTGGGAACTACTTCCTGACCACTCACAGACTGGAAGTTTGCTAGTGACTGGCCTGAGCTCTGAGCATGAGGGTATGACAGACTTCTCCCTGAATAAGTAACTAGTTAAATTTTTTTTTTTTTTTTTAACCCGGGGCATGGTGGTGAACACCTTTAATCCCAGTACTCAGGAGGCAGAGGCAGGTGGATCTCTGTGAGTTCAAACCTGGTCTACAAAGCAAATTTAGGACAGCCAGGGCTTTGCTATACCTGAAACCCTGTCTTGAAAAACAAAATGATAAGAAATTTCCATTAAAATAGATTTGTATAAGAAACAAAGTATCTCACAAATAGACTGTGATGGTTAGTGTTTTGATAGCTGCTTTACAAAACACCTATTTATGCACTACTTTTAAAAAGTAGTGTATATCATACATACACTATGCCACTAATGCCACTAATACTATTTTCGGAACCTCTTTCTAGTAGGTAGTATTTTTTTTCTTCCATCTTTATTAAATTGGGTATTTCTTATTTACATTTCAAATGTTATTCCCTTTCCTGGTTTCCTGTCCATCAGCCCCCTAACCCTTCCCCTTCCCCTTCTATATGGGTGTTCCCCTCCCTATCTACCCCATTAACAGCCCCCCAACAATCCCCTACACTGGGGGAGGTCCAGCCTTGGCAGGACCAAGGGCTTCCCTTTCCACTGGTGCTCTTACTAGGATATTCATTGCTACCTATGAGGTTGGAGCCCAGGGTCAGTCCATGTATAGTCTTTGGGTAGTGTTTTAGTCCCTGGAAGCTCTGGTTGGTTGGCATTGTTGTTCATATGGGGTCTTGAGCCCCTTCAAGCTCTTTCAGTCCTTTCTCTGATTCCTTCAACGGGGGTCCTGTTCTCAGTTCAGTGCTTTGCTGCTGGTATTTGCCTCTGTATTTGACATGTTCTGGTTATGTCTCTCAGGAGAGGTCTATCTCTGGTTCCTGTCAGCATGCACTTCTTTGCTTCATCCATCTTACCTAGTTTGGTGGCTGTATATGTATGGGCCACATGTGGGGCAGGCTCTGAATGGGTGTTCCTTCAGTCCCTGCTCTAAACTTTGCCTCCCTATCCCCTCCTATGGATATTTTTGTTCCCCTTTTAAAGAAGGTGTGGAAATCCTCATTTTGGTCATCCTTCTTGAGTTTCATGTGGTCTGTGCATCTTGGGTAATTCGAGCATTTGGGCTAATAGCCACTTATCAATGAGTGCATACCATGTGTGTTTTTCTGTGATTGGGTTACCTCACTCAGGATATTTTCTAGTCCCATCCATTTGCCTATGAATTTCATGAAGTCATTGTTTTTGATAGCTGAGTAATATTCCATTGTGTAGATGTACCATATTTTCTGCATCCATTCCTCGGTTGAAGGACATCTGGGATCTTTCCAGCTTCTGACTATTATAAATAAGGCTGCTATGAACATAGTGGAGCATGTGTCCTTGTTGTATGTTGGACCATCTTTGGGTATATGCCCAAGAGAGGTATAGCTGGGTCCCCAGGTAGTGGAATGTCCAATTTTCTGAGGAACCTCCAGACTGATTTTTAGAGAGGTTATGCCAGTTTGCAATCCCACCAACAGTGGAGGAGTGTTCCTCTTTCTCCACATCCTTGCCAGCATCTGCTGTCACCTGAGTTTTTTTATCTTAGCCATTCTGACTGGTGTGAGGTAGAATCTCAGGGTTGTTTTGATTTGCATTTCCCTGATGACTAAAGATGTTGAACATTTCTTTAGGTGCTTCTCAGCCATTCGATATTCTTCAGCTGTGAATTCTTTGTTTAGCTCTGAACCCCATTTTTTAATAGGGTTATTTGTCTCCCTGCAGTCTAACTTCTTGAGTTCTTTGTATATTTTGGATATAAGGCCTCTATCTGTTGTAGGATTGGTAAAGATCTTTTCCCAATCTGTTAGTTGCCGTTTTGTCCTAACCACAGTGTCCTTTGCCTTACAGAAGCTTTGCAGTTTTATGAGATCCCATTTGTCGATTCTTGATCTTAGAGCATAAGCCATTGGTGTTTTGTTCAGGATTTTTTTTCCAGTGCCCATGTGTTCCAGATGCTTCCCTAGTTTTTCTTTTATTAGTTTGAGTGTGTCTGGTTTGATGTGGAGGTCCTTGATCCACTTGGACTTAAGCTTTGTACAGGGTGATAAGCATGGATTGATCTGCATTCTTCTACATGTTGACCTCCAGTTAAACCAGCACCATTTGCTGAAAATGTTATCTTTTTTCCACTGGATGGTTTTGGCTCTTTTGTCAAAAATCAAGTGACCATAGGTGTGTGGGTTCATTTCTGGGTCTTCAATTCTATTCCACTGGTCTATCTGCCTGTCTCTGTACCAATACCATACAGTTTTTATCACTACTGCTCTGTAATACTGCTTGAGGTCAGGGATGGTGATTCCCCCAGAAGTTCTTTTTTTGTTGAGGATAGTGTTAGCTATCCTGGGTTTTTGTTATTCTAAATGAATTTGCAAATTGCTCTTTCTAACTCTATGAAGAATTGAGTTGGAATTTTGATGGAGATTGCATTGAATCTGTAGATTGCTTTGGGCAAGATGGCCAATCCATGAGTGTGAGAGGTCTTTCCATCTTCTGAGATCTTCTTCAGTTTCTTTCTTCAGAGACTGAAGTTCTTGTTATACAGATCTTTCACTTACTTGTTTAAAGTCACAACGAGGTATTATTATTTGAGACTATTATGAAGGGTGTCATTTCCTTAATTTCTTTCTCAGTCTGTTTATCCTTTTAGTAGAGGAAGCCTACTGATTTGTTTGAGTTAATTTTATACCCAGCCACTTTGCTGAATTTTCTTATCTGGCTTAGTAGTTCTCTGGTGGAACTTTTGGGATCACTTAAGTATACTATCATATCATCTGCAAATAATAATATTTTGACTTCGTCCTTTCCAATTTGTATCCCTTTGGCCTCCTTTTGTTGTCCAATTGCTCTGGCTAGGACTTTGAGAACTTTATTGAATAAGTAGGGTAGGTAGTATTTTTATACTACTTATTTTTTAGTGTTGAATGTTAGTCTGTCTCTCATGTAGACCAACATTTAATTTAATTTTCCCCTTTTCCTTTTGGACATTACAGATACTGTTTTCACAGTAATACAGACCATGTCAGGAGAGCATCTTTGTGACAGATAAAGTCTGTGTATATCCATGGTAATGATTGCTGTGGCCTGAATCCATCCTGTGTGTGTGTGTGTGTGTGTGTGTGTGTATGTGTGTGTGTGTGTGTATCTGTGTGTGCATGTGTGTATGTATCTGTGTGTTTGTGTGTGTGAGATATATATATATGTATATATGTGTATATATGTATATATGTATATACGTATATATATGTACGTACATACATACATATATGTATGTATGTATATATGTATATGTGTATGTATATGTATATATATATATATATATATATATATATATATATATGGATGTGTTTGAGCTTTCCACCACAGTGACAGGTGCCTGGGAAGAGCAATTTCAGTGAAGAAAGATTTGCTTCAGGTCTCAGCTTAGAAATGCTAATCCATGGTTAGCTGGTTCCATCGCCTGTAGGGCTGTGTGAGGTGCCATGGTGGTGAGGGTGTGTGCTGGAGGAGGTTGCTCCATGGCAGCCAGAAATGATGCGGGGAAGGATGGAGAGAGAGGCATAGAAAGGCTGTGTTGGCTGCCACAGAGGATAGAGGGTAAGGGGAAGGCAGAGGGGAATGGAGTGAGGCAGAGAAGATATGGAGGACGACACCTGGAGCAAGAGCAGCTCTACAGCAGGCTGTGTGCCTCTGAGTTAACCCAGTTAGGCCCAGGGCCATCCAGGCCATTGCTGCTTTTGGACCAGGCTTTCAGTAGCCTTTGGGGCGGGTTTCATATTAATACCATAGTCACGTATCTTCATTTTGGTAATTTCAGCATTTAGTAAGTATTCACCACACTGTTACACTTTCTACAACCTGTATTCCTTTTGCTGTCTCCATTCAAAATTGCACATGCTTGTTAGAGATAAGGCACCGCTGTGAGTTGTTGGTGCTTTTTGGGACAGTATATGTGTCTTGCATAATCGACAGCAGAGCTGCGTGGTATAAAATGTAGGGTATGGTTTTGTTAGGATCAGATCATCGGGGTTTGAATTTTAATTCTGCTGTCTGGCCGTTCACGCGGCTGCTGTGAGATGATACTCTTGTGATACTCTTGTGATACTCTTGTGATACTTTTGTGATACTCTTGTGATACTCTTGTGCTTCTTTTCTGTGTGCTCAGCCTCAGTGCTCACCCGTCTGTTGCTGGAGTGCTGCTTGGTGTAGGTTTCTGACTGTGCTTGCTGCTTCATTCCTCCAGTAAGGCTCTTTCCACCCAGTCTAGACTGTTGGTACAAATGTAACTCTTCAGATACATTGCTAGGCTTCTCAGAAAGTCCTCGCTGATCTGTCACATTGGTGGGACCCAACTGGATAAAAAAGTTACTAGGTCTTTGAGAATTTTGTGCAATATATTTTGGGCAAAATCACCTCTCAACTCTTCCCAGACCTTTTCTGTACCCACCCAGCTCTGTGACCTTTTACAAACAATGACACCTTCAAGATACTTTGGCTGCCAAAATATTCTTGGATATATTGGAGCGTGATCAATGTGCTTGGAGCTGTACTCGCAGAGAAAATGCTCTTCTCTCCGCAGCATTTGAGAGAAGCTTCTCTTCTCACAGCTGTCAGCAGCTGCATTGTTAGGGGTGGGGCTGTGTGCTCACTGTCCTCTGCACTCCTGGGAGCAGCTCTGAGTTCATGCAGACAGCTGCACTGCTGAGCTCTGAAGCCGCCATCACTACCTCTGCTTTCACACTCTTTCCACCCCTCTTCCTCAGTGATCCCTGAGCCTCGGTGGGCGGAAGGTATACATATTTCCTTTAGGGCTGAATATTCTCAATCTTTTACTCTCTGAACCTTGGCTAGTTGTGGGTCCGTGTTAATGACCCTCTACTGCTAATAGAATCTTCTCTGAAGAGGGTTGAGAGATCCATTGATCTAAGAGTGTGTGGCAAAGCGGTTTAGGGACTTGATGCTGCTGTCTTGTGGACTGCCCCTCCCCCGCCCTGCCTTCCAGGTCCTTCACTTCTGCTGCTCTCCTTATCCCAAGGCTAACTACCTGCCTGCAAGCTTTTGTCACAGCTTTCCTGCCCCGAGCACCCAAGCTGAGGCTCTTGTCCTCATGCAAAGTCACTTACTCTCGAACGTCATTTTTCTTCAGTGTAGTGCTTGCCTCGAGGGTTGTTTTGAGAATTAGACGTGTGATTCTTTTATTTACCATCAAAAGTACTGAAAGGCTACTGGATGCCAGCTGGTGTTTGAGCTATGGGGATAAAGTAGGGAGCAGACAAGAAACCCTTCTGCCATCATAGAGTCTGTGTGATGGTGAAGACAGGAGTTAACCGAGTGCTGTGAGACTAGCACAGCAGGGTGAAACCCTGAGGGAGGATTTGGAGTGGGCCCTGGGCAAGAGCAGAGCGTTGTGTGGGGTGGAGAGAGCTGTGCCCAAAGCCCTGATACAGTGATGAGTGCCAGGAGCAAGACCATAAGAATAAACAGGGCTAGTATGCGTTGTTGGTGCAGAGGCAGGGGCATGGAGCAGAGGAGCTTGTGTTTTCTTTAACATACTGTATTTTATTTAAATTTTACTTTTTGAAATTGTAATTACAAAAATTTCCCTAATCTTTTCTCCCTCCAGATTATCCCATGTGTCCCATATCCCTCCTTCCAGATTCATGGCTTTCTTTGTGTAATTGTTGTTACGTATTTGTGAGTCTCTAGTGCCAGCTGCTTTTGTGAGCTAGCATTTTACTTTCTGACTTTATGAATTTCACTATTCTAGATGTCTCTTGTAAAGAGCATCCTGGGATAATTGACTTCTCATCATGGACTTGTTCCACTTAGCTCAGAGCCCTTGGGCTCAGCGAGCGATAGTGTAACACAGTCAGAACTCCCTCCCCTTTCATGGCTGAGTTAAGTCCTGTGTGTATGTGGCAGTTTGTTTATTGTTCATCAGAGGACAGTTTGGTAAGAACTTGAGTACCTGCTCCATCAGAACCCATCTAACAAAGGCCAGTTGACTGCCCTGGGGAATCCCCAACTGCTGCAGCCACTGAGAGCCTGTGCTCTGCTGGACCTGAGGCGGAACTAACAAACACGTTTCTTTTAAAACTGAAGTCTGCCTTTAGAATTTGTGACAGTGTTTCTTACCTGGATCATCTGAGCAGCCTCCTGCCAGGACTCCGGTTCCCATCTTCCCGATCTCAGTTTAGCGACTCAGATGATGATATAACTCAGATGCATCTTTCCACCCTACACCCTTGGCCCCACCCCATATACCCTGCCACTCTCAGGGAAGGTTGGAAGCCTCCTCATGCCTCCAGGTTCTGCTCGCTGCTTCCCACTTCTTTGGCCTTATAGTCTACCAGTTTGCTTGTGCTTTCAGTGTGGGTGGCCCTCTTGCCTGTTGAATGTGGTTCTGCTTAAAGATTTTTCCTGCCTGCTCCATATAGAATGACACCTGCCTCTTCTATTAGAAGTCTCCCCAGAGGCCTGATTCATAAGAGCAAGCCTTGCTTCCCAGTGCCATCAAGAATCCCCTGGGGGTGGGTGTGTCCATCCTCCACTGTCTTTAGCTGGATCGTCTGTTGGATAGGGTGGCCACCATCCTGAGCTCTGGTAGAGGAAAAGAACATGAACAGTTCATTGGCTCTAAGTATCTGTCTGGAAGTGACATATCGTAGGTTTACGTGGCTCAAGCAAGTCACATTGCCACACTAGCGTCTGTTGGTGGGGATTAGTGACATTACCTAGTGGCTGGGAACTCTTTAGGAATACATGGTGAATAGCAGCCTCAGACTTTACCTGCTTGGCTTTTCCAAGCATTTGTTTCCACATGTCAATCATCCTTTTTTCTCCTGTGAATGTTAAGTACCACAAGTGTAGGGCCTTTGTTCTGACATCCCTGCTGAATCCCAGGGCCTAGGAACATTCGTGATTGATAGAGAGTGCTTAGTGATTTTAGAGTCAGGGACATAACCAAGGTACCTCATTGATAGTCATTGGCAGAGTGACCTTGGGAGGAGTTGGGAGGAGATGGCATGAAATAAGGCTGGGCAGGTTTCTAGAGAGCACTGGTGACATTGATGCTTGAGGAATTGTGCCAGTGTAGCACTTGGGACCAGGAGTTTACAGCTCAGCTGTGTGGTTTTCTCTAATCTTGTTGAGTTGCTCAGGCTGTCTGTCACAGGGAAGGTGAAAGTGGGAAGAGGGGCTGCTGTCCTCTGGGTGAGCCTGCATGACTGCATCCTTTCTCTGTTCCTGTCCCAGGAACAGACGATCTCACCTGGACCAGGAGGAAGCCCATCCCACCCAGTGGGGTTGACATGGCAAGGGTGGTAGGAGCCTGTGCGCACATGTGCAGTGCTGAGGCCAAGGACTGGGCAGGTGCCCTACCACGGAGCCTCATGAGCTCTGACTCTCTGCAGCTGAGTTCTCATTTCCCATTCTACAGGCAAGGAAAACTGAGTCTTCTGTGGTACAAGATAAACTAAGGCTGGCTATGCTCACAGCCTTGGTCTTTGTGGCCTGTTGAGGCCCTAGGCAGTAGGGTGCTCTGTCAGGTTTGAGATCTGGCAAGCCTTGGTGAAGAGAGTGTGCAACACTGTATGGTAGTTCCGGTGTAGATGTGTGCAAGACCTGACCAGGGAGGAAATACCTGGGCTATTTCTGTGTGCTTGCACAAGCACTATAACCACAGCACTAACTGTGAGGGGTAAGTTCATCTGCAAGGATTTCTTATAAAAATGACACAGAATCTGAAAGGGTCCCTCTGGTGTCTCCGGTGGTCTTGCGGTTGGTAAGCTGGGCATGTGGACTCCCTTCTGGTGCCCTTCACATCATTGGGAAGTTAGAAGTGAAGGGAACCCTGAGTGCCACAGAAGGGGGACACTGTCTAGGCTAGTTCCCACAGGCTGTGGAGGAAAGAGAAATAAGTCTGGAAACATTTTCCCAAAAAACTGAAAGCCACTGTGTGCAGGAAGCCGTGAGCTGCACAGTGGGTCGAGTGAGGATTCAAGGGCAGGAGATGAGTAGGGTTGGAAACACTTGAGCCTGGGAGCCTTGGGCCCAGAGTGTGGAGGTCTGTGGAGCCAGAGTGAGGTTGTAGCTCTTCCTAGGAGACAGTGGGGAGTAGGAGCGTGCACGCGCTGCTGGGGAGAGATCTGCATGGGCGCAGGCACCCTTGGGACTGCAGGGCCTTAAAAATGGTCCTGTTAGTTGAAACCTCTCTCTGTAGTTAGAAATGTACAGGGAAATGAAAGCAGCAACATTAATATTCAGTATACCATAGCTTATGACAAACATTAGAGACTTCTGAGTGCTGAAGTGCCTTGCTTCTGGCAAAGCATTGTCGCATGGTTTGAGATGTGCAGATCTGTTGGTACAAGTTACAAATGGGGTGCTTTATATGAAACCCTGAATTGTCCTACAGGTGGGTTTGTCTGGGTTTCCAGTATTTTTCGTTCCCTGTGATGTCAGTGTCATGAAATCCACCCAGGCAGTTGTCTTGTGAAGATTCTACAGCATGTCTTCTGGGAAGTCTTAGTTCCTGTCATGTGTTGGTTGCTTGTAGCTTTGGTTACAAGTGATCATATATACCCGATGGCCACACAGGATAGGGCAGAGGTCCCATGAGCCCTCCTGTTCCTGTGGAAAACTTGGTTCCTCCTGTTCGCTGTGGAAAACCTCAGGAGCCCACTGCAGCCAACAGTGTTAGCATTTAAAATCCTTTAAAACCTTTTCAAACCAAATGACTCTGCCAGCCCCAGGTGCTAACTGGGGGATCCATGCTGTCTGGAGTTTACTGGGTATTGGCTGCATTTGGTCTCCTGTCCAAGCCACCTGACAGTGAAGCCTTTCCAGAGTCGTACCTGCCTGCTGTCGGGGTCAGAGCTGTTGGTAGCTGTTTCAGGAAGAGCTAAATGTCTGAGCTGCAGTGCTTAGGCTTTCTTCTCATTCCAAACAAATTAGCTATCCTGCTTTTCATCTTTGAGTTGTTTGTTTGTTTTAAAAATCCCAGTCATTCTGAACATGGCTTTCTTCCTAGATAAGGCACCTCTGTCGAAGAGTCTTTTGCTGGTCCCCAGTACCCTGTCCCTTCTGCTGACACTCTTGCTGCCTCACTGTCAGAAGTTCTTCGTGTATGATCTCCACGCTGTCAAGAACGACTTCCAGGTGGGCACACTGTTCTTTGGCATCTGGGAGTTGAGGGGATGTTTTTCTAGACTTGCCTTTTCTTCCTACAATTCCTTAGTCCCTCAAAATCCCTAAAGAGTCTGTGAGAGACATTACTGATACTGTATTGACAAGCACACTTTCTAGTTATGTGCATGGTATTTTCAGTAAAGTGAGTTATAATGGAGAAACTCAGCATTTCCTTTTACTGAGTGGTAGTTTCTATTTCAGGTTTTACTCATGGAAATTCAGTTTCTAATTTCACGAGAATTTGTGGTCTAGTGAGATGGATCTGTCACTAAAGGCATTTGTCACCAAATCTGAGCTGAGTTCATTTTCTGGGGCCCACATGGTGGAAAGAAAGAACCCACTCCTACATTTTCCAAAACCTGTCTCTGTGTATTTGATGAGATGGTTTACTCTCAATCGTCTGTGACACATTCTGAATTAATAAATCTACAAAGGGAATTAAACCAAGAGGAAGATCTTAGCTGTGGAAACAGCAGAGCTTGGCCTTCAGAGTTGATGAGTGGGTCTTGTGTTGGGGTCGGTGTTAGTACCACATGTGCTGGGTGCCCACACAGCTTCTTTTGCCACCCAGGGCATAAACATGTTTTTGCTACCTTCCTCATGATGCGTGTGCCTAACAAGGCAGATCATAGGCAGAGAGCGAGACAGACATCAGCAAGGCTGTGGGAAGGGATGGCAGGTGAATGTTCATGGTACAGTGTTCAGGGGAATAGGACAGCGCACAGCACTGTGCATTCCCAACAGCACTGAGCTGTGTACCTAAATAGTTAAAAGGGTAAATTGTGACTTGCATTTCACAGTGATTCAAAGGAAGCTCAGGGTTAAGGCTGTAACTGAAGAGGGAGTGAAGTCAGGGTGTTTTACAGGTGTCATTGGGATCCTTCACATTTGGAGAACATTACAGACTCAAATAGGCCTTTGGGGAGTGGCGTTTTCTTTATGCATGCCTTTATTTTCACCTAGCTAGAGGGTGAGTTTCCAAAGCTGAAATGTTCATCAACCAGTCCCCAGAGCTGCCATGTGAGTGGTTCTTTGCTGATTAAGCTCAGAAAGTGTAGTTTTGAACTTTTACCCAAGTTGTCATTTACGTTTTGCTCTTAAATTCAGTAGTGTAAAAACATTTCATTAGTTTTTTATTTTAGCTGGTTGTGTTTGAGAGTGTTTGTGCGTGTGTCCTATTAAACACCCTCCCCACCTTTTTAAAAAACATCTATTTACTTAATTCTGTGTGGGTGTGGTGGTGAGCATGTGCCTCATGTGGAGGTCAGAGGACAGTTCTGTGGAGTCAGTCGTCTGTGGGACCTAGGGCTTGAACTCATAGCGTCAGGCTTGGCAACAGGTTCCCTGACTGCTGAGGATTTTATGAGGACTTTTCTGTTGCCTTAGCAAGATGTGTCTTATTATGATAAGTGAAGAGATTTCTCACTGCTGTGTGTGTGTGTGTGTGTGTGTGTGTGTGTGTGTGTGTGTGTGTATGAAGAGACTTCTCACTGTTGTGTGTGTGAGTGTGTGTGTGTGTGAAGAGACTTCTCTGTCAGGTGTGTGTGTGTGTGTGTGTGTGTGAAGAGATGTGTCTCTGTGGGGTGTGTGTGTGTGTGTGTGTGTGTGTGTGTGTGAAGAGACTTCTCTGTCAGGTGTGTGTGTGTGTGTGTGTGTGTGAAGAGACTTCTCTGTCAGGCGTGTGTGTGTGTGTGTGTGTGTGAAGAGACTCTGTCACGTGTGTGTGTGTGTGTGTGTGTGTGAGCGTGTGTCTCTTTTTCGGGCGTGTGAGTGTGTGTGTGTGTGTGTGTGGGTGTGTGTGGCGTGTGAGTGTGTGTGTGAGTGTGTATGTGTGTGTGTGAAGAGTGTGTGTGTGTGTGTGTGTGTGTGTGTGTGTGTGTGTGTGTGTGTGATGTGTGTGTGTGTGTGTGTGTGTGTGGTGTGTGTGCGGGTGTGTGTGTGTGTGTGTGTGTGTGTGTGTGTGTGTGTGTGTGTGTGTGTGTTTGTGCTGTATATATAGAGGCGTGTGTGTGTGTGTGTGTGTGAAGAGACTTCTCTGTCAGGCATGTGTGTGTGTGTGTGTGTGTGTGTGTGTGTGTGTGTGTGTGTGAAGAGACTTCTCTGTCAGGTGTGTGTGTGTGTGTGTGAAGAGACTTCTCTGTGTGTGTGTGTGTGTGTGTGTGTGTGTGAAGAGATTTCTCTCTGTCAGGCGTGTGAAGAGACTTCTCTGTCAGGCGTGTGTGTGTGTGTGTGTGTGTGTGTGTCAGAAGAGACTTCTCTGTCAGGTGTGAGTGTGTGTGTGTGTGTGTGTGTGTGTGTGTGTGTGTGTGTGTGAAGAGACATGGTACTGGCTGGCTTTCCCATTGCATGTGTGTCGTGACTTTGAACTACGCAGTCCAAGGCTCCCCTCACACCATGCTCTGCATTTAACCTCTGTGCAGATTTGGAGACTGATATGTGGAAGAATAATTTGCCTTGACCTGAAAGACGCTTTCTGTAGTGGTCTTCTCATTTATAACTTCAGAATATTTGAAAGAAGATTTGGAAGCAGGAAGTTCGCAGTAAGTCATTCCATGCTGTAACATTTTCTACTGAGGTTCCACAGTGAAATGACCATCTCTGCACTCCTCATTTGCATGCGTGCTAGGCAAGGGCACTTTACCACTCAGCTACATCTGCAGTCCTTTTATATATCTTTTTAAACTCTGAAGTTAAAGTCTTGCCTCCTTGTCCAGGCAGGCCTCTGGGATCACAGGTGCACAGCACTGTTGGGCCTTTACCTTTAAAATGCCTCATTCGTTCGCGTGTCATTCGTGACTATCACTTTAATTACGTGATTCTAGATCTGATTTGTGACTAGGACATTAACACAAGAAAAAAAATCAACTTTAAGCCAATAGCATGATAAAGTAATGAAGTGATAGTGATGATAATACAAGACATTAAGGATATGTCAGTAATAATGATTTTAATTAAAAGTTTAGCTAATGAAATTCTGGTCACTTATTTGGCTTCATGGTATATGTGCTACTTATTAGCACTATGTTTTAATTAAATGTCTTTTTCAACATATCTAGAAGTCAGAGAGGCTAATACATATGAACAATTGTGGCTTATTTCCCAATTTTGAAAAGTAACGAAAATCAGGTAATATAAGAATAAGCTTGTGCATGTATTCACATGTATGTGATGTGTATATTTGTATGTCGGTGCACACCTGTATGCATGGACTATACTCCCATGTCCTTGCTCATGCTAACTAAATAACTATTACTTATTTTAGGTAACTCATTGTGTTTTTCACTTTATTTTTAGTCCTTCTTGCTGGGTTCCTGGGTCTTGTCAGCCTTGTTTGACTTTATCCTCGTGGAAGCTGTGCAGTATTTGCTTGGTGTCACCGTGGCCAGTAATTTACCTTCTGGATTGTAAGTAGCTCATAGTTTGGAGTCATCTGTTTAGGATTCTTAAATCTATTTAAAATGGTGTCATTTTCACACTCTCTCCAAAAGTTTTTAAGCTGCCACACCTTTAGTTCAGGTACTCAGGAGGCAGATTCAAGGCCAGCCTGGGCTACATAGTGAGTTTCAGGCCAGCCTGAGCCACAGTGAATCTGAGACTTTATACTTTCAGGCATAGTGGGTATGTGTGTAGAGAGAATGCAGTGTGTGCCTACATGTCCTTATGTCCTTCTACTGATCAGTTTCGCAGTCATCTCCTCCTTCTTTCAGCTCCAAAATTATTTTACAGTTTTTGTTTGTTTGAGACAGTGTCTCATATGTAGCCCAGGATGGTCTCTAATTCAAGATTTTTCTGCTTCAGGCTTTCTAAGTACTAGGATAATAAACAAATTCCTTGAGATTGAATTAGTTTTGTATATTTTTATAGTGATATTTGCTGTTGTTATTTTATGAACTAATTAAATGTAAAAATCCAAAGTTAAATAGACTGATAATAAAATAAATGCACTGAACTTAAGTTTCTGAAGACTTTTTAGATTATTATTTCATAATTCCACAGAGGTAGAGAGCAAAGTTGGTGCACAGGTAATGGTTGGTGTACAGGTAATGGTTGGTGTGTATAGGTAATGGTTGGTGTACAGGTAATGGTTGGTGCATAATGGTTAGTGTACAGGTAATGATTGGTGCACAGGTAATGGTTGGTGTGTATAGGTAATGGTTGGTGTGTATAGGTAATGGTTGGTGTACAGGTAATGTTGGTGCACAGGTAATGGTTGGTGCACAGGTAATGGTTGGTGCACAGGTAATGGTTAGTGTATAGGTAATGGTTGGTGTACAGGTAATGTTGGTGCACAGGTAATGGTTGGTGCACAGGTAATGGTCTTGTGCTTCCCACAGTGACAGACCAGCTCAGTTGTACTTCCATATGCTGTTGATCTTCAAAGCAAGACTGTGTTAGCATGTGCAGTAACTGGGAGCCAAGACCAGTGTTGACAGTGGGAGGAAAAGGCCTCAGTGAATGTCTCAATCAAGTCTATGAGCCTGTGTTTGAGAGACACAATAGCAGTGAATTAGAGAGACTGGTTCTGAGTCTCATCTGAATGGAGACACAGGGTCCTGTGTCACCACTGCTGCACACCCTTGTTAAGTCTCATGTGTGGTTAGTGTGGTAGACTGGGGAGTGTGGGCTGCTCCTGTGAGCTGTGTGTAGTCCTGCTGAGGCACTCATTTCTCTCAGCATATTTCTCTTCAGGCCAGTTCTTACTGGTTCTCCACAAAGGCTGCTGAGTGTTGAAGGCATGTGTGTAATTTGTGGGTATAAGAATAGGACTGGAGAGTAGTAACACAACAAGCCAGATGACCTAAGTTTGATCCCGAGAATGCACATAAAGGGAGGAGAGAAGTGAGTTGTCCTATGACCTCCATATGTGTGCTCTGGCCTATTCATGTATACATACGGATACACACTCTCTCCTCAACACACACTCATACGCAGACTCAAACACATTTTCACACTCACACACATAAACTCATACTCATACATATCACACATACTCTAACACACACACTCACATACACTTTCACACATACATATATACACACATTTCATACACATACTCACATTTTCACAATACACTTTTGCACTCACACTGTAAAAATCAGTGTTAAAGTATGGAAACAACTGTCACAGCTGTGATAGAATTAAAAAAACTAAAAACCAAAAACCTAAACCTTGAAATTTCCACTTCCTTCAAAATAAGGGCCAGAGTCCTCAGGGGCCACCTGGAGTGGCAGGAGGCTCGGCAGTGTGGTCATTGCCTGCACAGGGCTGGAGTGGCGGGAGGCTCGGCAGTGTGGTCATTGCCTGCACAGGGCTGGAGTGGCGGGAGGCACAGCAGTGTGGTCATTGCCTGCACAGGGCTGGAGTGGCGGGAGGCACGGCAGTGTGGTCATTGCCTGCACAGGGCTGGAGTGGCGGGAGGCACGGCAGTGTGGTCATTGCCTGCACAGGGCTGGAGTGGCGGGAGGCACGGCAGTGTGGTCATTGCCTGCACAGGGCTGGAGTGGCGGGAGGCACAGCAGTGTTGTCATGGCCTGCACAGGGCTGGAGTGGCGGGAGGGCAGGTGGTCATTGCCTGCACAGGGCTGGAGTGGGAGTGGCGGGAGGCACGGCAGTGTGGTCATTGCCTGCCTGCACAGGGCTGGAGGGCTGGAGTGGCGGGAGGTGGTCATTGGGGGCTGGGTGGCAGGAGGCACAGCACATTGGCAGTGGGTGGTCATTGGTCCTGCACAGGGCTGGGTTCCAGCTGTACCACTGACTGTCTTATGACCTCATGCAAGTGCCCTGCACAGTGCTCCAGTGCTTGCCTGCACAGGGCTGGGTGGCAGGAGGCACAGCAGTGTGGTGAGCTTGGGTGGCCTGCACAGGGCTGGGGTGGCCGGAGGCAGCTGACCCTCAATCGTGGAGTGGGCACGGCACCCTGCTGCCCAGACTGGAGTGGCCGGAAGAGGTTAAGTGCACAGGGCTGGGTTCCAGGCACCTTTCTAGCAGCTCATAGCAACCACCCCGTTTGGTTCCCTTCTTCTCTCATGAGCTCCTGTGTGATTCTGATTTACTGCCCATAGTAACCACCCGTTTGGTTCCCTTCTTCTCTTGAGCTCCTGTATTCTGATGCTGCCCACCCTTTCTAGCCTCTCCCAACCAGCTTGCTCTCTGCTGCCTCTTGCCACTGGGTAGAACTGCTCAGGCTTTTGTGTACAAGGTGACAGCAAATGTTTGACCAATTCAATCAATATATATTGCATGCATTTATTTTCATGTCATAGAATCCTCATAATTGACCATCTGTGGTAACAGGTGTTTGTGAAGGATCTTACTTGGAATAAAGAGACCACTGAGAGGCTAACTGCCAACATGAGCCGAGTCAGACTCTAAGCAAGGTTGCTGACGTCTACATAGACCGGGTTGCGTTTCTTGTAGTGCTCTGTGTGGAAACTGCACCTGACACCCGATGGATGCTCACAACTTACTTCAACTCAGAAAGAACCTCCATTGTTTTCAATGTAGCCACATTATTAAAGTTAAACATGTTAGCTATGTCTAGTGACCCGTGCCTGACACGTTTGCTCTAATATCCCTATGATTTATTTGGTGTTTATATTTTATGTGTAGGTATTTATTTTCCAGAGTTAAACTTCTCCAGAATAATTGAATTTGAATTTTTTTTTCATATATTAGAGTGTGCTTGGTGCTAATGAGAGTGGTCAGTGGATAAAGGCACTGTTACCAAGCCTGATGTCTGAGTGTGACCCCTGGAGTTCACGTGGTCGACTGGAGGGAAGTAACTGAGCCGTACAGGCTGCTCTCTGAGCCCCCACACACGCTGTGGCACACACATGCCTACACATGCTACACATGCAAATCCTACATTGTAAAGAGCATCTGCTTACAGTGCCAAGTACACTGTGCTTCCATGACTTGGTCGCATTCTATGCAGCTCCCTGTGAGGACCACAGGACACGTCTAACCTGACTGCTGTGTCTGCTGTGTCTTGTTAGGCTTTATACTCTCGGGGGCACATTCTTCAAGGAACCCTTTTGGAAAAACCTCACAGAAAACCTGCCCAAGAGAAGGTTTGTCTGAAAGGTTGAGAACAGGCCGTGACTAAGCACCCTCTCCTTTCCTCTAGGCTGAGCAGATGCAGGGCCTCCTTACTCCTGCAAGGCTAGTGTGCTCCCACCCAGGGACTGTATTTGTGCCCTAAACTCCACCCTGAACACAGGGCTCTCCTTCCCTAACGCTTATTAAAGAATTTTACTCTTCCATTATTTCCTCTTTGTTGAAAAACTACATCAAAGTACCATCTTTGCTCCTGTACCTTATAATTATGACAGTATTTACACTTGGTAAACATCTATGATTATTGAAAAATTAGTATCAGATCAGAAGGGAAGTACAGTCCACTGAGTTCAAGGCCAGCCTGGCTACATACTGAACTCCAGAACAAGGGAAAAGAGTAATAAAGGTGATTCTGTAGAGGAAGTTGTAAGTCTAAACATCTGTGTCCGTGTTTAGAATAGTAGAAGTTTTGTATGTTCTTTTAGGCAAGATGTTTCTTTATGGAAGACCAAATAAATAGGCTAGGATCGGAACCTGTCTAATGCTACTAATACTGTAACATTTGGCCTGGAAAAGATTCAGTCTTTTGTAGTGTGTGTGTGTGTGTGTGTGTGTGTGTGTGTGTGTGTGTGTGTGTGTGTGTGTGTGACCATATAAGAAGAGTAGGCTGTTGGTATTTAACAAATTATTTAGCCTCTTGGTAAGCATTTCATGCCATAGGAGTGAGTCAGTTTATTGGGCAGAGCTGTGTCCTTAGTTGCCTTAAGTGGGCTTGGGAGGTAGCAAGTGTCTGTGGAGTGCGTCTGTTTGTACAGAAGGGGCTGGGGCTGCCAGTGGAGCCCCTGCCTCCTTCAGTCCTGCTTTGTGGCACTGGGCAGAGTTGCTTCTGTAGAAATCATGGAAGCTGATGTTTAGAACATGAAACACACCCTAAGGGTGAACTGATGTAAGGGAGAGCCATCAGATTATTGTGAACAATAGCATCTTTTTTCCCTCTCAAGAGTATGTTGTACACAGAATCTAAAAATGTTAAGCCAATCAACCACCTTCTCAGATAAGGCTTGATTATAAAGCCTAATTTGGGTGCCCCCCCACCCCCCGCAAGCATTTCATGAACATGTTATTTTTATTACTTTTTTTTTTTTTGAGACAGAGTCTCACTGTGTAGCCTGGGTTGGGCTTCCTATGTCTTCTGAATGTTTGGTTCACAGGCATGGACACTACACATGGCTTATGTACATGTTTTATACAAATTGTGAGATAGAAATAAATGAGCGTATCAGAATACTCAGTATCTAACCGTGTTGCTGGAATTAAATGCCACAGAGGTTTCAAAGTTTATTATTATTATTTCTCTTTATTAGAGCAGGGACTGGATAATATTGAATGCTGGTTCACCTGAGAGTAGATAGAAAAAGAATTTTAAAGAGATTGAAGACAGTCAGCTTGCTCTGACTCAAAGCATTTCACTGTTCATGTTGCTAAGTGACCGTAGACTGCCTGACCGGACACTTTTTCTGCGCACACTGCGAAGGTAATTGCGGTACAGCATGACACTGATGACTCGAGCCTGGAACTGTTTGGAAACAATGTAGTAGAGAACGACATCGAGACATGTGCTGAGGTTCATGAGGAAGGTGGTGAAGGCTCCCCAGGGGCTGTAGCTGTTCTCCTCCCCCTGTAGCATCAGGACAGCAAAACAGATGTGGAAGGGCACGAAGCAGGCAAGCACCTGCAGCAGGAGCGTGACGATGATCCGTATGGACTTCTCCTTGACCTTGGGCTTCAGCTTAGACGTCTGCCCGCGGAGGAGGCTGTGAATGATGACCACGTAGCACCCGATCATGATGAACAGAGGGATCAGGAAGAAAAATACGAGTCGCGTGAAGTTAAGCACATTGACAGCTTTTAAGTGGATGATGTCGGAGATCTTCAGGCAGGTGGCCGGGGAGGAGGCCTTATCTGGGTCTTCATCGAGCAGTAGCAGAGGGACAGTGGTGGTCAGGGTCATTATCCAGACCCCCACACACGCGAGCACCGCCTTGCCAGTGTTCTTCAGTTCCTTGGCGTATTTCGGCTGTACTATGGCCATGTATCTGTCAGCACTAATGAGAGCAAGAAGCCACAGAGCAAGGCTGGGGTAAAACACCACCAGGGCCCCAAGAATGTGGCAGAAGTAGTCTCCAAATGGCCACTCGCCTTTTGCATAGTAAAACATCCGAAAGGGTAGACTCAGTATAAATACTAAGTCCAGCAGTGCGACGTTCATCATGTAGATGGTTACGGTGGTTCTTTTCTTGGTCGTACAGCTGAAAACCCATAGGGCAGTGACATTAACAAGCAGCCCAATCAGGAAGATGCAGCTGTAGAAGACCAGGGCTGCGATTTTGTATTCCTCTGGGTGTGAACCATTGGAAAGAGCAAGCTGGTCGCGATTGCTCGGGATGGCCATCTTACAGCAGGCTGGTCCCCATGGTACGTAGAAACTGTGAGGATTGTGAGGAAACAGGGATGAGAACTTTGGCTGGAAGTAGAGGCCCCGAGCACAGGGCTTCTTGCGAGGGCCTTTATACTGAAGACTCCACGTGCGTGCTTTAGGACTGTGCGGGAACACACACCCTACAAGTTGCTGCTACTACTCACTAATCTCTCTTTAACCATTTGTTTTTATTTTTGGAGCACTGGGCATTGAACACAGGTCCTCTCTATACTATCTACCTCACTGAGC
This sequence comes from Rattus rattus, assembly GCF_011064425.1. NCBI lineage: Eukaryota > Metazoa > Chordata > Mammalia > Rodentia > Muridae > Rattus > Rattus rattus. Next base: position 2,982,650 of record NC_046165.1, on the reverse strand, counting down.
TATGAATTCCTGTCTGTCAGTCTGTCTGTCCCCCCTTCCATTACCTTGGTTTTGTTTTGTTAGTTTTTGAGACAGGGTTTCTCTGTATAGCCTTGACTGTCCTGGAATTCAGTATTTAGACCAAGCTAGCCTCCACTCACAAAGATCTGCGGCCTGAGAGTTGGGGTTAAAGGTGTGTACTACTACACCCAGTCCTGGCCTTTATAATGTCAGTTCAGGTGGCCTCAGGCCCCAAGATGCTCTGGGACACTCATCCAGTTTCATTGACCCTGCTCATCTCTCTCTTCCCCAAATAGTCAAAGTAGAAGACAGTAGGAATTCTCTGAAGTGATGGGAAAGGGCCAGTCTGTATTTTAAATCCTATAAAGTGGCTTGCAATTTTTATTATCTTTATTCTGTCTAAATATTTTCTAGCTCAAATAAGTAGTGGTCAAATACTTTTAATTTACAAACTACAATTATAATTTACAAAACATGAATCAGAACACAAACAGAAGAACTATATAGCTGGTGACTGATTCTTGAGTGTGAGTGGGTAGGAACTTCGGTTTTTCCCTCTTTGCCTCTGCTGCCTTTCTAGCACATAGTAGGAAATGCTGAGTGAGCCTCGAGTGAAGGAAATGGTGTTTGGTGAGGTGATTCTCAGTAGCTGTCTGTCCTGTCAGTCAAGTCTGTTGACCCCACCTCCGTTTTTGAAGTTGCAAACACTTCTGATTAGTACTCTATATTCTCTTCAGATGATCGTAGGTCTGGAATCACTACTGCTCTCTGTCTTGGTCTACCGGAAACCTAGAGCTACAGGTGGGCAACTGGGAGTATCTGGGGCAGGGGCTTCCATTACCAGGGGCCTGGAGTTTAAGTGTAGTTGCACCAATGGGACATTGAGTTGAGAAGAAGCAATTTGAGAAGTTTCTTCAAGTCTAACCACTTTGGTACTATTGCCCTGACTAGATGAACGTAAGTTGTGTCAAAGAGAGGTAGGTCTGAGAAACCCTAACTGTGGACAGAAACTAATAGTCCCACCATCAAAAACTGTTTATTTAAAAAACAAACGATTCTAATAGTGCTATAAATATGGAGCTCCCAGTGTGACATTCCCTTACCCAGGGTGTAATGCCAGCAGAGACTTTGAAAATACTTCTTAGGAAGAGTGCGGGCTGGAGGCATCTCTTTGAAATATGAGGGTGTATGAGAAATTTTCTTTAGGAAGGTCACTTTGTAGCGTGCTTATGTTTAATTCAGTCCTGAATCTCTCTTTAGTGAAGTTATAGGAAGGGTTAACAGCCCTGGTCTTTCCTCCTTTACCTTTCCCCCTGAGGTTGTCATGGGAACCTCCTGTCTGCAGGCTATCCTCCCTGGCAGCTTCTCTGTAGTCCACCTCTCCAGCTCTCATGTGCCCACTTGCTCCTGTGCTGTGTGTGTGCCTCTGTGTTACCGTGCGGACCCTAGGTGAGTGTTGAAACTGGTTGTCTTTCAGGTTAACTTTTGAAAACTTAAATACCATGATTATCTGTAGGTTGTCATTTTTAATTGAAACCAAGTAATTTCATGAAACAGTATAATTGAAACTATATGATAAAGAGATTGAATTATGTTATGATGTATTATGTCATCAACATAATGTGTTAAATGGACAGGGGAAAGACAGTGAGGCCTCAACCCCACACCTAGAACAGCTCCTGTGCTAAAAGTGAGAGAATTAGGCCTCCCAGGGAAAAGCACCCCAGCTGGCTATCCAGTTCTAACCGGTCAGTCCTGAAAACACTCATGAGTAACAACACGACACAGACGAGCTGGCTACTTATATTTAGGGGTGTGTGTGGTGTGTGTGTGTGTGTGTGTGTGTGTGTGTGTGTGTGTACAGCAATTAAAAGAGAGGGAGGCCATGAATTTGTAAGAGATTAAGGAGATGTATATTGGAGGGTTTGGAGGGAGGAAAGGGAAGAAATGGTGTAATTTATTATAATCTCAAAAATAAAATGAAAACATTTAGAACTCTACACTCACTATTGATATAAAATATTTGAAAGTGAGTGCCAAATCCTGGGAAAAGAATAACCAGTTGTTTTAAGGTCTTCATCAGATGGAGCAGAAGTTTTGAGTTGAGTAAACACAACATTACTTCTCATAATGATTTACTATAAAATCAATTGGATGCAGCTTACCTCCTGTCCGTCAAAGGGCTGTCTGCGAGGTGCCGGAAAGAGTGCGCAGTGGCCGCCTGTGTTAGGCAGATAGTGTCTTTGAATTGTTTTCCTTTGCCTCTGCGGCTGGTCCTGTTGGAGGGTTGCTGAGATGTAGTACCGATGGCGGGCTGCTCTGCTGGGCTCTGAGCACTGCTCTGCTCTTTCAGGAAATGCTCTGAAATAAGCTTCTGAGCGTGGGACTTTACCCTGCGTGCGGTTTTCTCTTTCACAAGTGATTTGTTTATGAAGTCTTGCTCAGCTTAGACTGCTCTTGAAACAATGGCATATGTTGAAGAAAGGCATATATGAAAAGGGACACTTTGTTGAATTAACTGCTGGTTTTGATGTTTGAAGTCTGTGTCACTTACAGGCAGGGGATTTGACATTGGCAGAGCAGGTTCAAAGCCTAGCTGCTTTCTAAGCTCTGTGACTGTCTAGCTTTGTGCTGTTCCTGTGTAGTTTCTATCCAGTTGAAATACATCGCACTCATGTGATAGAATTGAGAACTCCACTCCAGAAAAGTCCTGTCTAAGATACCTGCCACCTCGGCCACCCCAGCTGTCTCCTCCGTGGCCCCTGCTCTGCTGTGCCCTGCAGATCTGTTCCTGGATCCTGTAGGTGCTTCCTGCACGTTGTCCATGTTCTGTCTCAAGGAAGTCTACAGAACTTTTTTTGCATGAACCTCCCTGCAAACTTTAGGGAGGACTGGGCAAGTGTTGGAGAATTTACATGCAGCCGTGATCTCAGCTCAGCAGGGAAGTGAAACCCGCAGAATGGAGGATTGGGCAGCCCAGAGCATCGCTGTCTAGCTACTGTGAGTTTAACTTTCTCTTTAAAGTAAGCCAGCCCTTGCCCAGTTCTGCATATTTCTACATCAGCTACACATGATTTGCCAGCTTTTAAAAGGTGCCTACACTTGGCTGCTTCTGTGTCTGCAGTGTGAGTGACTTAAGATGGCTCCTGCCTTCTTGTCTTCCTGTTTTGAGAACAGCCTTGGAACTATGTAGACCAGGCTGGCCTTGAACTTACCCTGGTCTTCCTGCCTCTGCCTCCTGGGAGCTGGACTCCGGCTGTGAGCCACCACAGCTTCCACAGCTTGACCTTGAGGTAATTTGAAAACCTTGCTCCTTTTCTCAGAAGTGCTAACCTTTTGTTCTACAGAAGGTGCTGAAGTTCCTTGTGGTAACAAACTACTGAGAGCTATGGTAGCCTTCCAGAGCAATGTGCTGTGGAGCCACTGCAGACCGCAGTCCTGTGTGGGTGAGAGGTGACTGCCTGGAAACCCTTCTCCAGACTTGCTCTGGCATTGCTGAGTTACATCACAGTCGTTGGATATGGAGTTAGGGCTTTTCATACGCTACACAGGAGTGTGATATTTCAGCCACATGGAACCCTCTTACCGGGACCCAGTGTGTTCTTTACCTTACCACAGAGTCTGTGAAAAGGTTTCTGACAGGAAGTACCTGTTGATTGGCTTCCCTTGTGCTGCTGCAGTCAACAGAGTCTGGGGTGTCTTCTCATTAAGACTTGAGTCTTTTCCCTGTATGTAGCATTCTTAGTTGAGAACTTCCATTTCTTAGTGCAAGGTACCCACGGCAGATTAGGAACTCCCCAAAAGCTTGACAGAACCCACTTGTAGACCCTCCCTTTGACCACCTGACAGCTGCCATTTGTTTTCTGCCATTTCTTAGACTTCTTCTCTACCCCATAAAGCTGGGCTGGCCTGGATGATTCCTTGCCACAGCTCTGTGCCTTGTGTTTGTATGGCTATCCCACACCTAGCCTAGTTTGATGTTCCACTCCTACACCATGTGCTTGGGGCATGGCACAAGTTGTGTCTAAGGAGCGATTACCGTTGCTGGATAGGTAAGAAAGTGAACACATGGAGATGGGGGAGTGGTGGAGTGGTGGACAGTTGTCTGAGCCCAGAACCAGCTGCAAGGACACTGACCAACCTGAGATGTGGTGAGAGGCCTGCATGCGTGAGGCGGTGGGATGGCCCTCCTGTGCTCTCCACCTTGACTGCAGGTTGGGAGGATTACAGAATAAAGAAGTAGCTGCAGACTGTGTGACAGTAGACAGTGGGTCAAGGGTCTGCGTTTACGTACATCTCCTTTGCCTCTCACTCAGAGACTTCCCGACCATCCCTCATTGTACTTTGGAATGTAAGAGGATTCTTGCCAAAGAGGGGTTTCTCGTATCCCAGGGATGACAGGGTTCCTTGCACTTTATGAAGTGTTTGGTCTCACTTTGAGGTTTGGTTTTGAGCACTAAAGTCTATAGGTCAGTTTATATATTTAGTAGGAGAACCCAGTTTTTAAATCAATATGATTCAGTTAAGACACTGTTGGAATCAATGAGGAGTCTGATGTGGACATCCAGCTCAACATCCGGCACATGATGATCCTGAAAGCTCGGTCCATGATCACCAGGTGGAAGGTGGGGCCACACTCTTCAAGCTTGACTATTTTGGGGAAGAAGCATTTTTGACCCAGTCCTCACAGCTGTACCTGGAGACCTGCCTTCCAGCCCTGGGAGATGTTTTTTGTATAGCCCAGTCTTACAGGACTGAACAGTCCAGGACACGAAGGCATCTGGCTGAGTTCACTCACGTGGAAGCCGAGTGTCCTTTCCTGACCTTCGAGGACCTCCTGAACCATCTAGGGGACCTGGTGTGTGACGTGATGGCCAGAGTCTTGAAGTCACCAGTGGCAAGCATAGTGTATGACCTTAACCCGAAATTTAAAGCCCCCAAATGGCCTTTCTGGCGGATGAATTATTCGGATGCCATTGAGTGGCTGAGGGAGCATGATGTAAAGAAAGAAGACGGGACGTTCTATGAGTTCAGAGAGAGACTGATGACAGACACCGTTAATGATTCAATCCTGCTGTGTCGATTTCCTGTGGAGATCAAGCCCTTCTATATGCAGTGCTGTCCTGAGGATCCTCGACTTACTGAATCTGTCGATGTGTTGATGCCTAATGTCGGTGAGATTGTGAGAGGCTCAATGCGCTCCTTGGACAGTGAGGAGATTCTAGAAGGCTATGAAAGGGAAGGGATTGACCCCACTCCTTATTACTGGTATACAGATCAGAGAAAATATGGTACATGTCCTCACGGAGGGTATGGCTTGGGCTTGGAACAATTTCTAAGCTGGATTCTGAACAGGTATCACATCCGAGACGTGTGTTTGTACCCATGATTTCTCCAGCGCTGCAGGCCATAACCACGTGGCCCTGAAGCAGGAAGGAAGTAAAGAGTTGAGACTGCCTCTACAAAAGAACAAATGCCCAATTGTCTCTTGACTTCCTGTTGGGGGTAGTAGCTTTTTCTCTTTATGTTTTTTCTTCCCATTATCAGAAAAAGCAGTAGGTATTACTTGAACAGCAAATGACATTAATAAAATACTCAATACAAAATTTTGAGAAAATACATGGCATATCACTCCTTAGTTATGGAGATGTTTTATTGTACTATAGGTTATAATCATTGTACTAAATAAACCATACATGATTATTCAGTTTTTAATTATTATCCACTCAATGGCATCCGAATGCTCGCCACTGGTGACTTCAAGACTCTGGCCATCACGTCACACACCAGGTCCCCTAGATGGTTCAGGAGGTCCTCGAAGGTCAGGAAAGGACACTCGGCTTCCACATGAGTGAACTCAGCCAGATGCCTTCGTGTCCTGGACTGTTCAGCCCTGTAAGACTGGGCTATACAAAAAACATCTCCCAGGGCTGGAAGGCAGGTCTCCAGGTACAGCTGTGAGGACTGGGTCAAAAATGCTTCTTCCCCAAAATATGATATTCCAGTCACTCCATCTTTTTGTCCTCTTAAGTGTCACTGGAATTATTTAATTTATTATATACATCTGTTATAGCAAGCATCTAAAAGAAATTGGCTATGTGACAAAGATGCTGGAGTTGAATACATACCCCTTACATTCACATTAATCTTTTCTGAATTCATACAGTGTGTATAATCCTGAGGGGTATGGGTTGACAGGGAAAAATTAATGAAGGGGAATTGGATTACAATTTGCAATGAACTTGATTTGGATGGTGGGTTATCAAATGATTCCAACCCCCTTAGCCTTTAGTTTAAGAACAGGGGGCAGATAGGGCTTTCCTCTTTGATGTAATTCCTGAGTAACAAAAAGTAAATCTGTACCCAAAGACTTTTCACTTGGAATCTTAGCCACCATAGACAGCTAAGTCATCCCTGCCTTTTCCTTGGGTACCATCTGCGCTGCTCGCACACTCAGCAGGTTTACCAATGGCTGCAGTACACAATTGCTCTCCCCCAAATGCATGTCGTGCGTTTCTGATGGGCTGTATTCCCACTAACCAATAAATGAACAGTTGTTAAAAAAAACAACAACAAAAAAAGACACTGTTGGAAGTAGAGTGTTATTACATGTGTGTAGCATGTATGCATGTAGAATAGGCTCCAAGGTGTTAATACATGTGTGTAACATGTCTGTATGTAGGATGGGACTCCTTTGTTAAAGTGTTCCTACAGACACAGATAGTTCACGGTCTAAATGGTTCACAACCATAGTAAGTGTGAGAGCATATTATCCTGATTATCTCCTTCCAGTGCTATGGCTAGAGGGTTGCTATAATACTGTTCACCTGGCCTGTCCCTGCATGGGGACAGTGAGCAGCAAGCCCTCAGTGGTTGGTAGCAGGCCAGTCCCCAAGGAGAAGAGCAAGAATGACAACGGAGATGGTTCTGTGAAAGGGGAGGAGTCCTGACCGCATGACCCTAGCACTCTGATTTGACAGTTCGGAACCCTTGTCCCCTGCCTCTCAGTTTCTCAGACAGTGTCCCAACAATTGTTGTTTCAGAAGCATTGGGCCCTGGGGTAGAAGGTCAGGTGTTTTGAATAGTAGTAATTTCTGAATAAAGTCTAAGAAATCATTTAAATGTATTTTTTAATCACATTGATTTATAGACACTTTAGTATGAAGAGAAACTTCCTTGTGTTGTTTATTTAGCCTTCCTTAGTTCTGTCTCTTTTGTGCATCTTAAAATGTTTATGAGCATATGTCAGACAGTTAATTACCTCATGAGAAATGACTTGAACCTGGATATGGCCACCATCGTGTTAGGTAAGCTTAGCTAAACAAGCATGAAAAGCATTGTCTGTCACGGAGAATCCTCAGAGGAAGGGACTTCTTTCCACCCGGGAGCTCACCAGACCTGTAGCTACTGAAGTCTTAGGACTGCAGGGCAAGCGTTCACAGACTTATTCTCTCAGCGCTGTGTGTGGGTGTTGTGTGGAATGCTAGGAAGTCATCATTGAGGAGAAAGAAGGCTGACGGTGGACCAGGGCTGTGACGTCCTCAGTGTCTTCCAGAAGTCCATGGCCAAGAGTTTAGTCCTCAGCCTGGAGTGTATTCTCAGAAGGTGGCAGAGACTTTACGGACAGGCAGGCTCAGACAGAAGCCCCTAAAGCTGAGCCCCGATGAAGCCCTGTGTTTAGAGCTTTATCTCGGGCACATGTGACAGTAATTTAAAGACGATGGCACTGAATGATAAAGAAATAGGAGCTTTGCTCCCAGTTGCATGTGAGGTGGAGAATTTATTTTAGTGCACAGGCGTCTGCATATTAGAAATACGTCTAATGTTTTTAATTGCTCAACTTTGATTTTCTGCCTTTACTTGTGTAATTGGGAAACGCAATCGAAGTGTGTATTCGTCAGGCAGCACCTCACACCCATTATCTCACTCAGTTCCCTGCTGTCCCCAAGACGTGTTGAAGACACTGAGGTGTTGATGGCATGGGTTGTTTCTGGTTTTCAGACTGTATGCTCTGGTCTGTATCATGTACCATGGTCATGTACTTACCGTCTTCGTTATAGTTGGTTTTCAGAAATAGTCATTTCTGAGGGAACAGACAGACCTCTCCTTTTTGATCTCACTGAGCACATCGGTATTCTCCACAGAAGACTTCCTCTTCTAGATCTGTGTCTAGGAAGAACTATGCCATCTAGTGGGCAAGTTGAACAGACACTCAAAAGAAAAAACAAAACAAAAACAAAAAAAACCCCAAATGTGTCCACATGATCAGCAAATACCATGTCTGCTAACTTCATTTGTGATCACGAAAATCAAAACTAAACCTGCAAAATAGCATCACCCATGCACACGGTGCTCATGGAGATGAGGGTTACAGTGTGCGTGCTGGGCACCTTTACTCAGAAACCATGCGTGTTGCTGGCAGGAATTAAAACACAGAAAACTTTCTGGTATTAAGTACTAGGTGAAGGTGTGCAGATGCTATGGCCCAGGTGACTCCTCGACGTACAGCCAGTGAGGCCAAAAGACAGGTAAAAAGCGTTCCTAGGAGCCTTGCCTGTAACAGTCCCAAAGTAGAAACAACCTGTCACTCACCAGCTGTAGAGTGGACACTGGGGTGCTCTTCATGTCAAGAGGGAGATGTACCAGGAAGAGGTGGCTGCCCACAAGAATGAACCAACCTCATTACAGAAAGCCTTATAGTAAGGAATCCCTGGTGAGATTCATTTTTGTGGCTTCCACGAAGTAGGCCAGGCATCTGTAGGAGTCCATGCATGGCTGTCCCTGCTTTGATGGAGGAGAAACAGTTCAGATAGACAGGGAGCAGCAAATGTCTGTAGGGCAGAACCCTTGGAGTTGCCTAATATCCTTCACCAGAGACAGGCAGGCTGAAGGCGATAGAACCTGATAGGAGAGAGCCTTGTGAGTCTCTGCAGGAAGGAGTTGGGAGTAAATTGCCTAACTGCCCTCCATGCTCCCCTTTCAGGACTCACCTGGAAGCCAGGTGCTTCTAGCCTTTGGTTAACTTCCACCCTTCAGCCTCAGGGACAGAGCGAGGTCCAAAGCAAGGTGGGGGGAGGGGAGTAGATGGGTTTTGAGGACCTACAGCCTGTTTGTGTGGTACATTTCTATCCTGTCCAGAGAGGCCTTTACAGGAAATGTGAACTTTGGAGTTGGCACTCTGGGTATGAGGTTTCTCTGCCTCTGAAGCACTGTTCCCACCACCTGGGGGCTCTGTGAATTGCCATGGACCTGGTAGTTTGTATCCTAGGTTCTGTAGACACCAATACGAGTTCTCTTGGTCCCTCCCTATTTGAAATGTTCTGCGTGTATGCAAATTTCTCTGTCCTAACTTGGGGCTGGGTGGCTGTGCTGGAGTCTTTTCCTGAATCATGATTAATCCAAGCTGTCTTATGTTAGCCTTGATACTCTACGGTTAGAGAGACTCCTCTGCTTTTGCATTTTACTTTGTGAGTATTTTATTTTGGTCTTCCATGTTTCTGGAGGGGTCTAAATGAAAGCTGGTAGGATGGGGCCTCAGCACTGACCCAGGAGTCACTAATGACCCCCATCTCTGTCCTCTTGGAACACTGCGGCCCACTGGGGACTCGGTCCAGCTGTGGGGGCCTCACTGTCTTGTCCTCATTTGTCTTTGCTGCGGTCTTTTGTGTGCACTTTTACCTTGTTTATTCTGGAAGACATGACCCTCCTGCTGAGGCAGACAGCTATTCATGCTGTTTCTTTTCCCCTCGATAACAAACTGCAGCCTTTGTTACCCAGAAAAGTTGTATACAGGTCTTCCTTTCGAGCTAACGAGTAAATTGAGCACATGACCATTCAGGTGATGGTTGTGTTAGTGTTTCTGTCTTACTCTAACACTTTCCATATGGATGGTGTCTTAGTTAGGGTCTTATTGCTATGAACGGACACCATGACCAACATGGATTTTATAAAGGACATCATTTAACTGGGGCTGGCTTGCTAACAGTTTCAGAGGTTCGGTCCATTATCATCAAGGCAGGAACATGGCAGCATTGCAGAGTCCAGGCAGGCATGGTGCAGGAGGAGCTGAGAGTTCTACATCTTCACCTGAAGGAAGCCAGGAACAGACTGAGCATCCCCAGGCAGCTAGGAGGAGGGTCTCCAAGTCCACCCCCACAATGACACACTTCCTCCAATGAGGCCACACCTTCTAATAGTGCCACTCCCTAGCCTCCATAGACTTGTTTAAACACATAAGTCTATGGAGGCCATACCTAAACATAGTATAATAAAAAAGTACATTTAGTTCAATTTCCAAAGTCTATAGCAGTATCATCAATGTTAAAAGTCCAAAGTTCAAAGTCTCTTCCAAGATCCATCTAATCATTTAGCTGTAATCTCCAAATTAAGTCAGGCAACCAGCTGGGCAGACTTCAAACTCTGTCATCTCCATGTCTGATGTCAAAGGGGTCCTTAAGTCTTCAACCACTTTTCATTTTTGTTGACTATGACAAATTTCTTTCTCCTGCGTTGATTCCACTCCCTGTTAGCAGCTTTCCTCAGCAGATAGCCGGTGACTCTGGCATCTTTAACATCTTTGGGTCTCCAGGGCAGCTTCAATGTTACAGCTTGTTTCAATGTCTGGGATCCGCACATGATCCTCCAAAGGGCTGACTTCACTTCTCCAGCTCTGCCCTCTATAGCAGTTTAACTTCAAGTTGATCCACACTACACTGCTGCTGTTGTTCTTGGTGATCATCCCATGGTACTGGTGTCTCCAGTACACTGGGGTCTTCTGTTGCATCTGGGTTTCACCAGTAGCCTCTCCTAGGCTCTCTTCATGGTTCCAAGCCTCAACAACTTTGCTTGACCCCTTCAGTCCTAGGCCATCAATTGCAACTGAGGGCGCACCTTCACCAATGGCCTTCCATGGCCTCTCACTGTACTGTGCCTCAGGTGCTCTTCATGACCCCTTCATGCTTCAAAACCAGTACCACCTGGGTGACTCTTACACATTACCAAGTCTAGCTACAGCACGAGGAACAACCTTGGGATCTCTGGAACACAGCTCTCAAAAAACACTTCTCAGAAGATTTCACCTCAGTGATGCTGATCTCTCTCTTAGCTCCAGATAGCCAGCATCAATTGTCCCAGGAGTCTCCTTCTCCTCTTGACTATAAAGCCAGAGGCACATGGCTGAAGCTGCTGAGTTCTGCTGCCTGCAGGAGCTGGAGCTTGGCCCCCTTGTTCTATTACATCATCACCAGCTTCCTCTTTTCTAACCCTTCACTGCCTAAACTTGGCTGTCGTGGATCTTGCTCTGTAGATTGACCTTGGATTTAGAGATCTGTGTGCCTGTCTCCTGAGGTAAAGGTTTGTACTAAGTTGCCTGGAGCAAACGTAGCTGGGTGGGATCTTGCCCCGGGGTCACTTCTCCCTTAATTCAATTTAATATCCTTGAGCACAGGACTCAGCTCCATTTCACTTTCTGGTGCCCCTTTAATACTTGAACCTTGTATTTTCTATTTTTCCTTTCTCAACTTCCCTTTTTTCATTAAAGTGCTCTTCATGAGACTTAGCCAGAGAACAAAATCTGTGGTGGGTGTTTCTGAGGCTTCCTTTGTCCATTTGAGTCTTTTCACCTTAGCCTCAGGCAGACTCTTCAGACAGGACCAAAAAGCAGCTACATTCTTTACCAAAATACCACAAAAGCAGTCTTTACAGCACATGCCGAAATTCTTCTCTGAGAACTCTTGGGCCAGGCCTGCACAATTCAAATGACTCTCCACATTCCTACTAAGATAGCCCATTAAGCCCCATTTAAAGCGTTCTACTGCTTTCCAGATCCAAAGTCCCAGAATCCACATCCTTCCAAACGAAAGCACGGTCAGGCCTATCATAGTAATACCCCAATCCCTGGTACCAACTTCTGTCTTAGTTAGGGTCTTATTGCTGTGAATAGACACTTTGACCAACATAAATTTTGGACAACATTTATTGGGGCTGGCTTACAGGCTTAGAGGTTCAGTCTGTTTTCAAGGCAGCAGCATGGCAGCATCCAGGCAGGCATGGTGCAGGAGGAGCTGAGTTCTACATCTTCATCAAAAGGAAGCCAGGAACAGACTGAGCATCCTCAGGCAGCTAGGAGGAGGGTCTCCAAGCCCACCTCACAGTGACACACTTCCTTCAACAAGGCCACACCTTTCTAATAGTGCCACTTCCTGGGCCAAGCATATGCAAACCATCACAGATGGCCTCTAGACACAAAACTTTGTGACTTTTTTTTTTTTTAAGATTTATTCATATATTATATATAAGTACACTGTAGCTGTCTTCAGACACACCAGAAGAGGGCATCAGATCTCTTTACAGATGATTGTGAGCCACCATATGGTTGCTGGGAATTGAACTCAGGACATCTGGAAGAGCAGTCGGGGCTCTTAACCACTGAGCCATCTCTCCAGCTCAACTTTGTGACTCTTATATGTTTCTTGTTACTTGCAGGCCTTGCAGCCTCAGAAGAATCCCAGCAAAGACAGTTCAGCAAAGTGCTTAAGCACAGAGCTAGCTCAGTCAGTGAAGTGTTTATTAAACGTGAGGGCCTGGGCTTGCGCCCCGGAACTCTGAGTCATTCATTCACTCAGTCACCCATGTATCCAAGCATGGTGACTTACAATCCCAGTGCTGGGGAAACTCTGACAGGGGGATCCCTGGAGTTTCCAGCCAATCAGAGATACCTCCAACCCCACAAAGTGGGCAGTGTCTGAGAAATGGTATCTTTGACTTCTATGCATATGTATATTGTGGTCCCCCCACCCCCAGCACCACAGGTTGCGGTGGCTGGACAGTTTTGATCTGGAGACAAGGACATATGGCTGTAGCATTTCTTTGCATATCAAGGCATTGTCCTTGCCTGTGGTACATGGTTTATTTTCTAGCACTTAATGTCATACTTTTTTTGGGGGCAGTCAACAATCATAGGCTTTAGAATTAGGAACAGGAGTTATCTGTGGCATATCTCACTTGCAGGTATGTATTTACAGACCCTTGGCTGTTTTCCCACCTCCTTTTCCTTCTCATTTTGTTAAGGAAGAGCTGCCACATGCTTCCCATTGGAGCCCTAGACAAATGGACTCGTGATTCCGCTAGGGATATGTTTTCCTCAGCTATGCAGTGGCTCAAAAATGGACTTCACACCTTAAGGACATCAAGTGGGAGCAGGAGACAACAAGAAATAGGTTGTAGCCTTGCCTTAAAGGAAGTGACAGGGTTTGGGGCGGAGAGACTTGTTTCCAGAGGAGTTAGTTGTGGCAGCATAGCCGATGTAAGCGTTCCCATGCAGTTAGTTGCACATGCACCCGTTTCTAATCCATTCACTTTTGTCTCTTTTTTGGTGATGGATGCTGTCTTAATAGGTTACTATGTTTCTATATGATACACAGATGATCAGTGGCACTTTAACTTGATTTGAAATCTTATTAACATTGGAATAAAAAATGAGTGGTAGATTATGCAAATATTTTCGCATTCATGTACCCATGCTTTTTTATTAAGTAGTACCCTACATTGGCCCACTCTTTAGTCCTCCAAGACATCTTCTTGGTTTATAGACTTTTGCTTCCCTTGTTAGAAGCGTCCTGTTTATTTTAGGAAACATATTTCCTGCATATAACCATGTATTCCTAGGCTAGCATGGCAACTAATAGGTCATATTTTTCAAAATACATATGCATGTAAACAAAATACACCATCTTAACTTTTAAAATATACTTTTATTTATTTTGGCCATTTCATCCATGATGCAATGTATCCTTGATCTACCTCTCCTCCCTTCTCCTCAGTATCTCCTCCTCCCCTTTCCTTCATGTTCTTCCTCCACCAATTCAGTCCAGTTAGTGCTGCCTGCTAGAATGCCAACTGGTCTCGTTGGCGCAGTCTTGTAAGGCAGGTAGGCATAGCTGTGGATAATTCGAGTGCAGTGGCCATGTTGTGTCCTGAAGACAGTTTCCCATCATTTCCATCCCCTGTCCCTTACATTCTTTTTCCTCTGCCACAGTCCCTGAGCCTTGTGGGCAGTTACACCCACAGGTACAGGTAATGCTAAGTCAGGGCACTGAGCACTGTGACCAGTTCCTGGTCTGTGTTCACTGTAGCCGTGAAGACAGTGCTTCCCTGGCCAAGGCTGAGAGCAGAGCTGATCTCTTGGCCCACATGTAAATATTTAGAGGGCAGCATGACTGCGTGTACATTTACTAAATAACTAAGGCTTTCCCTCAGGGCCTGTGCTAGTTTCTTTTCTATTGATGTGGTAGGATACCATGACCAAGGCAACTTACAGGGTTATGGTCCATGAGCATCATGGCAGGGAGCATAGCAGCAGTCATAGTGCTGTGGCAGGGGTTAACATCTTGAGACACAACCACAAGTCTGACAGATACTGGGAATAGGACAAATCTTTTGAAACTTTACGGCCGACCCCCAGTGGCACCTTCAATAAGGCCACACCTCCTCATCCTTTTCAAACAGTTCCACCAACTGGGCACCAAGTATTCTAACATATGAGCTTCTAGGGACATTCTCATTAAGGTTGCCATAGGGCCTATAACCCCCCGAGTCATGGGCTTTTGACAGGTAACACAGTATGAGACACAGATTCCTTCCTGTAGAAGGTGGTTGGTCACCCCACAGCCCTCGCCCTGCTGCTGCACCGTTGCAGATTTTGCCAGGCAGGCAGTAGTATAGTATCCAGGGATTCCTGCTGGCTAGCATCCATTGATGACTTCCTCCCACAGTGGCATGCTAGCGCCTTCTGGGAGCCCATGGGATTAGGTTCTCAGGTCAGTTTCAGCTGATTTCTCTGTCTTCAACCAAGGTGTGCCGTGCTTTCAGCACCGGGATCTTACATCTAGTAGGAGTGGGCCACCAAGAGAAGTGGCAGAGCCTCTGCTGGAGGGCCTCTGGGGTAGCCCTAACCAACAGCTTGGCAGTGAGACTTCCACTCAACAACTCTTATCTTCTGAGGGAAGCATTGCCCACCGTCCAGGGTTCCTGTGTTCAAACTCTTTTTAGAAATTATATTTTAAATTACTTTACAGAGAGTGCTTGATTTACATACATCCTTAGTTTTGTTTTATGTCTCCCAACTTTCTCATCTCTCCTATTTTACCTTCCCTACCCCAAATTTTAGTCATTTTAAATGGACAGTTCAACACTGTTATGTGTCCAGTCTGCAGAATCATTTTTGTTTTCCCAAACTGAAGTCCGCTGGGTGATTATTTCTCACTAACCTCAGACCCCTGTGGTCTGCTCTCTGTCTTCTTGAGCTGAACTGCTCTATCTCAGAAGTAGAATTGTGGAGTGTTTGTCTTTTTAAAATTTCCACACATTCCACAGTGAGCATTTGTGGGTCAGAGGACAGCCCCAGCTCCCTGGTTCACTGCTGTGTATGCCAGGCCTGCTGGTCCCTGAGTGCCTGGAGCTTCTGCCTCCCCTCCCACCTCACTGTGGGATGCTGGGATTACACATGAGCGCTGCAGCATCCGCTCTGTGTGTCCTAAACTGCTGGACTCAGGTCCCACATGTGCAGTATACACTGTGCCTGTTGAGTTGTCTCTCAGGCCCAGGGTTGGACTTTATAACTGTTCCATTTCACTGAGCATAGTTCATGGAATACGTAAGAACACACAGTCTTAAGTACAATTCCATTGCAAACACACAACGCTGTGCTGACCCATTCTGTCATCAGACTCCTGGGTGGTCCCTGCTTGGCTTTTGTGGATGGTGCTGCTATGAACATAGGTGCACAGACAACCCCTTGGCACCTGCTTTCACTTCTTCTTGGTATCAACTCAGAAGTGAAGGGTAATCCTTTTTTTTTTTTTTCATGAAAAAAAAATCACTGTTTCCATGGTTACACTGTGTGCATCCCTGCCCATAGCACATGGGGATTCTAGATTCTGAGGCCTTGCCCATACTTGTTTTGTTCTATTTCCTTTCCCTTTCCCCTTCTCCTTCCCTTCCCTTTCCCCTTCCCTTCCCTTCCCTTCCCTTCATGTGTATGGGTGTCTTTGCCTGCATGTATGTCTTTATAACACATGTGTACTTGGTGCCTGTGGAGGTCAGAGGAGGGCAGTGGATGCTCTGGAATTGGAACTGCAGACGATTGTGAGTCTCCATGTGCATGCCAGCAATGAACCGGGACTTCTGGGAAAGCGGTTTTTAATCACAGAGGCGTCTGTCCAGCCCCTTTCCTCCTGATTAACAGTCATCTCAGTGCATGGGGAAGTGTTGGTTCAGGGTGATACATGAAGACGAGCAGCTTTTCACGGGATTGTTGTGGATGCATGTGAGCCTGTGCAGGGGGCCTGTTACTGTGGGTGTTCTGGATACCCTGGTAGCAGCCCTTGTCAGCTGAGTGCTTTCTCACTCCACAGGGTGCTCCATACTGTGTTGATTGTAGAGGGCTGTGTCTGATGAAACTGTTTGCTGTAGTATTAGGCCTGTCCATTTGTCTTGTTCCTGTGATAAAGATGAATTTAAAGGTTTTAATTTTGTATATAAACGATAAAGGGTAGGAGAGGGTGAGTTCCCTCAGGGCCTTTCCTGCTTATGTCATCTGAACCAGCATATTTGAGCAGACATGAGACCTTTCCTTCTTCCAGGAAGGAAGGAACTTCTTCCCTTTGGACACCCCTTCCCAGTGCTGCTGTCTCATGCTCTGGAGTCATGTGCTTTTGTTATCTTAGTAATACAAGAATAATGTGATGTAGTGTCTCTGACATTCATTTCCACATTCTGTTCTAGTTATTTTTATCAGTGATTAATACAGGATCATGTGTAGAGGGCAGAGGCCGACATTAGCTGTCCTCCTCCTTGCCTGCATTTATGTTTGAGCCAGTGTCTCACTGCATCTACCTCAGCCACACTAGCTGCCAAGCCAGGCCCCAGGGGTCCTCCTGTTTCTGCCTCCCTGCTCTGGGATTGTAGACACACACACACACACACTAGACACACACACACACACACACACACACACACACACACACACACACTGCCATCGCCACCTGGTTTGTCCTGTCTTGCTGGGAACCATAACTCAGATGTGCATGATCATGTGGCCCCACTTGAACCAGCTGGCCTATCTCTTCAGCCCCACCACTAGTTTTAGGAAAGGCGGGGATGTGTAGTGAGAATTGGCAGCTGGTATTTTCTAGGAGATAAGGTTGCAGGTTGCAGCATGTTGGGGGGTACAACAGTGTAACTGGCTCCTCAGAGGAGCAGTGGTAGCAGTAACGTCAGTGGGCATGCAAGGTCGAGTTCTGAGTTCTGTCACGAATACCTGGAAAGCAGAAAGGCACGAGAACAGAATCCAGTGGCTTTCCTCTCCGGCCTGGGGAGCCAGTGTGGATGCTTGACTGGTTGTTGGCGGTTCCTGAAGTGGCATCAAGGTGTAGTTGCCAGTTACCACTGCTGTGTGGCTGTTGATCAGGATTACAGGGCAGTAGGCTTTGCTCAGGACATAAAGAGGAGGATGAGGATGTGCTCCTGACCAGGCAAAATAGCGAACAGGTGTGATCATCTGGAGAGAGGAGGAGCTGGGACCAGAGAACTGTTCTTGGCTTTTGAAGGTGCCCTGTGAAAGAAGAATTAAGAATAGAGGACGGGGAGGGCTAGCCTAGGTGGGCTGCTTTGATGCTATGATAGGGAGGCAGCATGGTGGCACATGCCTTTCACCCAGGACACTGCTTTAGTCTGGGCACACCAGTTAACCACAGTACTTAGTACCCATGGAGTGCCCTGGGCAGCACTGAGTCTGGCTTAGAATAGAAGCATAGGGCAGATATAACGTCAGAGTCTCCAGCATTACTGTGAACCTGAGTGAGTCCCTTTGCCCCTGAGCAGCTCTGGCTCTGTACTTGCTTTAGACATCTAGATTCCTGAATAGGCCTAAAGAGTGAGAGGCTCACCAGAGCCCAGTGAGGCAGCACTCACTGTTCTCAGGAAGTCCACTACAAGTACAGCAGAGCATGCTCCTGACGGAACTCACTGCAGTGTAGGGGCCTCCAGTAGTTTCTAAACCACCTGCAGAAAGCAAGCCAGAGATTTTATCTCTGTCATCTGAGGGATTGATTCCTTTCCTGTGAGCAAAGACAGTTCTTAAAATTCAAAGTACACACTTATAGAAAACCTTGATAAATATGAACAGACTGAGAGAATCCTGACATTAAGAGGGGAGTTTCAGGGCCAGGCCTAGTAGCACATGCCTTTAATCCTAGCACTTGGGAGGCAGAGGCAGAGGGCAGATCTCTGTGAGTTTGAGGCCACCCTGGTCTAGTGAGCTGATTCTAGGACAGCAAAGGCTATACAGAAACCCTGTCTCAAAAAAAAAACAAACCAACGGAAAAGAAAAAAACAAAAAAGAGAAAAGATGAGTTAATAAAGACATGCATTTACAGTGCTCATGAGGACAGATGTCAGAAGTATAGTATATCTGAAGAGCCCAGGTGTTCTCACCTAGGTTCATTAGATGGTGTAAGTTTGCATATTAGTGAGAAGTAAACTAAAGTGGTAGTCTTTAAGCTCTACCTGTAGTCACACTTGGAGCCACTAGATGGTGGTATTGGAACTTGGTAAAACCTGTAATTCTACCTAAAATTGTTATTAAATGAGACTTGAGTATTATTAAATATTAAAAAGAGCTGAAATGTCAAGTGATAACATATTCTTTTAGTAAAATTAATGAGAGAGTAGTGTGGGAGCATTCAGAACCAGCTTTGACAGTTGGCTGCCTTGTTTCTGAATCACATAGGCCCAAGTGAGAATTAAATTACTATTAGGTGCTTGTGTTTATTTTTTCCTAAACTACACAGTAAAGCATATTTCAAACTATAGGAAAGCTGTGTTTGTGTGCATCTCCACCTCATTCCCCTGTGACAGTGTCTCTCACTGAGCCTGGGTGTGAGCTGGTGGCCATCAGGACCCAGAGGCCCTGCTGTCTCTGTCTCCCAGCGCTGGGCTACAGGTGTGTACAGCCACCCCCAGCTTTGTACATGACTGCTGCTGCTGGAGATTTGAATTCTGGTCCTGTTGTTTGTACATCAAGCACTGTTACCCACTAATCCAATTCCTGAGCCTCAAACTTCACATTGCGACTGTGTATAGCAAGTTGTCATGCAGCTCACCTCTCATAGGTAACTTATTTGAAAGTTAAGGGAAGGTGGAAGTAGACTCTTTTTTTGTAACAAGAGGACTTAGTGATACTGTTGAGTTACTGTTTTGCGTGAGCCACAGGCTGTGTTTTTATCAGAACTGTTGAGTAGATGTTGATAAGTGGTCATGCTCTCTAGGGGATACGAATGTCACCATCTATGGCACACACGTTAGCAGTTGTCTTCATATCACGTCTGTGGTCAATACTGAGTACAGATAAAGTGGAAGCCTAGTACCTACCTTTGGCATTCATTCCTTTGACCAACGGCGTCATGACAACAAGAAGTACATATTCTCAAAGCTCAGAAGGAAGTAGTAGGGAACTAAATGACAGGGCACTTGATGGCTGGCGGAGAGACACGCACGTGAGTTCTAAGGAAGGATAAAAATAAGGAACAGGAAGTTGATTCATGAAACTGATTTTTATTCCACTGGGTGCTTTAACTGAGAAAACAACTTAGAAAATTTGCTAATGTTTTATGGTGAACTGTTCTTTGAACAGTGCATTCTGATATGTTTTTAGAACAGTTTCAGGGTGAGGAGGGATCCTGTCTCCATGGTCTGTACATTGCAGTTATTCAAGTACATGTGTGCATATGTGTAACAGAACTGACCCTCGTGTACGCTAAGGTTGACTGCTCTCCTCTTCCTCTCTGCGATCTCTGTGTCTTGGGCACTGGGATCCTGCTCTGACCAGAACAGACAGTCGTCCATATTAATCTTCTATGTAACCTGCTGTAAAGGCAGTAAACAAAACACACTATCTGCAGTCTCCATGCACTTGCTGTCCACACTTAAGTGAGCCTAGAGGAGGAGGGATATGAATGTCGGGTTGTGCATTTTCTGGGTGTTGGTTTCAGAAGGTGGGTAACATTCCAGCAAAGACTTGAAGGAATCAGGAGCAAGCCATGTGAGATCTCAGGGATTATCTTCTAGGTGTGAGGAACCTGCCTGTGCAAAGGCCCCTGGGTAACTGGAGCTAGACAGAGATGGGGAATGAGAGGTGAGGTAGGAGACGACGGAGAGCTGAGGCAGCATTCTCAGTTCATTTTCTGTGGCTGTAGTAAACACCCAGACAAGACAGCCTTAAGGGAGAGGGTTTATTTGGCTCTGAGTTCCAGACTGCAGCCATTGCTTGCCATGGGGAAGTCAGGGCTGGGACTTGAAGCAGCTAATCACATCAGTCACATCACACCACAGTGGGGAGCTGACAGAAGTAACATGCCTGCTTACTGCTCAGCTTGCTGTCCCTCCTCGTTCACGCTTAGGACCCGGTTCCTATGGAACGGTGCCACCAACAGTGGACTGGGTCATCCCTTGTCCACTACAAAATCAAGACAGTCCCTCATAGATTCATCCACAGGTCAGCTTGATCCAAAAAGTTCCCCAATAGGACTTTCTTCACTGGTGGTTCTAGACTGTGTCATGTTGGCAAAACTAACCACTGCAGACAGTTTACAGATTTCACAAGCCCTTGTGCTAATGTTAGACACACTGTGGCCTTTTCTCACAGAGGGGCGAGGAGCTATTGCTTGTTTCTTTGGGACGTGGGAGTGTTTTGGTTTATACTGTTTTTATCTTTTGACTCATATCCCTTTTAAAATGTATTTAATTATTGTGTATACATTTACAGTTATCAAATTAAATTTTAATTCTAGTTCTCAAGTTATTAAATTTCCCCAGGGTAATCTTTTGTTTCTTGGTTTGAAATTTGTAAAATTTCAAACTCATTCAGTGAATTTTGTCTCTTCTTGGTATCCATATATGTTTTATTTTCGTGTGGGAGTCTGTCTGCCTTTCTTTTCTTTTTTCCCTCCCTCCCTCCCTCCCTCCCTTCCTTCTTTCCTTCTTTCCCCTGCTTTGACAGACTGTAAATGGAATATATTTAGCCTTCTCTGTAAAAGACACAGATCCTCTGATGGTCTGGCTCAGTCCCTTTCAAGCCCCTTTCAGCCTTCATCTCCAAGGGCTTGTATGTGAGCCCCTGGAGTAGCATGTTTTAGTTTATGTCTGTTTCTAACATCAGAGTTCATAGCTGGAATTTTAAAGCACTGTCACTCCGTCTCAGCTGTAGCCTTTTGAGGAGTAATCACATAGCACCACCAAGTTTTCCTGGATCCCTGGATCCTTACTCACTCTAGTATGGTGATGGGACTGTGACATTCTTCTAGGTGTTTCACCTCAGAACAGAAGTACAGGCTCATACAGTATGTGTGTCCCTTGGCTCCATCTGCTATAACAAAGTACTAGGGACTGGGTGGCCTGCACAGTGGCAATGATGTATTTCCTCACAGTCAGGAGGCTGTGAGTCCTGAGATGAGGGTGGTATGGCCATTAGGTTCTGGTGAGGCAGGCTGGCTGGCAGATTCTGGGAGAGAGTGTACTCTGGTCTCTCTTCCCCTTTTAAAGTTACTCTCTACCGTGGGGCACACTTTCATCACCTCTCCTAAGCCTGTCTCCAAATACTGCTAGTCTGGGGCTGTTAGGAGCTACTGTGCTTAGGATGCAGTTCACTCCACAGTGCCAGGGGTGTGTGTGCGCGCACGCAAGCACATGTGTCTGTTTGTCTCTGCGTCTGTCTGTCTCTGCGTGTGTTTGCAGTTATTTCTTTGTCTTTGTGATCAAATCACCAGACAAAAACAACTTAAAGCAGGATCGGTTTGGCTCACAGTCTCTGAGGGACCAGTCTTTGTGGGGAGAGTATGACAGAGCCAGACAGTTCATGTCATAGTGGTCCATAGTGGCTGACAAAGGGGAGTGCTGGTGGTCTCTGGCTTTCTCCTGTCTCCTGTGTAGTTCTAAACCCAGTCAAGTCGGCAGCCATCACACATGGTGTGCCTGCCTTCTCCCTTACTCTCTGGTCAGTCCTCTTGTCCATTTGCTTGTTGGTGCTGTGATTCTTGTAAAGCTATTTTAAATTAGATGTATTGATATCTACTAGAATGTCAGTCTCGTTTGATTATTAAGAGACAGCTCTGAAGAGAGAAAAGGTTAAAGAGAGGCTTGGTCAGATCTCAGGTGGGACATGTTTGTTCACAGCAAGGGAGCACCTTGTCACCCACGTGTACAGAAGGCCAAATGCCTGTGGAAGAAGATGGGATGCAACTCTTTACAGGGGCAGAAAGAACTTCCATAGGGGAAGCTGGGAAGTGTAGTCCTTCAGCAGGAAAATGTCAACTCTTTTATTCATTTGTTTCCTGTGAATATTATATTTTTTTTTTTTGTTCTTTTTTTTCCGGACTGGGATCCAAAAGGGCCTTAATATGGTCGCTTCCTAGGGAACTCTACCACTGAGCTAAATCCCCAACCCTCCTGTGAATATTATATTCTATATAAATTTTAGACTATCTAAAAATCTTAATATGGTCAGCTGGAATTTGGGAACCAGGGGAGAGTGGGTACCCTTTTCTCATTCAAGGGTATAGTATGTCTCTCTGTTGGATTATTTTAAAGCACCATTGTATTTAATTTTTTCTTGTAATATTCTCTTGTATTCCTAGATAGCATGCAGTGTCTGTTAGGGTGAAGAGACTATGATGTTCTGTTTCTCCAGTGTACTTACTGCTGGACTGGAGAGACGTCCCTGTTTTGTGGTCACCCCTGCACTTAGCCATCACTGACCTTTGTGTTCTCTTCATTTTGTTTCTTTCACAGGCATCGTCACAGTGCATGCTGAGCTTTTAGAGAAAGTGTTCTCCAGTGTCTGTAACGTTTTGTGTTAAAATCATCAGTGTATGGGTTTCCATATTCTACATCCTCTGGGTTGTATTTTTAAAAGATTCAATTTTACTTTATGCATATGGGTATTTTGCCTGTATGTATGTCTGTGTACTACATGTGTGCCTGCTGTCTGTGGAGGCCAGAAGGGGGCATCATGTCCTCTGGAACTAGAGTTGTAAGCAGTTGTGAGCCACTGTGTAGATTATGAGAACTGAACCCAGGTTCTCTGTAAGAGTAGCCAGTGGTCTTAACCACTGGGCCATCTCTTCAGTCCGTAAATCACATCTATGTAAAAATAAAATATAGATATCTCCCCCAGGCTGAATTTATTTGTACCCATGTTCTCATATCTCCCTAATCCAATGCTGTATTGAGCTGCTCCCCCCACCCCCAGAGAGAGTTTCCTTCTGTAGCTCTAGCTGACTGTCCTGGACTCGCTTTCTAGACTAGGCTGGTGTTAAACTCACAGAAATCCTCCTGCCTCTGTCTCCCATGTGCTGGGCTGTCCTTCAGTTCTCAGGTCTCTGCACTGTGTGGCTGCGTGGCTTTACCAGGTTTGAGGCCCTTTGTATTCTCGTACAGATGTGCATCTAGCAGACACTTCCCCAAGTTATCTCCTTGCTGATTTCCATCATAGTGACCTGTGAAGAACATAGTTAAAAGTTCTAATGAATAAAATCCATCGGTTTATAAATAGCCTCTGTTGGGTCTGTTTGGGAAATCTCTGACTTATGTACATTTCTTCTAGAAATTTTATTTTAGGGTTTTCCATTTAGGTTTATGCTCTATTTTAAATTTTTATATATGGTTCAAAGTATATATCGAAGGCTATTTATGTTTATTTGTGGATGTTCAATTTTTTTTTTTATTAGAAAGAATAACTTTTTTTGGTTCTTAGAGACAGGGTTTCTCTGTGTAGCTCTGGCTATCCTGGAATTCACTCTGTAGACCAGGCTGTCCTTGAACTCACAGTCATCTACCTACCGCCTCTGGTGTGATGTGCCACCATTTTCACCTGCTGAGCCCCGTTCAGTTTTCTCAGCAGCACCGTGTGTACATGCTGAACAGACCACACTGAGATGCACGCCATGAGCTCGGAGCGTGTGCTTTTAGTGCAGTCTTCCTCGGCACCTTCCACATGAAGAGGTGAAGCCCCACCTGTCCCTTGGGAGCCCTGCTTTTGCTGACCCCCAGTTGCCACTTCTTCACCACAATCCCGACTTTTAATACCCCAGTTTAGTTTATCAGTTTTAGCCACACTTAGTGTAAACACAAGCTGTGTCTGATTTATTTCTGTATTCAGTTGTTTCCCTGGTTCCCCCTTGTAGCTGTAGGCAGCCTTGTCATTAGTAGTGTAGTGTTGTGGTACGTCACGGCACCATGCTTCTCCACAGCAGTGTTGATGCAATGGCTTTGCTGGTACTTTGGGTGTCGCCGCAATATTTCATGGTCCTCCTTTCCCTCTTCTGCTGTGGACAAGCTGCTGTTTGCTGATGCCTGGATTGTTAGATGCCGAACTGAAGGGTACCGTGCTTGGCTGTTGAAGATTGTAGCCTATCTCCTGTTGGTCAGGAATTTCAAAGCAATGTATTGATCCTGTTCCTGTCAGCAGGGACCAGAGTTACCTGAAAACTCATTTTCCAGAGTGACTCATTCTTGTGGCTGTGGGTAGGAAGCCTTGGTTCCTCTTCTTGGAGTTTGAGTATCCTTTTGACAGGGTAGCTCACCTTCAAAAGTGTTAGAGTCTTTTTGTTTTACTCACTGTGGAGTTGAGGGACACACTGTATTATAATTGTAGTTCACATTTCTTTAGTGACTGAGCGACTGAGCTCCTCAGCTGTTGGCTTGCTCTTTATGTGAGTAAATATTTTGGTGATCAGTGATCAGTGTTAACGGTAACTAGCTCTCTTTTAACTTCCTGGCTGTTCCTTTTTCTTGGTGTCTTGTGTTTGTTTCACAACCATGGTGATTTACCTTCCTGTGACACTGAGGAATAACTACCCAGATTCCCCCAAGATGTCATTTCTTTCTAGAGTTTGTTTCTTCTGAATTCTCTTTCTACTTGTGATTTTCTGGTTTTGATATTAGGGAAGTTTTACATAACTCCCTGAGCCTTTGGCTGTTCATATTTGAGATCTAGTTAAAAGTGGAGTGACGGGGCTGGAGAAAGGGTCAGTTGAGTAAGTGCATGCTTTGTAAGCTTAGATCCACGGCACCCACATACAGACCTGGATGTGGTAGCATGCACCCGTGATCATAGACTGAGGAGGCAGATGCAGGAGGGATCCCAGCTCTTCCCCCCTCTTCCTGGAGACAGATTGGGTGAAAGTTCCCATCCTTTACTGTCTGGCCCTTCTGGTTCCCTCTGAGGCTGTCTAGGGCTCTGCTCTAAGGACCCTGGTCAGCATGATTCAGAAGCTGCTGAAAGGGGCAGACTCTGTGGGTGAAGCCACTTCTTACACAAAGGAAATCCCAGGGGTTTAGGAGCTCTCTGCCAGGTACGTGGCACAAAGACTAAATAGAATTTGCTTATCCCACCTCAGTCTGTAAGTAGGCAGTGTGGTGAGAGCCATCAGTTTCTGGCTGCCTCTTATGGTTCCAGAAGACGCTGGTCCTGCAGGGCGTCTGAGTAGTTTGCATATTAATCCAGGAGCTGCATATCAATCCAGTAGTTTGCATATTAATCCTGGTCTGCTGCTATTCTCCCAGGCTCGAGTCTGAATTGACACTGGTTACTATAGTTGGTAGAGTCTAAGACTTAATGTCCAGTATAACCTCTCATTCTCAGCCAGTTAAACAAGTATCAGGGAAGCTGCAAAAGGAGATTAATTCAGGTGCTGCTTTAAGAAAAGGAACAACGAGGAACAAGTCAGCCTGGTACTGCAGTGAGCTTTAGGCTTAATCAGAGGCAGGAGGCCGGCTGCAGTGGGCAAGGAGTCCAGCACACCGCTGTCACCCCAGCACCGCTGTCGCCCCAGCACCGCTGTCTGGGCTTCTGTAACTGTCTTCCTGGTAGGCAAGTCCTTCCTCTGGCTGGCACAGCTGCCTTGTACTCCTGTATGAGTGAGGTTTCTGGGGATTTGGGGCACATTATCTTAATGCTCTGATAGCTAGAGGAAGGACTGCAGCTTTCCACTTGAACTGTTTTCATGTCTGCAAGAACAGTTACTGAGTTCCTGTTAGGAAAATTTTATTATTTCAGGCTCTTTGTCAATGTGCTTTGTGCTTTTCGAGAAACCCTCCATGTCATTCTAGAGAGTTGTAAGAAATGGAATAGATAAGGCCATGAGTGCAAGGCTCCTTACCTGGCAGCATTGTTTTCCTCTGTGTTTTAAGAGCACTGGCAATTGTGAATTCAGTGTTCTTTCCATTGACCCGATTACTTCTAAAATACTCAGATTTTTTAGTAAAGGTCATTTTGCTTGTGGTGAGAGGACAGAGGTTCAGTTCCACCCTGCTGCCTTCATTAGCCTCAGGGCCTCTACTCAGAACAAACCAGGATTCATGGCTTGGAGGCTGAAAAGAGTCCCAGGACCAGCTGATGTCCTGAGGCATAGCTGAAAATTTTATTAAAGATATTTTAATAGAGACTTCCATGAGGCTTAAGAAAGAGGCCCTCAGAAGAGAGTTTGTCCCAGGGAAAGTAGAGGAAGTCATGCTGAAGAGAAGAAAGGACTGGAACAGGAGTTGCTTGGTGGGAAGGAGCACACTTAAGTAGCCCTTCAGGGGTGAGCTTTACTGGGACATAGGGCCAGGTCATGACTGGACCTTCAGGTGGGAAAGCATTAGAAAGAAACTACCTTGGAAACAGCCTCACAGGCCCTCAAGGGAAAGAGTCTTCCCTTTGCTAAGGGATGCGGGTCACAGGAAGGGTAAAGGGTAAAGCTGCTGTGAGGGGTGGGCATGGGGGTCTGGAGAAGAGTGTCTTGTTTATATCCCCATTGAGAGAATATACCTCCCCCATCCCCCAAAAAAGGGGAAGGTGTGACGTTTCAAATTGTTTTACTCGGTGTGATTTAGACTACCCAAGTCTGCGGGTCTCAGCTTCTCTAGGGAGAGGTATAATTGTCTTAGCATAACTGTCTACCATTTTGGTGGTTCTCAGGTTGTATCTTAAAGGGGTGCCAAAAACCTTTCCTCTTCCTCTTTCAGTGAGAGATAAACAAGGTGGCTGCCGAGTGCTGTGGGTGGGATCGTGCTGCAGTTCAGCCAGTGCCCTTCTCTGATTCCTAGAAAGTCAGGAAGGAGGAAAGCCTGAGAACTGCTGCTGGGATCCTGCCCCAGGCTGGCATCCAAAAGCCTGTGTCCTGGGTCTCTTGTGCTGCACACAGCTTCCTTCGCCAGCACTCCTGCTCAGCCACCCTGACATAAACACCACTTCAGGACTCATCATGCCCCGTGTGCTTCTGTCAGCTTTACACCAGCTGCAGTCACCTGGGAAGGCTGCTTCCATCAGGTCGGCCAGCCACTCTCTTGATATGACTTGAGAGGGGAGAGCCCAGTCTACCTCAGCACGGTCACATTGGGCAGTGGTTTTGGGTTGAATAAAAACAAGTTGAACAAGCCTTGGAGAGCAAACCAGTAAGCAATGTACCTCCATGCTGTCTGCATCCGTTCCCACCCTGACTTACCTCATGTCTGTGACATGACAGCATAAGCCAAATAAATCCTTTCCTTCTCAGCTGCCTCTGGGGCCTCATGGTGTTTAGCACAGCAACAGAGGAGCAAACAATTCTGCCTTATTTCTCTACAAATTGTGTTCTGGTCGTCTCCCCTTCTCCACACTCAGTGAGGGCAGTGGCAGGAGCAGGAGGGAGTTTACTGCAGCTCAGCACCACACGGGACCCTGATGCTAACCTCTGAAAGCACCCAGTTTCAGCGAGATCTGCTGCACCACCAGATCACAGCTGGGCCCTCACTGTTGTCTTGAGCAGATTACAGGTTTCTCGAAGTCCTCACCTCAGCCTGATGCACAGTTGTCCTCCTTCTGTGCACAGTTTTAAAGCCAGTGCTTGAGGACAGAGAACACAGAAGGTCAAGAAACATACCCACCGCACCAGAATTGTTTCGTAAACTAGCCTGGTCAATCAGACATATTTAAAGGAATCAGTCATCAATACATCCTAGGTTTGTGACTGTTTACTTGTGATGACACATCAAGCAGTGGTGTTAACTGCCTTGAACGTGTCAGGGATTGGGCTGTCTCGACCAGCCACAGCGAGCTCTGCTTACCTCATCTGTGGTCAGTTTGACTATCAGCCGTTGGAATACTTTTAAGGGAAGTGGGTATTGTGGGCACAGTTAACAAAAAGCAACAGTTGACTTTCTAAACTATTGATCTGGTGTGAACTTGACCTAGATTATCATAGCCTGAAAGGTGATCATTGACAAGAGAAATTTCTCAAGATAGAGCAACCAGGACCTCCACATTTGAAATGGTCATCTTAGTGCACTTAAAAATGTTGGTTAGACCAGCTAGACTTTAGTGGGCACCATACTGTTGACTCCCCTTTAATTTCTATTAAGAAGAACCCTTGTTTAGCTGATAAGCCTGGGTGTTTTACTGGCAAAAAACCATTCTTGAACAAAATAAATATGTATAGGGATCGGTAGCTCAGTTGTTAGAGTTGGAATTTTACCCCAGAACAATGGACTTTCAAATCACGTGGCCTTCTTGTCACAATAAAGTCCGAGAATAGGCTGGCCTTAACGGTTCATTCCGTCTGCCGCATGTAGAGCATGGTCTGAGTATTTTTTACAACAGATATTCAGATTTTTTTGTTCCTGGTCAGTTGTTGAAGATAAATGCTCTAGCATAGCTAAGGCCTCGGAACACACACACACACACACACACACACACACACACACACACACACACACACACGCTCACTCATGCACACTTGCACACTTTGGGTAGCTTCCTCTGTTGCCCACCCTAATTTCTCAGGTAGGCAGGCGCGTTCCCTGAATCTGGGCTGCACTAGTGCAGTAGACTGACTGACTGGCAAACCTCAGCGTCATCCTGTCTCCACTCTCTACACCCGGTTATGGTGTTTCAGACTGCCATGCCTGCTTTTACATGATGCTGGCAGTCCGGATTTAGGCTTTTACCCAGCAACATGGCAACTCTGGATGGAGTACGGACAGGCCCTTAGTACCCACCTTTAACCCCAAACAATGAAGGTAAAGTTTGTAGAACGAAGCAACTATGTTTAAGTGTGATGTCTAGTTGAGTGGCAGACAAGTCAGAGAAAGATGTGACAGATAGGATATGTCCAACTCTCATGAAAATAGAGGGGAAAAAGAGGTGACTTGAGAGAGAGTGAAGGGGTTAGGGGGAAGGAGAGAGACAGAGACAGAGTGAGAGAGCACAAACACATGAGCTAGCAAGCAGTTTAACTGGGAGGGTTTTACAGAGACAGGTTGAAGAGAGAACAGGCTAGATACAGGTGACGACAGAACAAGCAGGAGAATGAAGAGCCAGGAGATCAAAACAGAGTTGGTTTGAAGCCAGACAGAGCAATTCAGTTAGAAGCTGAGAGAAGCCAGATCGAGTCAGTCAGCTCAGAGAGGAGTTTGAGCCAGAGCAGCTGAGGTGAACCAGCCAGCCAGAGTGCAGAGTGAACTAGAAAGGTTAGGCCTATTCAGCAGCACGTCTCAGAGGCTGAAACAGTCTAGGCTTAGATAAGACTGTGTGGAGGCTGGAAGCTTCCAGGACTAGGCCACGGTTAGCAGATGGAGGCAGTGAGCCTCAGAGACAGCAACTGCATCAGGCAATGCAGTTGTTGACAATAAAAGTTACTGTTACAGTCGCCTGTATTTGCCTGTTTCCAGTCTCCTTGTTCCCTCCCAGCAATGCCTGTTAGTTTGGTTAGGCCATTCAGAGACTTTAGTAAATAAAGATTTGAGTGTGATTGCACAAAACAAAACTGACTAAAGAAAAAACCCTTTTCTCTGTTTTATTTAGAATGAAAGGTATGAGAGGTAAGTAGCCACCATTCAGCAGTGTCAGGGGACGCTTCCAGGTCATATCCTGAGGTGCTGCTTCTCCCACCTTTACCAACTCCACTGGGTCACCGTCTCATGTGGGTTGGTTTCCCCCCTTTATTTTCAGTATTGCTAATGATTTCATAGAAATCATTATTTCATGAAGTAATGCGGAAGGAGTTGTTTGATGCCTGCCTCCTTACTAGAATATATGCTTTGTGAAAACGAGAGACCATGTCAATCTCTCTTTCCTGTGATACCTCAGTGCCTTATTCTGCTCAGGCTCCTATAACAAAATACTGACATACAGATGTATTTCTTACCATCAAGAGGCTGGAAAGGTCAGGATCAAGGAACCAGCATATTTGGAGTTTGGCGAAGGCCTGTTTCCTGTCTGTCTCTTTGACCTCCCATGGCAGGAGAGATGAAATATTTATCTAGTGTCTTTTGTAAGGACACCAATCTATCAAGACTGAACTCTAGGCCTAACCTGCCAAAAACCCAACCTCCTACTGTCACCACATTGGATTTCAAAGGGCTGGAGCGATGGCTCAGCAGTTAAGAGCATGTGTGTTGTTCTTCCGATGGACTCAGAGAGACTCAGTTCTAACATCCACAGGGTGGTTCACAACTAGTTCCAGGGGGATCTGATGCTCTCCGTTGATCTCAACATGCACCAGCTGCATATATGGTACACAGACACACATACAGGCAAATCACTCATACACATGAAATGAATTCATTTAAAAATTTCATTGTGAAATTTAGGGGATACAAACATTGAGCAAATAGTTCTTCCTCAGCATAGTGGGCCTCCACAGTGGGCACTGGAGGTGGGTGGTAGGGTGTGTGGGTGGGGTGTGGGTCTGCTAGACTAAGTGCACGGAAGTGTATTCTGCTTCCTTCTGTTAGGTTGTTTTAGTGGCCACCTAACTGCCCCCTGATGCCATGTCTTCAGGCCACATGTCCTCCGTCTCTCCCAGGTTCACCTCTAGCTGAGGTCTTGCCTTTGCCCTGTAGAAGGTCCCTAGCCTGTTCTGACTTGGAGTAAGGCACCTTTGGGAGCCACAGCGAGTGTCTCAGGCCTTGTTTTCAGCACTCCCTCCCCTCCTTCAGCCTCTCTGCCCAATCGTCCTCCCCTCTCTCTTCATCTGCCTTTGCCAGGCAGACTTGAGCTCTGTGTCACTTGCCCTTACTGGGTGCTCCCGGGATTGTAATGTTTTTTACTGATTTGACCACTCTCAGGGGAATCTTGCTGTCTCTTCGGTCCTTCAGCATGCAGCAGTGAGAATGTCCGTAATACCCAAAGCATGCAGCTGCTGCAGCAATCTTCACCTGCCACACCAGCCGCTTCTCGGGTTCTTTTGCAGGAATCATTTCCTAAGAGATACTAGGTATAAAAAGAGTACAAGAATTGAGCTTTACATTTCTGGAGTGTAGCTCAGGAGGAGAGTGTGCACAAGTTCCTGGGCTCACGTGAAAAAAAGAACTGGCATCAGTGATACCTTTAAAAAGGTGGAAACATTTTTGTTTGTTTTGGGTTTGTTTTTAAATCATTTGCCCAACCCTACCTAGCACAGAATCCGTTTATTTGCATTTTCACAGAATATCTTTCTCATGCAAAAGGTTCTCAAATTTTTGCATTGATTCAGAGTTTGAGTGTGTGGCACCAGGTACCTAACACTTGGCCTTGAGCCAGATGTCCTGGCCTTTGGGACATAACCAGCTGTCCTCAGAGTGACCCTGGGAGGTGGGGCTTCATTGAGGAAACAGGCTCCGAAGCACCTTTCAGCAGGTTTTCTGTGAGCTGAAGGAAGGCAGCTCAGTGGTGGGAGATAGGGCAGGAAGGGACCAAGAGCCAGTGAGTCCTGCTTGTGCATCTGGCAGTGGAGAATGTTATGGGAGGAAAGGACAGTGGTGGGAGATGCTAATGGTGCCTCCAGTGTCACAGTGCTGTGCACTCACTCACTCTCCCTTGGGGACTTTGTTCATGTGGTAAGACACTTAAACTTTATGGCCAGAACATCTTGCCAGGGTATGTAATATATTCTGCTTAAAAGGCTCTGTGAGCTATCACCTGAAGGTTGTGGGAAACATGATTTTCTACTCCAGCGTGAAGGGCAGTGACATTGTTAAACTAGAGTTGCCTCAGTGTTGGCACTTTTGACACCGCGGCTTCATTCTTTGCTCAGTTTAGAGGATAAGTTCTCACTGTGCAGTCTAGTCCAGCCTGGAACTCTATCCCAAGCTGACTGTGAACTCACAATTCCTCCTACCTCAGCCTACGTGGTAATATTACAGTCATGTGCTATCACACCTGGCCTGGACCTCACTGTCCCTTCCTGTCCATTGCAGTACCCAGCCCCGCTTCCCCTCACTGCTTCCAGGTATTAGCAACTGATGCCCAAGGGGGCTGCTCAGCGGTAGGTCATGGCCTGTGAAGCTTGTGGCCCCTTCCCCCCCATCAGACACGATTTTCTAGAAGTCGACTGAGTAGGCTTTGGTGGGGGCTGTGAGTAAAAACTTGTTCAGAGAAGTTTAACATCTGTTTTCACTTCTGCTTTGTAAGGCTTTGGCCCTCAAGTCCTTTGCTTCAGCTGTCTTCCTCTTGGACTTAAAATATTTGAGTATGTCACAATTTCCAGTCCGATAGGAAATAACTTTGTTCAAACAGAAATAAAAGTGTGAATAACTTTACAATTGGATGATGGGAAATCTCGTGCGAGTCAAGTCAGACTCAGGTGACAGCAAAGTAGATCACCTCGCAGCAGGGGAAGTGGAAGTGTAGTTGTAGTCAAGATTCGCTTCCTGTTCTTGTTTATCGTTGGAAAGTTGCACCTTATGAAAGATTTTAGATTCAGATCGCTGTATTGTTCTAAGAAAAAAATTTCAAAATCCTAACCAGGTCTTGGTAACCATAGCAAGATACACAACACTCAAAAATAGTCTCGCACTATTTTAGGATAGAATTGCATGTGTGTGTGTTGCACGCTGAGCTCTGAAATCGCTATATTCTTCTGTTATCTGAGGTGAGGAGGCCAGGCCTGTGGCAGTTGTGGGGGGCCAGGCACGGGGCGGGTGTGCATCTGTGGGGGAGCAGAACATCCTAGATAGCACAAAGCTAGAGTCAACTCAAGACTCTTCGTAGTTCATATTTAATACCACTTGTGACATAAGCTGAGGTTCCGAGGTGACCTATCATGACTTCTGTGGCTGATGCTTAAGTTACATTGTTAAGATGTATTAAGTAGACATTTAAATATTTGTTATTTAAAAGAAATAATGAGACCAAGGATCAGTTTGTCAATTGATACTAACAACAACATGGAGAAAAATATGTGGAGTAACATTATAAAATGAATATTAAGGAAAAAAATTGGTAGAATTTACTTTCTTTTTCTTAAGATTTTAAACTTGTATTTTATTTTGGTGGCACAGTACTGTTATGGGGACCAATCCCAGGGCTTTGCGCATATGAGGTAAACTTTACCTGTGTCCCCACATGTGTATGTATTCAGGCATGTGCGTGGAGGCTGGTGGAGAGCCTCAGTCTTGTTCATGAGTCACGTATGGTTCACCTTTCTCATGTGGCTCTTGAGTTCAGCATGAGCTGGAGAGCCAGTACAGAGGATCTGCCTTTTGTTGATACAGCTCAGCAGACCCAGCAGGATGAAACAAGCAGTTCTCTTGGTGATTCATGGTGTTTCTCATGTGTAGTTTCAGAAGACCATTTCTGGAAGCACACCTGGATCTCCCCTTGGAGTTCTTCCAGTAACTTTATAAGAGCCCAGTTCTGGGCACTGAATCTTTTTCTATACAAAGTACTTTGAGCGGTTTCCATTCCCTGTAACTGAATCATGGTTGACAGAGTAGTCCTTCAAAGAATATCACTGTTATATTTTATTTCATACATGTATGTGTGTGCAAAGCAGTATGCCCAGATCGAGAGAGAGACAGAGACAGAGACAGAGAGAGACAGAGACAGAGAGACAGAGACAGACAGGAGAGACAGAGAGACAGACAGAGACAGAGAGACAGAGAGAGAGACAGAGAGAGAGACAGAGACAGAGACAGACAGAGAGAGAGAGACAGAGACAGAGACAGAGACAGAGACTGAATGAGACTGTTCATATTCTCATGAGGATTTCTGATATACCCTGTTCTTTGCTACTGACTTTGTCCCCATCACCTACCTCTTCCTGGACTTAGTGAAGATTTGTTATGATCTTAGAGTGAATGTGGTCACTGTGTATTCTTACATGATTTGGTTTGCTGCAGTTCAGTGATTGGATCTCGTTCTTTCTCCCTTCTCCGTTTGCTTCCCTTTCTCCTTCTCTCTCCTTTTTCAACTATCCCCAAGTTTCAGCTTCCATTCTTGTTGTCACAGTAACTGTGGGAAAGTGTCAGAGACTATACTTAGTGTAGTTCAGAATTTCATTACAGAAAGTGTTAATCATATGGAGAGAATAGTACCTGACTAGTTCTTTGTTCACCATACAACTTCAAATAAGTTGATAATGAGAATTTGTCCTGTTTTCCCTCTATTTGTTTCCTAAATCCTGCATGCCAAGGTCTGCAATGACTCTTAACCATGAGTCTGCATCAGATTTACCAGTCTGGGATTCTCTTCTGTGCATAAGGACAGAAATAGTCATGTGCTGTGTTTTAGAGGCGTCTGGGACAGACTGAGGACTGCTTCAGTTTCTTGTCACATGTTAGGTGTGTAGGTTCAACTGAGTTTTCACAGCTGTGCTTTAGACAAGACAATTTCCAGTCCACTCCTATCGCCTTTCTCAGACTTTACCTACTGAGGGAGGGAAGAGAGGCAGCATATACCATATGCCCCTTCATGGTGACAGCTTTCATCTGCCTTTCTTCTGTGCCCTCCAGGACTGAGGCATGGTGTGGAGCTGTTCTCAGGGTCACATGAGAATGTTACTCTTTTTAAGATGATTCTGCCTTTTGTAGTCTCTACTGAGGTTCACTCTGATAGACTGCTCTCTCTCCCCTCCCTCCCCCTGCTCAAAACTTGTATGGGAAAAGTCATTCTTACAAGTACAGAACCCAGAAATACATCTTCTCACACTCTGAGAAAACGGAAAGATAAAAGCCAACCAAAACTTACGAGTTTTTGTTTTGAATTGACTATAGTAGTTCCCATGTGGGACAAAAAGTAATGTGATTCCCAGCCTGGGAGCGGCTTTTAGGTTATTTGTGTAAGCAAGACTTTGAGATTGCGTTATTAACAAGAAAAGGCCAGGACACCTAAAAAAGCAGTAATAATGACAAGCAGTGAAGATAGGGGCTTCAGTGTTCTGAGGGAAACAAACAGTTGGAATTGAACTCAATGGTGTCTTGTGTTTCCTGACATGTGTCCTCTAGTTCCTGACAACTACTGTCTGCAGAGGTTCTCTTGAGTTTGAATTTGTGGCCAGAAATAAATGTGAAGCAGTTATGTCCCCTGCCACACGTGGAAGGGAGTATAAGAGCTGTTCTTACGCTGGCTTCAGGGAATGAAAGCAAACCCAGCCTTGTCACTCGGCCTTCCGATCTGTATGTTTGGCATGATTAATAGTTCATGCAGAGCGTGTTTTAATTACCTGTTTTTGCATAAGGTGTTATGACAGGCAGTAGTCTAAGCTTCACGTCTGTCAGCTTTTATAATGCAAAGCCTGTAGCCACAGTGTGGTGACCTGCAGTCAGCGTGTTATCTGTGTTCAGTGGGCTGTTCCCAGAACCTCCCAGAATGGAGCAGTAAAGGTCAGGGTCTTAGCCCCAGTAACATTTAACATTTTAGCTGGTGGTTATTAGAATGAACTAATAATTGCTCATATACTAGAAGATGATGGCTGGACAGACTTACATATTAGGTAAGCATCTCTCCGTCACTGACCAGGAAACTGACATGCAGAACTGAGTCAGTACTGGACAGAGTTGGATAGGTTTGCAAGTAGCTGGCTAGAACTGAAGCTTTAGGTCTACACTCTAGCGTGATATTTTCCTTGTTTTAAAACGCTGTGCCTCGAGTTCAAGTATGTGACATAGACTGGAAAAGGTAAAACACGGTGAAGAAAGGAAGTTGGGTGATTTGGAGCAATCAGACAAGAATCAGGAAGGGCTATGATTTGGATGTAAGAATTAAACTGTGTAGAGGAAGCAGAATGACACAGCCAGTGAGAACCACAGATGTTTTCTCTGCAGGTTGGCTCAGAAGGTGCATTCTGAGCAGTGCAGGGGAATTAGGTCGGAAGGACTTTGAGAGTGGGAGAGGAACTCAGACTTTGATGTTTTTGACCATAGGGAACTTCTTGTCAGTCTTGGAGAGTGGATTATGGCCCAGTGGGAATGAACCTAAGGGAAGAGCATGTTTGTGCACCAGAGCTGAACAGTGACCACACTTCAGCGTCCTCATCCTTTAGTATTTTTTCCTTCTGTCCAAGCAGGTTAAACACTGAATTAATCAGACTAGGCTAGCTTGTGTTGCAGTAACAAATGCACCTGGAATCCCAGGGCTTAAGTCTAAACACAGGTAGGTAAGGCCTAAGTGGGAGTCTTGTCCTTACTCGGGGCTGTCTCTGTGGCAAGGTAGAAATGGTTGGAAGAACAAGTCTCACTTGTGTCTCATACGTAAGCCAGAATTGACAGGTCACCTTACCGGAGCTCATGGGCCAGCAGGAGTCACACACACCACAGGGCACACATGCAAAGGCACTGGAAATGTCTCTTACAAGGCTGTCTGAGGGACATGTGACTCTTTGTTTATGGAGAAAGTGTAGTGTGGGTGTGAGGACCCAGTGCTCGAGCTGACTCCCGACTGACTGAGGCTCTGGGCAAGTTCCCCACTTCCTTGGGCAGGTTAGTTTTGTAATGAGGAGGCCAGGGGTGTTTAGTAAGTTAAAACTTAGGCTGAGGGTGTACATCAGTGGTAGAGCATTTACCTGGTGTGCTTGAGTCCCAGCAGCTGCACCCCTACCCCAACCTCCTTGGAACCTGAAGGAGCCTGACAAGTTGTTAGTGCAGTCTGCCATGCAGCAGTTGGTAGGTTAGATGGCTATCGGTGCAGACGTCTGGCTTTCTGCATGGCGCCTAAAGAAACCAGAGTTCCTGGCTCTAGCTGAGGGCCCAGGTGGAAGAGGCAGCGGTGATGTAGTTGTGCAACAGTCAGCGTGGACAGGGGGTGATGTGGCACTCTGAGGGGCTAGCAGAGGAGAGAACGCAACTCTGAGGACCAGAGGAAGGGAATCAGGTACAGGTGATGAGGATAGCAAAGATGGGGTTTGTAGAGAAACTGTTCTTGGAAATGGAGTGAGGTTCAGATAAGGTGATGGAGGAAGGTCCTTAGCACAGAAAGCCACAGGAAGTGGAAGCCTGGGGCCTAGTGAGAGACAGGAACTGCAGTGGTTCCTGGTGAGCATGTTCAGCAGGCAGTGGCGGAAGGTTGAACTTGTGTCCTGGCTCCATCCTCCATGTGGCCCTGGTGTCTGGTCTCAGCAGTGAGGAGTGTAGCACGCAGTGACTGAGTGGGTTGATTGGGTGCTTCTGGAGGTGGACCTGGTGAATGAGGACGCACAGCCATTCTAGTTGTGGGCTTTGCTTCAGTCAGCTGTAGGACCCTCATGTAGCCCGTGCCCAGAAGACAGCCATCCCTCACTTATTGTTCTCAGTCTTCATCTGAACACCCAACCAGCAGATTTTTTTTTTTTAAGCTTTGTGGAAAATAACAAATTACAGCACGCTGAGAAGTTACCAAAATAGATAGTTTTAAGGGCTAATTAAAGGTTGGTGTGTCCCTTTTCAAAGTTGCATGCAGCCTTTCCTGGCTGTTGGGACCACCACTTTTGCCTCCTAAAATACTAGACTATTTCCAAGCAGACCGGTCATACTTCTGTCTCTAGCTTTGTTGTTGGTTAACGAGCTCTGGTTCTGCACACAGCTGAAGGATCTCCTAGCACATGTATATGTATATCATTGGTCATTCGAGTAAGTTCTTGTCACTGAGAAATAAGAACTCAGAGATTTCAGTGGGCACCACAGTATTAATGATTATGAAAAGCATGTGCTGTTCAATTAAGTGATTGAAACCTTTCTTTGTGCTTCCACTGTGCCAGGTTTTGTGTGCACAAAACCTAGGTCTTCATGCAGCGCACACCCTGCAAACTACCTCAGTAACCTGCCTGGAGTTGAGCGGTTTGCCCTATAAAAGAGTTTTGTAGTTTGCTGACCTAACACGGTAGTAAAGCCTCTCATGCCTTTATGTCTACATGATCAGTGGCTTCGTGGCTAGTCAGTGGAATTAAGGCTATCCTCACCATCTTGCCTCTGATTGGCCAGTTTCCTTTTCTGGACTTAGTGTGAACAAGCCTATCTGCTCATCATATTCACAGAATTGTGTAAATCAAGAATGTTTAAGTAAATGCAGTTTACTGTAGAAAGTTCTGAGCTCTTCAAACTATAGCCAGTGTTGCTTTTATCTGGTATTTACTGTCCTGACCGTCACTTAAATGTTGATGCATTTAAAAGATTGTGTGTATGTGTGTGTGTGTGTGTGTGTGTGTGTGTGTGTGTGTTACAGACAGTTGTAAGCAGTTGTGTATGTGTTGGGGATTGAACCTGGGTCCTCTAGAAGAGCAGCCAGTGCCCTTAACCACTAAGTCATCTCTCTAGTCCCACATTTAACAGATTGTAAACTGAGTAGCTTTGAGAATTTTTAAATTAACTGAATGATCCTTTTAGAAATAAAAATGAGATTATAAAAGAGGAATTGGATTAGGTGAATAGCTACCCATTTTCCTAGATGAGTTTTTTATAGTTTTCTGTTCTATCATTGTTAAAGGAGGAGGAGGAGGAGAAGGAGGAAGAAGAGGAGAAGGAGTGGGAGGAGGGGAAGGAGGAGGAGGTGGGGAGGAGGAAGAAGAGGAGAAGGGGAAGGAGGAGGGGGAGGAAAGCTCTCTGAAGCAGAGGTGAGTAGGGCATGCATGGCCAGCTCTGGTGTGAGCTTCTGCCTGGCAATGGAGATAAGCACTGAGTGTCGTGAGTGGAGAGCTGAGGGCCGGTTGGACTGGACCCGTAGAATTGAAACATTTAGTAGTTGAAGATAGGCTCACTGGTCATGACTTTGCCAGTTTGTCAGATGACAAGCTAGAGTCACGTACCTCTGGTAAGATGGGAGGAGAAGACGGGAAAGCTTAACACACAAGTATGTCCTACTCCTGTAAACTCTAATAGCACACACTCTCTGGTTCGCAGGATCGCAGACTTGGCCTGACGAGCATGGTCATCAGTGGTGAGGCAGCAAGTTGGTGTATGTGATGATCTGCGCTCCGGTGTGGTCGTGGAGCTATGGGACTAGGGCTGGGAAAGGAAGGGACCTGTTTCTGATTTCCTCTAGTGGTCTCTTGTAGAGATCCGGCTTAGGCGATTGTGTGCCACCCTGACAGGGTGTAGTATTTTGTTCCTTCTGCCCTCACTTGGGAAGTTCATACATGGGGTAAGGAAAAGGTATCAAGATCCAAACTTGCACCTCCTCCATCAGACCAACCACATGTTGTTAGTGGCTTTAATTCTGCGGAATTAACATAATTCAGCTCTTAGTGCACTCATTAAAGTCACAGTAGTGAGTATTAAGATTACTGCAGGCTGGTGTAATGCACACACCTGTGACTCAGCACTCAGGAGGCTAACACAGGTGTAATGCACACACCTGTGACCTCAGCACTCAGGAGGCTAACACAGGTGTAATGCACACACCTGTGACCTCAGCACTCAGGAGGCTAACACAGGTGTAATGCACACACCTGTGACCTCAGCACTCAGGAGGCTAACACAGGTGTAATGCACACACCTGTGACCTCAGCACTCAGGAGGCTAACACAGGTGTAATGCAACACAGGACATCGTATTTTTCTGTTTGAAGTAGGGCTTGCTGTAATATGTATGTAACCCTAGTGCAGGCTGGCCTCCGACTCTCAGCAGTTTTCCTGCCTTAGCCTCCCAAGTGTTGGGCTTACAAGTATGTGCCTGAGGAAGACCTTTAGTTAAATATTTGCCTGGGACACAAAGTGAGTTACAGTCAAGGTCAGCCGTGGACTGTACAATGAGACTTTATCTCAAAAGACAAATCAGCTTAATTTTACTAAAATGAAATATTTCCTGGGCATACAGCTCAGTAAAAATTGAAATTATAGCTTATGGTATAGTGTTTTATTTTTTCCCTGTCATCTAAATTGGTATCCTTGCCAAGTGAGATACTGTACTGTTTGAGCAGGCAAACAGTGCTTGGAAGCTTAGGAAGGCCATGCCGCACATAGTGAAGTACTTGTATGAGCAGGTGCGTGACCTTACAGAGACTCCCAGCAGGACATGGTGCACACCTGCAGTTCCGTCATTAGGGGGCAGGAGGTTTTTACAGCAGTCTATGGCTAGCCTGTCTACATAGAGAATTCCAGGCCAGCTAGACTGACATGGCTAGATTCTGTCTCAAAGGGGGAAAAGGGGACTCTTTAGAGATGGCCCAGTGGTTAAGAGTACTAGCTGTTCTTCCGGAGGATCCATGTTTGATATTCAGCACCTCCATGATGGCATACAGACATCTGTAACTCTAGCCCCAGGGAATCTGACACCCTCTTCTGGCTTCTGCAGGCCCTGCTCACATGTGGTATACTGACTTGCATGCAGTCAAACATAAATTTTAGAAAAGGTTTTTAAAAAGGAAAAAATTCCTGAAAACTACTAATTTATAAATGCACAATTTTGTGCACTTACTTTTTGATTTATTTATGCAAATGTGGCAATTATAACTGTAATCCTCTTTGCCCCAGTTCTTATAACCTAATCTACAGCTGTGTAGGTACCAGGTGCCCATGAGACTCAAGGAAAACAAGGCATGTGTGCATATGTTCTGTTCCTAAAAGGGAGGTGGCACACGGCCAGCACACGATGCCTGTATGGGAAGCCCCTGTCGTGTTTCCGGGCATGGTCCACAGGCAGTGTCCTGGCTGCTCAGGGAAGGGCTCGGTGCTTCCATCGTCTCTGTCATCACCAACATTTCCGCCTTCGCGCTTCACATCTACCTTCCGTTAATTGTAGTTGGAACTCCTGACAGTGGCTATTAACATTCTCGTTAGACCCTGTTTTTTATCTCACAAAATGTTTCTGAAAACAGTTGTCTTAGAACAAAACAAAATCTAAATTACTAAGGAAACAAAATCTAAAAGTGAAAGGTGTCAATTAGGAAATATGTTACATATATTAGAGTATTAACATTTTTACACTGGCAATATACAGTGCAACCAGTCTTCTTTCTTTTGCCACGCTATTGGCAAGAAATGGTAATTTCACGCAGCATTTCTTTTTACATGGAGACGTATTACGATAGCCTTCCTTTGTATATTCTGTTTCGTTTATGAAGTAGAGCTTGCTTTTGCTGTTTCCTTGGTCTGGTCTGGATGTCAGTGCGCTGGCTGGTGAGGTGGCAGTGGGTGATCCACCCAGAGAGGACGACTGGAAGGCATCCTGGTTGGGAGCAGAACAGTTGGTAGGCAGAGCCCGCCTGCCCTGCAGCTTGCTGTGCTGTGAGGGCCCAAGCACCTTTACCTCCCATTGGAGGCCTTGGAGTGGATCATCATCTGTGACTCCGTCATTTCCCGTGAGTTCTCCTCAGGGGCTGACCTCACTGCACTGGAGATTGACACACTCACTTGACGTTTGAGCATCTTCATGACCTTTCTCTTGTACCCTTTACATGCAAAGAAGTATATGAAAGGGTCCATGCAGCAGTTGAAGTTCATCAGGCACACCGTGAAGTGCAGAGAGATCTGGAAGGAGTGTCTCACCCCACAGTCTAGGGCTCCGGGGGCGTAGAGAGTCTTTACCATGTGCTGAATGATGGCCACGTGGTAGGGTGTGAAGCACAGGACGAACACAACGATGATGAGGATGATGGTGTTGAGAGCCTTTTTGTTCACACCAGATTTCTCGGTCAGTGGGTTCTGCTTGGCAGTCCTGAAGAGTTTGCAGCAGATCTGAGAGTAGCACAGGAGGATGATGGCAAGAGGCAGCACGTAGCCCAGCAGGCAGGCTCCGAGCAGAATCCACGGGAGAGATGCTGTCCCTTCAAAATTTGGATATTCCATGCAAGTAGTCTTGTCTGCCTCCTGCTTAGACATGGGTTTGAGGAGCAGTGGCAGTGTTTGAGCAAACACCAAAATCCAGACAAATACACAAATGCCCTTTGCATATTCAATTCTTTTAATCTTGTTGTAGCGCAGAGGGTGCACCACGGCAAAGAATCTATCTATGCTCAAACAAGTCATGAAGTTCACACCTGCATACGTGTTGATGTAGAACAACAGAGCAGTTATCCGGCACAGGGCATCACCAATCCTCCAATCAAAACCCAGGGCATAGTAGACTATCCGCGTAGGTAAAGCTGTGGTAAACAGGATGTCGGAAATCACCAAGTTCATTGAATAGAGAGTGGTTGAGTTGATTTTCTTTCTGTTTTGAACAATGACAACTAAGGCCAACAGGTTTCCCACCAGACCAATGATGAAGACCAGGCTGTAATGCAGAGGCATTAATATCCTGGCCGTGCTGTGGTGTGCATAGAGATCACAGTTATTGCCGTGAGAAGCTGCCAGTGGTGTAGTAAAATTGTTAGCCATTTCTGTATCCGCAGTGGTCAGAATTACTGGAAGGGAAGCAAGTAAGGAGTTAACTATTTAACTCAGCAATGTACACTCATACATCTGCTTTAAAGTTTTCAGTGTGCAAATTCCCTCTGGAATAAACGGAGAATAAAATTTGTGTTTACTTTTATAGTTAGTGGCTTTGGCAGAACTCGGGCAAAGGAAATGGAACCCTCTAAATAGGTCAAGTGTGTTTTGTAACCCCGGGGAGCTCACCAACTTCAGACAGAAATCCCCCCTTTTCTGAATCATGGTGTGGTTAAGAATAGAATCATGTAAAGTTCCCCGCATTTTAGACAGGCATTATTAAACCTGGCTTTTAAATCGAATTTAGGTTGAGCTTTTTTTTTCTTCTTTTCTTCCAAAATGCCTATCACTGCCAGGAAATGAAATCAGTCAAACATGTAGTGAAGTATGAACATGCCACAGTATCTGATCTGTGCTAACCTAACACATATGAGAAATAGTCTTAGGTCATGCCAGGAACCGAAAGTTAAGCTTTCTTACGAAAAAGGAGTAGTATTCATAACTAAAATGGAGAAAAGTAAATGTATGGTGTATAACTGTAACCAGCTGCTCTGGGCGCTAAGGCAGGGGCATTACAAGTTTGAGGGCAGCTTGGCCATCTCGGTGAGACCCTTTCTCAAAATGGAAGAAAAGCCAGGAGTCGGGTTCAAGGGACCTAGAGTCTGCCTCAGCAGTAGCACACCTCTTTCTGTGCGAGACTGAGTGTGTGTGGTGTGACTCAGTCAAGCTGCTTCAAAAATACAATTCTA
Organism: Rattus rattus; assembly: GCF_011064425.1. Classification (NCBI taxonomy): domain Eukaryota; kingdom Metazoa; phylum Chordata; class Mammalia; order Rodentia; family Muridae; genus Rattus; species Rattus rattus. The sequence continues at coordinate 2,939,293 of NC_046165.1, read as the reverse complement.
AGTCAGGCACACAGACCCATAAGAGTCGTGTAATGTGGTGTTTTGTGCTTTGCTTTAGTAGTAAACAAACCTCCACGGCTGCACTGTAGTCACTGTTTTTTTACTGTCTGGATTTCATTAGGCATCTGGTGGACACTCCAGTTCCCTAAGTGTTGAATCAGTATCCGTGCGTCAATGCATAAGTTATGGAGCTACTCCCTTGGTGCACATTTGATTATTTAAAGTTCCTTCTTGCTCATAAATAATGCTAACACTAATTTCAAATTTCAAATTGGAAATCTAAAAATTCTGGCAGTAAAATTTTATATAAGAAAGAGCGAGAGAATGGTGGTGGAGCGAAGAAGCTGAGCAATGAAGTCGGTGATGGATCCTAAAGGAAAACCCGCTTCTCTGGAGACTGCGAGCCTCCCCTGTAACGTGGAGCGAGTTCTTTCAGTGTCTGCTGCTGCCTGGAGCTAGATGACCGGCCGGCCGACCAGGTCTCTGTTCACGTCTGACAGAGACGAGGGATGCTCACTGGTGCTGGGCTCTGCCTGTGGTGTGGTGTTGACAGACGAGTCCTCACAGTACACAAATAAAGCCTAAAGCAAGACCAAACGAGTGAGAGGAAGCGCCTTGCTGCCTCAGAGAAGACTGGAAGGGAAGTGGACTGGGAAGGACACACTGAGGGAGGAAGGAGAGCAGAAGGTCAGATGAGGGAGGTAGAAAGCACGTCCTCACTGACTGAAATGGGCTGAGCTTCCAGTTACATGGAAGACTGCCCGTGTGGAAGGCGGTTGTTGTTGTTGTTGTTGGTGGTTGTTTTTAAATCTGGTTGTGTGTTGCTTAAAGAAAATGTAATTTGGGGGCTGGAGAGATGGCTCAGCAGTTAAGAGCACTGACTGCTCTTCTAGAGGTCCTGAGTTCAATTCCCAACAGCCACATGGTGGCTCACAACCATCTGTAATGGGATCTGATGCCCTCTTCTGGTGTCTGAAGACAGCGACAGTGCACTCATATAAATAAAATAAAGCTTTAAAAAAAAAAAAAAGAGAGAGAAAAGAAAATGTAATTTAAATTCAATTGAGAAAGATTCAGAATAAAGCTGTGGGAGATGAATATCACCTAAGTCCTGATGACAGGGTGGCCTGCAATCAGAAATAAAAGGAAATGAAGGCAACTTTGATGCCAATAGGAATCTGGCTTTACTGCCAAAGTTAAGAATAGTCACCAGGCTGTGAAGATGCAGGCCTTTGATCTCAGCACTTGGTGGGCAGAGGCAGCCAGATCTCTGAGGTAAGTCTATAATCGTAGTGGGCAATCATGTGTTTTTGAATATCCTAGAGAAGAAAATAAAAGGCACTGAAGATTTATTTCCTCAACATGATTTAAGAGTTAGTGGAATGTGTGTTGAAGACATAAGCATGTTTCAAACTCAACCATCGTAGGTCCCCAGAGGAGGCTCAAGACATCCAGAAAGTCAGTATTGAACAAACCACACAGCCTGAGGACAGCACAGAGAAACTAGAAACCAATGACAAAGCAACAAAGAGTGAGTTTAGAAATGAAAGAGCTGTGTATAAGAAACCTTTGACTTAAAGAAGATACCACATCAGAAATTTTTGAGATGCTTAAAATAAAAAGAAAGATTGAAAATAGATGTTTGCTGTGCCACTTAAGTTTGGGAGGAGCCCAATTTGTCCAGCAGAATCAGAAACAAATAAAAAGTCAGTTGTGAAATTAATGAAATGAAAAAATGCAGGGAGACTGCCACTTACTGAAGGCCTGCCTTCCGCTGTTGTGTTCAGGAGGCAAGGGTAGACATGGGGCGAGTGCAGCTTTAGATAAACCTTGGCACTGAGGAGCAGGTGCCAACAACTCTGACAAATACTTTTCCAGCTTCTGTGAGAAACTTTCCTCCTGAATATCTCACTTTCCACTTTTGAGGAGTTTTTCATAGCAAGCTCATGAAATGTGACCTCAGTCATTAGTGTGTGTGTGTGTGTGTGTGTGTGTGTGTGTGTGTGTGTGTGTGTGTGTGTGTAGCTGCAGAATCACCATGTTATCACTACTGTAAAGGTTAGGAGAGCCACCTCAACATGAGAGAGGGACGGCCTGCTGCTGTGTGTCAGCCTGCAGATGATGCCTGAGTGAGTCTGAACTGTGTCTTAGCATCTGGTCCAGCTAAAAATGGGAGTGGCTTCAAATAGCTCAGGTACGGGAGTGTTCCACCCAGTGCTGACTGCAACAGGAAGATGCAAATGTGTGAACAGCTCAGATTCGTTCAGTCGATGACTTGGAGGGCGTTGAACAGTTCAGCCGTGCTGTGGCGTGTGAAAGTGGCAAAACAAGACTGTTTCTTGACTGGAAGTATGTTAAGGAAAGCTGATGGCATGATTTCTGAGGGAAAGTGAACACAACCACGTGTGCAGAGAAGCACACAGAAAGATGCCTGCTTGGATATTAATGTGCCAACAGACAATACTGCACGAGTGAGTGGGGGCTTCTATCCACTCAGCCCAAAGTCAGACACTGAATGTAGATTGATTGAAGTAATGATTTTGCTAATTGGAGGAAGAAGTGCTAGTTTGCTCTTCTTGCAAGAGCCTCATCACCCAGCGTCCTTCACAGCCTATTGGCATTTGTGTACTTGCTTACTCTGCCTACCTTCCTTTAAACTGTGTCTGGTAAGGACCTCATATGGGCCTGAGAAGTTAAAGATCATGTCGGGTCCTTCTCTATGGTGTTCCCGCCAGTCCTTTGCAAGAGCAGCTGTCTCATGAGCCTTAAAGAACTGAGAGATTGTGGTTTCAAAGTACAGACAGCAGGACATATGTGGTTAGCTTCCCCGTGGTAGATGGGGCAACCTTCCCAAGAGCAGGGGAAACCAGTCTCAGGGGAGGCTGGGACAGGGATCTGAACTGACTGCTGTGGGGCCAGAGCCAGCCGAAGGCAGCACTTTTAGAGTATGGACATGTAAGCAGGGTAGGTCAGAAAGTGGCCTTGGTAAAGCAGATGGAGATGGTTTGAAAATATGTTCCTTTTGATACTTAGCAACTTGTGGGGATTGATTCTACATTTTCCTCAGTTCCTGTTTCTGGCTTCCCTGTGTTCTCAATGCTGTCATTTCAGTACATTTTATTATCTCCACATTGAGAGGAAAGTCCTTTTACATCCTTGGTTGCTGTTACCCAGTTCTTAAGGCAACTAATCTTAATTTATTATATGCCCTCAGAGTTAGAATTTGTTCTTTCCTTTAACCGTCTTCTGGATTTCTCTCATGAGGCTTGAGTTAGCTTCATACTTTGAGCAAACAGTACTTTTAGTGGTTTTATCTGCATGTTAGAACCTGGGAGTACAGAAACGAAGGGTCTAGAACTGAAAAGATAGACAGTGTGGGGAATGCTGTGTGGCTCTGTGAGGTCCTGGCGCAGCACTGCCAGTTGTGTTCCTTCAGACACATGCCACTGTCCTGTTTGCTTGTATCCAGTGTGCCTGTGTGGATCTCAGTTTCTCCTTTTAACCATTCAAAGTACAACTCACATTTTTGAATGCATTTTAATTCTTTCTCATTTTAATTATTTCTAGGCAACAGCTTCGGACATGTTTAGAATATGTATGTGAGCACACATATAAATATACCTATATACACGTGTGTCCCTGAGTTAAACCTGAAAGTACTGTAATGTGTCAGTGAACATATTACATAGGGAAAAGCCCACGGAATGTGTCTTAAATCTGTTTCCCTTAGAACACTAATATTTTTAACAATTAAAGTTCCAGTGCAGTGCTTTTGCTGACATTGTACACTTGACTCTGCACTCTCCACACTAAGGGACAGGAATCAAGATGCTGACATCTTTCCCCAAGAGCACGGACAGTAACTGGGCTGCATGAAATGGAATTGTTCTTCAGGGTTGACCTTCATGAAGAACAGGGCATCCTGACATTGTGTGTCTATCCTTCAACTAGACCCTTAAATATAAACAAGGTATTGTTTCTGCATTCCTAGGATCTAGCATATGTAGCCTAAAACCACTGAAAATATGCAAGAATAACACAGTATGGTCTACTCCCAAACTCCCACTCCCCTGGAAGCCATCTTGCCGTTCTCTGGTTTTCCTGCTAAGCTGCAGAGAGAGAGTCTGTTCTGTGTCTGTAATGTAACATTGATCCTTCAGCTTTCCTGTCATCTTAACTTTGTCTCCCTTTTTTATTTAAGGCATCAACAATTCTCAGAATAAATGTTAGATTCCTTTCTACGTCTTTCCCTGACATTCTTGAAAGGTGTGTGTGTGTGTGTGTGTGTGTGTGTGTGTGTGTGTGTGTGTGTGTGTGTGTGTGTTGTGTGTATGGTTTGTGCGCATGCACATTTGTAAAATTTATTTCCTTGCCTATAGAGTTGCCAGTATCTCTTGAGATGTTATCATTTCATCCTTACACAACCAGACATGTCGACATGAAGTGACAGTTTTTCTCTTGTCACAAAAAGGAGAGGAAAAAAGTCCCCCTAAACTTGCCTGAGCTCTGATATAATTTATACGCAGAAAAACTTACTGAAGAACCCATGCACAAGTCTGTGTGAGTTTTTAAGGCTACAGAGACTGCCGTTAGTCTCATTCATTTGACAGAAACAGAACAAAACCTTCATAGTGATCAAAGGTTTGGTTCATACAAATAAAATAGCTTTGGGCCTTTAAGGTTTTTGAAGTGTCACCATTATCTCTAACATTTATTCTGAGACTCGTTGATGCCTTAAATAAAAAAGGGAGACTCTGTTTTCTTCAGGGTTGATAATGTTTTGAGCTGGTTGGGTGTAACCTCAAGATGGGGTTGTATTGAGATCTGCCTTGGGCAGAGGGGTGACCTGCCCTGTGTGTGCCAAAGAGGAAGCTGTGCTTTGAAGAACAGCCAGAAGAACAGCTAAGAGCATGGAAGCCCAGGGAGGAGTTCTGGGGGTGTTGTTGGTTACAGTTAATCCAACTCTTCCTTTTTGATATGTTCTCGAGGAAAGATAAGGTTGTGGGAAAATGCTTAGAGTTGGGGAAAATAAAATGAGTGGAAAAGCAAAGGGAAGAGCTCACATGGTGACTGAATACCAAGGGCATTGTCCTCTGAGGGAGGGGAGCAGCTCAGAAGTAACTGAGGCTGGTTCGAGGCCCTTGAAACAAGCCTGAGGGAGAAGTCACCCTTACTCCCTATCTCTCATTAGCTAGCATTTGTCAAGTGCGTGGACAGAGCTGCTTTGTTCCTCTTTAAACAGCAGCATCTGAGTTAGCCCAGTGTCAACACCAGCAGCACTAGGTCACCGTTTGTTCCCGCTTCACTGTAGTTGACTGGACAGCTGCTGTGTGTACTGTTTGCTGTAAAATGGGCAGGTGACAAGTGAAGTCCAGCCTACCAAAGGAATAGCTGACTCCATTGGTCGGCTTGTCCATTCCCACGTGCTGTCAATGGTTAGGACATGCCACAGTGACCCAGTTGAGGAAATACATTATTCAGTGGATTCTTTACCATGGGTCAGTTCTGATAGCTGTGTGTCTGTCCACTGCTGTCTCCTTTTCTCTTGTCTCCTTCCCCTAAACTGAATAGACTGAGGTGCTTTTATTCAGGGTGCAGTTGGCCATTGTCAGCCTTTTGAGGGAAGCTCACTAAATGCATCTGGATGTTGGAAATGTGATGAGTCAAGGAGCCACAGATATGAGCTTTGTGACACTGCAGTTGAGCCCATGACATAGTCCACCTGCAGCCACCTTTCAGGTCTGGGAAGATCCCAGGTAGCACAGGGAACTCTTCACACAGCAGTCTACAGTTCGCCCTCAGTGCCTCTCAAGGTGCCTGACTCAGTGGTGCTCAGTGAAGACCAGCTGCACTGGAGAGCTACCTGTTGGAGCTAATGGAAAGTGTGTGGTGTCTGGGAGGGCGCGGACGGGTGAAAACTCTCTCACGTTTGAAGCTGGACATATTGCAGATACTTTTCTGTCACTTTTCAGTAATTACTCCTTGTATGGCTTTATCAAAAGTAATGATGTCATGTGTACCTTACTGTAAGAGTTAAAAGGAGGCCACTATCACACTCATTCCACACAAGGAAGGCAAATTTGTGGGATTGTATGTGAGGGATCACTGGCTTCATAGTAAAAGGTCCCTGTATGGAGGAATATGTACCTGATACTCTTCCTCTTAGGGCGCTTCTAGAAATAGTCCACACTTTGTACCCTTCCAGTTGAAGGGAGTTTCAGCCTTTAAGTTAAGCCTACTTGTTTTGTGGCTATGCTGAATTGAGGGTGAGTTGAGTCATTTTCTCAGAATGCTTCAAGATCACATGGGAAGTCAGGACTCTGTCCTTCCCCAGCCAATGGGTTTTTCTTGCAGCCCCTAACTCTGCCCTATGCCCCGCACCCCCCCCTTCTGTGTCCTTATCTGCCTGTCTGTGACGCTGCTGTCTGCAGTCCTTCCCCTCCTCTCCTCTGCAGTGACCTGATGGCCTTTTCCCTTGAGAGCCCCTTAGCTGGTGCTCAGAGGCCGAGGGCAGGCTGAGAGCTCAGCAGCACCTGTCTCTTGTAGCATGTTTCTACTCTCTTCCTCTGGGTCACTAGCTGTCTTGGTTGTCTGTAGCCCCTGGCTCCAGCCAGACCAATGCCTCTTTCTGTTTGAGTTTTAGATTTTTCACTTAGAAATCTGTGACTCCCTTCCCTCCCTGCCTCATTAACATGGCTTTCCACCCAAACTTCGATGGAAATCAGGTGCCCAAGGGAGCTTCCTGACCTTTACTCCCCCTTCCTCTCTCACTCCATCCCAGGAAGGCGAAGTATTGTGGAGGTTGTGGCTTTGTGTCACTCCTGGGAAGTTCCGAGAGTGTGGGTGTGAGGACAGTTTTTACACCCCCCACCCGCAAAGATGGAAAGAATGGCCAGAGCTCAGCTCACACGTCCTTCTCTCTGTCCAGAGACAGCAGCATGAAGGTAGTAATGGCTCCTCAGCAGACCCGGCCTTGGGTCTCACCAAAGCCAAAGTCACAGCTGGAGCTACCAAGTCTAAACTCGGCTCTTTGCCGCCAGAAAAATCACATTCAGTACAGGACGCATTATCTATCCTCGGTTCCTGTTTCCAAGGCAGAGATAGTAGAAGTGTGTGGAAGACAAGTGAAAACAGGAAGGTACTTCAGTGCTTTTGACATATACCTGCTCATGTGTGTCTGAGAAACGAGGAGGAGGCTAGGTAGACTTAAATGGGGCAATCATTAATGCATAGCATGTTTTAAGGTGGATAAAGGAGAGTTGAGTATTTTGGGTTTGTTTTGTTTTTAAGATAGGGTCTCCCGTGCTCCTGGCTAGCCTCAAACTCACTACTATATGAGTGGAGGCTGATCTTGAGCTCCTGATCTTCCTGCCTCTACCTCCCATGAAGGAGTGTACCACCATGTCCACTAAGTAAAGATTTTATAAATGAGTTTACTGTTTTTAACAGTATTTCAGCAACAACACATTTTGACTGCTATTTCAACTGAAGAGAAATCGAAGCCCAGCAAAACTTTATGCTGCTAAGTTACCTGTGTCCTGTTTTTAGAGTTAAATGGATATCTGACAATATGCTGTCTACCCTTATTGGACTACTGAACACCGAGTTTCTCCCTTCACAGCATGCAAAAGATTCTGCATGTGCGAACTAGTCTTGTACCTTGGCCAAGATGGCACAAACAGCCCAGGCCAGACGGGAGGACATTGCCCACCTCTAGTACCATACCTCTATGTATGACAAAGAGAAGGGTCTCCCTGTAAATGCTTTCATTTCTTGGTGTCTTCAGGTCAGGATTAGGAACCTTGCATGTACATTGTATACCACAGACTGCTGTAGACCTAGAGTAGCTCTCTAGTAAGAGTCTACCATGCATGCTTGGAAGTCCTAGAGTGAGCTCAGTTGTCACAGAATTTACTCTGCTAGGTGACTGATCATGACACTAATTAACTCCAGGAAGCCCGCCAAAAAGCTTATAAAAGAACTTATTACCACAGCCACCCACGTATCATACAAGCCTGCGAGCGAGGCTGCTTTGTGGAACCGTGTGCCCTAGCAGTTTTATGTTCACAAAGCACCGTTAAGCCCCAGAGACAAACACTTTAAGATACTAGAAAGCACACCCAGAGTCTTTACATATGCTGTAACAGAAAGCAGACATCTTCAGACAAGCTCAAGAAAATAATTTGTACTGAATGATAGTGCAAGGAAGCCTCGCCTATTAGACTTATCCTTCTGTGTGCTGGTGGGCAGGGTAGGAATGGCACACTGTGCTCCAGCACCCGCTCTGAGGGACAGTGCGGGAAGGACTTGACAGAAACATTTCTCCACACTTCACAAATGAAGTGGCCAAAGCCAGAAACCTTCAGCAACTTGCATGGGGCCGGGCAGTTCTAAATAATGGAACCTGAGTTTAAGGACTGAGCCAAGCCCTCTCTTACCATTAACATTCTCTTGTACTCTGGGTGACACCCTTAGCAGAGAGTACCACACCTACGATCCCCAGTCTTCTTTAAAGGAAGTCCCTTCATGGTTTATATTCTGTTAGGCATTTCTCTTAACTTCTGCTCTTACCCTGGAAATTGAGTTTTTAAATCACTACATATAATCTTTGTTTTGCAGGGTTTTTTTTTTTTTTTCCAAAATTTTTAGACTATAAATGTGGAGGCTTATTTGGCATTATTGGTCACCTAATAATAGAAACCAAATAACAAATTTTATTTTTCACTTAAAATAGTTGGCCTTTAGAATGATTTTGCTTCTGAGGCAGCAGAGCCCAGACTGACCGATCATCTTCGCTGGTGGGGAGGATGAGTTGATAAAATAGTTTTGCAAACTAGAAAATACTGTTCTGTAGGTGGTGCTTTAGAAAATAAGCCTCTTACCCTGGGAAGTCTGCTGCTGAGGAAAGTTATTATCAAAAACACTTCTGTACATAAATGTATGCAGGTAGTCAAATGTAATGGATTTTTAAAAAATAGACTAAATAGTTATGTATGTAAACTATATCCAAATTCAGGAATGCTTCATCTCAGTACCACTGTTCCTTTCTCTTCATAGTAGACAACCCTGAAATATTGGTGTTGTTTGCTGAGTTTACTTGTGAGTCCTACAAACATTTATAAAACATGTTTCATTCATTACTTCTATCTCAGGAACTACTTTGGGCTGCCAGCAACCCCGAGGAAATCTAAACATCCAGTTGTTACAGACAGTTATTTAATATATTCTTTTCCCACACTTTTACCTTGAAACTTAGGTTTTCAAAGTATTCCTTAACTTAAAGAGAAGAATGTCAGGTACTTACATATCAGAGGGTGGCTAGAGCCTCCGCGGTGGCCGTCCGTGTTTGCCCAGACTGGAGTCAGCTGAACTGGGCATGTTGCTTTAAGAGCGACTGAGCAGGCGTCCTTTTATGGTGGTGCCTTTTTCCTGTCATCCTGTGACTGAGCATAGTTATAATCAGTTAACCTCACATATGCTATGTGCTTTTTTTTCAAATGGGAAGTGAGATTTTTTTCTTCTGATACTGATTTTAAAAAAAACTATTCAAAAGCCCCTTGGACTTTGTGAACTGCTGATATCTATGGAACTTTTAAATTTTTTTCCATAAAGATTTAAGTCTTAAAAAATTTTGAAGCAATAAACTTCAAAGGGGGGGGGAGAGATAAGTTTAGTTACTGGTGACTTTATGTTGCTATTTTATATAACGTTTAGGTTGAGGAAAAGTGTAAGTTTAATGCTGGTGTCGGCCTGGAAACGTGGTTTCAGGGGTGAATCTGAACAGTGGTGTTAAGGATGGGTGTCTGGGGTGAGGGAGAAGAACCTTGCATGTAAGCTAGTTATGTTTTCAATGGCCAGGACAACTGACTGGCTCAGTGACAGTGGACATGGGAAGATCAAGGACAGGAGGGGGACACATTACTGATGAGTCCAGCTTCAGTGTGCGTGGTTCCAGAGAGACCTGTTCTGGTCCCATGATGCTCTGGGCTCACTCCTGGAACCCAGCAGGTACTGTATTGCATATGTACTCTGAGCAAGCCAGAGAGGTGGAGGTCAGCCATGCCCCTGTGGTCTGGCCTGTCATACCTGGGGGCTGCTTTTGGAAGGACAGGACTCACTTGTGCTGGGACTGGCTGGTGGAGGACAGTGGTTGCACGAACAGAGAGTGCTTAGGCCTCACAGGACTGCAGCCCCACCTTCCTGCAGAGTGGGGCCTTATACTGCTTCTGTCAACTGTCCTGATTCTGGGGAATAGAAGATGGGTCAGAGGATGGGGGCTAGAGCAGACTTTAAAGCCAAACCCACAGACAGCTCTACCTTGTTTAAAATAGAATATGCTTTAAAAGAAAAAGAAAACGCTTTGGTAAACTGGTTGATTTTGAGGGATGCTATAGAGAGAATTGAGTCTTGTTGATAGGAAATTGTAGCCTTATGCCCCCAGAGACCTTAAAAGTTTTCAAAATAACATTTTATGTATTTCTTTTGCATGTGTGTGTCAGTGTGCTTGCGCATGTGCCTATAGCATGTGTACCAGGGCGTACATAGATCAGAGAACAACTTTTAGGGTCAGAGTCTCCTCCTGCCACCTGGATCTTAGGGACTGAAGGCTTGGTGACAAGTGACTGCCCACTTAGCCATCTTGGCAGCCTATCAGAGGTGGGCACCCTCTTGGCCCAGGGTTCTGTAAAATTGCCTTTCAGCTATACTGTCAAAGGTTTGCAGAGGAAAACCAAAGAGCAAGCACCTTGTTATGTATAAAAAAACAGGCAAGTGAGAGCCAAGATAAGTCACCTGATGACAAGGATGCAAAGACTTTGCAACTTGATAGGTAAACTTAGCATAAATAACCTAGAATCAGTTCCCTTTAGACACCATTGGCCCAGGATGTGGCCAAGTGCAAAGAGCATTAGCGAGTGCCAGGCCCTGGCTTCTAAACCTAGCACTGCATACAAGCAAATGGGATTGGCGCATAGTAGCAATTTTCCGTTTGTGGAAAGACCATCCTAGTGGGATACTTTTGGAAGACCCAGCTAGTTAAAGCAGGTTTTATGGCAAGTAGGATCCATCATCTTTTTTTTAGACAAGATGGATGTTCCTAGATTCATAGAGATCCACCTGCCTCTGCCTTCTGAGTACCAGAATTAAAGGATATGCCACCAAGCCTGGTGGAGCCACCCTTTCTTTGGTATAAAGTAGTCTAAGGTGTATGAAGAAGAGTCAGAAGCCTGAAGATGCTCCTATAGCTGGGTGTGAGGTAAAAATACTAGGCTCACTTCGTTGTTGAAAGTTACAATGGCGTCTTTAGCAGGGCTGTGCTATACTGGTGAACTCAGTGTCCCATAGAAGTGAGGTGGCATCTGTGTAAAGTGTTTTCTTTGTTTGCTCTCTGAAGTGTGGTCCTGAGTGTGTAACTCAGTAACTAGTAATGGTACTAAAGGAATAAATCAGTTATCTACTAACTGATTTTCTCTCTTCTGTGCTTCAAGCTCTTTGCTTAAGATAAGGCTCCCAGAAGTTAGCTGTTGACACTACGTTAAAGGTCACTGTGAATGATTGTTACCAGTGTAAAGAACAGATGTTGTCAGAAAATAAGGAAAAGGGAAAAACTGGTCAGTGACTAATAACATTATGGTATTTTGTGACGCCTTTTGTATATAGAAATAGCAACACAAATTTTCAGCAAAACAACCCAGATAGTCCTGGTTTAAAATGTGTGCCTTTGCACTGTTCCCACATGTGGTCTCCTATTTAGTCATCATTTGAAATGATACAGTGATTAGTGTCTAAGGACTTTTTACACTTCTCTTGCTGGATAAGATACAAGCTGTGGGCACTGAAATTACTGTCATTTATTTTCTGGGAGGGCAGAGGTTATGGCGAACTGTGACCTCAAGCAAGAGCTGTGCTTCTGGCTATCTAATGACATCATTTTTATGCTGCATTTGCTGATAAATGTAAAGAGAAGAGCTCCTGTGAGCTGAGACACCACAGATGTGGTGGGGGAGGACGAGAAGGCAAGGGGGACCCAGTGCAACTGTCTAACAAAGCAGGGTTTTCTTATTTTCTAAGATTTGCTTTTTATCATTTTAATTAATGTGTCTGTGTAAGTGAATGTGTGCGAGTGCACATAACTAATGTGTCTGTGTAAGTGAATGTGTGCGAGTGCCCATAACTAATGTGTCTGTTTAAGTGAATGTGTGCGAGTGCCCATAACTAATGTGTCTGTGTAAGTGAATATGTGTGAGTGCCCATAACTAATGTGTCTGTGTAAGTGAATGTGTGTGAGTGCCCATAACTAATGTGTCTGTAAGTGAATGTGTGCGAGTGCCCATAACTAATGTGTGTCTGTGTAAGTGAATGTGTGTGAGTGCCCATAACTAATGTGTCTGTGTAAGTGAATGTGTGCGAGTGCCCATAACTAATGTGTCTGTGTAAGTGAATGTGTGTGAGTGCCCATAACTAATGTGTCTGTGTAAGTGAATACGTGTGAGTGCCCATAACTAATGTGTCTGTGTAAGTGAATGTGTGTGTGTAGTGCCCATAACTAATGTGTCTGTGTAAGTGAATGTGTGTGAGTGCCCATAACTAATGTGTCTGTGTAAGTGAATGTGTGCGAGTGCCCATAGAAGCCAGAAGAAGGCATGTGATTGTTTGGGGCTGGATTTGCAAGCAGTCGTGAGACGCCTGATGTTAGTGCTGGGGACTGAACGCTGGTCTGGGTGAGCAGCACCCCCTCAGCATAGACTCTGTCCCTGAGGGTTTGGTATTTATCAAAGAATACCAGGCCTTTGTCTTGTCATGTGTGTGGGATTTTTTTGTTTGTTTTTTATTGATCGTTTGTTTGTTTTTGAGACATGGTCTTAATGTGTAGCCCTGGCTGGTTTCCAGTTTACTGAGATTCCCCCTGCTTCTGTCTCCCAAGTGCTGAGATAAAAGGTGTATACCATCACACCTAACCTTAGCAAAACATATTCTGAGTACAAACATGAAACTTTGCCTTAATCCTATTAAAAGTGATGAACTAAGGAAATATTTTTAAATTATAGATTTATGTGTGAGTATTCTGCTCACTTGTATATCTGTACATGTGTGTTTGGATGGCTGTGTTCTCTGCAAGAACAAGTGCTCTTAACTGCTGAGCCATCTCTCCAGACCCAGAAAGTTTTATATTTTCTCTCTTCCTCCCTCCCCCTCCCCCCCATCCTGTGGTGTGTAACAAAAGGCAAATTCTGCTATGCTGTTCTGCCATTTCTTTAACTTGTTATTGATCCTTTGTGAATTTCACACTGTGCACCTGGTCCTACCCCTCTCATCCCTTCATATCCTCCTTCCACCTTGCAACCTCCCCCAAAAGAAAGTAAAGAATAAAGATAAAGCAAAACAAACAAATCTCATCCTGTCAGATGTAGTATGTCACAGTGTGTTCCACAGTGCAGCCTTCTGTCCAAACCTCTTTACTTGCAAATGTTCATTGCTTAAGTCCTGGGACTGGTTCTAAGCCTCTGGCTTCTGCTACACTGTCAATACTGGATGGGGGAGAGGCCCTGACTCCTCTTGGAGATACTGTTGTCGCCCTGCATCATGGAGATCCTGCGGCTTTGGATCTGCAGGACCAGCCCCTTCACGTGCTCTAGCAGTTCATAGATGGAGTAGGTGTTGGGGTGGGCCAACTCAAAGCCCCAGATCTGGGCCTGGGTGGTAGCCAGGTTGGTTAGCCTGTCAGCTCTCCCACATCCATGCAACCAGGGCCAGCTCTACTGTGCTGCCCAGGTGAGGTTCAGGGAGTGCTGCAGCCAGTGAGAGGTGGGGCCAGCTCTCTCAGCCATTTAGGGACAGGACCAGCTCTGTGCAGGTCTTGGGCATCAACATGATCCCAGGTCACAACCCAGACCAGGGGCGTTTATTTGGTGGTAACATGGGCCATGGACACACACTCCTGCTGTTGCATGGCCACAGACCCAGACATGGCCCTCATTGGCAACACTGGCTGGGACCTCACTGTGGCTGTGTGTGTCAGGGCTGGCGACTCACAACAGGTTGCTCCCCTCCCTCCACCCTCAAGTCTCCAGTTCCACTTCTCTTTCTATCCAACCTCTCCACCACATGTTTGCACATGGTAGTGGCTCCCCTGTGTATGGGCCATTAGGTGGGCAGGCTTCTGGGTGGTGTCTGCCTGCCCATGCTACGTGACAGCAGGCCACTATTCTAGTGTAAGGGAAGATTCATTTGTTGTACAAATATGTATGGAGAAGGATCAGCTCTGCAGAGTGAGAAAAACAAAATGGCCAGAGTTAGTTAGGCAGTGAGATGTCTCAGCCCAGTGACCTGACTTCAATCCCTGCATCCCTCAGTGGAAAGAGAACTCCCAGAAGTTGTCTCTGATACCCACACGTGATCTGTGGCACACGCTCTCCCTCCCCCACAAGAGCAATATTTTTCTAAACATTTAGAGGCCAGCGTCCCCGTCTTGTCTTTGTTTTCTAACTGGGAAGAGAGGTGCTGCGTCAGCAGACCCCACAGATTGGGAGATTGGGAGATTGGGAGGTATCCATAGGGAACGCAGTAGGATGTAGTTGTGGCCCGGGAGGGCTGCTCTGCTCTGCACAGAGTTGAAGAAGGCGTGGTGGGAGCGGGCACCATGGGGCCGTGCTTGAATCTGGCCTTTACTGCGGTAGGTGCCCTTGGAGGGGTTTAGGCCTCAGCTGACTAACTCGTTCTACTGGATGAAAAGAAAGCAGCTGCTTAATCAACTGTGTTTAGGGCAGAGTTAGCCAAAATGTAGTTCTTTTGTTTGGCATTTAGAAGTTGCTTTGTTTTTAGTCCACCAAAGAGCCATAGATGCAAGAAGTTATGGCCTGGGCTCCTCATTTAGAATAAGGAATTATGCTGGTCTAGCAAAGTAGAGCTGATAGATTGTTTCCTAAGGTCTGTCACCTCACTACCCCTGGGAAGATGGCTGCATCCCAGTACCCAGAATGATGTTCCTTCAACTGAGTGGAGCTTACTTAGTTCAACTGAACAGCTGTTGTTTGCCACATTTTGCACCTTTATGCATATTTTGCCATGCACGTAATTGTCATGGTTCATAGATATTACAGCTAGATAGGACTATTGCCCCTCCTTCCCCAAGCTTGGCAGCTTGCATAGTATTTTCTAGAATCATAGAAGTTAGACCACAAGAAAGAGGCTTTCAGGTCAGATCCAGCTCAAGTCACTGGAGTCCCTGTGTGTCCTGTGGTATCTTCAGCAGTTGATAATCCCTATTGCTCTGGGAGTCATCCAGACTACCCTGACTTTCTACCCAATCCTTCTAAAGGAGGTTTCTTGTATCTGGTACTAGGATTCTGTTACTCTGGTTCTTGTGGAGAGCATTGTCAGCCCAAGTAGCTTACCTTCCTTTAAGATAAATGCACGTGCATGCATGTGTGAGTGTGTATACATGTATATCTGTAAATGTACTTAAGCATACATCGTATATAATATTAGGTGCATGTAGAATATTGTAATTCCTGGAGGCTTTATCAAGCAGCCTTAATGTTACTTGCTTCCTCTTCTGCTTTGCTGTCCTTCCCCTCCTGCAGTTGGGGGCCTCCCTCCCAACATTATCGGTCCACATTGCATGTCAGATCACCTGGATCCAGGATTCTTTTTTTCATGGTTGCTTTGGCTGTTTGGAGTTTTCTGGTTCCATAGGAATTTTAGAATTTTTCTTCTATTTCTGTGAAAAATGTTGGGGGTGTTTTGATGGGGATTGCATTGAATCTATACATTGGTTTAGGTAGGATGGTCATTTTCATAATATTAATTTTGCTGATCCACAAACACAATGTCTTTTCATTCTCTAGTGTTTTTCTCGATCTCTTTCTTCAGAGATGTGAGGTGTTTGTCGTGTAGATCCTTCACATTCCTCAGGGCTGTCCTGAGGTGGTTTGCTGTCCTAGATGCTCCTGAATATGGGAGTGCGTCTGTGATCTCATTTTCAGCGTATGGTTTTGGTGTTTACAAAAGCTATTGGGTTTTATAAGTTGCTTTTATATAACCTGCCACTTTGGGGAATTATTTCTAGAAGCTTTCTGGTAGAATTTTTGGGATTTCATATATGATATTCTCTGCAGATTGAGATGGCTTGACTTGTCCTTTTCTTACTGACCCTTTGATTCTCTCTTGCCTTATCACTCACTGCAGCTAGTGCTTGTGTCATTGCACTGAGGAGTGGGGCTGATGGGCAGCCTTGCCTAACTCTGTGTGTGTGTGTGTGTGTGTGTGTGTGTGTGTGTGTGTGTGTGTGTTTCTTGTTCATACCTGTTAAAGCTGCTTTATGTTTACGTTCTCTGTCTGTCTGTCTGTCTGTCTGTCTGTTGTCTGTCTTACTCCTTGCTCCTTGTTTGTGTCTGTGGTAGTTTTGTTTTCAATATTATAATTGAGAAGAGAGATTTGTATAATATAGTTGATATCAGAATTAGAAAATGTACAAAAGACAATAGGGATACAGTGTTGTGGGGACAGGGATGTGCTGTGAAAATGTTTCCTTATACAAGTGAAAAATAGTTCTTGTATTTTCCTCATGATCATGAAATGGTTTTTGTATTGATGCTGTTTCCAAAATTAGAAAATATTGGCCAACCAAGTGTTTAATGAAAATGATTACAAAAATATGCCCAAACTATTCTGCTGTTACACATGCATGTGTATACACAGAGAGAGAAGGGGGTGGAGGGAGAGAGAGGTGGGTTGACCAAGCAAGACACACAGACAGACCAACAGACACATGCACAGTTCATGTATGCATACACACGTGCAGACATACATGTTAGGAGAGCTAGTCTGCAGTGTTGGAAGGAGCTCCCTAAGGAGCTTCTTGCTCATGGTGAAGAAGGATCCTGTTCCTGGCATCTTCCTTGACATGCTCAGTGCCCAGCTTACTCAGTAAACAGCCAAACTGGTGACTCTGGGGGCCAAGAGGAAAGCTGTTATCCACAGGAGTAGTCAGAGAAAACCAGGAAGAGCCGAGCAGGGCCATGGGAGAAGTTTGCTAAGCAGGGAAGTAAAAAGGCAGCTCTGGGTAAAAGGATAACCGGTGCCCATGTGTACCACCCAGAGGACCCTGTGTTCAGCAAGCAGCTGTCAAGGTGTGTGAGGGAAAGGGAAGACAGGGGCGAGCAAGAGCACACTCTCAGGTGGTCCAGTGACTTATCAGATACCTGTCCTTCAGCGGAGCCTTGAACTTAGTGGGAAGAGCTCTCGTTTTCAGTGAGGATAGCCAGCAAGTGAGCCTGTGATGGGGAGAAGCAAGGGGACAGCACTCATTCCCTGTCAGCCTGGGGCTGCCACTGTTCGGACTCACAGAGAGAGAGACGAGAGCAAGAAGAAATGAAACACGAGAGTCCTGGGGGGCGGGGGGTAGCTTGGTGTCGGGAGTGGTTGAGAACCACTTAAGGAAAAGAGTTTAAGGCAAAAAGAGGAAGGAGTTTGAGGAATGGAGAGCAGGAGTAGTAAAAAGTGTCTGGTGCCACAGCACTAGATGACTGGCCAAAGTCTAGCGTGATGGTGTGTTTGAGCAGTATGGATTCTAGCGCTCTCCAGTCTCTTGGGTCAGACTTCGTGTGAACTGAGCCGAGCATCCACTTCCAGTTTACTCACAGTGCCTTATATTTAGTCAGGAGATGCCCAACCATGCACCACTGCTTCAGAGTGAAGATGGGACAGTTGCTGCCTTAACACATCGTGCACACTTGCCTGTTGTTTTGCCTATGGTGGGTGTTTGAAAACCAGCATGTGTATCTCACATTGAAATGAGTATGTAGTGTTGCTCAGGTGTCTTTCTGACAGTGTCTGAGCCCAATCTTACAGTAGCTTTTCTCTGTCTGTTTGCGTAGCTTGGCGCCCGTGTTCGCTCTCTTTGTGCCATTTCACTGCTCCATCCCAAGAGTCCAGGTGGCGCAGATCCTGGGCCCGTTGTCCATCACAAACAAGACACTGATTTATATATTGGGACTACAGGTACAGTACACATTTTATGTTCACACTTCTCTAACCAGATCTGGGTACTTTTGTCTTTCATTTTATTTTGTTCTTTTCTCTTTTTCTCATTTGATCTCCTTAAACCATTTCCCCCCCTAGGTTTGGCTTCATGATCTGTATCAGAGGAAGTGTTACAGAGTAAGAACATCAGAGTGTGGAAGGTACTAGAATACATTCATAGCCTTTAGAGATCTGATAAAAGCTTTCACTGTAATTTGTATCAGTGGAAAGTATTTTCATTTAACCATGCAGTTGTATGCATAAGTACATTTAAGAATCAGTTTGAAGTGGAAATGAGAATAGTGGAAATGGAAAATCAGTGTCGTTGCCAATTATTATGTACTACGCCACATACAGAGCTGTGGAAAGAAACCCGGAGTGCCAGCCCATCCAAGCTGAGTCTGTAATACCAACTCCAGAGTCCAAGTAGGAGGGTTTGAGGTTCAAGACCAGACTGGGCTAGAGAATAAGCTCAGGGCATCCTAGACAACTGAGACTCTGTCTCAAAATTCTAAAAAGACAGAAAAAAAGAAAGGACTAGGAACTAGACAGGTAGCTCAGTGGTTAAGGATGTATGCTGTTCTTTGAGAGGATCCCCGGTCAGTTCCTAGCATACACACACACACACACACACACACACACACACACACACACACACACACACACACACACACACACACACACACACACCCACCACCACCAGCACCACCACCACCCCCCTGCAGCCTTGGATCCCCAACCCTGTCAGGTAATTTGTAACTGCCTTTACTCCAGCTCCAGATCTGACATCCTCTTTCGACATCTGCAGGTATCTGCACTCACACATAGATAGACAGACATACCTGGGGACACATCTCAGTAGTAATGTGTTTGCCTAGCATGTCCAAGACCCCAGGTTCAACTTCGAACATGCTTCCTTTTTGGCAAAGAAGAGAAGGCAGAAGTGTATCACTCTGGTGCTTCTGTGTAGACTGCTTTGCTATGAAGGCCACTGGAGCCTTGGTCTGACTTTAAACTCAAATTCCAAGGTCATCTCCCTAACATCCAGCCTGTGGCCACCGCTACCTCGGCCCGAGGCCTGTGCTAGAAGACACATGTGCTCTCCAGCTTTCTGACAGGTTTTCTTTGAATTGAATACTGTGTGCTCTTACTCCCCTGCCCCCGCCCCCTTCTCTGGCCTGTTCTTTTCTTTTCCTCACAGCTTTGAATACTGTGTGGCATCCTGCACCACCCTGTGTAGCTTGGCTTTTTGACTTCCCCAGTTAACACTCATAATATTCGTTATCCCACTCATAGACCAGATCCAGCTTCACAGTGAAGTGTCCCCTCCTCTCTCCCTTCTCACCCTTAACATTCCCTCCAGCCTCTCCATCCTGCTGTGCATTGTCAGAGGCTCGCCTGGGGCAGGTGTCGGGGGGGGGGTGTCCTCACAACTTTTGTAGGCATGCCTCATGTGGTGCGTGTAGCCCTCACCTTTCACCCTCTTGACCATGATACCTGGGTCCCCACTCTGTCCTGCTATGAGTTTCTCTGGCAGGGAAACATGTGCCAAGTTCCAAAACCCACTTTGAGCCTCATGGTGACGTCTGAAGTTAGGTGGAAGCATCAAGGACAGAAAGGCCCTTGCTGTATTAGTTATGGGGTAGGCAATCAGGGTGGCTGGCTCATAGAGTCATCAGGACCATGGGGTTTTGAGGTTGATAACTTACATCCTCTTAGCCCTATCCAAAGACAGACAGGTCAGTACACTGTCGCAGAGAGGTTCCAGATCAGTGTAAATCTCTGCTATTATCTTAGCACTCGCATGACCTCTGTAGGGTAGAAGGCCATTGAGCAGAAGTGGACTTGCGTCTAGTCCTTCACCTGAATGGCAGCCTGGGCTCTCCTCTTGCCAGTCCCACTTCCGTCTTCCCCACTTTGAAGTCAAATGATGGAGGTTTTTGTCCTCTCCTTTCCTCTACACACTCTGGGCGTTCTTGCATATCCTATGTGTGTTTGTGTTATGTCTGTTACTGTTGGTGTGTAAGTGTGTACAGAGGCCAGAGGTAGACTCAGCGTGTTCCTTGTTTGCTTGGCACCTTTGTATCATGTGTGTTGTGGGTCTGGACGCAGGTCCTCATGCTTCCACAGCAGGTGCTTCAAGCACTGAGCCATCCGTGCCTGCACCTCACCCCCCAGTCCTTTCATACATACGTTTCTGCCTTGTTCTTTCCCCACCGTTGTCACTGGAAACCAGGAGTGTTAGATAGACATTGGATGGTGGACAGGTAAATGGCCTTAACCATTATAAGAGCCAGAATGCATGTTTGGGGACACACATGCCAGTCATTGGGGTTGGCTTAAAGAATAATGTGAGGTGCACATTTGCCCACATGGAGTACAGCTCAGAGGCACACTCAGACCCTTTTAGAATGCAAGCAGAAACTTGGTTCTAAGACAAGGAGTGTAAGAGACCAAAGAAGTTATTAATTTTTTGTTTTTTTACTGACAAAATGACAGGTTGATTTACTCGTATATGAGAGGTGGGTGGGCAGCAAGCACAGACCCATAGAGCAGGACACCATAGTCACACCTCCTGTTACTGCCCGACCCAGGGAAGCACTCAGGGTACCCTCCTCATTGGCTGATGAGAAATGTGAGTTCAGTACATGAGAAGCTTGGAGAGCAGTGCTCAGCTCAAGAATGTGGCAGCTTGTTTTGGATTCCTCCTCTCACAGAAGAGAATTATAAAGTCCTTGTCCTCATAGTTCCCACCTGTGTTGTCATGAGAGTTGGGTGTTTGTAAAATGAGTTCATAATCCTAGCCCATATAAAAGATGCACAGTCCAGGGATTTTGTTTACCAGCCGTAAGCCTAGATTGGGTTTGGAGCTATTCTAACTTACATCCCCAGCTATAAAGTCCCTTGCTCCTTGCTGTTTGTCCTGGCCACATGATCATGCTCCATCTCCTTTCATGGCGGCCTTCTCCATCTCCATCTTCTTTCTTCCTCTTTTCCCTGTACCTGCAACTCCCCACTGTATCCTCAAGCCCCTCCTTTCTCTCACTACTGCCCAATCATAAGCTGTAGCGTTTTATTGACCAGTTAAATTGTAGAGCAAGGTTCACATAGCAGCATCATTTGGTGTATATGAGAATCTGCTTATATGGGGCAACCATATCTTGAGGACCAGTATTTAGCATTAAAATATAAGCAGCATCAGACCAACTCACTATAGTCCCCCTTTTGCCTAAATAAAAAGGCTCTTTCTCTTCTAATAATAAACGGCATACAGTAGGAACAGTTATGAGAACCAATAGGTAAGGGTCGCATCCATAACGTCCAGTCTGTCTGTATTTGGCAACTTAGATGAAGTGTTCTATCATCTCTTCTATCTTGGTGAGCTCAGAGTTCTGTATCTAAGTAATTTTCTATTCTAACTTGTATTGCCATTCTAAAAACATCTTCTTAGACCTACAACATCTTAAATCCTAAACAACTCAAGCTTATAATAAGACTGAGTATTTAGTCTTCAACCAAGGTCATCAGAGACCTGACAAGGAGTAAATATTTCCTGAGTCAGCAGGAAGTGCAGACACGCAGCTTCTGAGACTGAGAATTGACAGACAGCTGGCTGCCTAGATAGCTACCCAGTATCTCTGCAAAGGTGACGCATCCATCTTCAGCCTTCTGGCCAGGATATCTGACAGACCTTCTGTGAAGCCAGAATTATTAAGGGCTTGCTTACCCTGTCTTGGCAGAGCTTGGCAGTCAACTTCCCTGCAATATTTGTCCTTTCTGGACAGCATTTTGTCTGTAGTTGAAGCATTTCCTTTGCCCAGTGGCTAGCTTGCTACAATTGAAGCCATTCCATATGGAGTTCTTCAATATGCTTCATCTTCCAAGTTGAATGGGGCACTGCAAGGAGCTGACATGTCTCGGTGTTTTAAAAAGCCTTAACTTAATAAAAACAAGCATCTTTAAATGCCATTTTTGGCGAGTCTCTGATATTTTTGAAGACTATCTCTCTATTCATAGTATATCTGGAAAAGCAAATGTTGCCAATTACCTATTGTCTGTTCAACTCAGGATGTATATTTCTGTGATGATCTAGACTAGTACCTGACGACTAGTATCTGACATGATCATGAGTTTGACTGATTGTCAACTTGTACTTCTTAACCATCCTGACAGTTTGTAATGGCAGCTATTAACCAGACTGGAGCCTTACATTGTATCTTAAGTATTATATAGAAACAATATCTCATATAGAAACTGAAAACATATATGTATTATGTACATCAAAACTGTAAATTTGTATCCATATACAATAACATAAACCAATGTAACCTTTAAATATGTATCAATATACAAAACTATATTCCAGTATAATAAAATATAACCTCAATTTTGCATCAAAATTCAAAAGATCTATACTAATGTCAGATTATGGCTATAAAATATCTTTTGGTTTAAGAGTAGATTCAATAATCTACTTCCCCCCCCTTTTTATTATTCCTATAATATTCCTGTATTCTCCCATTTTTCTTCTCAGCTCTCTTCCCCTTATCTAAGAAAGGATAGAGAAACGGAAAGGGAAAAGGAGATCCCTGAATCTAACCTCCCTATTTTGTTTCCCCCTTGTTTAAGACCATAACTGTTTGTATCCGTCTCCTTAAATGATGATAAACTTCAACCTCAGTGAATGACCAAAATTTCTCCACCCTACCTCATGGGAAACAGAGTTTTCTTAAAATTGCTTCCTGCTGATTTTGAGGCGTAGTTTTCTTTGTGGGAGGGGCTAAAAAATGGGAAACAATTAAGTCTTAAGAAAGTCAGCTGTAGCGATTATTGTCCAGTCTCTGTATGCTGAGAAAGTTGAGGTTTCAGTGAAGTCCTGACTGGATTAGCTGCAAGGCTGGATCTAAAGAGCTAGCTGTTTTGAAGTTGCCCTGAAAGCAGGTCTTGAGATGAAACAGCATTGTTCAGCCTGAGGTGGGATTGGGCAGGAAGGAGGCTGCAGCCGTACGCATCAGCATCTCCAGCACCCCTGAGGGAATCTTGTCAGGGTTGCTTTTCCTTTTCCTTTTTTCCTGTGAACATGAGAGCTTTCAGAGGCAATACATATTTCTGTATTAACATAATGTATGGAATGTTCAATGTTTAGATCAGTTAAAGATGATTTTCTGCTCCTCGTTTGAGCAAGTGAAAGACATCTTTCTTACACTAGTTTGTGTTATAACCAAATTTTCTGTAAATCTCCATCCGTGGCACATGAAAGGATGGCAGGAGGAATCCTGAGGATGTTTGCAGCCAAAGATCTATTGGCCATGCATAGCTCAAGTTGTGGCTGGAGACGTTTATATGACCCAGGCAGTTCGGACTTGCTCCATGCAAAGGGATCAGCATGCGCATTACTTGCTTTGAACCTTTTGATGTTCTCTTGGTCTGTAGCCAAGATCTTCAGGAGGTCTCCCCTCTCATATCTGGTTCTTATCAATTTGGAAGGAACCCAATGTTTTTCTTTTCGTGTGGAAATATAAGTACAACCTCTCCACCAGTGTAACACATTTCCTATTTTCCATTCTGAGGTTTGGACAGTTTAAAATGAACAGGCTAGTTTAGTTCAGCAGTTTTTTCCCATAATCCAGTATCTCTCAGCAGCTATAGGTTTTTTTTTTTTCATTAGAATTCAAAAAATTTAAAGTTAATAAAGCACTATGTAATCTATCTCTGGGAGCCTTTATTACCCCTTTTTATTTGTTAAGCGTCTCTTTTAAAGTATGATTGGATCTCTCCACAAATGTTTGCCCTGTAGGATTTAACCTACAATATGTTTTACACCGTAATATGTAAAAAAGATCGCGTCATTAAATTTATATGCCGGAGCATTGCCAGTCTTAATCTGTCTAGGTATTCTCATAATGGCCATGATGTCCAGTAAATGAGTAATTACAGAATCAGCCTATTCAGAAGCTAAAGGAGTCGCCCATTGAAATCCTGCATATGTGTCTATAGTATACTGCATATATTTAGTTTACAAAACTCTGTAAAATGAAGCACATCCATTTGCCAAATTTCATTCCTTTGGGTACCCTTAGGGTTTCTTCCTACAGGCGGTGGAATTTAGTTTTACAGGGACCAAGTAGGACATGCCTTTACAATCTCCTTGGCTTCTTGCCAAATGATAGAGACTTGTTTCTTTAAAGTTTTGCTCTTAACATGGTGTTTTTGAATGAAATTCTGAGACCTCTAGTACACTTCCTATCAATAGCTGATCAATATCTTATTCCAGAGGGTCTGGCATACCTGTATGAGATCTGATGTGTGTTATATACAATGGATGGTTTCTATTTCTGATCACGTGTTGTAATTAAATAATGATGTCAATTCAGAATCATCCTGAATAAGTTCAGCAGTTTCTATACTTAAGACAACTCTTTTTGCATATTGAGAGTCATGACTATATTAAAAGAGTCTTGAAAATCTGATAATACCATAAGGATTGCATTGAACCCTGATTTTTTAACTGATTTGTAAGGACTCTCAACCACCTTTATACTCTGTCTTTCCTGGTTTATTTGCATCAACAAAATCTAGGGTCTCTAGATATTGGCTTTCCCTTTATTATAGGAGGGAGAATCCAATTAGTTCTTTTTATGAACTCAAGTCGCTTGCTTTGAGGGTATCTGCTGTTAATCTCTCTCAAGAGATCACTGCATGCCCTTCCAGTGTCCACCTTGTGCCCAGGACGAGGCAGTCTCTGCCTTAGTAACAGGCACCACAGTCTCAGCCGGACCCATCCCACCTCACTGACAAAGTCTCTTTTTTTTTCTCTTTGGTATCAATTAAAAAACTTGTATAAGTTCTTAATTTCTTACTCTGCTTATGTGCTAAATATATCCATTCTAAGATAGAGTGTTTCCTCTGCATAAGAATTCATGTAGGGGGAAGATGACTAAGATGCAGGGCAACTTTGGATCAATACGGTCTGGACATGTATCCTGTAATTCCTTTTCTAGCAGAGCTAATTCCTTTTTAGCCACATCTGATAACTTCCCCAGGGTGTTTGAGTCTTCCTTTCTTGTAGGGTTTGAGATAAACTGCTTAGCTTTAGAGTAGCGGAAGCAGTGCTTGCCACAGCTGGTTAATACCTCCTGTTAGTTTCTGGAAGCCATTAGGCCTCCTTGATTGGTCTCTCCTGATTTGTACCTTTTGTGGCCTAACCTTTCATAGACTTATTTTATGTCATTGATAACTAATAGAATCTTCACTTTGTATTGTCTCAGAGGTAATTTGTAATCCCCCAAAAGACAAGGTTTTCTTTATTTCATCAGTCTTTCTGAGGTATCTGTATCTAAGTCAGCCAATAAGATATCTTCTGTATAATGGTAAATTACTGATTGAGAAAATTGTTACAGATTACCTACAATGGTTGTTGTACAAAATATTGGCACAAGGTAGGACAGTTTCACATTCCCTGTGGTAGGACCTTTCAATGCTATTTCTTTATTGGATAACTTATAGTAACAGAGAAAGCAACCTTTCCTTGTCATGTTCATGTAGAGGAATTATGAAAAAGCAATCTTTTAGATTAATCCCTATGATAGGCCATTCCTTAGGCAACAAGGAAGGCACGGGGGTTCCAGGCTCACTCGCTGTAGAGAGCCCATTGGCTGAATAGTCTTGTTAATTGTTCTCCTCCACTTGCCAGCTTTCTTTTTAATGACAAATACCGAAGATTTCCAAGGGTTGGTGGACCCTCTGCTGGACGAGCTGCTCTAGTGCCTGCAGCTTTTCTTTTGTCGTAGACTAATGTTCAGTCCACGGTGGTCAGCCGGCCTCTTCAGTGGTAAGGCTGTTGGTGTTTTATCAGCTTTGGCTCCCCAGTGTAAGGGTGAAGTGTCAGCCTCTGCTCTATGTGTATGGGCAGTCTGTAATTCTCTTCAATAACATTTTTAATTAATTAATTTTTTATTAGGAGCATCACCTATTTTGTGGCTTGCCTCTAAAGTTGGAGTGATGTTAATCTGTATTTTCCATTGTTGTAACAGATCTCTTCCTCAAGTTTGTAGCTATATCAGCAAGCATAGCCTTAATTTTCCTATCTGACCTTCGGGCCCTGTATATTCCAACCATTTTATCTCAGATAAAGTCCCAACTCCTTGAAATTGGATATCTACCTGTTGAGGTGGCCAATCTGGAGGCTGAGATTTTGGAGAGATGATGATGTCTGCTCCAGTGTCAACCATTCCTTCCATTTCAATATTAGCACCAAATGTAAAATGAATTTGTAGTTCTGGCTACCTGTATAAAAGATACATAATCCAGGTATTTTATGTATGAGCTGTAAGCCTAGACTGGGCATGCTTAGAGCTCTCCCAGCTCATTCCCCAGCTGTGAAGTCCCTGTTTCTCCTGGCCGCACGCTCATGGTCCATCCTCTTTTCTCTACCTGCAACTCCCACTGTATCCTCAAGCCCCCCCTACCTGCAACTCCCACTGTATCCTCAAGCCCCCCCTACCTGCAACTCCCACTGTATCCTCCAGTCCCCCCTACCTGCAACTCCCACTGTATCCTCCAGTCCCCCCTACCTGCAACTCCCACTGTATCCTCCAGTCCCCCCTACCTGCAACTCCCACTGTATCCTCAAGTCCCCCTTTTCTCGCTCCACAGCCCAATCACAAGCTCTAGCCTATTATCGACCCGTTAAATTAGAGAGCAAGCTTCACATAGCAGCATCACTTGGTGTACATGAGGATCTGCTTGCCAGGGGCTACCACATCTTGAGGGCCAGTACTTAGCATTAGAATGCAAGAAGCATCAGACCAACCCAGTTCAGGTGTGCACTGACCTAGCCCCATGCCAGACTAAGGAAGGCTTAGTAACAGCAGCATCCACAGCTTCTTCCCTTTGAGCCAACACTGGGGCAAAGTCTACAGCGTCCTTCCCTCTGTGTCTGTCTGTGTTTTGTGTTTCTGGGTTATATGTACAGAAACCCTGAGGTTTCTGTCTAGCACATTGTTATCTGAGCTTTGCTATTTCAGTCCCCTGTTTCTTCCCTCCATGATCCTGAGACTGCCAACCTAGCCTGCCAAAGCTAACCACGAAGCCACAGGACGTTTCATCATACAGGGAGACTTGGAGTTGCCTTGTGATTTTGTTTTGTTTTGTTTTAGAACCCTGAGCACACACCTCTCAGATAAAAATTTGGAAATCAAAAAAAGAAATTATAGAAGTTAGGTTCAGTTCTTCCTTCTTGCCCCATGCTCCCAGAAATAAGACTCAGACCTTAAAATACATTTACAAATACCTTAGCCATATAGCCAGGCTCTCCTCCTACTAGATCACTACTAAAATAATCCATTTATTTTAACCTGTATTCTGCCATGGAGCTGAGTACCTATGCTCATGTACCATGTGTCTTATCTCCTCAGGCCTTCCCCAGGTTGATCTTTCCATGTTTGACTCTATCCCAGAATCCTTTCTGCTTCCTGGATGCCCCTCCTTCCATTTCCTGCCTAACCCATAGGCCATAGGCTTTTTAATTGACAGATGATGTGTCCATACAACGCACAAGATATTCGCTCTACAAGAAATTTCAAGAGGTCTAATTCTAATGCCCTTCATATCAGTTAAAACTTTGTTCCTAGTAGCATGCTCTTTTTCCCCCAAATTTTAACAACTTTATTTTAATTTTTTAACAAAATGTAATAAATAAAACAAAACCACCACAACGAAGTTGAACAAGGCAAGCCAACAGTGGGAAAAGAGCCCCAAGAGAAGTCACAAGAATTAGACTCCTATTCATTCACATATTCAGAGTCCCATAAAAGTACTAAACTTGGGGTTGGGGATTTAGCGCAGTGGTAGGGCGCTTGCCTAGGAAGGGCAAGGCCCTGGGTTCGGTCCCCAGCTCCGAAAAAAAGAACCAAAAAAAAAAAAAAAAAAAGTACTAAACTGACAGCCATGATATAGACACAGAGGACCTGGTGCTACCAGCTTACTCTTATCCTGGGTAAACTAGAATGAGGGCTCTCATCCCTGAAGAAGGGTCCTGTTGGGTGTGGACTTAGATGCTGGCAAGTTCTCCGATGAGAATGTTACATGAAGAGATACTGCGGGTCATCACCAAGCACCCAGTGTGGGCAGTGACTGTTCTGCATTGGTGGTGGATTTATTTGTGCTCGTTTCTGTAAGTCAGCTAAGGCTCGTGAACAAGAATGAGCAGCGCCAGCTTCAACATGTGTGTCATCAGCTACAGAAAGCCTGGGGTCGTCAGTGAAAAGATTTCCATCTTATCTCCTTCTTAATAAACAGAATTGCTGTGCCTTCACTTTTACACTGCTTCCCTGAATTACGGCATGCATGGTTAATATGTAACTGAGGGGTCACATGGAAGTGTGAAGTGAGTGCTATGGCTGCTGGTGGACTTCATTTCAGTTGCCTTTTGTTTTCTTTTGTAGCTTTTCACCTCTGGGTCCTACATCTGGATTGTAGCCATGAGTGGACTTGTAAGTGTCATTTTTTTTAAACCTCTTTCCCCTGATCCCCACCCCCCCCCTTTTTTGAAAGGAAGAAAAATAGAAAATAGAAAAAAAGTGTCATGCTTATAGATTGTGAGTAATGCACACCTGTCTTCCTCCTTCCTTTACCCGGGTCAGACTAGCTCCATACTCATTCCCTCATGACTCAAATAGCACAGCTACACAGAAAATCAAAGTCAAGACAAAGGAGGCCGGTTTGTCTCAGTTTCCAAAGTTACTTTGATGAAGGTTTTAGATGAGGTTTTTGTCAGTGCTGGTTTTAAAGGGCATTCGTAGTCTAATTCATAGCAAGAGGGAAATGACAGAGAATGAAGAAGTTGGACCTGCTGAGCTGGAGAGCAGCTCTGCTGCTGGACTTGTGTAAGGGAAGGATGAGGTGACTCGCAGGTCAGGTGTGTGTGTAGCCAGAGAGGGAGGAAGGGAGCATGCTGGAGCGCCTGTGGAGGGGATTCCCTTCTCTCTCCCATGTCCACAACGATTCACTACACTTCAGAGGAGACATTTAGAACGAAATTTAGAGCATGTGGCCAAGTCGGATGCTTTGTGACTTGAATGTAAACCATAAATATATGAAAATCTAGAAAGAAAATAGTTTTAATCTCTTTCTTGAAAAAAGTCTAAGAAAAGTACAGAATAGATTTATAGGACTATGTCAACATCAGAGGGGACTTAGATGTAATCATGCCACACTGCAGAGCCTGGCACCAGTCACTTGTGTTTGCTGAGGAGTGGTTAGGACTCTGAGCCACACTGAGTTGTCCTGAACCCTCTCAAGGCTGTCTTTAAACCTGGTGTTAGACATTTCAGATAGAATGCCGTCATTCATTGCCCTCAACTGATGTGCTCCCAGCCCACTTGCTCCAGATTTTGATTCTGTGAATCAAAAAGCAAAGACTGTCTCCTCCTTATTCCATTGTTTACTTGGAGCCCCATCCATAGTGAGGCTCAGAACTCTGAGACAACTGGCCTTCCTCCCCTCTTCTCATTGTCTCTCTTCCCTCTCCTCTCTCTTCTCCTTCTCTCTCCCCTCCCCTCTCCTCTGTCTCTATCTCTCCTCTCCTCCCCTCCACTCTTCCCTTCTCTCTCTTCCTTCTCCTTTCTTCCCTGCCCTCTTCTCCCCTCCCCTGCCTTCCTCTCCCCTCCCTTCATGCTTGAGACTGGGTTTTATTCTGACCCCTGGTTCTCCTGGAGCTTACAGCTGCCCCAGGCTGCTATCTGATGTTCTTGAGACCTGTGGCACTTTCCAATCATTCTGGACCAGTTTGCCTCCAGGCCACAAGCCTTTCTCTAGTGTGGCTCATCCCCACTGATAGCTTGTCAGCAAGCTCTGCACTAAGGTAGGGCCATTCAAGGCCTACTCCACCTAAAGCATGCGGGAACATGAGGACCACCTTTTGTCTGTTCTTTTTAATCAAGCAAGGTTCTTTTTCTTTAATAACATATTGTGATGCATTTATGTAAAATGTCCCATTTACATTCACGATTCTGTTGTTAGCCTTTTGGTGGTAAATTAAATTCTTGCTGTCACCTCCGAGTTTCACTGTTTGACAACCTAGGCTCTAGAGCTGGAGGTTATGTCTCTCAACTGTTGGGCCTTCTGTTTCTTTCTAGTCCAAATTTTATCAGAAGGTACCAAAGAATTTCTAACATAAAAATACCCACACTGGAATAAAAAGACTCACACCGTGTTTGGAATAGGATTTCAAAATAACTGGGCATTTTAAGGAATCCACTGTCATTAA
Source organism: Rattus rattus (assembly GCF_011064425.1). Taxonomy (NCBI): domain Eukaryota; kingdom Metazoa; phylum Chordata; class Mammalia; order Rodentia; family Muridae; genus Rattus; species Rattus rattus. The sequence continues at coordinate 2,909,004 of NC_046165.1, read as the reverse complement.
TCATTCGTGAACCAATTGAATTTTCTTTTACAGTAATTATCTCAAAATAATTATATATATATATATATAATACATATATACATATATGTATATCTGATAAATCTTCATATTAACCTTCTTTTTATTTTTCCAGCTTACAGCTAATACCTTGTTTATTTCCAATGACTGACCATGAGCTAACTATGTATGGTAGAGCTCATTTGTGGCAAACCCCCTTGCACCCATTCGGTAATTAAAATAGAATGATTAGTAGCGATGCTGATTGAAGCTAGTTTTCTCCATGCTATGCTGTACATGCTGGTGCTTGCTTCCAACTTCCTGTGTTCTTTTTGACTTTATCAAGAGATCCCACACTCTATGATATATGTCGCACTCTATGATATATGGTGTAAAGATAAGGATGATTATACAGTGGTGTTTAATTTATAAGCAAAACATTTTGATGTACACCTACAATCCCAGCACTCAAGAGGTAGAGGCAGGAAGATAGTGAGTTCAAAGCAAGTCTAGGCTACAGAGTAAGGTCCTGTCTCCAACAAACAAAACAAGGCAAAAGCGCGTGTGAACGTCTGGCTTGTCAGCCACTAACTGTGAGGTGTCCATGTCAGAGTCACAGATGCTTCTTGCTCAACGTGACTTCCCTTTTCCTTACAGATCAGCTAACTTCCCTTTTCTTTTTCCCTTTGGTTCTAATGCTAAATAAATAACTTCAAAAGTCAAAATTCAGGCTACCAGGAAGAAATGTGTACATAGTGTTCATTGTTGTGAATTTAGGTTACAAAACATAAATTACATTGTTACATTGTGGGTAAGGTCACCACAGGGGTGTGGTGAGTAAAGGTGCTTGCTGCTAAGCCGGATGATCTGAGGACCCACATTGTGGAAAGGAAAGGGAGAACAAACTCTTACAGGTTGGTCAGACACACACACACACACACACACACACACACACACACACACACACACACATTTAAAAGTTATTAACTGTATTGTGTATATATATATATTCAAAGTTTTACCATTTAAGAAATAATTTTATTTAACTCTGGCGATTAGTGTGAAGTTTGTTTTATTTGGGGGCAGGTGAGCAGGGCTAGGGATGTAGCTCAGTGACAGAGTGCTTGCCTGTTATGCATAAGGTCCTGGCTTTGGTCCTGCCTTTGTCCTAGCGGGAAGGAAAATGTATATAGATCAGCAATTCTTCTCAGTCTGTGGGTCACAACGCTGTTGGGGGTCACAGATCAGATATTACAGTAGCAATGAAATGGTTTTATGGTTGGGTGTCACCACAACATGAAGGACTATATTGAAGGGTTGCAGCATTAGGAAGGTTGAGAACTGCTGATATAAAACGTAAGTTAATTTGTGGTCTTAGAAACCAGAAGCTACTTATGCTCTCCTGGAAAGCTGCTAACTTTGGTTTGAGTTTAGATTATTATATGATCTCTGTCTAACAGTTTTTATCTCTTTTGTTCATTCTTGCATGAGTATCCATATTTCTGAATATGTAGCCCTAGAATATTCAGTGATTAAAAGGACAGGCTAATACCAGGATGCTGTCTTACCACCTAAATGCTGCCCTGTCTTGGGCTGGTCATGGAGATGAATGTGGTGCTTAAAATTGTTACGTGTGTACACATTTGTGTGTTTTTAATGTGTTTACGCTTGCTTGTGGGGGTATGCATGTGTGTGGAGGCCCAGGCTTTTACTGGATGTCTTTTTAGAGAGCTCTCTTTGCAGATGGACACAGGGTCTCCCTCTCTTTCTCAGTTGCATCTAGGTCTTGCCAGTTTGGCCACTTTGGCCAGCTGGCTTGCTCTGTGGATCGTTGCCACCTTTGTGCGTTGGTGTCACAGGCAGGCCTCTGTGCTGACTTAGTGTTTGTTTGGTGGCTGCTGGGGATCCAAACTGCAGTCCTCATACTTGCATAGCGGTCACATTGCCTGCCCTTTGAGCCATGGCTCCATGTCCACGTGCTTGGACATGTTAGTGAACTACTCTGGCTTCTGAATCACTTTGGTGAAAGACTGAAGAATTGAGGCCATTGTGTATATTCATAATTCTCCCATTCTCATTACACATTAATATTTTATTCTCCTAAAGCAAATGTTGCTTACACTTCGGACTTGAAGTTATTCTTGTGGTTCTGCTGAGAGCTTTGTGGCCGTCTCTGTCCTGCTCTTCTGCATTTCTTGCAGTTTCATGAATCACAGTAATGAGTCATCCGCCGCACTAGGATGAACCGTGGCTCTCAAAAGCCGGCTCCAACTCAGTCACAGTTCACATCTTTATCATTAGCTCTTTCCAAGCTATTCAAGAGCAAGTTACCTGGTGCCTCTGCTCTCAGTGTGCGCGAGTGTGTGCAGCTGTGCCCCAGTGTGCTCCTCACTGTGCCTGTTCTCTGCCTTTGTCACTTGCTGTCTGCAACACAGCAGACTTCATCTTACGACCAAACAGTCTTGGTGTGAAAAAGAATCTGTCTTACCCACTGTGGGTAGAAATGTACATGGAAGCCAGATTATCTCGGACCGTGAATGTGGTTTGAGTTTAGGTTGCTTTCTGTGGACAGTTAGGCTCTTCAGAGTTTTCAGTCAGACACTTCAGATGGCACAAGATGGTAGCTCTTAGCAGGGCGCTGCACTGGAGAAGAGGGGCCGCCTCAGGGGCGCTGCACTGGAGAAGAGGGGCCGACTCAAAGGAGTCAGACTCTGGTTTGCTTCCGCCTCCTCTTCACACCATTACCTTTGATGACCAAAAACAATCGTCGTTTGAACATTGTCTTAAAACCATAGGCTGGAAGTGCGAGTGAATTCTGGGACTCTGACCCATGTCCTGGGTGGTGAGAGCGCTGTGTGGGTCTCCTGTGTGCCTTCCTCTGTCTTTGAACGTCCCCCTTTCCCTGTGCATTCTTTTCCACAGATATCGTCTGTAGACTGGCCAAGCAGGTGCAGGGTGTCAGGGAAAATAACTCACGTGTTGCTCAAGGCCTTCAGTTAAGCTTTGGGAATTTAGAAGTTTGACTCCCGGGGTTGGGGATTTAGCTCAGTGGTAGAGCGCTTGCCTAGCAAGTGCAAGGCCCTGGGTTCGGTCCTCAGCTCTGAAAAAAAAGAAAAAAAATATATTGTCTAAAAAGAAGTTTGACTCCCATATTTAGCAGTTCATTGGAAACAAGTGAGAGGCTCCAAGAGGACTCAAGGCTGACTACAGCTGTGAGGTTGCTTAGCCTTCAGAGGCCCACATAGAAAATCAGGACCACCAGGCTCTGAGGGGCTTGCTGCATCCTGACCTCAGCTGACCCCAGGTGCCTGGACCTCTAAGAGGAGCCACACGGTCTGTTGGGCAGGGCAGCAGGTTCAGCTCACACGGGGCGGGGGGCGGGCGTGTGCTTTCATCTTCTTACAGACTTCTGGTTCTGTGTTTGGTTTTGTTTTCTTTGTTGTTGAGACAGGATCTCACTGTTTCCCAGACTGGCCTGAAACATGCTGTCCTCCATGTGTCTGCTGTCATCGACCAGTGCAGATTCTGTCTGCTGGAGCTGGGATCTGAGAACCTGAAAGAAAGCAACATGGCTGTGTGTGTCATGAAAACAGTGATCTCTTCTAACTTAGTCACATGACAGATAACTCCGAGGACCCCTGATCCACAAACACATTCCTTGGAGCGATCAACTGACCTCTCATTGACTTCACCATCTCACGGGCTCTCATTGGCTTCATAGCATGCAGGGACTAGGAGGCTCCACCAGGACAGAAGTTTTCTGTGCTCCGCCCTACCATGTTCCAGCATCCAGAACACACCTGGGCCATAAGAGTAGTCAGGATATATTTTGGGTGAAGGAATGAGTTCTCGGTGGGTCTGCTGTCTCAGAGCTTTTGTGCTGCAGCCCAGATTCAGGGACTTGTGTGTTCCTAGACTTGTGTCATGTAGATGCACTCCTGTTCTGAGAAAGCAGCCTCTGTGTCTCTCGTCCTTGTTGGACAGTCAGGATCCTGAATGTAGGACTGTGGTCCACAGGGACCCTGGGACTGCTGCATTCGTGGTGGGTCTCCTAGTAGTCTCTGTTGGCTGCTGAAAGGGCCCAGCATCTGAGTAAGACCAGAGGGCAGGTGAGGTTACTCTAACCAGGAGTGACCAGAGGGCAGGTGAGTTTAATTCACACCAGGAATGATGTTTCCCAGCCAGTAAATTAAATTCTTTATTTGCCCTTGAGCCTTACTTTTTGACTCCCTTCCTAAAAGGGTTAATGGTATGAAAAATCCATTAAGTGTACAGTTGATATTTATGTTTTCAGTGGCCTTAAAGGAAGCAATTTCCTGTTCTATGTTCTCAGGGCTTATGAGAAGATGCCTTCCACTGTTGCCGTATCAGGGCTCCCATCTATAATATAGAGCCGTACGGTTCACAGCCAAGGTATTCCACAGATGTGGGCCCAAGTCGTCTCTCGCCATTTGGTCCCATGTCCTGTTTCCTAAACAGATCTCCTGACCTCCTAGCTGAGTGCTCCATCCTAGACCTGTCTGCCCCTGACGTGTGGGGTGTGTGTCCCCTTCCGCTTTATCTAGTCATCAGCTGTCTAAGCAGTGATCTGTGCTGCCAGCACTCACTTGGATGTTTGGACTTCCTGCTCAGGAGACCTCATTAACCCTGGCTTAGTTCTCCTGGCTTGGAGCAATGCAGATCGTAGCATATGGCCTTAATTCTATGATTATGTTTGTGCATGTTTGGGTGTACACATGTGTGAGCACAGTTACCCACTGAGGCCCGATGAGGGTGTCAACCCTTGGAACAGGATTGCCAGGTCTGAGCAGCCCGGTATGAGTGCTGGGAGGTGAACTTAGGTCCTTTGGAAGACAACTCTTACCGCGAGCCACCTTTATTCTGTCTTTCTCCTCCTCCCCTTCCTTACTTCTCTCCCTCCCTCCATCTCCTGTCTTTGCTGGAGACCACATACTGGGCTTCATGAATGTCACCTGGTTCTCTAGAACCTAACTCTTTCCCTGCTCATACTCTAATTAAAAAATTTTTTTTCCAACAAAACATGGCTTTCAAGAAAAAACTATCTCAGGCTGAAGATGTAACTTGGTTGACAGAGTGTGTCTCTAGCATGCATGAAGCACATGGAAACTGGGCTTGGCAGTGCACGTCTATAGTGCACATCTGTAGTGCACACCTATAGTGCCTGCACTTAGCAGACAGAGACAGGAGGATCAGAACTTCGAGGTCATCCTATAATGAGTTCAAAGCCAACTTGGCCCAGTGGTGTTAATGCAGCTACGGGGATTTGGGTAACTGCCCACACGCCCATCGTCTGTGGGACGGCTTTGCCGCTCACCACTGGGTTGATCAGACAAGGATGTTGTCTTAAAGCATTAGTGCCCAGCTTCATTTCCCCACCACAGTGTTTCAAAAAATGTAAACCTCAAATAGTCCAGAGGACTCAGAGGGCCCCCATTTCTTTTCCAGGAAACACCTTGTTAAGACTTTATCTTTTTTATTTTGAAAGGCGAGAGACATTATGGGTCAGTTGGTCTTGCAGAGGACCTGGATTTGATTCCTTGGTTCCCAGAACTCACATGGGGTGGTTCACTCCAGTCACAGGAAATATGCCACACTCTTCTGACCTCTGCATGTAATGGACACACACACACGGGGCACATACGTATGTGCAGCAGGATACTCACACGTGCGAATTGTGTGCATGCATGCATGTCCCTTACACTGTTTTAGGTTTTCCCTCCTAGGGCTCCCGTTTTAACTGGATTTATTCCTAATGTTTTATTACTAGCATGTGCTCACCGTGTGTCAAGTTCTCCTCCAGGTTGTCTGTCGTCTTTAATAAGAATTTCTCTGTTGTTCACTTCAGTGCATATTTTCAGGTTTTCACCGTTTATTTCTCGTGTGGGGTGGGGGTGGGTGAAGGGTGTGCTCAAGTCGGGTTCCTTCCTTCTACAAGTGAGTTTCCAGACCCACATTCAGGTTATCAGTCTTGGAGCAGGCACGTTTATCTGCTAGCCCTCTCCCCTTCCTCTGGTTCTGTGCTGTGTGGCGATGCTGTGTGCAGGCTTCCCGTGTGTTCACGCTCATCTCAGGTTCTTCCCTCATGGGGAAATGGGGGACCGTGGAGTACAGGGAGGAGGTGAGGTGCTTCTTAAACAGACCTGGGTCATCAGCCGTCTCTCTTACTGCTGCCTCCCGCCTCCCTGCTCTGAGCTCTGAGCCTGAGTCTCAGGAGATGTCTGCAGGTGTGCGTGCCCTGTCGCCCTCCTCTGTGTGTGGGGTTCAGGTTTACTACACATGGACGTCTCTGTTTCATTTTCTCAGGTGTTTTGTATGATTTGATAGTGGAGCCACAGGAGTGACTTGAAACCACAAGTTCAAGTTCCTCACTGTGCCCTCCGGAGCCTGCTCCATTCTGGTTTTTTTGCATCTTTTTTTGCTCCAAATCGTCCTGAGGTCAGAGGCCTCTATGGGCCATACCCGGGGATCTCTCCTCACTGCTCATCAGCAGCTGCATTCGCTGTGGCGCTGTGGCTGACCGCTCCCCTCGGGCGTTCTCCTCAGGCTCCACGGGCACCAGACTCCCTGGCTCATCTTCACCCCAGAGCCCCTGGCTTCCGTCATACGCTTCACTGGGCTGCCTGCCTACTTTCTCAGCTTCTATGCACTCTCTCTCCCTGACTGCTCCCTTGGCCCCAGACTGGTGGTTTCCATTCCTACATAGCCCTGTCGTTCTCTCAGGCTGGAATGTTGTTCTTCAGTCTTCACTGGCACCCTGTCGTCCTGAGGTAGGACCCCTCTGACTAGAGGGGTCATCTACCTGGTCCCTTCCCCGCCTCACACTTGCACCTGGGCTGCTGCCTCAGGGATTGCAAGCACATGCAGCCGTGCCCGACTTTTACCCGGGTGCTGGGTTGTTGACCTCAGGCTCACAAGCAGGCCCACAATGCACTGCAGTGCCCAGCTCTCTCCCAGCCTCAGACATTGCTCCTTAAATACTGTATTTGTATTTGGAGTGTGGAATGTTCAGGATTTTGCTGACTGAATTAATGTTTGTTTTCTTGAGGAGGTTAAGTTTGTGTTGGATCGTTTGTACTGTCCGATGTCTGCCACTTGGTAGGACTCACTGATACTGCTTAAACTGAAGAATGCTCTGAGATGATGATTCTGCTAATGCTGCCTCTCAGTCTCGCTTACATTTGAGCCGTCACTTGGATGTTTCCTTGTAGATCTCCGGCATGTGCTATGACCGCAGAGTGCTGCAGGTCCACCAGGTGCTCTGCATCCCTAGCAGGCTGGCCCAGTTCTTCTCCTGGGCCCTGGAGCCCATCTTCTCATCTTCAGAACCCACCAGCGAGGCCAGGGTTGGAATGGGAGCCACTGTGGATATCCAGAGGCAGCAGAGGATGGAGCAGCTAGACCGGCAGCTGATGCTCTCTCAGTTTGCACAAGTGCGGCGACAGAGGCAGCAGCAGGTAAGATGGCGTGACCAGAGGTGTGCACTTCCTCCCGCGATGATGGGTGAAAGCGTGTGGCAGCCTCAGCTTCACTCCTGTGCTTCACACCGATCGATCGTGTGATGGGTTTGCAGGAGAGGGAGAGAGCAGGTCTGTCGGGTGCTCTTGTCAACGTCTGAGGTTTCTGTTGTCTTGTTTAAGGTAACAAATAAATTACAGCCGAACAGCTGGTCAGATTGGACATTCTTATCCTTAGCATTATTTCTGAGAGAAACACCAACCTAGTTAGTGAGATAGGATATTTATCGGTGTTTGTAATCTTGTCAAACCACAGTGTCTTCCTGTTTAAAGTGCTAGTCATGTACCATGGATGAGGAACAGGTGAAAAGTTTTGTGATTTTCCTTTGTTAAAGTAAATACAAAGATCAGAAAACTTGAAGAGAACAACCAGTGATTACATCATGTAGATGCTGTATTGTCATAGATGAGCCCTTAGTAACCAGGAGCCATTGCACAGTTACCTACAAACACTGCATTAGCCAAAATTCTGACATGACCCTTGTCTTTCAAGGGAGACAAGGCAAAGGGAGGTCGCTCTCCGCCCAGCTCAACCTTCTGGTCTCCTCCTCCTCCTCCTCCTCCTCCTCCTCCTTCTCCTCCTCCTCCTCCTCCTCTTCCTCCTCCTCCCTCCTCCTCCTCCTCCCTCCTCCTCCTTCTCCCCTCCCTCCTCCTCTTCCTCCTCCACACACTGACCAGTACATTGGACTCCTCACTTCCTGCTTCCTCCTTCGTCTTCTGGGGTCTCCTGCCATATCTCTCTCTCTCTCTCTCTCTCTCTCTCTCTCTCTCTCTCTCTCACCTTCCAGGTAAAAGAGGTGGGGCTTCAGGACTCACAGTGGCCTGGAGAATTAAAGTCCAGTCTGCCATCCTTGGAATGTGGGTTCCAGAGTTTATCTTTGGGGGAGTACGTGATAGAAGACAGAGGCCTAAGTTGTCCATTCCTTGTAGTCCTGTTGGACTTTGGGGTGGCTGGAGCACATGACAGATAGATGCCCATGATGTGTTCTGGGACGGCTGGCATGTGCTCTGTGGAGAGTTCAGAGATGGGGGTGGAGGTGGCTTACAGACTGACTCGTAGGCGTGAGAACCAAGAGTAAGGAGCTGTGTGGGAAGGATTCCAGCTACAGTCAGCAGGACGGAAGTGAAGCTTTGTGACTGACAGGAGGCAGTAGATCCTTCAAGACCCCTGGAAGAGAGGGGGAGGAAGGGTGTGGTGTGGTAGTGTAAAGAACCCAGCAGAGGGGTTTGGGATTTAGCTCAGTGGTAGAGCGCTTGGGCCCTGGGTTTGGTCCCCAGCTCCGAGGAAAAAAAAAAAAAAGAACCCAGCAGAGCCTGTCTGCTCAAACTGTTCTTGGCCTTTCTGTAGCTTCCTTCCCTCCTGGGTATGGGGTAGGACCATCTGAGATGAGAGTCTTCATTCAGAAAGAGGAGAGAATGCCTTTGTAGGTTCTGTGGTGTGCTGTGGGTGAGTGGTTTCTAGTCTCTGTGACTTGCCTTGGGAAAAGAAATTGTAGTTTATGTGACTTGCTCCAGGATGAGATGGTAGGAAAAGACTAGAGAGGCCTTGTTTTTGAGGCTTCCAGGGTCCTTCAGTTCAAAGTCCCCCCATGCGAGGGTGCCAGACTTTGGGGGTATTTTGTTCTGAGCCCTAATCCTCCTTTGTAAGGAAGCTAGTCCTTTTGGATTAAGGTTCACTTAATGACCTCACTTGACCATAATTAACCCCAAAGACCCTGTATATAAACACAGTCATGCTGAGACAAGTCTTCAGCGTGCAGAACCATGAGTCCGGGTCTTGAGTGCCCAGCTAAGTGGCCACTTCTGCTCCAGCTCATTGCTCTCTGCTGATGGCAGGTTAGATATTCCATGATGGCAGTGGCTACATCGTCCTGGGTACACAGGACCCATGGGTAGCCTGCATCCATCCATGTCACCATGGCTATTCTTCCTATGCCAGTTACGAGATGGACAGTAATAAGGTTTCTGTCATTCTGTCTGCCTCCTGCTTGGTACATTTTCTGGCTTGGTACCATTTCTGTGTTGGACATCCATGGTAGGAATTAATCTGAAATGACAACCACCACACTTATTATTTATATGAGTACACTGTCACTGTCTTCAGCCACACCAGAAGAGGGCATCGGATCCCATTACAGATGGTTGTGAGCCACCATGTGGTTGCTGGGACTTGAACTCAGGACCTCTGGAAGAGCAGTCAGTGCTCTTAAACACTGAGCCATCTCTCCAGCCCAACCATCACACTTCTAATGTGTTCCTTTATCTGTGGGCACTTGACTTCCCTCAGGTTTTCTTGGACCCTACCTCCCAGTCTCCTGGATGATCAGCCAAGTCATTTGCTATCCCAGTAAATCTGAATGCTGCATTTTTATTACCCACAAGACAATTCTCTTTATACTAAGTAGATGACTGAGGGCATTAATGTACTCTGCCCATGGAAGGATCCATCCCCTTTCTGACTTCCAGGGATTCTCCCTGCCTAGTGTCATTGAAGAACTACAAACACTTTGAGTAGCCCACCCAGGAACCATATTTTGCCACTGTCATCTGTTATTGATTATCATGAACTCAGAGCTTGTGGCAGGTATGAGCTAGGAGAGGTTTTGGTGCTACAGCAGTTGGCTGGCATTGTGGCTGGTATATCTGGTTTTGCAGATCACTTGTGCCCTCTGGCACTTCCTGTGTTGACCCCCAGGTGTGTCATCTCAATCTGGCAGTGGTTTCTGCTGGGCCTACAGGGCCTGCCCGAGGGCTCTCCACTGGACTGCAGGACCTGCAAACTGAGGGCTCTCCACTGGATGCACTGAACTTACTTTGGCTCTAAGGCACTTTCTGGTACAGCATAGGTTTTTGTGGGAATGTAATTCCCTGCAGTTTATATATTCCCTGCCTGGTATCCCAGGAGCCATCATGTTCTCTTATTGCTTCAAATGCTGTACAGTGTCTTTGTCCACCACAAGTGCATTAACTACCACACATTGTTCTCCAGTAAGTAAAGTACCAAACCTTGTCCTTCCTGACCATGCATTCCCACTGGCACTAGGAAGTTACTGGCTCTCTGTCTGTGGTTCTCTCCACTGCTGCCAAATCTCCCCACTCTTACACACTTGCCTTCCCTTCACAGACCTTAAGTTCAGAGAGGAAGCAGCCTTGAACTCTGGGTGGGACTTTTCTGGATAGCAGTGAGCATCTGTTGGACCCTTAAACTTTCTGGGTTTCTTTTCCTACACTTCATTGGCAGAGCTGAGCTTCCTGGCAGGGCTCAGTCTGACCCTTTGTCTATGCTTGGCAAATCAGTGCATGTAATCCTGTCTGTTAAACCACCGTGGAGGAGAGTCCCCTGCACGTGCAGATGTGCATGAGAACTTGTATGACAGTTTTGTTCATCTGGGGGAGGGTTGATCTTCATTGAGTTTTCAACACATTTGTTTTTAATGCTTATCACATGCTGAGTCTGGGGCTGCCATCGAGTGTGCAGCTGCAGAAGGACCGGCCAGCAGACCTCAATGTAGAGCTGGGCCTGCCACACTTGTGGAATTGAGTTTCACATATTACTAGCAAGAATAGCGTATGCTGTGCTGCTTCGAGCCTGTGAGACTGGAGTTCCTCCCTTAGGGCTGCTCAGGTGGCCACTGATCCCGAGCCCCAGATGTACCCACCAGTTCTGTGTCTGAGTGATGTTCTTGTGCCTGGGATCTCCCCAGAATATCGTTTCTGCTCTGCTTGCTTCTCCTCCATCATCGAACCAAAGAGCCTTCAGCAGGTGTCTCTTTATTCTCTCGCGTCCCATCAGTAGGAGCATAGCACTTCATTCTTCCACCCCATCCATACCTGCTCCCCTGCTCTAGTGAAGTGTCAGCTTCTCCTACCTCATCTGCCTGCTCCTACCCCAGCCTCTGTCTTGCTCCATCAGAGATCTGAAACATAAGGATGATGTCTTCACTCCCCTGAAGTCTTCAGCAGCTTCCCTTAGCTGTTAAGGCACGGGCCCTGCCTCCTTTTAGCCATGTCTCCTTCCTAAGGTGTATCACAAGCTTTGCTGAGCCATTTACAGTTCATCAGGTTACACATTACCACACACAGCCACCCAGCTCTGCCACCCAGAGAAAACTGTGGTGTGTGTTTATTTTTTAATCCTGATTCCCATTTGCTCTGTAGTTTTCCTGGCAAACAGTGTCTCTGGGAAGCCTTTTCAGTCTCCCACTGGAGTCCTGAGTGTCTTTTCCCAGCACCTTAGCCCGCTCTCACTAGGGACTGGCCTAACCTATCCCTGCCATTGCTTTGGGATGCAGTGAGACTACTACTTACCTACTTCTCTGAAACAGGAATAATACTGACACTAATAGGAGCCTAGCAAATACTTAGGGAGCTGCTGGGTAAATGTGAATAGTGAGCACTGACAGGGTTGCTTCCAGTTCTGGTGCCAGCTGGATATAGCTGGGCAGTCAGAGCTGGAAAGACACGCAGATGTCCTGCAAGGTCAAGCTACCACAAGGTCAAGTCGCCACACAGACCAAGCCATGTTTAGACTGACAAACTAAGCAGCTAGGAAGAAAGCAGGAAGTTGAGGAACAGGAGAGCCAGGGACGGAGCTGTTGCAGGAAGAACAGGTCTTCATCAGGACAGTTGAACCTCCTCCTGTCATGGGGCTATTGACAAAGGAGCTTCAATAAATGGGAAGCAGTGGTGGCCCCCCTGGCAGGATGCTGAGAAAGTTCACATTAGCTGGGAAGTTCTTGCATACTTTGCAGGCTGGAGAACAGTGTCCTGTGTGATGCCTCTTAGGATTTCACTCATCTGGGGACCAATATGTGGACAGAGTCAGTATACGAGGAACTCTGTGAAGCCCAGACACATGGTAGTGTGCCAGATGTGCTTTGGCCTCTCACAAGTCTTTCTGGACACTTCAAGTAGTTATGGTCCAGAAACTTGGGTGCTTGACTCAGGGGCTAGTTGAAAACTGGCTTTACTAGTTAATGTATCTTTCTGTGGCGTGTGCCTGTCATCTGTACATTCAGTTGGGGCAGCACTGAGGGCAGCGGGTCAGACATGGCAACTGCTCCCCCAGCCTCTTGTCTCGTTCCTCGTTTCTCAGTGTGGACACAGTTGCTGGCTCCAGTGGGTCACAGTCACTTTACTGTTGGATCTGGCTTGTTGCTCCCAGGGCCAGTGTCTGACATTTCATAGGCTCATGGGTTTTGTGGGCTTCCGTTTGTTTGTTTTGGATTTTGGAGACCAGGGTATCACTATGTAACAGCTCTGGCTGTCCTGGAGCTCACTGTGTAGACCAGGCTGGCCATGGAGACCCAGCTACCTCTGCCTGTCCTGTGCTTAGACTAAAGTCTTACACCACCCACCCAGCCATGGGCTCTTGCTTTATTAGTCCCCACTAATTCATGAGGCATAAGCTCTTGAAAGGCAGGACTGAGCTATGAGAACTTTACTCGTTTGTGGCTTTTTGGACTCTTACGAAACCTTCTGCCCTATGTGTGCAAGGAGCTGCCTGGGTTTCTTCCAGAAGCATGCAGGGCAGAAGGTAAAGCAGCCGTGGGCGGTGCCACTGCCAGACCAGTGCAGCCCTGCCCAGTGTCGTGTGTGTGGAGGGGTCTAGAAGAGGTCCCAGATGGGGTTGGAGAGCCCCCAGACAGCTGTGGGACAGCAGGGGATTGCATTTAAGAGCTGAGAGTGCTGGAAGGAGGTGACAATGACAGATGAGGTGTGGCCACCCACACTTGTAATGCAGACATAGGACAGTCACAAGTCATAGGTCGTAGAGAGGCCTGGGTGCCTACAAACTTACCTGGACTGTGGATCAAGAACCTGTTTGAAGTAAAAACAAAAAGAAAAACAAAACAACCTGCCTGGAGGTCAGCACACTGCTTAGGTGACCGTCTGCCTCCTGTACTGCCTGGAGGTCATTTTCTTCCTAACCTCCCAGCCAGGGGAACCAGCTTTGTGACGAGGGACCAGAACTTTCCATTAACTCCTAACGTTTCCACGGGCAGAAAGGCTGAAGGGTGGGCTGCATAGCAGTGACCATTGATTTAATCATTGCCTTTATAGCGTTTCCTCCCTGAGAACCCACAAGGACTGATTCACATGGTGTCTACATAACCGAACACACGAAGGCCCCTAGAGGCTGGGGCCTAGAGTGGGCCTCGGCCTCCCATTGCTGTGCTCTTCTCTGGCTGCTCATCTGTATCCTTCACAGTAAATGGGGAAGGATACGTGTGTGGTGCCTTCCCTGACCAGCTCAGCAGGTTTACCATCCTAGAGGGAGGAGTTGTGGCTGTTTCCTTGGGCAGCCAGGAAGTACAGGTAAAATGGGGCAGGGTTTGGTTAGAGTCATCTCGGGTGGGGTCAGCCCTATCTAACTGATGGGTTTGTGTTTGTTTTTGTTGTTTTTCCAGACACGGTTTCTCTCTGAGCTCCTGGCATTCGCTCTGTAGACCAGGCTGGCCTCAAACTCAGAGATCGACCTGCCTCTGCCTCCTGAAATTAAAGGTGTGTGCCACCACTGCTCTAGGTGATCTGTGAATAATATTTGAATTAAATTTCAAGACTTTGAGTGGAGTCTCCTGGAGAATAGTTTTGGGTGTGAGGAAGTTCCTCCCCCAGCCCACCCCCAATGCATCTGGCATTAAAAGTGTTGTGTTGACTGGTGTGTGAACGTGTTAAGGCTAAAACAATTTTAGTTTTTCTTGGTAACACCCACATGCTCACAGTATGAAGCATAATCACAAAAGGAAATTTGCTTTTAGGGAGACAGCTTTGGGCTGCAGGGTGATCTGCACACAATCTAACGGTCGTCATGGGAATAAACAGATAGGGTAAGAGTGGGTGCCAGGAGACCTCCGGAGCTTGACTACCATCACGGCGTGGGCATAAGACGTCGGGACATAGTCCAGACTTGGGAGCTAGCCTGTTAGTCAATACTCCTAAAACTTCAACTTCTAGAACAAAGCTCACCGTAATCTGACTTGTTAGCCCACACCACCTGTCTTCTATATACTCCAGAGTTTTAAAAAAAATTAATCTTAACGAGTATGTCCTGGTGTAATAGCCTCAGTTTCCCACTCACTTCAGAGCCTTAAATACCGATTACATGGCCTTTACCATTTAAAGTGTGTGATGCCTGCCCTGCAGACATGTAGCTAGTGCCCTTCAGGTCAACGTTTCATAGGAGACCCGAATTCTCTGCTTTGTTCACTCACTCCTATGAACCATTTCTCCTGTTCACTGTCGATCCCATGTACCAGCACACGCACTTGAGAGTAAGCCTTACCCTCAGCAGCTCTGCCTTAAGGTCAGGAGTAAGCGAAGCCTGTCACGAACTCACAGTGTTTGGTATAAGCCTGCTGGGAGACTTGCCGATACAAGGGTGGAGTTGTTGGTGTCCGAGTGCACCATGCTCCACGTATTGGGCCTCCTGGCAGTTCCTGGTTACCTGCCACCTGTTTTGGTAATAAAGTAGTCTTTATCCAAACAAGGGCAGGCGTTGATGCCACCACAAGTGCATAACCATCGTTCACACATGCAATTCAGTGATTTCCTCAGCAAAGGTTGAACTGCATTAGCTACGCTCTCTCACCCACCCTTAGTAAAATTTTGTGGCTGTGAAAATTGTTTCTCTCCTCATCTCCCCTCAGCAAGCGTTGTCAGGTACCATCCACCCTGCACATGACTCATACCCGCCTTTCATGGTGTGACAGTTCTTTTCATTACTCAATATTTGTTACTTAATAAATATTTCTAGTGGATCTAAAGTAGTTTGTTGAGTAATCTACCCACTTGAGGTGTACAGGTCACTAATTCTTAGTCACAGAATTATGAATGCATCATTAGCACAGCCGTGTAGAGCATTGTCAGCGTCCACAGAGGAACTCTGTGTCCGGAGCAGTGGATACTGTGATGAGGAAACACAGGAAGGTAGCAGTTGTGGGGAGGAAGGGGCATCAGAGGACGGGGGAGAGGCAGATAAGAACCAAGTAGTGTTGTGTGTTGTGTGTAGATGAAGAAACCCATATGAAATCCAATACTTTATATGCCAACTTTAAACGTTAATCTAAATGATTTTCTAAAAAGAAGTTTGGTTTCTGTTGACAAACACTACCGAGTCTTCCCATCTTCCTAGCACTCTCTGTAAATTTGCCTCATGAGAAGGTCTAGGTTAGTAGAGCCTGCACCAGCCATTGTTGGACTGGCTTGCCCTCACGCTTTCAGTGTTTTCCCGTGTATTGCAGCATGTGTGTGAGTTTCCCGTGTTTTACAGAGCAAGACCACCAAGTACAGCTGTACTTTGGCAGGTGCCATCCTCTGCTCTTTCTGCCACTTGGCTACTCTACTAACAGAAGCGTCTGTCAGCTCTGGGCCTCACCAGCACAGCTATTTTCATTGGCATCTGTTCCACACAGCATGCAGAGCCAGTTTCTGGGGAGAGCTGTGAACCAGGCAGTGTGTCACCTCCTGACCTTGATGTGGCAGGAGAAGAAGGCAGTCACAGTAAAGTGTCAGAATCAGGCAGAGGTGACAGTGAGTCCTTTACCTGTGTGGACATCTCGAGGAGACCCTGGGACCTGACAGCTCGGAACAGGCCCACCCAGGCGTGAACTGAGGTGCCGCCATGTGGGACAGCCTGCACGCATTAGCTGCACTTTCCCTGTGCTCTTTCCCTTTTTGATGTGACTCGATTTGAGAACAATTCTCATCAAATTGCTGTGCTTCTTTGTCAACAAGATACAACCAGCTCGAGCTGGTTCCTTTATGACTCTTCTCCCATGAGCATGTAAGTGTGGAGTGTCAGATGTGGGTCGATAAAAATCTGCAGTGAAATGAAAACGTGGCGCAGGTCTCTGTTTTCAATCGAAGCCGAAGCTAAAAGCTGCTGATGTGAATCCGTGCCTCCTGCAGAAGCAGCCGCCTTGTGGGCTTGTCAGTGACTGACCTTTTTGATGAAATCCAGCCCAGAATGATAGGATCAATCAAAATTCTAGCACTTTTCCAAGCCTGACTCATTAAGTGACATTCATGAAAATCATTTCTATTTTCCATTCTGTTTTGGTGTCTTCATGAGAAAGAAGAGCACTGTAGAGTCTCATGGATTTAAGAAGACAGGTGCAGACGACACTTGTCTTTAAAGGTGTAAAACGGACACGCACAGTGGTTCTTGGCTGCACCTGATGAAGTGATGTGCTGCACATGCACACAGCACACTGTGCAGATTGTGTGCCCATGCTTTGTGCTTCAGCTCCCCACCGAGACGAGAGACCATTGCTTCTCCATGTGCCCCCCCTTGAGTGGACACCAGCCATTGCTCTGACTCTAGTAGGCAAGTCACCTAGGAGTTTGTGTCTCCTTGCAGACTGTCCTGGGTTCAGTAATGCTGGCAAAGGAGCTTGAGAATGGGAGACATAGGGGACATGTTCATTGTGTGCCTAGAAGCCCTGTCCACAGCTACTGTGCAGGAGTGCGGGGCTCCTGCTCTATCAGAAAAGGCTCTTTCAGAAAGAAAACTGCTCAGCTTCCAAGATGTTCACTGGTGTCTGATGAAGAAGCACCCAGTCAGCTTAAGAACCATCTAGTTCGTCCACATGTGGAAACATAGACACACATCCCCACACCCCCCAGGTTTTGTTCTGTGTGGAATCAGCACCATGACTCTGTCCCCTGGAGCCTGGCCAGTGAGGGAGAGGAAGGAGGACTTCGATGGGTGGAGCTGATGTGGACACGAAAGAAGAAAGAAGAGTTGTCCTTGCACAGAAGACAGGGAGAGCTCCGGGGAAATGCAGAAGCACAGTGCGAGGAAGCAGACCATTTGAGTAAACGTACATCTGCTTAAGGGGCTGCTAAGTAAGAAAAGATCTGGGAAGAGGGAAGAAATGGTTTAGGATGGGATCACTTTGGACCTCTAAACCAGGACAGATGTCTCAGACATTGTGATAGAGGTTTTCCGTTGTGGTGGTGTTACTGTGGGAGGCTTGAGTGCAGGGCCGCCCACACTGTGTGCAGATTAGATTGGAGAAAGTGTGAATAGCAACCGTGTCATCAAGAAGCCACCAGCATAATCTCAGAGTGGGACAACAAAGACATAGTAGTGGCAGGCTCACAGAGGAGGAGTAGACATCCCGGAGAGCTGTGGGGGTTTGAGACAAAGCAGAGGAGTGAGTCCAGGATGGCAGGAGAGCTTGGCTGTCGGTGGAATGGAACGCTGAAACTCACCCTGGAAGGGTGCTTACCAGGTTCAGGAGTGAGAGCTGAGTACTGAAGACAGGAAAATGGATACATCTTGGGGAGGAGATAGACAGGGGAAATCTTGACTCACTGTACCTCATTTTTGACAGTGTTACCTTTTTCTGTCAAAACATGTACAGCTATAAGTACCAGAGATAACTCTAGTTTTGACTTAACATTTAATAATTTTTTGTGTAGAACTAAAGTTAGGCAAGAAAAAAACATGGCCCAAAGCTTGGCAGAAGAAAAGAAAGGACAGTGCCAGAACACCTGCCCTGTGGTCAAACGCTGGGCGAGGATAACCATGCTAGGTGACGTGATAACCATGCGAGGTGACGTGATAACCATGCTAGGTGACGTGATAACCTTGCTAGGTAACGTGCTTTCACCGTCTCCAGCCGACAGCATGCATGCAGGAGGCAAGAGTGAAGAGGGAGAACTGAGGTCCCAGACAGAGGCAGGCTTTGTGCGCTAAGGGATGTGCTGTCTTTCAGAGTTTTTCTGGAATGAATCCAGGAATCGTTACTTTGTATACTCTGCACTTATGTGGTGTTCATGAGTACTGAAGTCAAGTCAAGACAGTAAGGTTGCCTTTAATCTAGGAAGCAATGTGATCTGCCTGTACAAGAGACCCCCCAGTCAAAGCAGGGACTTCGAAGTTCCTCACCCCACCAACCAACACACACGTACATGCAGGCACACACACATGTAGGCACACACAGCACTGCACCACCTCCTTGGTGGCTAAACAAACAACTCAGAGAATTATGATTGCTATGTGGCATGGCCCATGGATACCCAGTATTGCCCTCAGGTATCACAAGCGTCTAAAACAGAGGCTTGGCCTGTATTCACAGGAGCCCACAGAGAAGTGTCCAAAGCCTGTGGCCAAGGTGACCAGGGAAGCTGAAGTTGAATCCTACCAATTTTCTTCCATGGTGCCCACATTGCCCTTGTGGAGCCCCATTGGGATTTATCAGGTCTCCTGCTTACTGAATCAGAGAGAAAATATTTATGGCTGAGTTTGCAGAGGTGTTGAAGATGATGTAATCCATTGTTAACCCATCGAGAAAGTGGTTCCATATCTCAGGAGAGAGAGCCATGATTAATGTCTTAGCCCTCTTAGGAGAAAGGTTATCTGTGAAAACCAGCAGACCTGGGAACCTGTTTGCAGGCACAACGCGGGTTAAAGAGTCTTTTGCGAGGGCTGCCGAGCTCCATCTGCACTCACTGTAACATAGCTTTCCTATACCTCTGCCCCTCCTCCATTACCCTGGTCCTAGTTCAGTGTCCAGAGACACTGCCACAGCCACAGCCCAGACAGGCAGACAGGCAAGACTGAGGCAGAGCGAGAGAAGAAAGAGGCATGGCTAAGGATGGTGATGTTGCCAGAATGGCTTTCCCCTGAGCCAGACTCCAAGCCTGAGCAGCAGGACATGGAGCTCCTAAGCCAACCTCCACAGGACTTGCTGGGAACTTGAAGGCTCTCTGCCCAAAGCTAACGAGCAAGGTAAACATACAGAGCCTGAAGTGGAGAGCCATCAGGACTGGGGGCTGTCCCTAGGTCACCCTGGCGCCTGCGGAGCCTGCGAGCGTGCGGAGAGACAGCCCTTCAGTTGTCAGGTGGGGACTTATTGTGCCATCTTCCCCACCACTTTTCAGGTAGTAAACGAGTTACTAGTTTGAACATGTGGTGATGGAGGTGGACTTCTGATTTCCTCTTTTCTCCCCCACTTTTTTCAGGAAGCTCCTACTAAGCTGCGGCCCTGGACCGGGCTTCGCTCATGATCAGTTCAGGGTTGGGTGCGCCACCCTGCACCACGAGTGTCAGTTAGGAATGTGCCGTGTTTGTCAGCTCAGCCAAGCTCTCAGGGCAGCCCTATTCAACTGGCCCCTCCTAGGGCAGACAGCATGCTGCACACGAAGAAAGGAAGAAGGAAGCTGAGCATACAAATGCTTTATTGGCAGGCGCATACCCCCCCCCCAGCTAAGAAAGCTGCAGACCATGACCATTAACCCATAGCCTGGGGAGCTGCCCTGTGGCTTCACTTCACCTCCACAACTTCCTACCTCAGTTCTCACCTGAGAGCATAGGTTCTTCTGTGTTCCTCTGTTTCAGCCTCTGTCTGCTCTGAGCCTCCTTCCTCTCGCCCTTCCACCACACCTGCTTTATTAACCTACCTCCTAATTTTATTGGTTGGTAAACCTTGATCTTTGTCAAGACAGCTCCATATAAGAGCGCCCAGCAATGCAGTGTGATTGACTGTGTATTGTCCACTCATTTATCCCTGCACTGGGCATTTCCCAAGTATCTAACTGTGCCAGGTCTACTCAGAACAGCCCTGGTGGGGTGTGAGAATCAGGCCAGTCACTGTGCAGCTGAAAAATGCAGTGTGCTGACTAGACCCACTTACAGGGAGTGATCATAGGTAAACCATTGGGAACCATGTTGGTTGTCCTGGGAGCACTGTGGACCTGCGGACAGTGTCAGTGTAGTCTCTAGGATCTGGGAAGGTTTGTGTGCTGCCCTTCAGTTTCTGTCTTCATTTGCTTCAAAATCAAATAGAACAGCACTGATGCCCAAGCAGACACAAATGGGCAGCTCCCTTCTTTCTACTCAGAAACTATAGAGAGTGCAACATAGAAGACAAGACCACTGTTCTCATTAATTATTCTTTTAATACAGAAGACATTCCCTCCCTCCTCCTCTCCCCCCCTCCCTCCTCCCTACCTCCCCCACCCCTCTCATGCTAGCAGCTGGGGCCTGTGAGTGCTCTGCAGGTACTTGCCGCTAAACCCGAACCCTAACCCTAACCCTAACCCTAACCCTAACCCTAACCCTAAACCCGACAGCCTGAACTCAGTTCTCCAGAGCCCAAGGAGGAAAACCAACTCCTCGCTGTATGCTCTCTGACCTCCATATCCATGCTATTGTGTATGTGCCCAAATGCATGTACTTGTACACACAAGTAAAAGAAAAAAATCTTTAAAATATTAGGAATTGATGTATGCTGTTCATAAGTAAGGGGGTTTTTTGTTTTGTTTGTTTTTTGATTTTTGGTTTTTTAGTGTTGTTTGGTTTGGTTTTTGATTTTTCGAGACACTGTTTCTCTCTGTAATCATGGCTGTTCTGAACTTGATTTGTAGGCCAGGCTGACCTGGAATTCAGATATCTACCTGCCTCTGCCTCCTGAGTACTGGGGTCAAGGCTGTGAGCCACCACACCTGTCAGCCACAAGTAATGGGAAGTTAAGGGTTTTTAAATGGAGGAGGGACACATTAAAACTTGTTCCCTGTCCTGCCCCAGAGTGGTCTAACACAGAGCAGTAAAAGACTGTGGGAAGAGACAGAGCTTCAGACCTTACTTACGCTGTGAGCAGGTGTGCACATCGCTCTCCTGGTTTGGACATGGGAGGAAGATGGGATTGAAGGCAGGTCTGGGACATGCTGCGTTAGAGGCCCCCGGAACACCCGGTTCTATAGCATCTAGACCTCAGAATTCCCACCACAGACAATGCTGCCTAAAGCCCTGCCCGTAGGTAGGAGCTTTGCCAACAGAGCATGGAAGGAGAAGAGAAACTCCTTAGGGACACTGTCTGCCGGGTCTCAGGGCTGGCAAGACAAAAACACAATGTCACCAGAACCCAGAGGACAGGTTGTTGAGGAGTGGCCGGTGCATGCCAGCTCTGCTGAAGGTCAGACAGGACACAACTAAGGGGGTTCACTGGGCAGAAGGAAAATGCACCAGATTGTGAGCTTCCACAAGGCAAGAACATTGTGTTCATTCTCCTTCTAGATTCACTGTATAAGGTATTAGTAGATACTGGTACGTACTTGGTAATTCTGTGTACTGTACTTCAGCTGATGTAAACAAAGCAGTCTGGTCGCCCTCTGTCCTGGAACACCATGGCAGTGATACTACTGTAAGATGCTCCCACTGTGTCCAGGCACTCCCTGGTCTGCAGTAGAGCCTTTCAGTGCTGTGTGAAAGTGCAGTCAGAAGTGTCCTGGGACACTGATCTCCTTGGTGCCCAGGGCATCTGAGTTGCCAAGCTGGCTGTGAACAGCTTAACGTTGTCCATGCTGGGCAAGCGTGTATGTTCTGTATGTGCCAAGAGGTAAACCTGAAAAGCCTTGTGTGGCAGGGGCATGAAGTCTTCATAGACCCCAGCTTCAGCCCTCTGCCCCAGTATAGAGTCCCTGAACAATCATGTCAGTTTTCACATTTATTTTGATTTATATCTGAATATGTATGAATGTATATATGTCTCACTCTGTTTGTCTCTCTCCCCACATCTCGTGTGTGTGTGTGTGTGTGTGTGTGTGTGTGTGTGTGTGTGTGTGTGTGTGTGTGTTTGGATATGTGGGTGTGTGGTATGTGTGTATGTGTGTTCGTGTTATTATCTGTTACATGTTATGAACACTTTTTGTTTTGTTTTGTTTTGTTTTGTTTTGTTTTGTGTTTGAGACAAGGTTTCTCTTTGTAGCTCTGATTGTCCCAAAACTTGATCTGTATTGACATTTGTCTATTAACTTTGTTGTTTTGTTTTAGTTGACAACAGCTCAACTTTTAATAAAGCTCTTGCTGGTGATATAATCATTTTTACCATCTTTTATATATTTTTGTTTGAGAAATCTTTTCCTACCTATCACAATGGCATGGAAGTACCCTCTAAAGGCTCTGACGATCTAGTTTCCCGTGTTCTCGTCTAATCTGTGGAACATATTTCACATGTGGTCAGAGACAGAAGTCTAACCTTATCGTTTTCATGGTTTTGGCCATCATCCCAGTCCTGTGTATGAAATGGCCTGACTCCCCCTGTGCTTGGGTTTCCCTCTGGTTTCTTGTCCTTTCTGTTTGGTTGGCTGGCTAAGTCCCAGCTTCTGCTCTTGTTCCCAGTGTAACTCGTTTCTGGTCCATTAGGATTTCCACTTACTTTTCCTTTGGTATTCAGCCATGAAGATATATATATCTTTTAGGTCTCCATAAGAAGGAAAGTTTTCAGACTGTCACATTCTATATATTTGCATCAACTCTAAGACATCTAGAAATAGACCTATTAAAGCTAGTAAATTCAGGGGTTGGGGATTTAGCTCAGTGGTAGAGCGCTTGCCTAGGAAGTGCAAGGCCCTGGGTTCGGTCCCCAGCTCTGAAAAAAAGAACCAAAAAAAAAAAAAGCTAGTAAATTCAGAGATCTGCACACAGCAAAACCAGACATTTTTAGAAAGCACCATGTCATGCGTCCCTTCAGATTTGAAGCCAGAAGCAGATTCATCCTTCGGTTCCTACAGAGCCTACACTCAGTATGTTATTGAACTTCACTTGTGAACCCTTTGCCCTTTGCTTTGTAGCTTGTCTCTGGGTGTAAGCTTCATTACAACCTTCTGTCTCCTTGTAGTACAGATGCTCAGAAATGAATAAATGAAACATGGGGTGGTAGTGTCTTGAGCAGGGATGGGAGGAACCATGGCTTTCGTCTTATCTCCTTCTCCGTGCCTGTGCCTCCACTACACCCTGCAGAGCCTTGAACTCTTAAAATGTGGCTGTGGCATTGTTGGGATAGGGTCCGTGAGGCTGACTGGTTAGGAGGCCTGTCTGCCTTTTGCCACCTGGTGCCAGTCTCGCAAAGCCACAAAGCCCTGTGCGCTGCCTGGAGCCTTTTCTCCCTGTGCCTGTAGCAGGGCTGGCTTCATCCTCTTGGCTGAGGGTGGGCAGTGCAGCTTTTCGTTTCCCAGCTGGGCTCTGATGGCCTCTAGGGAGGCTCCCTGGCGCTTCAGGCCTTCACTGCTTTCCTGATGGCTCTGTGTTGCTCTCTTTGTAGGGAGGAATGATCAATTGGAATCGACTTTTCCCCCCTTTACGTCAGCGACGAAATATCAACTATCAAGAAGGTCCTCGGTCTGAGCAGCGAGCACCTCCTCCCCTGGAAGTTTCTGAAGAGCAGGTAACCATGACACCCGCGCTCAGTCCAGTCCACACTGCAGGCTTAAAGCAGTTTGGGCCAGCAAGAAAGAAAAGCTTGATTTGGGGTCTGTAGAGATGGCAAAGTGCCTGCCATGGAAGCCTGAGGACCAGGCTGGATCCCCAGAACCCAAGTAATAATGAATGCCAGCACTGTGAGCGCGTTCTCTGAGGGCTTGCTTAGGCAGGCCAGGCTTACTTGGCAGAACTCAGCAAAAGACGCTCTTGTTTTATAAAAGAAGGTGGACAGTAGCTCAGGAAGGACACAGAAAGTTGGCCTGTGCAAGGGCGTGCAAGCGAGAGCATGCACATGGGAGCATTGCTCCTTCTGCCTTAGCCTCCTACACACACCTGTGATCCTGGGGTGTGGAGGCTACGGCAGAGGGTGGAGTTCAGGCCACATAACAAGACCTTGTCACAGAAGGGCTGAGTGCAGTTGGCTCCAACACAGGCTGAGAGACGGTAGGCAGAGGGCAGCACCTTTGGGAGACTTTTACTTTTATGATTTTAAAACACATCTTAAGCTTTTTCCTTGGGCTAATTTTCAATTGTTCAAGAACTGCAATTCTGCCACTGAGGGTGGAATGAAATTAGCAGTGTATACACAGCGTGGTGGTCTTTCTGTGTGCTTCCATGTATATGTATGTGTACATGTGCTCGTGGTCTCATCGTGGTGAGAGACTCACTGTCAGGGAGGTCTAGCAGCCGTGGAAACAAAGCAGCAGAGGCAGGAAGTTGACATCCCACGTGTTCAGACATAGCACAAGTCAGAGAGGACGAACTGTAAACAGTGGGGCTTTAATCCCAGAGCCCACTCAGTGACAGCTCCTCCAGCAAGACCTCCACGGTGTCACTACCTGGGGACCATGGTGTCCAAATGCCTGAGACAGAGACATTTCTCACCAGATCACTATGTGATATTAATAGATAAATATTACAGAAATAATGTAGAAGAAAGAAAATGTGTTTCCATATAGTAAAAAAGACAAGTGTTTTCTTAGAAACCCCACAGCTTTACAACCATCATAATAAACATTAATTCCAGGAAAAGTCTTTAATATATAAAAAATCTAGCTGTTTCTACACTCTCAAACTTTCTCCCCATTGATAAGATATTTATTCGTTACACAAGGAAAGTAATATCCACATGGTAAAGAAATTAGGTACCATGCAGTTATCAAAATTAACATTACCAATAATGGAATCAAGCACTGAGTTTATGCAATGAAAGGGACTCAAAGTACAGAACTTTGCTCAACCTGGGGGACCTGAGTAAAGTATTCTTTATTCTTCACACAAGCCTGCATTCTTCACAAGTAAGAGTGTCAGGACGTGCTGCAGTAAAGGAGATACGGAAGCTGCCCCACCTCACGGATGCCTGTGGCCTGGGCTGAAGGTACTGGGAAAGCAGTCTGCAGCGAGAGCGGGTTTTGTCAGGCACTTGACGATGTGGACAAGATCATTAGTGTCAGACTCCAGCTTTTTGAGCTGCGCTAACAGTGGCTCAGGAGATGATGAAGTGACGTGACAAATCACGGAACTGCCCTGGGTGAGGAGCCAGCAGCATTCGTAGGGAACTTCTGAAGCTTCACATTTGAAATTATTTCAAATGAGAAAAGTGTTTTAAATGTCGTTGCATTCCAAAACAGCTGGTTCCACAGCTGGCTGCACCAGCCAGGCCGTTTGTCCTCAGCCCAAACCTGCTGTCCTCCCATGCTCTGTAGCTTGAAGGCTCTGCCCACAACCCTGCCTTGGGCCTGGGCAGCTACTTTGGGAGAGCCCTGTCAGATGCCCATAGAGGCCTGGGGTCACAGTTGGTCTGGTCAGCCTCGTGTCTCAGGCTCGCATCTCAGGAACGTTTTAGGTTTTGGCAACAGAGGAGCAGATGTGCGGCCAGAGTTCTTTTTTATTTGCTTATATTTTCAGACAGGGCCTCACTTGAAGCACAGGCTGATCTCAGTTCATGATCCTTCTCCCTCTCCTGCCCATGCTGGGATTAAAGGTATGCAGTACATCTGGCCAGGAGAGTCCATCTGTCCTATTGTCTTCAAAAATTCCCTAGGCAGATATCATCCCAGAGATAAGGAAGAAAAGCCTACATAATTTGGTATTTGTTAGATTCTATAATGACAGGTAGTAGTCATCCAACTTGGTGGAAAGAAACACCAAGACTCTGTTATGTGACTGTTCACCTCATAGGGCACTGAGTCACAGTCTTCAGGGCCGTCTTTACTGGAGGAGGCATTTACAGGTGAGATATTCTTGGTTTGGGCAGTTTGAGGACAGGGGGAGAAAAGGATGTCAAAAGAAGAAGGCGCGAATGTGGAAAGGAGGCTTTAGTCTGTAGGCTTTTCTCATAGTCATTTTCCCTGGTCCTCCCAGAATGACGGTCAGGTTAACCTGCTGACAGCCTTCCTTTACGGAGCCATTAGTTCTTTCTCTGCTGTGAGAGAAACTACCTCACGAGGCTGCCTGTCTGCCTTTCGCCACTCTCCCACCCTCTTTCTCTCGATAACCCATTTCCCAAATCTCGTGTTTGGACAGTTCTGGTCAGGTCAGCCTCAGGCAGGCTGTATTTGTAATGCACGTGTTTGGCATGTTACTGTAGAAAAGTGAGAAGGTTGTCTCAGTCGTGTGTGGTGGTGCACACCTTTAATCTCAGCACTGGTCGATGTCTGCGCTGGATCTAACAGCAGGCTCCAAGCTAACTAGGGCTGCCCAGTGATGCCCTGTCTTAAAAAAAAAAAATAAGTTTGCCTTCTAAAGGCCTATAGCTAAGCTCAGAAAGTTATAATTGACATTTAATCTCAATTAGTTTGTAATGCTGCCCATTATTAGAAATGCTGTCAACATATTTAAGTATGATATAAAGTTTCTATCCTTAGTTTTTCAGTTAAATTCATTTGTACTTTTTTAAGAGTTAGGATCCCGTAATGTTTCTTTCACAGTGCCTCGATGAAACCCAGACCTTTGAGCATGTCAAGCAAGCACTCTGCCACTGAACTACATCCTCAGCCTGAGCCATGTGACTTGTTATTTTATTTTTAATTATGTGTATGTGTGTGGGTGTATGCTCTTGAGCGTTGGATCTGCAGAGGCCAGAGATGGTTGTGAGCCCCAGTGTGCTTACAGTGTGCTGGGAATCAAACTCCAGTTCTCTGTAAAAGCTGTGCACATTCTTAACCACGGAGCCATTTTTCTAACCCCTGACTCATGTAATTTTAAATACTAAAAGCAACAGTGACTTTCGAATTCCAGAAAGACATAAAAATGTTTTTAAGTTTTCCTACTATTCACATGTAGTTCGGGAATTTTCGTGAGCATTCTACAAGAAAACCCAGTCAGTGGGATCTGAATCCCAACTTCCAAAGCCACACCTTCAAAGAAAATGCATAAACATGAAGGCATGCTGTCAAATGTTCGCATGCAGCCACAAGTGCTTCCTCTCCGCTGCTTCTCAGACCCATCCTGTCTTCAGGCACCTCTGTGGGCTCGTCTCCCATAGGAGATGGCACCCCCGCTCCTTCTTATATTCCCCAAAAGAGACATTGACAGAGGGAGCAAGGGTGAGGCTAGAGCCACACATCGGGGTCTCTAAAGGTGACACCGAGAAGCCAAGGGACAAGATGTCTCCAGCTGCCTTCTCTGGGCAGCTATGCAGAGAAGAGCAGGCGACAGTCTTGGCAGTAAGTCCTGCTCTGTTTCCTGGGATGGTCAAAGAAGCACCTGAGAAAAAGTGTACCACACAAGGAAGCACAGGGCTCTGGAGCAGTTCAGGGAGGAAAGAGGCATACATACCTCTAGACGGCCTAGCTCCGTCCTGTTCTAATGAGAACTGTACCCCAAGTCAAGTCCACAGACACTGGCTTGCCTATAGCAGGCAAGCCATAGGGTACATAATATTGAGAAACAGCCCTGTTATAGCAAGACACTTGATAGGGAGGAGTGGTGACAGCAGCTGCAAACTGAATGGTGGATCGATCAGAGAGGCTCCCCAGAGATGCTCAGAGTGGATCACCATAGCTGCCTGGAGAGGCTCACAATAACCTAGAGAGTGGTGGAAGGGGAAGCTGAACTAAGGAAAACATGGTCTTTTTATACATCTATGAGAATTTACCAAAGCATAAATAAAGCCTGTCAAATAATGTAACTTTTGTAACCAAATGTGTCTTAAGAACTGCTTTCTCTTCCCTCTGCCTCCCCCATTTTTTTATTTTTAATAATTTTTATTTATTCTTTGACAATTTTATAAAAGTACATAAAGTATTTGGATCATCCCAGCCCCATCTTCCTTCTCTTACCCTCTCTCCCTCTTGACAAGTCCCTCTCCCACTCTCATGTGTTTTTGTCGTTCCCCACCCCACCCCCGCCCCAACCAATGATCCATTGAGTTTAGTGAAGGCCGCATGCATAAGCATGGAAGTGGGGATGTTTTCTGGAGCAGGGGCTCAGGACTCTTGGTTACACCATTGCAGAAGAATGACTTTCTTCCCTGGCAGCCATGAACTGCCAGCAGCAGTCCCTCAGCTAGGGCTTGGTTTGTGAGCCCCTCCGTCACTGCCCTGAAATGTTGTGAAGGGGCCATGGCTGTAGTGAGCCATGAGTGCCATGGCCACCACCATCTTTCCTTTGCCAGGTATTTCTGATACCACACTCCTGCTAAAAATTTGCAAATCGGTGCATGGTAAAGGAGCCTGTCACTTTTACTGTCGACCTGAGCACACTCCATGAGCGTCCTGTGCTGGAAGGAGAGAACTGACTCCCACTAATTGTCCTCTTAACCCCCATGCGTACACCAGGGCACATGCACACAAATAAACAAATAAAATAATCTTGGACCATAAATAAGACTTTAATTGGCAAATAATGAAATGTCAAATTTACTTTTGATTTGTTTATTTGTTTGTAAACCAAAGGGGAGGAGTCAAACTAGATTCTTGTTCCCTTCCTAAAGTTAGAAATCGACCTCTCTGGAGACAGTACACAAATGGCTTACCCATGCTGAAACCAAAAGGGACAAAAGGTGTATTTGTACTCTTTCCCAGTCATTTCTGACTTCATTTTAGTCAGCCCAGTTACCTACGGCTTGTCTGGACGGCCCAACCCTAACGATTTTGGAAGAGTTGGCAGGGTGCCTGCCTTTTACCAAGGACCTGTCTCCTGCTAAGCCAAGCACAAAGGACCCTGGCAAGATGTAAATAGCAGAGCCCCTTGTTAACCAGGAGGTGAGAGGAGATCAGCTCAGAAGGAAAAGGGTTGCTCTTCCTAAGGGCCCGTCCAGCAGCAGCAGTGGGGGAGGATAGTCCACAGGAATAGCTAACTGTCTTAACATAATGGAGAGGCAGGGCAGTGCTGGCCCTGCCCATCACATCCTAGTGTGCATGTGACCTAGCACAGAAGGGCAGCCCAGCTGTGGATAGGGTGGGGCCACCATCCGGTGGACATCTCCATCTATGAGCATCAGAATTCGGGAAGTTAAAAACCCAAAACACCATTTGTTTTTGACACGTAGCTAAAGGGAAGTTAAAGAAAACCACAGTCTTTGTTGAGCAAACCAAGCAGTTGTCGTTGAAGGTGCTGCTGCGAATCCCTGGGATGAGTGTCTGCCTTTGACGTGTGGCACAGAGGAGGTGAGTCTGGAGTGGAGAACCAAGGCACCATTTTGCTAGCTTCTTGTTGTGAAAGTTAACCTGAGATAGGGAGATGTGTACAGGTCATCAGAGTTACTTTGAAAAAGGCATTTAAAAACAAGGAAAACTAGGAAAGAACGGTCTCTCTGTGTGTGGGTTTCCTCCCTCGAAATGTGGTCTGTTTTTTGAAGAATACATGGGAGGAAAAAGTACAATCCACCTACAGTGACCATGCCTATTTCCATCCACATTCCCTTCCTCAGGACAGCCAGCCACGAGGTTTCACCATGTCACAGGAGGCTGAGTAAGGCCCCTGACGCCTGTGGTGGGCCGTGATAAAAGGCAGCTGACTGAGTCAGTCGGCTGCCATGGTAGGAGAGGACTGAACACTAGCACAGATGCACACTCAACCCAGGGAAGAAGAAACAGGGAGGCCCCCCTGTGGATTCTGTGATCTCACACCCTCACCTCAACCACAGAACATAACCACTGGACATTCCACTTGGGGAACTTTAGTGACTGAATAGGTAGTTGTGAGAGACTGCAAAGGAGCTGGTGTTGTCCCTGCTACCTGTAACCCCAGAACTCAGGAGGTTGAGGGACAAGGACTGCTGCAAGTTTGAAGCCTGCTTTGACTGTGTCATGAAGCCTGGTCTCATAAATAGATAGACAGACAGAGCAGAGCAAGCAGGACAGCCTTGCTGGACAGTAATCACCCATGGTTGGATTCTAAGCAAAGCTGAGCAAACGGTGGGTTAGAAATTGGACTGGAGGTCTCACTGAGTACTAAGCTGACACTTGTCAGTAGTTTTAGACAGTTCCTTCTGTGGATCAGGAAGAAGGTACCCAGTGGGTGAGGGACAGCCAGGATGAATGGAAAGGCTTTTTGGGGAACTCTGTGGGGCATTTCATAAGTTTCCCATACAAATTGCTATCGACCTGGCATCTGGTGCATCTCCCTCAGCTTGGAAACTGGTCCATGGCAGCATGTCCTTTAACGAGCTGTGGTGTCTTTCTACGTCTATGTTTTATCCATCACTTCCCTAAGGAGCTTACATCACTAAGCCTGACCAGCTCGCCTGCGGTCTGGGCTACTGTGAATGGCGAGCTCCCTTTTTGGTGGGGGGAGATTGACCCAGACATTGGCAAGGTCGTCAACTCTATGGGAAATGAGAGCTGTTGCATTGCCAACCATATCCCTTTACCAAAGCTCCATACAGCAGGTCCAGGAAGGACCCACAGACTCTCTGATAGGCCTTTACCAGGACAGTCAGCAGTGAGCCACACTCGTCTTCTCAGCCCTGAAAAATACTTAAGTGTAGAAACCAGCTTGACCAATGGCAGTGGGTGGCTGAGGCACCAGGCTGCTCCCCTTCAGCAATAGAAGACCCTTCGTGAAGACCTGCAAGAGCCTGGTCGGGCTTTAAGCCAGCAGTGGTAGATGGTGTTCCAGGTTAATGTGAAATTCCAGTACACGCTCATGTATTAAAACTTCAGTACCTAGCTGGTGGCACTCTTTGTAGGTTCTAGAAACCTTAGGAAGTGGAATCTAATTGGAAAGAGCAGGTCACTGGGAGAGTGGGCCCTACAGTGTCTTGTCTCTGAGGGAGAACAGGCCTTTGGGTGTCTTATCCCTGGTCCCTCCTGGTGTCATCCTCTGCCTCCTGCTGGCCACACAGCACCACCATGATGTTCTGTCCAAGCACATGTGGGTAAAACAACCATGGGCTGAACCTTTTAAGCCATGAACCAAAATCAACCTCTCATTCTCTAAGCTGTTTCTGTTGGGTGATCTGGCCTCAGTTGTAGAAAGCTAGCTAACTGGATACTAAAAATAGTGTCATTGCTGTGACTAAGTCCTAAGTGTATGGAGCTGATTTATGGGAAAAGTTTAAAGAATGAGATAGAGAAAGCTTCATGTTTTGTAAATAGAGCTCTCAGGGGTGATTCTGGGGAAGAACAAAAGGTCAGAATGCCAGTAGGTGTGCAGTGAAGGCCAAGCTGTGAAGTCACTGTTGGAAATTGGGCCAGAGGGAATTTGTTACATTTTCGAAAAGAATTTGTGTGCATTTTTCCCAGTCCTGGGATGTTGGGGCTAAGTTTAAAAGTAACTAGATAATTTGGTGGGGAAATTTCAGTGTAGCTTGGCGCCCAAGCTGAAGCACTGTCTTCGTTGCCTGCTTTTGACAATATATTTTCAGTGAGAGTTGGGAGCACAAAGCTGAGCAGAAGGATTTGAAAACTCTCCAATCAGGCCTCAAATGTAATGTAGGAAGTTGTAGACTTAAAGGGTGTGGTTGATAAGTAACCGGTGGCATTTCCAAAGCAACTGAGCACTTGTTACTGGGACAGCAGAAAACATGTCCTAAGAGCATGTGTGTTCTTCAGGTGAGACAGAGAGAGAGAGAGAGAGAGAGAGAGAGAGAGAGAGAGAGAGAGAGAGAGAGAGAGAGTTATAATAACACACATTAATAGGCTGTGGTCCAGCTAAGCCAACAGTGACTGTCTACCAACAGAAAGTCTAGGAAGGTAGTAGTTGCTTAGTCCACAAGGCTGGATGTCTCAGTGAAGGCCAGTATAGACAGGAATACTGAAGAAGTAAAGAAAGAGGCTATAGTGCCAGTGAAGAGTAGACTTGCCGCGAGTCTTGTTCTCAAACAAGTAGGCAAAGAGAGTGAGCTCCTTCCTTCCCTCCATGTTCTTTATGTGGGCCACCAGCAAAAGGTGTGGTTCAGATCAAAGGTGGATCTTCCCACTTCCCATTATTTCATTAAGAAAAGACCCTCACAGGTGTGCCCAGCTATCTGGATTTCAGTTAATTCCAGATGTAGTAAAGTTGCCAGCCAAGAGTATTCATCACAGAAACTGACCAGACCCAACCCACAGCTGTGTAGAATGTAAAATTGTACACTCATTTGGAAGACTTACCCTTGAAAACAGTCTCAAGGGATGCCTGAGAAGATAGCTCCCAGGTTCAGCCACTCAACACTCAGGCACTGATGCCGTGGCCCATGGAGGTCCAGCTGCTGCTTGAGTGAGCACCAGAGCTTGGCACTGTCCCTGTGAAGCTGCTTTACAGGCATGCAGGGTCTAGAAGGGTCAGACTCACTCAAGTTTCTCCCCTTATTTCCAAAGAACATCTGGGAAGTCAAGTGATGTGGCTAAGTCACAGTGTTATCACCTGAGCAGGTAGTGTTCTCAGCAATGCCAGGGACAGGGAACTTACATCATCCATGCTAGGCAAGCACTTTACCCACTGAGACATGTCCCTAGCCAGAAGAGTGGAATGTTCTAGCTTGAATACAAAATGTCCACCACAGTCCTCAGTGTTAATGCCTAGCTAGCAGTACTGGGATGTTCTGTAAACCTTGGGAGGTGAGACTTACCTGGAGGATGTAGGTCCATAGGACCAGGTCCCTGCGATGCCCAGTCTCTGGTGCTGAACTGTCCTTTTCTGTTTCTTTTCTGCCATGATATGAGCTGCTCTGCTCCACAACACTGTCCCTACCATGGTGGGCCAAAGTAAACCTTTTTAAATTGTTCTCTCAGGAAACATCTGTAGGACCCCAGGAACTGTAGGACCTAGTCTGGGACCCTTCTAACCAAAGACAAATGAGCCTGTGCCTAAAACTCATATGGGTGAGGAAGAGTCAGCAGCAAAGGGAAGAGCCCCCCACACACACACACACAGCAGAGGTCCCGAGAGAGAGAGAGAGAGAGAGAGAGAGAGAGAGAGAGAGAGAGAGAGAGAGAGAGAGAGAGAGAGAGATGATAGAGCCAAGGGGAGCTGCAGATCCAGGGAGATGAGAGCCAGCAGAGAGGGGTGAAGAGAAATAAGGGAGCCAAGTGCCTCACAGAGCTGCTTACATGAGCAGCCCTCCTGTCCTGCAGCCACTCTCAATTAGTAAAATGCCAGGAAGGTAAAGGAAGCTAAAAGAGGGCCTTGCAGTCCTCATACCAGGAGCTGAGCTGTATCTAGATGAGCTCAGGGGGACCAGCCTACCATAGCACCAATCTTTATAGAATCAACTCTTGTGTGTCATTCAGACCACAGCCACAGTGAGAAATGCAGTCTGTGCATATGTCTTGGGAAACGTCAGTGATCTAAAATCCCACTCATCCCCACTGTGTGCTCCCAATCAGAACGGTACACAAGCTGAAACGCTAGCTTCAGACAGTGTCCCCCTCAGCTCTTGCCTCTTTGGAAGAAGAGAGTTCTAGGTCACTTGAGGTCCCCTGTCCTGTGCCCTCTTCTTGTAGTCACAAAGACACTGCCCCCATCAGCCTCTCTTTCAGCCATTCCCAAGCTAGCACTGAACAGGAGAACAGTTCTGAGCCTGGTCTTTCCATGTATAGGATCCAGCACATGCTCTTCAGCCAGAAAGAAAACTTAAAATGGAGACTAGGACCTCAGATCTGCCCGTGTGGCAGCAAAAACCTTGATATTTATGTCTCATTATTTGATGTTCATTATTGTAAGAGTCCCATGTTTTATTATAGATACAAAAAGTAATAGATTCCTGTAGGTAAACCAATCAATAAATATTTTTGTAATTTGCTATGAGTTTTTTCTGTTTGTTTTTGAGACAGAGGGATGGAGTCTTAGATAGCCTAGGCTACCTTTGAAGTCCCTGTTATAGGAGCTAGACTTGAATTACTGCCTCTGTTTCCCAAGTGCTATAATTCTTGGGAAAGCAGGTTATTGCTGGAGCCTCCCAGCCTGGAGCAGGTTGAACCAAAACACAAGAGTAGGACCCTGGTGTGGCTTTAAAGACAGAGGTTCTTCAGATGTTCTGCCTCTCTAACAGTACTGAATGCTGATGAAAACTTCTAAAAAGTCCCAAAAACTTTCCTGCTCATTCTGAGGGTTAAAAGCCCCTGGCTTGGGTGATTAACACCTGCAGCCCAACAGTAAGGGGTTAAGTAAAGGATTAATTGCTAGAGCCTTTTTCCCTTTGTCCAGATGCCTCTCCCTTGTCAGGCTAGCTGGAAGTTGGGAGCAATAAACTTCTGTTGAACCAGGAGAAGACAATCATGCTCGCAGAAGGAAAAACCTTTACCATAAGCAAATATGCATAAACTCACATGAATTCATATACAGATTCACCCATGCACATTTACACATTTCTATTCATACCAGTTGGGTCCAACTTGCACGAGTCTCACAATTACATTGCAAGACACACACACACACACACACACACACACACACAGAGAGAGAGAGAGAGAGAGAGAGAGAGAGAGAGAGAGTTCTCCAATCTTTTATTTCATAGAGAAAGAAAAATATTCTACCCTTTTATTGCTAAATGAATTAAACCCAAGTCTGTAAGAAGAAAGCTTATTCTCTTTAGTAAAACTAAGCCTGTCTTGCTATTAAAAAAAAAAAAAAAAAAAAAGACCTGTTCTGTCCCACGGTGAGGAGAAGCTGCCTGCATTCTCCCCATCCTGCTCTCTCCTCCTCTGATGCTACAATAATGCTTACTCCCTATGCCTTTTCCTCCCAGTGCTATGCCTTTATTTCTAAGTTCTTCTTGAGTTCAGTTTTGTCTAAAAAGTTCTCTTGTGTCCTGACTAAAAAATTATTCTCAGATCTGTTCTAAAAATTTCTATTCAGATCTGACTAAAAAGTGTTCTATCTAAAAAAAAAAAAAAGTTCGCCTCAGCCAGGTTCTGGCTCTTCTCTTTCTCCTCAGCACTTATCCATCATTCAGAATACACAATCACATGGTAAAAAGTTCGTCACACGTTCACACATAAAATCAAGTCATAGATTGAAACAGACGTTTACAACAGGGAATGTTTGCATGCATATCCATTAGGAGTAATCATCTCAGTAAACATCCATCACCTGTCACAGCTCCACAGGTTCATAGAGAGTTAAGGATCATAACTAAGTTATTAATGAAGTTTTGTATAGATAAACTCAGTCAGTACTTTATTTTCTGTCCTGGAACCTATAATAAATCATTAGTTCCCTTTTTATGGCCTTTGGTTAATGGTTTTCCAGCCTCTTGAATGTGCTCTGAGTAGTATAAGTCTGATTACTACCTGAGAAACAATTAACTCTTGACACTAAAGACTGGCAGAGTTCTCATTGCAGTTTTGATTATCAGAGGGAACCTAATAGTAGTCCCACTATAAAAGAACCAAGGTAATACTGATAAAATTTTAGGAATTCTTATAGGATCATCATTAGGAATTAAGAAGTCATCTATCTGTCTATATAACATCGCTACAAGACAGGACATCTTCATAGATCTGCAGAGATCTGCTCAAAAGGGTGTGCTAATACCTACTGAATGTCATATAAGTTTAATAATAACAGGAAAAGCATATCAATCACAGTACTCTCTCCTAAAATGATTTCCTCCTGGGCCTTGCCTATAGGGGAAAATCTGTCCTGGATTATTTTAATCTGAGGCTGACCATCTCAGGAAGATCACCTGCTAGCTATTAGCTTGTCCTATAGTGGCTCCTGACAGATTGTGGATAAGTTTGGGCAACACTACTTGTCTCTGCATTGGAGACTGCCTGGGGACAAAGTACAGGAAGCCTTTGTACTCATACAACCAAGATCTTTGGTCTATACAAGCCTGGTGCTTCTTGCCTCCCCTCCCCACCCACCCACCCCGCCCCTGCCCTATGGCTTTAGGTCACCTGCATTTCTCTGTTACTGTTCCTGCCTCAGCCCGCCTTGCAGATGGCTGTTACTACCTATAGAAGCCCCAGGCTTCAAGCAGGACTTAGTACATGCTGCCTTTGGGGAGAGACCAGTGTGCCCAGAGGCAGGAAAATGTCCATGCCAACAACAGTCCATTGTGACAGTCAGAGCTGTGGCATCTGGGGTAAGACGCTAGTTGTGTGCTTGTTGGCCTGTATGTTCACACCTGATTGTCCCAACTCCTCCCTCCAGGATCCCATGTGACACAGAGTGTGGCCACTGATGAGCTCAGGCTGTTGACTCTGGTGAATGCCAGAGTCTCAGCCTGGTGGCCCCAGTGCATCAAGGCCTCTGAGGCCCCACTTCCTGTTCTGTTTCATGTAATGGCTAATGTTAGTTTTGATTGAATTAAGAGACACTTAAGGCATTAATAGGGCCTCTCTGAGCATGTCTTCAAGCATGTTTCCAGAGAGGCCTAACTGAGGAGGGACGTCCACTTCAGTATAAGCAGCAGCCTCCAATGGCTGGGTCCCCAGACTGAACAAAAAGGAAAACAGGAAAAAACCAACAGACTCCAGCATTGTCTGCTAGTCCTGAGAGGTGTGGAGTCCTAGCCACACAATTCCACTGTTGACTGTGACCTCCTTAACCTCTCCCATAAGTCACTTTCTATCATAGCACCTAGAAATGTAACTCACAGTGAGGATCACATGAGATTCCTAGTTTTATATAGAAAGCACTGGAAAGGTTTACCATTAGTCACCTTTGTTGTTTTGGGAAGTGGATTTTTTGGTTTTTTTTTTTTTTTTTCTCCAGAGAGGCAGAAAGGAAGGAGAGAGGAGTCAGCCAGAGGACAACCTCAACTATCATCCTTGTAATATAGTCCTCTGTACCTGCCATTTTTACATGGTGCTGGAGGCTCAAACCCAGGCCCTTGCTTGCAAGACAAATGGCTTATTAGTTGAGCCTTGTCTCTCCCTCTTCTTTGTTTTATTTGTTTTTTGAGATAGGGTCTTGTGTAGTCCATGCTAGATTCAAAGTCCCTCTGTAGCCCAGGATAACTTTAGCTCCTGGTGCTCTTGCCCCCACCTTCCGGTTGCTGGGATTATAGGCTTGTGCCACCAGGTCTAGACTGAGTAATCATTTAACCACAGATCTGACTTGGTTTGAGAAGCTTCGAGCTTCTGCACAAAGCCATGTAAAGCCATGTGCAGCTAAGGGTTCACTTTGTGTTGCTCAGCCTTCATCCTCTGCTCTCTCTGCAGGTCGCCCGCCTCATGGAGATGGGATTTTCCAGAGGGGACGCCTTGGAGGCGCTGAGGGCCTCCAACAATGACCTCAATGTGGCCACCAACTTCCTGCTGCAGCACTGACATTCGGCTGCTGAATGACAGTGATGCGTCCTGCCACCACATCAGCCTGAGGACCAAACAGACTCCAGCACAGGCGTTCTCAAGGGGAGACAGTGGTTCCCACCTTACACTGTCCTTAATCCAAGGTGGTTGCCGTGTAGTATCAAATAAGTTTGCCATTAAATTAGCATGTATTTTCTATCTTTATTTTTTTACTGGGCATTTCTCAGGTTGGAGAACCGTCATTCGTACATGTTCAAATGCATGACGGTCACAGGCTTCGGTGGCAGTTGTATAGCACTGCAGAGAGACAACTGTCCTGAAGCTCGGGTGCAGTCTGCTTGTCCTCACCTCAGTGAAGGGACACTGGCAGTGTCCTTGAGGCCTCAGTGACAATGGAAGCCGGAGATTAGCTCCCTCCAGCCTAGGGGTTCTGTCCCAACTCCTGACTTCGGTAAAAATAATCTAGTGCCAATGTGCAGTTCTGGAAAGCCCTCATGATACCGCCCTGGGGTTATTTAGCTCAGAATGCATTACGGTGGCCACTCGGGCTAAGGAGTGAATTGGAGTAAAGAAGTTGCTTTAGAGACTAGCAGGGCTGAGCAGAGAGCAGGCGCTGGCCATCATGGCTCAGTCCCAGCCCACCCAACCCACAGGCCCTTACACACACCACTTCTGGCAGCACACCCTCCCTGGCCCCATCCTTGCCCCTTGTGGTGGGTGAGGCAGTGCCCACTGTGCAGACAGTCAGGGAGGTACAGGCAGGAGGCAGCCCCCTGTGAGCAAGAACAGTTGTAGGAATTGATGATGTCCCATAAGCAAACTGCACCGGGTGTTCTGCAGGTGTGTTCTGCAAAATGAGCAGCGATGTGTCAAATTGATGCAAATGTAGGTGTGTGATCCTTACAATAAAGTTTTTATGTGTTTTATTTTTCAGTAGTTTTTATGATATTTCTCTAAAAAAAAACTTTAGGCAGTTCCACCAAAATGAAAATGAACCCGGACTACTTCTCGAGAAGGCCAAGGCCTGCACAGTGAGCATCCCCTTCTGTTCCTGCAGTGTGGTCTCCATGAGCAGGGCTGCCTGGGGCCCTGATGGTCAGTTCAGGGTTCGAGCCGCTCTGCAAGCTCAGTGTGAGCACAGTGGCCAGCTTCCTTCACTGACCAGGACCAAGCGATACTGCCCCTGGAGGTAGGAGTAAAAAGTGAGCACTCCAAGATCTACCCAGCACCACTGTATGGACTCCCTGTCAGAGACTAGGTTCAAGAGGGCAAGAATTCCCTGTAAGTTCGATTGCTTGATGGGGTCTAGACAAGCTTCAAGGCTGGGCTGTGGGCTGTGTGCAGATGCTGACAGATTAGCCTTGGTTTTCAGACCAGCAGATCCAAACCAAAATGGGAAAGGAGTGGAGAAAAGTTATCCATAGTGAATGAATTCATCCTTCTGTGACTGTATTAGTGCTTGTTGCTGTTAACAAAACACCTGTCAAAAATCAGCTGAAGACTTTACTCCAGCTCTCACTGTGTGGAGCGGAAGCGGTTCCAGCTCACAGTGAGAGGAAGTGTGGCTACAGGAGCATGAAGTGGCTGGTCAAGGTGTCTGCCGTCAGGTGAATACTGGTGTTCAACTCATGGAACAGTGCAGCCTACATTATCAGTCGAAACACTAAAAGGTACACCCAGAGGTGTTTCCATGATTCTAAATCCACAAAGCTAACAATGGAAATTAGCTGTCGCCACACCTAAGGAACCCTGTCCCTAAGGTCCCGCTGACTCAGACAGCATAGGATCAGCAAACAGCAGCGTGAGGCAAACTGAACACAAAACTGTCAGCATATCCCAGTGGCATTGAGAATGCCTTCTAAGTCCCTGGGTTATGTTCTTAACAATTCTTAGATGGAATGGAAGTATCTAAAACCATACACATTCCATTATTTTTGATTCAGGCTCCCTAACACATGCAGTGTTTTATAAGAGGATGGACCTAGGATGTTGGGCTAACGTTGAACCCAGAGCAAAACTTTAGTTCTGAAACTGGAATCTTTTTTTTTGGGGGGGGGGGGGGGGGTCACATGACTATGGAAGTCCTTAGTATAGCTGTGTCTAGCAGAGAGCCAGTCCCAGTGGCTAGATTTTTTTTTTTTTGTACCCCTGCTTCTTAGTGATAAGAATCAAGGCAGAGAAGGATAGAGGCTGGTCTGGGCTACAGGGTCCCATATCTAGGGAAAATGCCCCCTAGATACAGAATGTCAGCTTGGAAAGTGGCAGATGGAGCTGGAGGATGGGAGTATCATCCCAGCACTAGGAGCTCTGCCGGAGGCTGGAGTCAGCAGAGGGCAGTCCCTGTTGGGGAGTTAGAGAGATCTGAGGGCCAAAGGAAAGACACAAGCAAGGCAGGACAGCATGGTGACAGCAGGTAGGTTCCTGAGAGCAAGAGCTGGGATGTGGGGAAAGCCAGGAAATTGGGGCTGAAGAATAGGCTTGCTCCAGAACTGGAAAGAAGAGTGGATATGGCCCAGCCTTAAGATCGGGGCCCAGGAGTTCCCTGCATCCAAATCCCGTGGGGAAGAGAGCTGGACCCTCAGAAATGCAGACACTTCTGAGAAATCAGAGGAGACTACCCTCTGCCCACATTCCCAAACCAAGAGGGAATCGCCTAGTGCCAGCTGTGTCCCCTGGGTGCAAGGACCTAGGAGCAATCGGGGCAGGACCTTTCTGGTTCCTGCCCATGCCAAGAGCTCAAAGACAGTCACCAGGAGCACCTACATACCTGAGAGCAGAGGTAAGACCCACTTTTCTGCTCCAAGTGACCTGACTGGTGGACTCAGGACACACAGAGGCAGAAGTCCTCTGGGACAGGGTGCTTCCTGTGCCCGGAACTGAACAGATACCATCCCACAGTTCCCTACACCCAAATCCCGTGGGGAAGAAAGCTGAACATCCAGAAGTGCAAACCATCCTAAGACCACAGGACAGACTGCCACTTCTGCCTGCCTCCACCCACATTCCTGGTCCAAGAGGAAACTGCATGGTGCCTCTGGACACAAGAATATAGGAACAGTCAGCTGCCGGTACCTACGGTTCTGGTCTGCGCCTGGAACTGAACTGAATTGAACCGGTCAAACAACTCGCTGCACCCAAATCCTGTGGGGGAGAGAGCTGGGCCCTCAGAAGTGCAAACACTCCTGAGGAGGAATCAGAGGAGACCACCCTCTGCCCACATTCCTGACCCAAGAGGGGATCGCCTAGTGCCAGCTGTGCCCCCTGGGCACAAAGACCTAAGAGCAGTCAGGGGCAGGACACATCTGATTTCTACCTGTGCCAAGAGCTGAAAGACAGTTTCCAGCAGCACCTACACACTTGAGAGCAGAGCACCTGTTCCCAGAAACTACTGAAAGAAAACAAGCCACCGTCAGAAACAGCAAGACAAGCGAACACCAGAGTCAACCCGATGGCCAGAGGCAAACGCAAGAACCTAAGCAGCAGAAACGAAGACTACTTGGCATCATCAGAGCCCAGTTCTCCTACCAAAATAAATACTGGATATTCAAACGCACCAGAAAAGCAAGATTTAGATTTAAAAATCACAGTTTATGGGGTTGGGGATTTAGCTCAGTGGTAGAGCGCTTGCCTAGCAAGCTCAAGGCCCTGGGTTCGGTCCTCAGCTCCAAAAAAAAAAAAAAAAAAAAAAAAAAATCACAGTTTATGATAATGATGGATGACTTTAAGAAGGACATAAATAACTCCCTTAGAGAAATACAGGTCAACACAAGTAAACAAGTAGAAGCCCTTACAGAGGAAACACAAAATTCCCTGAAAGAATTATAGGAAAACACAACCAAACAGGTGAGGGAATTGAACAAAACCATCCAGGATTTAAAAATGGAAATAGAAACAATAAAGAAAGCACAAAGGGAGACAACCCTGGAGATAGAAAATCTAAGGAAGAGATCAGGAGCCATAGATACAAGCATCACCAACAGAATACAAGAGATAGAAGAGAGAATCTCAGGTGTAGAAGATACCATAGAAAACATTGGCACAACTGTCAAAGATAATGTAAAACACAAAAAGTTCCTAGCCAAAAACATCCACAAAATCCAGGACACAATGAGAAGATCAAATTTAAGTATATAATAGGTATAGGGCTGGAGAGATGGCTCAGCGGTTAAGAGCACTGACTGCTCTCCCAGAGGTCCTGAGTTCAATTCCCAGCAACCACATGGTGGCTCACAACCATCTATAACAGATTCTGGTGTATCTGAAGACAGCTACAATGTACTCATATATACTAAATAAATAAAGTATTTAAAAAAAAAGTATAATAGGTATAGGAGAGAGTGAAGACTCCCAACTTAAAGGGGGAGTAAATTTATTCAACAAAATTATAGAAGAAAACTTCCCTAAGCTAAAGAAAGAGATGCCCATAAACATACAAGAAGCCTACAGAACTGCAAATAGATTGGACCAGAAGAGAAATTCCTCCCGTCACATAATAGTCAAAATGCACAAAACAAAGAAAGAATATTAAAAGCAGTAAGGGGAAAAGGTCAAGTGACATATAAAGGCAGACCTATAAGAATTACACCAGACTTCTCACAAGAAACTATGAAAGCCAGAAGATCCTGGACAGATATCATACAGACCCTAAGAGAACACAAATGCCAAAACCGGCTACTATATCCAGCAAAACTCTCAATTAACATAGATGAAGAAACCAAGATATTCCATGACAAAATCAAATTTACACAATATCTTTCTACAAATCCAGCCCTATAAAGGATAATAGATGGAAAACTCCAGCACAAGGAGAGAAACTATGCCGTATAAAAAACAAGAATGTAATCTTGCAATGAAACCAAAAGAGAGACACACAAACATAATTCCATCTCTACCAACGAAAATAGCAGGAAGCAACAATCATTATTCCTTAATAACTCTCAACATCAATGGACTCAATTCCCTAATAAAAAGACATAGACTAACAGAATGGAAACATAAAGAGGACCCAGCATTTTTCTGCATCCAAGAAACACACCTCAGAGACAAAGACAGACACTACCTCAGAATAAAAGGCTGGAAAACAACTTTCCAAGCAAATGGTCTGAAGAAACAAGCTGAAGTTGCCATTCTAATATCAAATAAAATTGACTTTCAACCAAAAGTCATCAAAAAAGACAAGGAAGGACACTTCATATTCATCAAACTAAAAAAATCCACCAAGATGAACTCTCAATCCTAAATATCTATGCTCCAAATGCAAGGGCACCTACATTCATGAAAGAAATCTTACTAAAGCTCAAGCACACATTGTACCTCACACAATAATAGTAGGAGACTTCAACACCCCACTCTCATCAATGGACAGATCATGGAAACAGAAATTAAACAGAGACATAGAGAAACTAACAAGTTATGAACCAAATGTATTTAGCAGATATTTATAGAACATTCCATCCTAAAACAAAAGGATATACCTTCTTCTCAGCACCTCATAGTACCTTCTCCAAAATTGACCATATAATTGGTCACAAAACAGGCCTCAACAGATACAGGAAGATAGAAATAATCCCATGCATCCTATCAGATCACCACGAACTAAGACTGGTCTTCAATAACAACAGTAATGACAGAAAGCCCACATGTACATGGAGGTTGAACAATGCTCTACTCAATGACAACTTGGTCAAGGAAGAAATAAAAAAGAAATTAAAGACTTCTTAGAATTTAATGAAAATGAAGATACAACATACCCAACCTTATGGGACATAATGAAAGCAGTGCTAAGAGGAAAACTCATAGCTCTGAGTGCCTGCAAAAAAAAAAAAAAGAGAGAGAGAGAGAGAGAGAGAGAGAGAGAGAGAGAGAGCATATGTCAGCAGCTTAACAGCACACCTAAAAGCTCTAGAACAAAGCGAAACAAGCCCAAGACGAGTAGAAGGCAGGAAATAATCAAACTCAGGGCTGAAATCAACCAAGTAAAAACAAAAAGGACTATACAAAGAATCAACAAAACCAGGAGCTGGTTCTTGGAGAAAATCAACAAGTAGATAAACCCAGAATTCTATCATACCTTCATAGAAGACCTCATACCAATACTGTCCAAACTATTCCACAAAATAAAAACAAGAGCACTACTAAATTCCTTCTATGAAGCCACTATTACTCTTATACCTAAACCACACAAAGACCCATCAATGAAAGAGAACTGCAGACCAATTTCCCTTATGAATATCAATGCAAAAATACTCAATAAAATTCTTGCAAACTGAATCCAAGAACACATCAAAATGATCATCCGTCATGATCAAGTAGGCTTCATACCAGGGATGGTTCAATATATGGAAATCCATCAACGTAATCCACTATATAACAAACTCAAAGATAAAAACCACATGATCGTTTTATTAGATGCTGAAAAAGCATTTGACAAAATTCAACACCCCTTTATGATAAAAGTTCTGGAATGATCAGGAATTCAAGGCCCATACCTAAACATAGTAAAAGCAATATAGAGCAAACCAGTAGCTAACAGCAAACTAAATGGAGAGAAACTTGAAGCAATCCCACTAAAATCAGGGACTAGACAACCTAGGCTGCCCACTCTCTCCCTACTTATTCAATATAGTACTTGAAGTCCTAGCCAGAGCAGTCAGACAATGAAAGGAGGTCAAAGGGATACAAATTGGAAGGGAAGAAGTCAAAATAGCACTATTTGCAGATGATATGATAGATAGTATATTTAAGTGACCCCAAAAGTTCCACCAGAGAACTACTAAACCTGATAAACAACGTCAGCAAAGTGTCTGGGTATAAAATTAACTCAAACAAATC
Source organism: Rattus rattus (assembly GCF_011064425.1). Classification (NCBI taxonomy): domain Eukaryota; kingdom Metazoa; phylum Chordata; class Mammalia; order Rodentia; family Muridae; genus Rattus; species Rattus rattus. Next base: position 2,864,803 of record NC_046165.1, on the reverse strand, counting down.
AGTAGCCTTCCTCTACTCAAAGGATAAACAGACTGAGAAAGAAATTAGGAAAACGACACCGTGCACAATAGTCCCAAACAATATAAAATATCTTGGCGTGACTTTAACCAAGCAAGTGAAAGATCTGTATAACAAGAATTTCAAGTCTCTGAAGAAAGAAATTAAAGATCTCAGAAGATGGAAAGATCTCCCATGCTCATGAATTCCAGGATTAATATAGTAAAAATGGCCATTTTGCCAAAAGCAATCTACAGATTCAATGCTATCCCCATCAAAATTCCTACTCAATTCTTTATAGAGATAGAGCAATTTGCAGATCCATTTGGAATAACAAAAAACCCAGGATAGCGAAAACTATATTCAACAATAAAAGAACTATTGGGGGAATCATCATCCCTGACCTCAAGTAGTATTACAGAGCAGTCGTCATAAAAACTGTATGGTATTGGTACAGAGGCAAGCAGACAGATTGGTGGAATAGAATTGAAGACCCAGAAATGAACTCAAACACCTATGGTCACTTGATCTTTGAAAAAGGAGCTAAAACCATCCAATGGAAAAAAGATAGCATTTTCAACAAATGTGCTGGTTCAACTGGAGGTCAGCATGTAGAAGAATGCAAATTGATTTATTCTTATCACCCCATACAAAGCTTAAGTCCAAGTGGATGAAGGACCTCCACATCAAACCAGACACACTCAGACTAATAGGAAAAAAAAGTGGGGAAGAGTATCGAACACACAGGCACTGGGGAAATTTTCCTGAGCAAAACATCAGTAACTTATACTCTAAGATCAAGAATCAACAAATGGGATCTCTTAAAGCTGCAAAGCTTCTGTAAGGCAAAGGACACTGTCATTAGGACACAACAGCAACCAACAGATTGGAAAGATCTTTACCAGTCCTATATTTGATAGAGGGCTAATAGCTAAAATACCCAAAGAATACACAAAGTTAGACTCCAGAGAGCCAAATAACCCTATTAAAAAATGGGGTACAGAGCTAAACAAAAAATTATCAGCTGAGGAATGCCGAATGGCTGAGAAGCACCTAAAGAAATGTTCAACATCCTTAGTCATCAGGGAAATGCAAATCAAAACAACCCTGAGATTCCACCTCACACCAGTCAGAATGGCTAAGACCATAAACTCAGGTTACAACAAATGCTGGCAAGGATGTGGAGAAAGAGGAACTCTCCTCCTTTGTTGGTGGGATTGCAGACTGGTACAACCACTCTGGAAATCAGTCTGGAGGTTCCTCAGAAAATTGGACATTGAACTACCTGAGGACCCAGCTATATCTCTTCTGGGCATATACCTAAAAGATGCCCCAACATATAACAAAGACAGGTGCTCCACTATGTTCATAGCAGCCTTATTCATAATAGCCAGAAGCTGGAAAGAACCCAGATGTCCTTCAACAGAGGAATGGATTCAAAAACTGTGGTACATCTACACAATGGAGTACTACTCAGCAATCAAAAACAATAATTTCATGAAATTCATAGGCAAATGGATGGAACTAGAAAATATCATCCTGAGTGAGGTAACCCAATCACAGAAAAACGCACTTGGTATGCACTCATTGATAAGTGGCTATTAGCCCAAAAGCTCGAATTACCCAAGATGTAATCCACAGACCACATGAAACTCAAGAAGGATGACCAAAATTTGGATGCTTCCACTCCTTCTTAAAAGGAGGAACAAAGATATCCATAGGAGGGGACATGGAGGCAAAGTTTAGAGCAGGGACTGAAGGAACGGCCATTCAGAGCTGCCCCACATGTGGCCCATATATCTACAACCACCAAAACTAGATAAGATTGATGAAGCTAAAAAGTGCATGCTGACAGGAACCGGATATAGATCTCTCCTGAGAGACACATCCAGAGCATGTCAAATACAGAGGTGAATGCTAGCAGCAAACCACTGAACTGAGAACAGGACCCCCTTGGGGGAATTAGAAGAAGGATTGAAAGAGCTGAAGGGGCTTGCAACCCCATATGAACAACAATGCCAACCAACCAGAGCTCCCAGGGACTAAACCACTACCCAAAGACTGTACATGGACAGACCCAGGGCTCCAACTGCATATGTAGCAGAGAATAGCCTTGTTGGGGCACCAGTGGAAGGGCAAGCCCTTGGTCCTACCAAGGTTGGACCCCCAGTGCAGGGTAATGTAGTGGGGGAGGGCAGTAAGGGGGAGTAGATAAGGGGGAATACCCATATTGGGGAGGGAGAAGGGAAAGGAGGCTTATGGACAGGAAACCGGGAAAGGCAATAATATTTGAAATGTAAATAAAGAAATATATCCAATTTAAAAAAAAAAAAAAAAAGAGCAGGGCCCATAACAGGTGAGAAGAGAAACATGGAGGAAAGTGTTCACCAGGGAGACCAGGAAGGATCCCTCTGCCTCCAGAGGTACTTACTATTAGCAAAATTATCCTCCCACCCATCACCACCACTCTTTGGAAAGATTTTCCTATATTAGAAGCTCTCACAACTCTGGCTGAATTTATATTCAGTTTGTAGAAGTATATACTTCATATGTCTTTAAAAATCCCATTCCTTTAGTTATTGGTACAGGTTTGGGTGGGTATTTTATTTTGGCTTGTTTGTATCAAGTAGCCCAGGCTAGCCTCGGATTTACTATACAGCAAAGGATGACCTTGAACTTCCGATGTCTTGCCTCCACCTCCTTAGTGATTGGGTTACAATTTGTGCACCGTCACATTCTGTACAGAATGTACACAGAGCTCTGTGTACACTGGGCAAGCTCTCCCCCAACTGAGCTGCTTCCCCAAGCCCTGAGTCATCCTGTTTTCCTTTTGTAACCCAAACTGACCTTGAAATCTCAGCAATTCTTCTGCTTCAGCCTCTTGAGTGGCAGGCTGAGGGGTGAGCATCCAATCTGTACCACAATGCACCACTGAGATGCAGCTGGGCTTTCATTAGCAAAATCTGAGGGCTAAATGGAGCCATCTGGAGGCTAATCCTTCTGGTTTCCCACACCATCCTACCACCCTCAATCTCTTCTAGCTCTTACACTCCTGTTCTGATGGCAGTGTTGCCAACACATTCAACTCAGTTCTTAGGGAAAGCACTCTCCTTCCCCTCTCCTTTTTCAGCGCCCGGAATCAGGCACATACCAGCACACATGCAAAGCAAGCTGCATTACCCACCTTCTTCATTCATTATTCATCAATTTTCCCAATAACAAAATTATTTCATTTCAAAGCCTTGGGCACGTGTGAGTCCGTGAGGCTTGGGCACAGTCCCAGCCATCTCTTGGTGAGACCTGACATACAGAGAGCCAGCTGCCTGGAAGCTCAGAAGCCGCAGGCCACTCTCAGGCCTCAGTTCTCTATATTGGCAAGTGGGGCTACTTGAGAGAACTCCCACGGGAGCTACAATGGCCAAGAATGTGGAAAAGTTGCCCAGGCTGAGACAGCCAGGAGAGACGTCTCCAGTGAGAGTTGTTCACTAGCTCTGCGTGTCAACGCTGCTCCCAGCTCCTACCACTGCACATGCTAAGAGGCCAGGAAAGAGAGTATAAGATGTTTGATCATAGCAACTGAACAAGACAGTATCCAGGGCCATACTCCCTGGCTGGATCTTCCTTCCTTCTCTGGGTTTAGTGTTTAACACTGTGTGGCACCTAGTCCCACCATTAGCCCCTGTCTGTATTCCTAGATGAGAGTTTCCCTAGAGGGATACAGTAACTGACTACATAGGTGACTCTGGCCAGGTCACCCACACAGCATCAAAGAGAAAGCCATCGAAGAGACAGAAAGCTGGACGAACAGTTTCATGGAGAAACTGATCTCTGACACACGGCTCTCGCACTCACAGTTCACCTAGTTCTCGAGCTGAGAGGAATGTCGAAGATCATGTTGGCTAATGTCCTTGTCATACAGGTGAAGGCTACATCCAAAGCCACCAGTGACAGCTGAGGGTACCTCGACTCCATCGTTTGATCACAGCTTCCACACATTCAAGTGTAACAAGATTAGGAAGTATGGCCTGTTGGAGGAAGTGTGTCACTGGGGGTGGGTGGGCTTTGAGGTTTCAAAAGCCTGTGCCAGACAGACTCAGTCTGTCTATGTGTGCTCTCTCTCTCTCTCTCTCTCTCTCTCTCTCTCTCTCCATCTTCTCTCTCCCCCCCACACTCTGCCTGTGTATCAGGATGTAGCTCTCAACTACTTCTCCTGCACCAATCCTGCCATGCCTGTGACCATGCTCCCCACCATGATGATAAGGGACTTAAACCTCTAAAACTGTAAGCAAGCCTCCAGTTAAATGTTTTCTTTTACTAGAGTTGCCTTGGTCATGGTGTCTCTCCACAGCAACAGAACAGTGACTAAGACACCTACCCATCCACAAGCTCCTTCCTCTCCCCTCTATTTTACATGTTCGATTTTGAAAGGCGTGCCTCACAGGCAAGGGCTCCTTTGTGCCTTGTCCATCACACTCAGCCTGCTCACTGACTCCATCCCTATGGCTGTGAACCACAGCGGCTTCTCTGTAGATCAGGCATGCGGACCTCCATGGTGGGAGGTGGGGGATGTTAGGTGTGTGCGTGGGGCATCACAACAGCTTCCTGTGGCCTCGGCAGAAGCAATATAATCACTGAAAGGGCAGTCTCCTTCGCCGCTTTCAGGGGTTACCACCAAGGTCGTAGTGGGGCTTTTGTGATGTTGTCAACAAGCCCAATAAACTCCCTGGTTCACCAGGCTAGACTCGGGTGGAGTGGTCACTCACTCGGTGACTCTGGTCCTGTCACTCGGTGTCCTTGATGGAGTGCGTGGAGGTTTGCTCACCTTTGTCCCAGTAAGAGTTAGAAGAAGGGGTTGGGGATTTAGCTCAGTGGTAGAGCGCTTGCCTAGCAAGCGCAAGGCCCTGGGTTCGGTCCCCAGCTCCAAAAAAAGAAAAAAGAAAAAAAAAAAAAGTTAGAAGAAAACCAGGGTTTCCTGCACTTCTGCCACAGAACTTTCACCAATGTGCCGCCTATCCAGAGAACTCATATTAGCATGCATGTGGGTGCACACAGCATGTGTATGCACACACACACACACACACATACACACGTGCACACACACATGTGCACATACATACACATACACACACGTGTACACACATTTACACATGCACACATGCACACACACACACACACACACACACACACACACACACACACACACACCAGAGGGCTCACCATTCCATAGGGCCAGCCACTTTATATTGTCTACCCCATTTCAGAGCACCAGAGACAACACAGTATGTGTCAGGGTCTAGTTACTGCACGCATCATGGGCCTCGGACATTTGCAATTTGGGGGGCTGGAGAGATATCTCCATGGTTAAGAGCATTCACTGATCCTGCAGAGGCTGTAGGTTTGGTTCCCAGGCCCACATAGTAGGTCACAACTCTGTAACTCCAGTTCCAGGGGGTCCTATTCTTCTTCGACTTCCTTGGGCATTAGGTATGCACACAGTGCACATTCACGCATGCAAGCAAACCACTCATTCACATAATCAAATCTTTTAAAATTAAAATTAATTAGTTACAAAAATAAAACACACTTTTCCAAGCTCACATAGACGGGAAGAACAGAGGCACCTACCCACATCTTGGAGCATGGAACCGACATGCTACCTTAATACAAATGGCCAAAGAGCTTGACAGCTAGAAGACCATCCACATGGTAACTTTAGGTTCCAGCTCCTAGAAATATGGAAAAGTAAGTGTCTGATGTCTTATACCACCCAGTTCATGGGGCTTCATGTAGCAGCTGCAGGAGACTTACAGAGTGGGAACCACAGTCAGAGGCCACCAAGGTCTTGCAGGAGCCCTGGGCCTGCTACACTGTCTCTTAGCAACTGCTTCTAGAGGCTGGGCAAGGATGGGATACAAAGCCTGGACTCTGGCAGCCTAGCAGGCCACCTATCCCAACACACTACTTAAACAGACAGTGAAGTGATTGATTCGTTGAGGTCACATTGGGGAAGGGGACAAAAGAAGGGGGGTCTGGTGACCTTGAAAGAGATTCTTGAAAGCTGCTTAAAAAAAAAAAAAAAAGACTCTTTGCTTAAACCTGCAACGCAGTATGGAGGCCTGGCACCTCTGCCTTTGTCAGTGTGTCTGTCTCCTTTACTTGATCACCTCTGCAGGAGGACAAGCTAATCTCTGGAGGAGAGCCTGTCTAATATCTCCCTTCAAAGCTGAAGTCATGGGACTGAGTCATCTTGTTCTGAGCGAACTGCCAGAAGTATATTTGGACACGTTTGTCCTTTTAAAACATCAGGATTCATTGGGTTATGCTAAATTCACTAGCTCTTTCAGTCACCTTGGAATCTAAGGAGAACAAGGCTGCTGGCCAGATACCCCATCCCCACTGCAGATGAGGGCAGTTTTCCACAGTGGTCACACTGGAGCAGAAATGATCATTTAGAGGGCAAGCTACCCGGCAGGGCTAGAGTTAAGGTGCTGATGGGCAGGATCACAATCTCTTCGGAACTGTTTGATTATGTATCCTTTCCCTCACTGCTGGAGGTCTTCTTTCTTGTTGGTTCTTCTTGAAGCAGCGGAGGGGAGGGGGAAGAGCCTATGCAGAGGGTAAGACTTTGTAAGATGGGGGGCGGGGGTTGCTGTATAATAAAAGTTTACTTATCCCAGTTACTATGCTACTGCAGCTAACCTGCCCTCTGCGTTCCTCTGAGGCCAGAAATTGCAGTCTCTGGCACTTAGCACCTCTTCCTAAAACAGCAAAGGATTAACTACATAGCCTCTGTCCTATCTCAACAGGAACTGCTGAGCTCTAACTTTCGGCCTGCTTAGTCAGAAGTTGCAGGAAGAAAAGGGAACACTTAGAAAAGTGATTATAAGGTTTGTTACTAAGTTGTAAAAAGTCTTCTTATGAAAGCCCCAGCTGAGGGGAAAAGCAGAAAGATCCTAAGGAGAAGGGAAAAAAGGTTCTAACAGGGAAAAAGAAGCTCCTCCTCTCTGCCCTCAGTACTTAAACATCTTTCATAATACATGATCACATGTTACAAAGTTTATTGCAGGTTCATACAAAAAAAATCAAATCATAAATTAGAATAGAAGTTTACAACAGTGAATGTTTGCATGCATATCCATCAGGAGTAATTATCTGGCTAACCATTCATCACCTGTCACAGCTCCACAGGTTCCCTGAAGGATTAGAACCATAACTAAGTTATTAGTGAAGTTTTGTATAAGTAAACCCAGTCAATATTTTATCCTCTGTCCTAGCACCTATAATAAATCATTAGTTCCCCTTTTATGACCTTTGGTTAATTATTTTACAACCTCTTGGAATGTGCTTTGAGTAGGAGAAAGTCTGGTTACCATCTAAGAGCAATTAATTGGTGACACTTGGGAAGACTGGCAGAGTTCTCACTGCAGTTTTGACTGACAGAAAAAGACTTAATAGCAGTTCCACTATAAAAGAGCTTAATAATCACGTTATAATTTTAGGAATTCTTATAGGATCATAACAAGACTTAAGAAGTCATCTATTTGTCTATATAGCATCACTATAAGACAGTACATCTTTGTAGATCTGCATAGATCTGCTCCAAACGGATGTGCTTTTACTTAATGATTGTTATATATGTTTAATAATAACAGGAAAGGCCTTTTAATAGTAGGAATCTTTCCTAAAATGAATCCCTTACAGCCTTGCTTAATAAGGGCAAACCAGTCACAGATTATATGATAATCCGAGGCTGGCCATCTCAGGATGATCACCTGCTAGTTATTAGCTTGTCCTGTTATGGCTCCTGACACCTCACCTGCCCAAATTCATCCTCTATTTGGACCTGAAGCGCATGTCAGTACCCCAAAGACAGACACACACCCCCCTCATGATATCTGTCTGATTGCTCTCAGTATGTGCCCAGATTCCTCACCTCCATGTTTGAGAACCTTTGCCCACCTTCAGCAGGAATCCTATCAGGGTGAAGTAGAAAGAACTCCCTCCTCCATGTTTCGATTCTAGTAAGTTCCTTCTACATCCCTGCTCTTTGCTAATAGACCTCCACCTGACTGTGGTGTGTTAGAACAGAGTCTGCCTCCATTGGAGCAAGGACTGTGGATACAGCTTAGTGGTATAGCACTTGCCTAGCATGTGCAAAGCTATGTTCAATCTTGACACTGTAAAAGAAATCTGAGGCAAAGCCCCATTTCTCCTATTACAACAGTTCCTGCCTAAAACCTGCCTTCTCACTCTACTCTTTATCTCTGGCTTTGTTTAAAAATGCTTGCACACACACACCCACACACCCACAAACACAAACGCATTTGCTCACCCTTCACAACCCAACCCTGCTTCCAGATAGAAAACAGGATCCCAGGGGTATACAGTCTGACTCCAGTCCTCAACAAAAGGAAGACTCTTGGTGGTAAACCTGTCTACAGAGCATATCAGTGCCTACCCTGGGGGTTGCCAGCTGTGACGAGGAGGGTGGCTCTTTTTCCTCTACCCTTCCTTCCCTGAATAATTCATTCTCAAACCACACTGAGTTTCAGTACAGAGTGTGGGGAGAAGGCTTGAGCAGGCCTGGTGTGGGAAGGGGAACTGTTCAAAAGCCAAGTTCAGTTCAGGAGTGTCTAAGCCACAAATCCGTTCACTGTTCACTGTCGGGAATCAACCTAATCGCACACAGGCACACAGAATGCTCTCTCAGGGCCACTGGATAACTTGTTTCCATTTCTTGACTTGGTTTGGGCTCATCTTGGTTGAGCACACTTCTCAAGTGCCTGGTCCCCCCATTTTTGTTTTTTTCCTATGGTTCTGCCTCAAGACTTACCACTTCTTGTTCACTTCCTCAGCCTGACATCCTGGGCCCCTCTCACTGTCCACAGACTTCTTTCCTGGAGGTCTTGCTACAAGTCCCCTCCTCCGAAGCCTCCCACTTGTGCAGAACCTGTGCTCCTCTTTGCTTGTCTGACCCTGGATTGGAACTCGCTGGACTCCTATGCAGCTTCTCCAACAGACAGAGTCTGGGGGACAGTCTTAGGCGTGAAACACTGCTGGAATACACAAAAGAGTCACACCCAGGAAGAGCTGCCTCAACAGCTGTGGGTCTAGGGAAGTTGGCCTTGGTTGAATAGCCACAGAGATCCAAAGCAAGAGCCACTAAGCCACCAAGCTTGTGGGATCTTAAACCTCAGGTGGGGGCCACCTCACTCTCAGTTGGGGCCTTCTGCTCTTGGGCTTCTTGATGTTGGTACGAACCTCAGAAAAGAGAGTACTACATTACCAGTTCCAGGACTGGCCATCAGAATGGTGTGCCGTCAGCTCTTGGCCAGGGCCTGCCAAAGGTGTGTCCCTTAGCCCTTCTTTGCACCCAGCTCGTCTCACGCTTCTTTCTCGGTAACGCAAAAGTTTCCTCTCTCCCTGTATAGCTTGTGGGAAGTACTGCTCACTGAAGCCTTACTATGAAGTACTCTCTCGTCATTTCCTTCCTACAAAAATTACCTGTCTTTTGAGAGCCATGGGTGTGACTGGGAAGGGTAAAGTACAGTTCTCTTCAGAGGTAATCGATTACCAATAATACAATCACATGTGACAAGAACTATCAAAAGGGCCTCAAGTGTCTCCTCCAAATACAACCCTGAGAACCGTTCTGGACATATCAGCCAGTTTTGCTCTATGGCACGAGGTGGACTCTGGCCTGTCCCTACAGATGGAATGCCATGATTTACTGAGTAAAGGAAGGTTAGGAGAGCAGCACAGTAGTAGCAGAGGGCTGGAACCAAGAGCAGGGTAATTGAAGGTCATCTGCAAGCTGATCAAGGACCCTACCTGTACCCAAGAAGGTCCCTGCTAACTCACCCCATTCACCAAGGGCAATGAACTCACAAGGACATCAACAAAGACCTGCTGAGCAATCAACCACTCTCTTGGATAGGAGCAAAGCATGGGAGGGCGCCATGGGTGCGCCCTTCTGTAGAAAATGAACCAGTTCACAGTACTACACTCTATAGCTTCCTCCCTTTACAGCCCTGCTAAAAACCAAAACAAACATGCAACAGGGTGCCAGGCGAGGCGGCTCTCCCCAGGATGCTGCCTTCAGTAGAGGCTCTCTCTGTAACAGGGAGTGTGAGGGAGCAAAATCACCCCAGGAGGCCTGCTGCATTTCAGCTCCATTCCTGAGCCCCCCACAGGTCGAGATTTACACTATATAACTAAGCCACAGTGCCAGGAGATTCATTGTGGTCCTGCTCTGACTAGGAGCAGTGAGCTAGGTAAAGCATAAAGGGCTGCCTGGGGACTCATATGCTTGCCTCTCAGGAGGAAAGTAGAGGACGGTGACCCTGGCTCCAGACTCCCTGGGCTGCAAAGACATTCCTCTAAGAGCTGAGGTATTCCTCTAAGAGCTGAGGTTTAGAGGGACTGTCTGGCACTCTAGTGCAAATGAAATAGTCTATTCCCCAGCAGGGAAAAGCAAGAGGCTGGGCTGCCCTGTGGCCACCACTGTTTTCTTCTTTCCTTTTCACAGAAAATGGTTTTCCCTGCTATAGCACTGGCTAATAAGAGAAGACTTCACACCTCCATTGATTAAGACCATGCTTCAGTTGTCTCACTGAAAGGTGGCTGTTCCTGTTTCTTCAGAGGCTTGTGCTGAACCCGGAATGAGACCCAATTCTGTCAGCGGCCAGCTCTATGACCTGGTCAGACTAGGGTGGTTCCCTGTGACTGGGCAGGCACATCTTGCTCACCTGCTCTGCTTTTCCACAGGCTACAATGTGTCAACATACTCCAAACTCACATGCTCTGCTTTTCCACGGGTTACAATGTGTCAACATACCCCAAACTCTCCTCCTACCGACAGAGACCATGACACCGGATTTTTCCCATTTTTAATCGAGGCCCCAGATCATACCTTCCAAATTCCAGGTATGTCAAAGGTACGTTAGATTTTAAAAGTCTCGTTTAATAATAATTTCCTTCCCTACTGCCCACATAAGGAAGAGCTGAAACAATTTTTACAGATAAATGATTGACAAACAGATCACAAGCTCCAATAAGTCATGTCTTTCATGGCCTCAAGGCATTTAGAGTCCCCTTGTTAAACAGTGCTACATAGGAAGTCCAACAAAGGCAAGATATTATGGGATGCCCACTGTACCGTGTACACCATTATCTATCCAGTAAGCACTTACTGTGGAACCAGTATAAACGAGGCACACACTAAGTGTGTGAATGTGATTGCCAAGTGCCTGTGTCATGCATATACTTAAGTAGCAGCCTGAAAAGGCCAGCCAAGGTACACCTTGTGAGAGAATAAAAAGGTTTGTCCCAGCCAAAATGAGAAGAGTCACCCAAGGAGAAAGAAAGAATTCTAATTGTCCAGAGAAAGTTCCCAAATGGTGTCGGAAAGGTGTTGGTTTTACAGTTTTACTGAAAGTAAAGTAGGGGAAAGGGTTGGGCATGTGGCTCAGTGATAGTGTGCTTGTGTAGCAGGAGCCCTGGATTCTGTCACCAGCACTGCTGCAAAAAATAAAAAGCAGGGTCTCCTGTTCACTGTCAAGTATGGTGGGGCTTACCTATAGGTAAGTTGAGGATTAAGAGTTGGTAGGAGACTGGGCTGCCTATCAAGTTAAGGGCAAGTCTACAGGGCTTATTTTTTAAACAAACTTACATTTAAAAGGGTCAAGAAGGGACATAGAGCTGTGAAGAGCGACTTGAGAACCTCACAGGTAATTACACATCTCAGCCAACAGCCGAGCAGGAAAAGGCTTTAGATGGTTGTATTCCTAACCTTTATGGCATCCAAGTCTCCAGAAACCTGCCTAACTGGATCTCTTGTATTTCCACAGATTGAAGAATTTGTGACTTTTTCTTCAAAAATTTAAAAACATATTTCAGTGCTTGCCTGCGTGGATGTCTGCGCACCACCTGCATGCCTGGTGTCCACAGAGCTCAGACGATGCTGTCAGATCACCTGGAACTGGAATAGACGGTTGTGAGCTGCCATGTGGGTGCTGGGAACGAATTCGGGTCCCCTGGGAGAACTTCAATTGTTTTTAACATCTGAACCATCTCCAGACTTCTAGTTGTTGGGTTCAGAGTGGAAGCCAAGAAAACTCGATTCAGAAACAGAAGCTTAAAAATGAAAACTTTATTTTTTGAGTGGTCAGTGATGCGGCCAGCTCTGGATCTGAATCGCATTTCTGAAGGAAGATTGTACATTTTTAAAAGATGGGAACTGCAATGTTTTCCAATTGTATTTTGATGTTAAGTGTTAAGCAAGGGAGTACCTGTTGGAGACTAGGTCATATCCAGGGCACTAGGCTTCAAGGTCCTTAATTCCTTCTCCTAGACCTTAGGTCCTGAGCGCAGAGTGACAAGGGGACAAAGGAGTGGGCCAGCTGAATGTAGTTAATCAAGGCATAACAGAGAAGTGGTTATATATGTTTTACAACTTATGCACCTTGGTTTAGATAACAACAAGTTCTACATTCTTTACCAGTTAAAAGACAATTAAGAAAATATTTGGAGAAGTGGGATAGGTGTTCATTCCTAGGCCTGGGAATATGAACTTGTTTGACCCTGCCAGCAAGATTAAAGAAGTTGTCATTGAGATAACTGGACTTTCCTTACAAGTTGTATCTGAGATATCCAGACTCACTGTTTACAACAGAAGCTGTTCAGCTCTAAAGAAGTCCCCAGCTCCCCTAGGGCCCAGGAACTTGAATTTAGTTTCTCTCTGTGCTTAAAAGGAGTCTGAAAATGAAATGGTAGTACTTAGAATAAGTTTCTTCTGCTTGTTCCCAACATAGTGACATTTTCCATCCTTCTTTATTTCCCATTTTTGACCAAAATCTTCTTAAAGGTTAAAAGAGCTGAAGGTCTCACATCCCTAAAAAGGTTCATTTTCAGTGGTCATGCCCCACAGGAAAGAGGAGACTTCGGTTAGAAGGCCAGGATCAAATGTGTGGGTGGCAACAGACATGCAGGTAGCTGAAGTCATAAACCTGTCCAGGGTTGAAAATGGAGGAAGATTTTTGCCATCTGTTAGGATCTGGTAAAAGTTAGGACCAATTAGAATTGAGTGCCACCTTGTAGGGTTTTGGTGGATGAGGACATCAATCAGAAACACTTTCTGAGGATGGTTTGTTTCTTCAAAAAGTCCGGTCAAATTTTATCCTGGGGAATTTAAGCTGATGGGTTTAGGATAAACCAAAGGTCTCAATTAAACATTGCTTCCATTGGTTCCTTGTCTTCTTCATTCAGTCTAATTTTGACTGGCATGCGTTTTATAAAACTATCAGCTTGTTCATTAATGATTTGGAAAGCCTTACAGAGTCTAATAGTGTTCATTCAACAGTTACTTTAAAATCTTTACTAAGATAAGCAGAGCCAGGAAGAGCAGCCCTGCAGACTAAAGAGGCAAAGCTTCTTAGATGAGCCTGAGGCAGCCATGATACTTCCGGTTCCTGTTTTCCGGTTCCTGGACGTCTGGTGGGTGGGGTACTTCCGGTCTTTCTCCCGAGGGCATGGAGTCATCCTGGTCTTCACTGGGAGGCAGCCTGGGCTCTGCAGAGCCGCAGCTGCAGCGTTTCATGGAAGCAGAGGTGCAGAAGCAGCGGGTGCAGTTGCTCATCCACCACATGACGGAGCTCTGCTGGGAGAAGTGCATGGACAAGCCCGGGCCCAAGCTGGACAGCCGGGCTGAGGTCTGCTTGGTGAACTGCGTCGAGCGCTTCATCGATACGAGCCAGTTCATTTTGAATCGACTGGAGCACACCCACAAGGCCAAACCGTTCTTCTCACAAAACCTTTCTGACTGATCTTAATGTTTCCCTCTTTGAAAAAGGAAGGTAAGTGGGGAAATGGAGAGCTTTGAGGGGATGGTGATGGAAACAACACGGAGGGGGACATCTTGTCATCTAAGATTAGGAAAGATTAAGTGTGTGCGTGTGTGTGTGTGTGTGTGTGTGTGTGTGTGTGTGTGTGTGTGTGTGATGAGTGCAGTGCCGGTGTGTGTGTGTGTAAAAGATTAATTACTCTGCGTGTGTGTGTGTGTGTGTGTGTGTGTGTGTGTGTGTGTGTGTGTGTGTGTGTGTGTGTGATGAGTGCAGTGCCCATGGACGCCAGAAGAGGGCTTCAGATTCCTGGAGCTGGAGTTACAGGTCGCTCCGGGGGACCAGGAAGTGCTCCTGGCCGCTAAGGCATCTTGCCAGCCCTTGGGTTGTGTTTTAAATATAATATTGTGAAAGTGATTCACAGATGAATGAGAGCTGCATTAGGCAGATATGAGACCCGGATCCTCAGAAGGTCCCCTTAGCCGCTGACACTGATAGTAGAACTGCTTTCCATAATTTGGAACCACACAGGTAAACTCCTATGTGTGTGAGTTCATTTTAGATATTTTATTAGGGCTTATTAGGTGAAGCCAGACTTAATGACACATGCCTTTTATCCTAGCACCGGGGAGCAGATAGACTGCAAGTTTGAGGCCAATCTTGGCTATATAGTAAGATACTGTTCTTCTTAAGAATGTCTTAAGAAATCAAAAGTATCACTACAATTGTCTTAGTTAGGGTTTCCATTGCTGTAAAGAGACACCATGACCAAGGCAACTTTTATAAAGGACATTTAATTGGGGCTGGCTTACTGGTTCCGAGGTTCTGTCCATAATCATCATGACTAGAAGCATGGCAGCATCCAGGAAGGCATGGTGCTGGAGGAGCTAAGAGTTCTACATCTTGCTCCAAAGGCAAACAGGAGAAGACTGGCTTCCAGGCAGCTAGGAGAACGGTCTCAAAACCCATGCCCCCACACACTTCCTCCAACAAGGTCACACCCACTCCAACAAGGCCATATCTAACAGTGCCACTTCCTGGGCCAAGCATATTCAAACCGCCACAATAATTATGACTGACAGCTTATGAGAAAAGGGAAGGGAGGAGAGAGGAGACAGGAGTGAAGGAAACAGCTGAGGGAGAGTAATTCAACATCTGACTGAGGCCCTTTGTTTGGTGGTGTCCAGGGCTGGGAATAAAACATTCACAGGATGTTCATACCCTTCAGTAGGTTCTTTCCTTCCCCTGACTTATCAGGTATCTGTCCTACAGTGTCCTCTCAAAGCAGAACAGGCAGTCCGAGACTCCGTGGGCCTTTTTAAATAAGGGAAGTCTGATGAACTTCATTCTCACTACTAGACTGTGCTAGGTAGGTAATATGCTCCGTCTATATGGCAGGGTGCACAAAGTTTCAAGATGTACCTTTAAAAATATAAAGTTTTGTGTAGTTTCAGGGAGAGGGCACGCCTGGTGCTTATTATTATAGGATCGACTTATGAGATTATTTTGACTGATGCAAGAAAACTATCTGTGAGGTTTGAAAAATAAAACATGCCTCTAAAGCAAACCTTTAGCTTCCAGAATTCTTTCCATTGTCTCCACAGCCTTTTGTTGGAAGACACAACCTGTTGGGCTTATAGGTACAGGGGGGTGGGCAGAAGGGAGGGAAATAGATAAATAGATAGATAGATAGATAGATAGATAGATAGATAGATAGATAGACAGACAGGCAGGCAGGCAGGCAGGCAGACAGACAGACAGACAGACAGACACACACAGAGAGACAGACAGACACACACAGAGAGAGACAGACAGGCATCAGAATAAAGGAGCTTTACTATGGACAACCTTTTTTAAAGTCAGGATCTTACTTGCTATGTAGCTGCCTGACTGGCCTGGAATTCACCATTGACCTTGAACTTGGAGCAGATCCTCTATCTCAGTATCCTGACCACTGGGAACATGGGCATGTACCACTATGTCTGGCTTGGTTATTTCTTAAGAAGTCAAAAGAATTTATCATTACAATTATAACTGAGAGCTTTCAAGATGTATCTGACTCCAGGAATCTCGTACCATTTGGAATAAGTAATAATAATAATGTAGCATTATTATTATGTATTGTTATTATACAGATACAAGTCTTTTGAACTTTCAGATGCCCTCTAGAGATCTCAATGTTTTTAGAATGTGATTTGGAGATAATCTGTTTAAAAGAGAGGAGTTTAAGATAATTGTGACCTTGGTTAATCCTTTATTCAGTCACAAAATGGGAGGCCTATAAGATGGCTCAGCGGGTAAAGGTGCTTGCCACAGGAGCCTAGCAACCTTCATTTGATCCTTGGAGCCCACATAAAGAGACTAGAGAGAACTAAGTCCACGGACTTGTCCCCTGACCTCTGCGTGTGTGCTGTGACAGCATACTCTCAGAACAACAATAAATAAGTCATTAAAAATTCAAGGAAAATGAATTTGAACCGAAGCTTAGCTCCTTCAAGATTGAGAAACCCCTTCAGTAATCAGGAGGGAAGAGGGCACAGGGCTCTCTTGTCCTTGTTTTCCAGCTGTTACTGAGATCGGGTGGGAGACAGGATTTAGTAAACAGAGTTCGGCTTATTTATAACTTGGGCCAGAACTGGGAGGGGAGAGGTTCTAACTTCTCACTGCTGTGTCTGCAGCAGGGTTGGAGGGAACAGAGAAAGAGCTAGGGATACGTGAGAAGGCTTAGCCGTGAGGTAAGCCAGGAGAGGCTGCCAGGGCTGTTCTCACATGCGAACGGGATTCCCTAGAGAAAGTTTCCTTCTTTCAGATCCCTGTTCCTTAGGGCTTCAGAGGCCGAGCCAGTGCAAGACTGATGAGAAAAATCCCGAAATCATCTGTGCCTGAAGGAAAACAACACACCTGGAGAGGATGGAGTCAGGAGACGCCGATCTCTGTCAAGTCACCGTGCACAAGAGCCTCTTCCACGGGGGACGGAGACAGGGCTCATCAGTGAAGAGACTTGTTACTCAACCGTTCTTACCCCAGTCAGTTCTGGCTGATTCAACACCCTCTCCTGACCTCTGGGGCATTCTAGTCACATGGCACACTTACATTCACATAACAGCGTGGAAAGATGGCTCAGTGAGGAAGAGTACCGCTTGCCCTTCCAGAGGACCCACATTAATTCCCCAGCAACCACACGGTGTCTCACAGCATCTATAACTCCAGTTCCAGGGGATCCGACACGTTCTCCCCTCCTCTGGCATTCACAGGCACTGCACGCACGTGGCGAACAGACCTGCGTGCAGGTAAAATATCCGTGCACACAAAATACAAATGAAGGTGAAAACACTGAACATATAAAATAAATATTTGAAGAAAGGAACCTGTTCTTTGTAACCTATCAGCTTTGGGTAGGACTGACACAAGGGTCTCCATTTTTCCTCCCTCCCTCCCTCCCTCCCTCCCTATGTGTGCTCGTCTTGTTTGACAGCTTCATCCCTCATCTCTGAACAGTTTTCTCTGAAGACATTGCTGGTCAACCGTCCTGTGTTTTAGTCTTGATCACTTGGTGCCGGGGTGAGATTTGTCCAGGATGGTGTGATCCAATCCTGTGTTGGGGAGGAAGTGGCTGGCAGTTAGTTTTAGTTTAAAAGGAGGGGCTGAGTTCACACACTGGAGTCCATGTTCAAGTTGAATTTTGCTTCTCTCATGCTCTATTTACATCCCAGCCTCATGTACTCCTTAGTAGGCAACTCTTGCAAAATTTTACTCCTATTAGCGCCTTCAGCTGTGTTCTCTACTTTCCGATCCTATAATCTGTTGATCTTTGCCTGTGTGTGTGTGTGCAGACCATGTGTGCACATGTGTGGTTGGCTTGGCTTGCAAGTGTCTGTTCAGTACCTACAAAGGCCAGCAGAGAGGGCTGGGTGTCGGCACTGGAGGTGCAGGTGGCTGTGAGTCTTCTCTTGGGTTCTAGGAATCAAACCCAGGTCATCTGGAAGAGCAGCCAGCGTCTTGACTGCTCAGCCCTCTGTCCTTGTCAGCTTAGCCACACAGGAGTCTCTCAAATCAAAATTAGCACTTTCTTGGCCTGGCGTGGGAGCACATGCCTGTAGTGCCAGCAGGCAGGAGGCAGAGCAGGGGGAGGGGCGGTATTGAGTTTGAATACAGTTCAGGCAACTTGCTTTCAGGATGGCTTGGGCCGCAGAGCAAGAATCACCTCAAAATATATCCCCATGTTTATAACGTCCTTTATAAAACACACATGTTCCTCTGACACACACACACACACACACACACACACACACACACACACACACACACACACACCAGAGAGGGGAGGAGAGATAGCGAGAGAAAAAGGGGGTGGGAGAGAGGACCTTGCAAGAGGGATTTTAGAGTCTGTGGGTGTTAGCATTCTGTCTAAGCTCCACCCCACAGTTACCTGGCAACAGCCAGGTGTTCCTGACTCACTGTAAAAAGTGCTATTGTCCCCTCCTCTCTCTTTTGCTCTCTTGCTCTTGCTCTGTCCTTTTGCCCCTTATTCCACTTCCCCCCCAGTCTCTCTCCATGTGCTCATGGCCAGCCTCTACCCCCCCCCACCCCACCTTTCTCTGCCTCTGCTACCCTCATGACTCCCCTTCTCGTGCCCTGAATAAACTCTTATTCTACACTGTACCATCGTGTGGCTGGTCCCTCAGGGGGAAGGGATGCCTCAGCATGGCCCCCTCCCTCATACCTGACTACACCTCCCTAGAACATACCCCCCTCTTTTTCTTTTTATAAACACATCAATGGGGCCAATCCTGGAACTGTAGATCGAATGCCTTTGTGGTTTTGTTACCAATAAAGTAGAAAACAACTGGGTCCTTGGGCGACGCAGCTAAAGTTAGGGATGCCCCTGAGCTCCAGAATGAAGTGGGGACCAGAGGGGAGGTTAAGAAGCTTGAAAAGAGTCCAGGTAAGAATCTCCATCTTACAGGAGGCCAGGTGGGCAGACGACTGGGAGAACTGGCTGCCCGGGTCTTTGTGTATTGTGCCTTTTTAAAAAATCTTTGTAGGTTAAGGTGGAATCAGGGTGACATGGGGTTCTGGACATGAAAACTGGGTTTCCCATGTCGAAAGCCAGGCTATACCTTCCAGGCCCTCACACGCGTGTGCTTAGCGGAGACACTGCTGGAAAGACAGAAACCAGCACTGTGTGATACGAGAGGCAAGCACTCATGGAGAAGCCCCGCCGTGCTTCCGTGTGGGTCTGCCTTGCTGGGTAGAGTTAGCGGTGCCGTGTGTGTGTGTGTGTGTGTGTGTGTGTGTGTGTGTGTGTGTGTGTGTGTGCGCGCGCGCGCGCTCGATGAGGTAGCAGGGCAGATGGGTGGCCCAGGTGTTAGGTATGCGTTCTAGGCAAACTGGGCTGAGGGGAAACCACTCAACCATATTCTATTGCCACCGGTTATAGTTTAGTTTCGGAACTTGAAGATATTTTGTTATTTCCCACTTTTTAATGAAGGGCTAATGCTGCTTTATCTCTTAGCTTCGAGTTTTGTGATCTTTGGGGAAAGGACAGCATTTGGAAATATTGCCATCTTCTACACACCGGGCCAATTCCCTGCCTCCCTGCTGCCTACCCGACATTTCTTCTCCCAAGGAGTAGGGCTTAGGTAAAGGCAGGCGTCTTAACCTCTGAGTTGTCACTCAGCCCTCAGGACTTAGGTTCTTATAAAGAGGGAGGGGAGCCCCTTCCTCCTGTAGCTGCTTTTTAGGATGCTATCCCTGCCTAGAGTTTCCAGCCCCTGGCTGTCTCAGGGAGAGCAGAAGGCAGATGAAGCAACCTCACCCTGGTGTGGACAGAGCCGAGAGTCGAGTTTGTTACCAGCAGATAAGGAGTGCCGTGGAGTTGTCCTGGAAGGAGGAAGTTGCAGCAACAGTAAGAAAGGAAAATTACTGTTGGGCTGGAGAGGTGTGAGAGAGGAAGTCCTGGTGTTCCCTAGGAGCCCACACTTAGTTGAGAAACTGCCCTGGAAGCCTTGATTGAGAGTGGGGAAGGAGGGGGGCTCGGTAGAAAGATGGCGGACTTCTGTTTGTTTATTCAGAGCCACACGCCAGTCATTCCTGCTGGAAGAGCATCTCTTAAGAGGGTTTGCACGGCCTGGTGAGGGACAGCCAGGACACCTGCTATAGGAACTACCAAGGCAGAGGCGATGGGTCCTGGGTTCGCAGATTCACCTAAAGTTTTGGGGTCCCTCTGAAGAGAAGTTGCTAGTCTGTGATTGACTCACCGCTTTTACACCTCATCTTCAGCACTGACTGCAAAATATGTTTACTCTGGACAAGTAAAGCTAATGAGTAATTCCCTGGAGATTGACGGCCATTGGGTGCTCAGCAAGGCCCGGCGAGGCCCTTTACAAATGGGCTGAAGCTGGTCTCAGATGACTGGCTTTGCGGGTCGTTAGAAGCACTGGTGGGTCTGCCTCTGCTGTCTGAACCAGGCCAGAAGGAGATGTGGCCAGAGACGCTTGAATTCATCAGCATCCATCCTGAACACTGCCAACCAACCAAGCCCAGGAGCTGACAGGCAGGCTGGTGCCTTACCCCAGCCCCACCCATCTGCCGTGTGTTAGCATCATTACTCCGACCTTTGGTTTTCATTCCCTTGGGTGTTTAAAACCACATAGGTGGCCCCAGCTTACCCTCTCTTCTTTTTAGTGTGGGGGAACGGTGACTCCTCGTGGGCTACCTGACAGATCCCATGGCTTCTATAGTTTTCCCTTCTGCTTGTGCCTTATTGGGGTGCATTGTCAACCATATGACCTCTCCTGAAAGCAATGAGGACATTTCCTCTCCAAAGACCTTCCCCTCTGCACAATGTCACCTCATTAGAGCCCACTCCCTTGGGTCTCCGGGACCTCTCTAATCATGAGGACTGGTGACCTACCAGACTTGTTTGGCCCTTTGGTTTGAGAACTCCCGAGATGCCAGCAGGTCTAGGATTGAGGCTGACAGTGGAGAGGCTGTCCTTTTAGTTTCAACCTCTTTGACTTGGGCCTCAGAGTTTTGGTTAGGGAGCACCCAGGAGGTCCCTTTTCTGTTGCTTCTCCACTGATTCCCTGCCGGAAGTTCTTCCTGTGCGGGAAGGTAGCTGGCATGCTCCACGGCTTATATTAAGGCCCCTGCCCTGCAGATGTGGTCCTGTAGGTTCTATTTCCAAGATCTAATGATATCCCATGACCTTCTAATAGAGGGACAGATAGTACCCATGGGCTGTGGGAGATCTTAGTTCAGAAGGCCGCTTCCCCCACCCTGAGGAAGCTTCTTTTTCATGCTCAGACCATGTTAGTCCGTGTTTTGTCTTTTGCCCCGTATGTTTCCAGTGTCTTCCTCGTGGTGGTTAAGAAGATGTCGTCTTATGGGGCAAATGAATAGAGTGGTTGAGAATTCCCAACCCCTGGGCCCGCAGGTAGGAAGGCAAATAGGTAAGGGCTTGGTAAACCGCCTTGGATGCAGCAGGGAGACTGAGTGCAAGAGCTCCTGCCTAGGTGGATGCAAGAGTTCGGGGCCTTGGGACCCCACCAGTTAAGTCACACAAGCTGGTGTGGTACATCGTAGAGACTGAGCATGCCCAGGCAGCCATAGCCAGAGAAGGACGAGAATGAGTAGACGAGCAGGAAGGAGCCTGGGTCTGTGCCTCCGGGGGTAAGGGCCCTGAGCCCAGGGTCGTGAGTTAACACACTTGTATGATCAGAGGCATCTTCCAGTGATTGGGGCGACCCCGCTAATTTCTCTACTGGCTGCAGGTCTCCCCACTTTGAGAGAAGGGCGTGCACTTTCCTTCTGCTGTATCCTGATTAACTCTGCGTACATTGTCCTCAAGCAAGACTTCCTTGGAACAGTCTTCCTTGGCTGCTCCCACCTGATGAGATGTTCCCTTTCTACCCATCACTGCCACGTCTCCATACTGGTGTACACTGTAAGTGGCTGTCCTTGATCGGGTGGAAAGCCACTTACAGAAGTGACAACTCCCACCCATTGCTGTCCCACCAGGTCTGACATAAAGCAGATGCAGAAGAGGCTTGGGAGGTAACAGATGAAGGGTCCCAAACCCACCTTCCATACCCGCCATTGACTCATCTCCCGAGCCTGCTCTGTACCTGGTGCGAGTCACTGAAGAGGAAAAGGCTGTAGATCTGAGACACATCGACGTCTACACAGGGCCATGGGTTAAGTGGAAGTAGATGTCTGCAGGCCACAGAGAACCATGTGCTCTGTGCCAGGAGAATGGCAGCCGGGGGTGTAAAGCCGGCCCCATCCCCAGCAGAGAGTCAGCAGAAAGAGGAACAACGTGGAGACTCCGAAGCGCCTGCCTGCCCGCCCGAGTGTTCCAGATGCTGAAGCTGAAGCCCAGAGGCATAGAGTGAGTCACCTGTAGTCAGCCAGGTAGCTGTGAACACCGCTGAGGGCTCTGAAGCAAATGCCATCGAAGAAGACATGGGCCTTCCGAGCAGAAGGCCTATACTCTGTCCTTAGAACCCATGACCTGCAACTCCAGGTTCTCAAATCCAGAGGTTCTTTGCTATGAACCATGAGTGCTTGTGTGATGGGCTTTCAGAGCCAAACACAACTCTAGGTCTGGAGAACAAAGGACTCCCTGGCCTAAGCTTTCAAAGCTAGGGGCTTGATTCAGAAGCTTGCCACACTGGGCTTTTACTTCAGGTTCTCCTTCTCTAAGCTCAGTTGTCAAATGAAATGTCGGTTGTCCTCTGGGTCACTCCACGGTAGCCAGAGCTGATGAGTTTTTGCAGGGGCATCTCATCCACTGGTCCCTCTTTAAAAATGTGATTGATTTGTGTGTGTGTTTATGTTTATTGTGTGCGTGTGTTTATTGTGTGCACGTGTGCCACACTGTGTGAGTGGAACTTGGGGTATAACTTGGAGCTCCGGGAATGGAACTTAGACCGTCAGGCCCGCCAGCAAGCGACCTTATCCACCGAATTGTCCCACCAGCCCTCTACTTGTTGCTTTTGCAGTCTTCAATCTCCACAGTCTCCCTCAATCTCTTCAGAACCTCTTGCCCCTGTCAGATTTCTCCTGCCTCTCACCTTCTCAGCAGCTCCTGGCTGCTTCCTGAATGCCGCCTCCTTGTAGCCGCTGCCACTCGGCCATGACTGGGGCTGGAAGCCACAGGGTTCCATCTACTTCTCAGGCAAACAGTTCAGCATCCACTGAACCCAAGATAATACCTAAGTTAGCAGTCAAGACTGCCCAGGGAAGCCCTGGGGCATAGTGCCCGGAATGCCATCTTCCAGGGACTGGCTGGAAAACACAGACAGGAGCCTGCAAAGTCAGCTACTGACCGTGCACCAGCTGCTGGTGGGAAGGCCCACCAGAGTGGAACAGGCTGCAGTAGGTCACGTGTGGGGCGCCAGTGGTGCATCCTGAGCCAGCCTAGAGTCTTCACCCATTAGCATGACAACTCTAGGAAACACCCAAGAGTGACACTTCTCACCAAGAATGACATAGTGAAGCCGCAGCTGCCAGTAACTCTGATCACCTCATGGAGTTTCAGGAACCACAGGAAGGAGTGACCTTTGTGCCTCATTAGAGAGAGGGGGAAACCTGTGGCCCCCAGTTTTCAGCCCCCTTTCCTACAAAGTCTGGGCACTCATGGGTTTCCACTGCTTATCCGCCATGGGGCCAGAAGGCTCCTGATGGCATTGCTTATGTAACGAAGGAAAACAAAACCAAACCAAAGCCAGGCAGCCATGGTGGTGTATTATTGCAGGGAGAAGCTGAGGCAGGAGGATTGCTGAGAATTTAGAGCCAATCTGGGTTACAGAGTGAGTCCAAGATTAGGATTCGTTAATAAAAAAAAAAATTTTTTTAATGTGCTTACTTACCATAAAGACCTAACATGAAATTCAAATTCCCAGATAGTTCTCACCCAGCGGTGCTTAAAACCCAGCCACATGGCCCCAGGGAACCCAGTCTGCCTGTTGGGAAGTGGCAGTTGTGTCCTGCAGTTACTTCCCTTTCTCTGTCAGTAACTTCAAAAAATTCTATGAATGTTCATGTCACCAAACAGGGCAAGAACCAAGAGAAAAACCCGCTCTTGATTGAGGCTACAGACAAGACCCGTGTGCCTGTCACGCTGACCAAAAAGAGAGGGAGATGCCGCCGCAGAGGGGCAGAGCAGGAAGGCAAGTGACAGAAACTTCACAGGAAAATGTCCCAACAAGAAATTTAGTCAGAAAAGCAACGTCTGGGGAGATTCCCTGGGGCTGGGTCCCTGACCCGGAGCGAGCATCTCTAACGCTCTGGCCTACCGCTCACAGTGACTTCAGATGGTGAGCCCACACACAGAGGTGGCCACCAGCACTAGACACGCTTATGTGAAGGGCTTTTGAAAAGGCTGGCGATTTGGAGTCGAGAAGCAGCTCTGCCCCAACCACGTAATGCCCCGGCCAAGCAGCAGGAACGACGGTGATTGAAGTGAACACGTTTCCTTTTTTTCTACAGCGTTCTTGCCACAGAGGTTCAACCTCAGAGGTGATAGGCTCCCATACACTGTCCGGAGATAAGGCACACCAGCATTTGAGAAGGCAGGAAGTCACTTTCAACTTTGCTTACCCTTCTTCCTTTAGCAGGTCTGAAAGCCATTATTAGATGTGTGCTCATAGCCCTGGGTTCCACTCCCAGTATCCCATAAATTGGGCTTGGTGGTTGGGAGATGGACACAGTAGGATAACAAATTTAAGGTCATCCTTGGCTACATAGGAAGTTTGAGGCAGCCTGAGCTAGAGCTTCTGTTCCCAAAGAAAAAAGCCTAGGATATCCGTTGCACAAAGAGCTATTATATTCCGATACATAAATGGAGGCATTATCATTGCCTATTGGCGCGTGCATAAACGCTCCTCACTCATTAGCCTCTCACCCCTTCCTTCCCCAGTTGTCCCCCTGACACCCTTGTGTCGTTTTTTTTAAAGTCTAAGATTCTGAAAACCCAAGAAAACACATGACATTTGCCTTTGTGAGTTTGGCTTCTTACATTCAACATGCCGGTCCCTTTCATCCATTTTTCTGCAAGTAGCAGGTGTGTTTTTTGTGACCAAATAGAACTTTACTGCATCACACCTTTCTTCATCCCACAGACGGGCCCCTGGGTGGATTCTGTAACGCAGCTACTATGGATGAGGCCAGGAGAGTGGACGTGTGGGTATCTGCGCTGTATGCTGACTTCCTTTGTTCATACCCAGGGAAGGTATTAGCAAGGAACCATAGACAGTGATCAAGTACAGTTGAGCAAAGGGGGAATGGGGGATAGGATTCTGTCTAGACTCTAGACCCTGCTTAGCCTCTGGGATGGGGTAGAACGAAGGTTCATGACCTACTTTCCAACCAGCAGGATCAGAGAATTCTCTTGTGGTCAGTCTCTCAGAAAGGAGAAGGGAAGGGCCTTTCTCAACTGCTAAGCTACCATATTTGGGGTGTTGGTAGTCTGAGCCCTGACAGACGTGTTTGCTACTCACTCACTTATCTTACACAGCATCCCTCTGCTTGGATGTGTGTTTGTTTATCCTCCGATGACATCTAAATTGCATCTCCTGTGGGGCCGTCACAGTGGGTGGCGCTGCCATGAACATTTCTGCCCCATCTTTTGCCAAGCACACACACTCATTTTCCCTGGGGACAGCCACACAGAATTACTGTGCTCTGGGGCGCGTTTAGGGTCAGGCTCTAGAGGGTTGATTTGTCTTTTTAAATACCGAGAGGGTGGGGGCATATATACCTTTGATCCCAGCCCTTGGGAGGCAGAGGCAGGCAGATCTCTGTGAGTTCAAGGCTAGCCTGGTGAACAGAGTGAGTTCCAGGACAGCCAAGGCTATGTGGTGAGACCTCGTCTCAAAAGAACCCCAAACAAAACAACAGTAAGAGAGAAAGTATTCTAAACCTCGAACGTAAGAAAGCAGGGCAGTGGAGCTGCTGTGATGCTATAGGCAGACGTGTGGAGAGTGAACTCAGTGCAGCCTGGCCACATAGTCAGACTGCCGTAGAGTGGAGAAAGCTCTAAGAACGGCATTTATAATTGATCAGCGTTTTCCCAATAGGGCCCTTTCCCTTTGCGGTTGTATAATTAGACTTTACTCAAAAACAATTGCCAGCTGGAGAAATGGCTCAGCAGTTAAGAGCTCTTGCTGTTCTGTCAGAGAACATGAGTTTGGTTCCCAGCATTTTATCATAACTTCCCGTAACTCCAGCTCCTGAGAATTCAACACCATCTTCTGGCCTCCACAGGCACCTGGACACACGTGGCAAGCATACACACACACGCACGCACACACACACACATACACACACACGCACACACACACGCACACACACACACGCACACACACACACACACACACACACACACACACACACACACACACACACACACACACATACACGCACACACACACACACACACATACACACACACACACACGTGCACACACACATACACACACACACACATACACACACACACGCACACACACGCACACAACACGCACACACACGCACACACAAAGTAGATAAAATAAAGTTGAGATGGCTCAACAGTTAAGAGTACATCCAGGTCTTATACAGGACCTGCGTTCAGTTCCCAGCACACATCTGCACACACCCACCTGTAACTCCAGCTTCAGGGATCCCGACACCTTCCGGCAGCAGAGGACGCTTGTACCCCTGTGCACGTACACAGACGCATATTTTTTTATTTTATTTTATTTTTTTTTCTGGAGCTGGGGACCGAACCCAGGGCCTTGCACTTGCTAGGCAAGCGCTCTACCACTGAGCTAAATCCCCAACCCCCGCGTAATTTTTAAAACGACCTTTACAATAATAATTGAGAATGAAGCTATAGCTCAATGTCAGAGCATTTGGATTGGATCTGGCACCACCGCAGTTTAATGAATGTAATGATAATGATAACGTGTTTTGGTTTTTTGTTATTATCATCATCATCATCATCATTATTATTATTTTAGTTAGACTTTCACCTGGAACCTCATGCTGGCCTGGAACTTAATATATATTGTAGGTTGGCTGAGCTTGAACTCATGTTGAACTACTATCCCTGGCAATAATAATTAACATGTTGTAATTAACGTGTAACATGTAATTAACGTGTTGGCCCATAGCTGTAGTCCCAGGAGGCATCCTAGGATACGTATTGAAGTGAGACCCTGTCTCAAAAGAAGGGAAGAGAGTGTAAGTATGTGTGTTTATTCAAACTTTACATTGAAATCCACAATTATAACTTAAAATTGTGACAATACGTACAATATAAAATTTACTGTTTATGTAGTTATATTGTGTCTAAAGAATGTTTTTGTGGACCATATTCAGAAACAATTTTAAGGTAGGTGTGTGTGGTGACCCTCACCTCTAACCCCAGCACTTAAGAGGTGGGCACCGGAGGGTTGCTGGGAGTTTAAGGCCAGGCTGAAGTTCACCATGACTCCCACACCAGCCTGGGCTAACGAGTGAGATCCTGTTTCAAAATTCGTTTACCATTTTAACCAGTTATAGTAGGTTTGGGGTCATTTTAGTTGTCATATTAATGGTTTTGAAAACAGAGTGGAGTGGACATCGCAGATGAGAAAGAGAGCAGTCCTAACACCAGGGCTTTTCCTAGAACACAGGCTTCAGCCCTCTGAGGCCCAGAAGACAACTGTTTAAAATGGCCGATTCCCTCAGAGGTGGAAGTGCTGTTCCCACACGGAGCCTGAACTGGGCCCTCACACGGGGCTCCCAGTCCTCGCTGTCCCTGCTTCTTGACATCTTGGCAGCCGAGTTTGTCTCATTCTCAACTACTGATCACATTTTACTGATGATAAAGGTGGGAGGGGGCGAGGGGCTCTTCTGCCTCCAAGTGCGGCAGACTGCAGAGGGAGCCAGAAGTCAGGACACGCTTCTGACTCTGTACTGCTGTACTGCGTTCGCCCAAGGGTGCCCCATTTGACCCTGCCTGCTGTGGGGTCAGCCAGGAATAGTATAAATCTAGAAACGTAAAAGAAGAGCTGGGGAAAAGACCTGTGGTTTGACATTTTTCAGAATTCTTTGTGTGTGTGTGTGTGTGTGTGTGTGTGTGTGTGTGTGTGTGTGTGTGTGTGTGTGTGAATAGTGCTTTTCATGTGTGCAGCCAGGAGAGGAAGAACTAAAATAGAAGGGGCCTCAGAAGGGGGTGGCTGAAGGGAGGAAACACGCTCAGAGCACTTGCTGATCTCTAAATCTAGGGCTCTGGAGGGGCTTTTGGAGGGGCAGTTCAAAAGTGGGTCCCCACCCCACCCCACTTGAAACTTTCCCAGCCTTCTCTGAAGCTTTCTGAAACCCCAAGCGCTATCAAGCATGTCGACCAGGTCCTCCAACCTCCCAGGAAAGAAAGTAGGGGATTCTTGGAGACTGCGCTCTAACTTTAGGAGCCTTTGGTAGCCAGCAGCGTCTGACATATCAGAGCAGGTCACACCCCAGAACAACCAGCGTCACCTCCCCGAGGCTTCAGAAGGCTCAAGCTGCACCATGCCCAGTGACCCCTCATCGCATGTGAGACCAAGGCCTCACTTTGACCGGAGAGGATGTGGCAACTAGGTGGGAGGGGCCAAGGTCCCCATATGTTGCTGTGCTTGGCAGCCTTTGCTGAGCTTATTTATACACGGTAAGTTTCTGGGGGACCAACTTTAGGAGAAAGAGAAACAGCCAGAGATTGTTAACCCCCACCTCTTTCAACTTGTCCCCCCCAACCAACAGTGCCTGCCTTTCACGCCCCACAGTGCCACACCCACTGCCCCACACCTGGCCACTCCTCCACCTCTTATCACCATGCTGAGAAGGCTTCAGGGATCCCACTGCAGCTTAGGCTCAGCCACATCCTCTCCCTTCTCCCAGTGGTCTGAGGACTCCAGAGACAGTCCAGGTTGGCTCTGTCACTCACCCCTAGAACCAGGCTTACCTGGGAGATAGTACCCAGGACCTGAGTCCCTGGGACTGGGGAAGGTATGGAGGGGACTGGAGGGAAGAAAGGAGTTGTAGGAACAGAGAAAGGCTTGAGGAAGATGGGAGCCCACAGAAAAGTGGAGCTCCCTCTGGGCTTATACCCCCACCACCACCACCACTTCTAGACATTCAGAAAATGGTTTAAAGTGGCTGCCAGCTTCCTGTTAGTGCTCTGGAGAGCAAGTATCAAGATGGTCATAAACACATCTCACCTTTATAACTGCAGTCCTGAGGGACACGCTAGGTGCCCTGCGGGGAGAAGAGCATCTTCTCTGAGGTGTTAGTACCACGAGAAGCGCAGACCAGGACCAGCAGCCCCAGAGCTGAGCTATTGACACCATAGGTGGTGTCACTCGAGACCTGTCACGCCCTTCACTTGACAGCAGTCTGTCTCCTTTATCCAATATTCTCAGAGGATCTGTTTGAGAGTGGGCCCAGTTCTACTCTGCTGATCCTGGGAAAGAAGGATGCTGTACACACCTTACAGCGCACAGCTCAAGTGTGATTTGATACATTTTAGCAAGTGTAAAGTTGTCACCACCAGCTGGTACCAGAGCACTCCCATGATCCCCAAAAGATTATGCTGTTGCCATCAGCTCCAGCCATAGCAAAGCCTCCCGTCTACCTTCTGCAGCACAAACTTGCCTTTCCCATACATTTTATACACACGCACAGCCTCATCACTGTCTGGATGAGTATGAGAGCTGTTGACTTTATTTATCAACCTTGTATCCATCCGCCAGTGAGCGCTCTCAGTCGATCTCAGCTGGTGTGCTGGACCTTCTGAATATATCACCAGGCCTCTGAGGAGTGACATATTGATTATTATTTACCACATTGATGGGGACATGTCTGAAGGCGGAGAGTAGCAGCAGTGGCAAGTTACCCTAAGTTACTCTTGCATGCTTCCTGGTCAGGGGTAGCTGTGATCCATGCAAATGTCTGCCAGCACTCTGGCCAAATCAGCCGTGTGGCTTTCTGTGCCTGGGGTGCTCAGAATTTTATCAATAATCAGCTTCATCAGATGCTGTCTGGGGTGTCTGTTGACGTAACTAGACAGCTCAGTGCATTGAACTACATTGATAGATTATCTGATGATAGCTTACAACACTGTTTGTTGAGCGAACCTGTTTGATACAAAGTAGCAGTCTGTGTTTAGCCCCCAGACTTGATGAGACAAGGATTTTACAGGAAATGGCGTGGAACCAGGTTATTAGCACAAAAGGCAGCCAGCGAGTATAGAAAAAGACAATGATAGATAGGTTCTGGCCCCAAAGTGGACCATTGGATGGGGAGTCCTATTGGTTAGGGAATCCTAATGGAGAAAGTCCTTCAAAAGGAAACCCTGAGTTTATATAACAAGGTGCCTGAATAGAATTCTAGGTGCTTGAAAGAAGTTATTGCTAAACAGCTTGAAATAATTGAACTGCGCATCTGAGGAGAGTCTTGAATGCTAGAGCAAGACAGGACAGGAGCTAGGATGCCCCACTTCATTGTCAGCCTGGCAGGGTTCACAATTACCTGTGAGATACACCTCTATTTTTTTTTTTTTTTCCGGAGCTGGGGACCGAACCCAGGGCCTTAAGCTTGCTAGGCGAGACACACCTCTTAATGTGCCTTTGAGGGTGTGTCCGGATAGATTTAATTGAAGATGGAAAACCCACCCTGAATGTCAGCAGCCATGTCCTGTGGGTCATCTCCCAGCTTCCTGACTGCTCCTATAACCTAGCTGGCTGCCGCCTGGCTCTAAGGTGGACCCCATATTCTCAGACTTTGAGCTAAAACAAACCCCTCTTTCCTTAAGTTGTTTGTCAGGTGTTTTGTTACAGCAGCAGGAAAGTAATTAATAGATACTCTGAGTGTGCTTGGGAGGTAGGAGGAGAGAGGAGAACAAACTCTTGCCTGGGGCATTTTGTATCTGGCAGCACTGAATTCCATGTCTTTGAGGTTCTGGTCATAGCATGTACTTCTCAATAGTTGGTTGTTGTCATTGTTGAATATACTCCTAGGGTTTTGAGTTTTACCAACAGAGAAAGTGAAAAGCAGAGCCAGAAGGATAAAAAGGGACCAGGAACAAGGCTCTCCAAAGGCTTCCTCCCAGTGAGCTGCTTCCTCTAGCCAGGCAGCCCCCACCGCCACACAGAGGTACCTCTAAATCACGAGTCTGATAATTGATTATTCCATTGGTGAGCCCATAGCCAGTCACGTCCCTAAAGTCCTACCTCGGAATCACACCTTTAATGTGTTAGTCTTTGGGGAAGGCCACATTGTATCGAAGCTGTACCAGGTACTTTGTTACAGTGTCTCCAAAGACTGGTTATGCTCAGCAATCACGTGATCTGAGATCTACATTTCTGAGATCTATGCTTCTAGGATCTAAATATCCTGGGTGTGGACCCTCGAGGTCTAGCTCCCAGCAAATGAAGGTGTCCCATTAGGGCCTTCACTCTTGGCTTTTTGTGTCCTGCAAACATCTCTGAGGACTTTCTCTGTGCTGGACTTTTGGTCACTCAAGGCATGACCAAGGATGAATACAGCAGAAACTGTCCGTGGTGAAGGCTCCATGAGTCACAGCCAAGAGTACGGGGGGTGGGGGGATGTTGGAAAGTCAGACAGGCTTTCTCATGGGAAGTGACCTTTGAGCTGGCCTTTTCAGGATCTACAGAGAAGCATGTGCAAGGACACAGGACTTTCCTTTAACCATAAAAATCCCATGTCAAAACATGAATAGCTCTGCTGAAGAGTTCAGAGAAGAAAAAGCAGAAATTTCCCCCTAGCTGTGGGATTGAAACAGGAAACTACCCAGGAACCCTCTGCAGACGAAACCCGGGGCTTCCCAGCTCCCAGGACAGGTGGAGGCTTTCACCAGAAACACTTCTGGCTCCAGTTCCCACCTGCGTGCGCTCCCGCCTCTTGAGAGTGGTTCACAGCCAAAGGATAGCATCCGCATGTACCTGGTGTGGATTTGCCCCTGGCAATTGTTTGTTGGCTGCATGAGAAATCTTTCCAGAACCGATACGGAGTGGTCATGCCTTTCTGTGCTTGACATGTGCATCTCCAAACAGCTCTGGTGCCTGCACTCCAGAAAGGGCAGCCCTTCTGACTCCAGTGGTGACAAAGTATCTTCAGGGCCTTGAGCAGGTAGTGGGCCTCATCCCTGGGCTCTTCGGGTGTGTATAAAGCTGCCTGTAGACCTTAACCAGAGCCAGAGTTACATAGAATAGGGGTTCTTTCCCTCTAAGGGGACCTGAGCAGGAAGGATGAGACTCATATTGGCAGGGGCTAGGAGAGGGCTGTGGGGAGGGCTGGGGAGTTTCGGGGTGGGGGTTGAGAAGGCCTCCTCTGAGTGGGAGGGCTTACACAGGCTAGACCCTGATCAGTGATGAGAGGTAGGATATTTCTACAGTATTTCTCCATTACTTCCAACATCGTTACAGGTGTTAAAGTCCAAATCCCAACACCCTGAGAATGTGTGTAAAGGAAATAGGGAACCAAAACAAAACAAAATAAACAAAACAAAACAAAACAAATCCTGAAAGGGGCCAAACGCATGGACCAGAATCTAAGAGGCAGGTTCTGATCCTTCATTAGGAAAAGGGGACTAGGACACAAAGAATGGCAGGCAGAGACCCAGGGGTGCTGAGGAGAGACCGGCTCTGCCTGTGTTTTGATCAGGGCCATGCAGGCTTCAGAGCTTGAGGGAAAGCATCACTGTGGTGGCCCAGTCTGTGGTACCTTGTTAGCCAGACTAACAGTCTTCAGTGAGCACCCGTGCTCTGTCACCAAAGGAAGGAGGTAGACGCTGGCTAGAGTCATGGGTTAGAAAGGCCCTGTCACTCCCTAGGGGCTGTGGAGCACTGGGTAACTAGGCTGCTTACTGGGGACAAAAAGTCAGATTTCAGAGTGTGGTTTCCCAGCAGCCCATGATCTGCTTGCTGATGTCACCAGCTGCCTCACGGTGTTTGCTGGGGCAAATTTTGCTCACCCAGAACTTCAGTCTCCGTCAGGTTAAATGTCCCTTGGCTACAAGGAGATAAATGGTGTTAGGAGACATCCCCTTCCCACACAGCAAAGGGGAGGGGGCTCCCTTCTGACCTTGGATTAGTCGCAAACCACACCCAAGCACCTGTTTTCACAGAGAGCCTCTATTAAGCAGGGAAGAAAAGTTAAAATGGCTGCTCTCTGACTCGGCAGAAAAACCAGAGCAAATATGATCGTGCAGGTGTAACTTTTAAGAAGAGAAAAAGGGGAGGACTGTGCTAGAACGTGCGATGTATTTTAATTGGGCATGCTAATTAAATGAACCAAAAGCAGCTTTTGATTGCTGGACTTCAATATTATGGCAGCTGAGCCTTGGTAGTCAGCCTCAGGAACAGGAAGTGGCCCAATAAGGGGATAGACCCTGGGGGCTGGTTTTAGGAATGGACCTAACGGTTTTTAGCAAGGCAGAGGGAATGGGGGGAGGGCAAGGCCTGCCAGAGCCTTGTTCCTTGGTCAGAGTTCCTTCAAGTGGGCTAAGAAAAACCCAACCCAAAGCTCAGGCTGTAA
This sequence comes from Rattus rattus, assembly GCF_011064425.1. Classification (NCBI taxonomy): domain Eukaryota; kingdom Metazoa; phylum Chordata; class Mammalia; order Rodentia; family Muridae; genus Rattus; species Rattus rattus. The sequence continues at coordinate 2,831,405 of NC_046165.1, read as the reverse complement.
CCAAGTCTTTTACCTGGTGTACGAGCCATGCACCTGACTCCAGGGTGCACACTGACAATCTGAGGCAGCTTTGAAGTCTCAGGCACTTGGCAGCCAGGATGTAGGTTTCAAACGCGTTTGAAACTGACTAGAAATACACAGAGGACTCTGGGACCCTGCTCACTGGCCATTCCATCCCGGCAGCTGGGCCCTGCCTTTATGAGTCAGAGCTCTTTTTCCCACCTGGTACCAGAAAGCCCTGGAAACCCGTTGGTTCAGGAGTGGCTGGTAGCCACCACCACTCTATGAAACTTCCATCTGGTCCTGTCTGAACCCCTTCTTCAGGGGAGCAGCACCTCCCACTGCCCACGCCTCCTGAGAGTGAGTTAGCTCCTCCTGGGCCTGAGCTTGTCAGGAGAGGGTACAGGAGGCACACATTCTGCTCTCTGCTCTCTGGGCTTCCGTGTCCACAGTCACCCCTCAGAGAACCTTCATGGGGGTCAGACCGACATTCACATGGACTGTACGTGGATACAGTGACCACTGGGCTTACTTCCCTGTCTCCTCTCTCCCCTCCTCACAGGGCTGTGGGTCCTTCTGTACCCCTGTGTCACATGCATCATAGTCCACACACTGACATCACACAATGTCTTGTCTCTGACCTCACACATCACACTACTCTGCATACACCTTAGCAAGGACTAGATACATACAAAGTGGTGTGTGCACCAATGCACACACGTGCGGGTAGCATTAGATCCCCTGTGTCCCCTGCAACCGGAGTTACAGGCAGTCGTAAGCCACCCAGTGTGGGCTGTGAACTGAGTTTGGGTGCCTGCAGGAACCGCACATGGCTCTTAGCCATGCCGTCATCTTCCCAACTTTTTAAAATGTCATTTTGTTTTTCTGTGTGTGCATGAGTATTTTCAACCTTCATGTAGGTATGTGTGTCATATGTGTGACATAGAGGTCAGAGGACATCAGGTCCCCTCGGATTGGAGTCACAGATGGTTGTGAGCTACCCTGCGGGTGCTGGGAATCAGACTCGGGTCCTTTGCAAGAGCAGCAAGTGCTCTTAACCTCTGAGCCAATTCTCTAGTCCCTTGAGACAACTGTTTGTGTACAAAAGACATCTATATCTCTTATAGAGGGTAGGATGTAGGATGATGTC